>NC_074697.1:25651889-26339402 GCF_029448725.1 Salvelinus fontinalis
CAACATTCAAATTCAACACCTCCCAAAATTGTACCCCCCCACTGATGGCAACTGCCCCTTTATTCACTTTATCCTTGCGCCAAGTCTGGAGGTATGTGGAGCCTTGTGGAATTAATTTAAGGGAGGATGTTAAAGAAACTCATGTCTCTGAGAGTAGCTGGAAGGCTTCTTTATGTAGAAGCAAGTGCTTTACTCTCAATTACTTTTTTACCTTGATCATTCTGACTGAATAAAACGGAATTAGGGATAACAGTAAAATGAGTAGAATATTGGAGCTCCATTTCTCTCTTATTCAGGCAACAATTTGTTTTCCATTCTCCAGTGGTTTGCCACAAGAACAGCAACATATCAAAGCTATCACATAAAGTCATCCACCTCCACCAGCCTGCTATTTCAAAACCACTCAGAAGCGAGCTGGGTTGTGCAGCAGCACTTTGCAAGATTTTGTCTCTACATGACTGGCCATTAGAAACGCTGCATCAGACTAAAGCTTCAGCTGTCCCTGTCACTATCACTGGCTCCAAGGTGAGGGTGACGCTTGTATGCTGCCTGCCTTGTCGTACTACTGCCTCCCCACTCTCTCGTGAGGCGTGAGGATACTGTACTGTAGCAGGTCTCGCTCGCAATAAAGGCCTTGCATCTTCAAAGGAGCTCACTAAGTCATGCTTTTTCCTTCCATTTGCTTTTTTTTTCCATTTTCCATTGGTGTGCCCCCTTCTCCACTCCTCCCTTGACATCCACCCCCAAATCATCCTCCCCTTTATCTTCTACATCCCCTATTCACTGTGCCTGTCTCCTTCTCTCCTCCTCCTGGGTCTAAATAGAAAGTGACAACTCTTCCAGTTTCCGTAAAAAATGTATGATTAATGTTTCATTAATCATGGATTTTTAAAACATTCAAGTCCGCTGGGCTTTCTTTCTATCCTTAAATAAAATAATACATGAGCCAAGCGCTCCAGAGCATGGAGAAACATTGCTTTTTCCATGCCAGTCTTTCTTACCAGTTAAGTAATGGTCATTGTTTATGGCACCCCTGCACTCAAAGCCACTTTCCCTTTAAGACTAAGGAAATCCAATGACCCCCAGTGTTTCATGTGTTATCTAAATGTCATATCTTGTCTTGCCAAGAACTACAGGGATTAAGCAATACACAGCTTGGGTCTTGTAAGTATTTGAAGGACTAGAGACACTATTCAATCAAATATGTACTACAGCATTGACTGACTCAGTAACAAAGGCTATACTAAGGTTATAGCAATATTAAAACAAAGTTTTCCCATTATTTATATCAAAATATATATGATTGTTATATGTGCTTGAATTTACGTAGTATAGCACCATAACTAAGTGCTGTATATGAAA
The DNA here is from genome assembly GCF_029448725.1 of Salvelinus fontinalis. Lineage (NCBI taxonomy): Eukaryota > Metazoa > Chordata > Actinopteri > Salmoniformes > Salmonidae > Salvelinus > Salvelinus fontinalis. The sequence goes on from NC_074697.1 coordinate 25,653,252, forward strand.
ACATACATCTGTGTAAACCCAAGCAACCAAAGACCTACAGTAGGCAATACTGTTCCAGAATATGGGACATAGTACAGCGAGGGAAGTACATTTTAAAGCCAGTATCTCATCACAGGCCTAACTTCTGCTCATCATTCTATCGATACATCATCCCAGGGCATTGTGCTGCAAGAAAATGACTTTCAACACTCTCTGCAAGGAATAGCCTTTATAACTGATGGCCTGCCTCAAAGTGGAGGATCAAAAGATCATTGCCTCACATCTTATTTTCAGTAAACAAGCAAGTATGACCTTTCGGTTAACAATGCTCTCACAACATCTACGAGGAAAACTTTGATACATTTCTGTGGTACAAGTAGTATCGGATTGAAAATGTTCCCTGTAATTTAATCTCCTGGAAAAAGATTTTAGCAAGTGTTTCCTATAATGTATTGAAATGATCTCATCGAGGTAACATATTAATTTATGGCTGTATATGGGAGATGGCACTAAAAATGAGGATCAAGTACATTGGCTCAACTGTCTGAAGTCAATGACCTGTGCCCTGATTTTGAGAATTATAGGCCCCAACAGAGTATGCCAACTCCATAATTAACTGTCCAGAACGGGGTGACTTTAAAGGTTATATTTAAAATGGACGCACTGAATGTGATTAATGCATAGTCCTTTGGTTTACAAAGTGTCTGGAATCTTTTTATTCTGTGTAAAAATATTAAAGAAGTCATAAAACCTCATATCCTACCCTAATAAATTAGGACACTCTGTCTCCCCATCTGATATATTAATAGCCAACCTTTACATAATTTGGGTACATTTAATTATATGTAATCATGTGAAATACATACTCACAGTATATAATATAAATATGAGGTAAAGAGTGATGGGTGTTCAGAACGTATTTTGTAGAGATACACCTAGCTGCCTCACACAGTATCTTGGCAACGCGATGCACTTGTTCTGCTGTTTCACAAATCTTGTTTCCAGGTTAGACCTCAGTAGACATTTCTATTCATAATTTTCCAAGGACTTCCCAAATGACAGCCAATCCAAGGAGGCACTGGATGGAGAGAGCTATAAAACGAGTGTGTGGCAGGCAGGCAGCACCGACATGCGATCCGCTGCAGAATAGGAGGAAAACAGACTGCTGACTCTCCTTTAAACGAATGGGAGGACATTAATACTCAGGGAACACAATGCATCTGTTGACCATTCATTTATTTCTCTCCTCTTACTTGGGATCAATAGAATTTGCAGAGGGAGTCAATCTTTTAGAATCGAGCGCCATTGATTACGACTTCTGTATCAGCAGCCTATTGCTGTAATGAGAAAATTCACCTTGTACTGTATGTTGCAGCAGGGGATTCTACATGCATTAGCCCTGCAATAAAGAAACCCATAGGGCGGGAAGAGAATCCATAAGCACCCTCTGATAAGACAATATGGCCATGATAATTATTGATTTTCCCTCCCTCTCTCTGCATTGTAGCAGGTATATGTGGATGATGGCTCTTATTAGCTTTTGTTTGAAGTTGTGAAAATCTATTTTTATTCAGTGTACTGTAGGCTCATATATAAAAAGAAAACAACCTCTGGCACAGACCAAACAAAAGTTTGATAAAAAAAGTATTATAGACTTGTACCTTATACTATCTTCAGCTGAGTTTCTGGGGCCCAATATAAACCTATGAACATGAAAAAGAATAGGGGGCAGAAGAAGAGGCTAAACTCTGGTGCCCAAACACTGGACATCCCCTGGAGCTGTTGTCAGTGGACAGACTAGGGTCCCCCAGCCACATCATAATTCACACGGACACAAATGACCTGAGGGCCCAGCAGGAAAGGGTGCCAACAGCACTCAAGGTAATGATTGAAAAAGTTTCTTCCACTTTCCCCAACTCACAATCTCCACCTTGTTACCACAAACATACTTTCACCCAGCTACCATACAGCGGGTGAAAACAAGCCTCAAAACCTATTGTCTACCATACCTGGCCCACTACTCCACCCTGGACTTGCACAGCCTTTACGACCAGGTCCACCTCTACAAGGCAGCAATCCCAACTTTTGCCAGGACACAATCAACCGTTGCCCCAGCACCACACACTGGAGCAACAGAGCAACGGACACCACGCCTAGACCAGCGAGTCGCCCTCCCATACCTGCAAGACCCCCTCCAGAAGGACCTGCACCGAGAGAACACACGCCAAGAGGACGCCCAGACCACAGCATCACTAGCCACACCCCAACCAGCTAAGACCACCCCAAACAAACCCTGGCCACACCCTATATAGGCCCGCCCATATCAGACCTATGCCCCTTCTGCCCACTCAATGCCCCCCGCCCTGCGTCAAGGACCTCAGAATGACAGCAGGACATATGCCCTATAGTAGTGGTTGGGCCTGTCACTCTGCTCACGGCCTGTGAGCAGAGTGACAGGCCCAACCACTACTATTGCACCCGCCCATCCTGCGACCTAAGAGGTATGTATCAGATACTCAACATTTGTTTTATTTATTTTTTATTTAACTAGGCTATTCAGGAAAGAACAAATTCTTATTTACAATGACGGCCTACCCCGACCAAACCCTAACCCGGACGACGCTGGGCCAATTGTGCAGCTCCCTATGCTGTGCTCACACCTACGGTGATGGTCCCAGCCTAAACAACACAAAACAACACTAGACACTATGGAACACAAAGCTTTTACTATCTCATCCTGGAATATACAAGGTCTGAGGTCATCTGCCTTTGGCATAAAGAACAGGAACCCAGACTTCATCAAATAAATTGGAAATACAGACATAGTCACCCTACAAGAAACATGGTATAAATCAGACGGACCCACTGGTTGCCCTCTAGGCTACAGAGGGCTGGTAGTCCCATCCACCAAACTACCAGGTGTGAAACAGGGAAGAGACTCAGGGGGTATGCTAATTTGATATAGAGCAGAACTAACCCACTCTTAAATTAGTCAAAACAGGAACATGTTACATCTGGCAAGAAATTAATAAGGAAATGATCTCAACAGAGAAAAATGTCCTCATGTGTACGACCTATATCCCCCAAATAGAATCTTCATACTTTAACGATGACAGCTTCTCCATCCTAGAGGGGAAGATCAACAATTTCCAGGCTCAGGGGCATGTACTAGTCTGTGGCGACCTAAATGCCAGAACTGGACAAGAACCCGACACCCTCAGCACACAGGGGGACTAACACCTACCTGGAGGTGACAGCATTCCCTCCCCTATAATCCCCCCTAGACACAAATACGACAACATAACCAACAAAAACGGGTCACAACTCCTGCAGCTCTGTCGGACGCTGGGAATGTAGATAGTCAATGGTAGGCTTCAAGGGGACTCCTATGATAGGTATACCTATAGCTAGTCTCTTGGCAGTAGTACTATAGACTACTTTATCACTGACCTCTACCCACAGTCCCTTAGAGCGCTCACAGTCAGTCCACTGACACCCCTATCAGATCACAGCAAAATCACACTCTACTTCAACAGAGTTATGCTCAATCAGGTAGCATCAAAGCCAAAGGAACAGAATAATATTAAGATGTGCTATAGATGGAAGAAAATAGTGTGGAAATCTACCAAAGAACAATTAGGAAACAACAAATGAATTCCTTTCTAGACTATTTCCTGGACAAAAGTTCTCACTGTAATAGTGAATGTGTACACTTGGCAGTAGAAAACCTAAACAGTATATTTAACCTCTCAGCTTCAATATCAAATCAAACAATGTCAAGCAGACAACCTAAAATTAACAACATTGACAAATGGTTTGATGAAGAATGCAAAAACTAAGAAAGAAATTGAGAAACCTATCCAACCAGAAACATAGAGACCCAGAAAACCTGAGCATGCACTATGGTGAATCACTAAAACAGAAATACACTATGGAAAAAGAAGGAACAGCTCAATGTAATTGAAGAATCCATAGAATCTAACCACTTTTGTGAAAATTGGAAAACTCTTCGTGTTGTTTGTTTAGAGTTATCTATCAAAAACGGAGATGTATGGATAAACCACTTTGCCAATCTTTTTGTCTCTATAACAAAGACCAAGCAGCAAAAATATATACATGATCAAATACAAATCTAAGATCAACTATTAAAGACAAGCACAACCCACTGGATTCAAAAATTACATTGATTGAACTACAGAACAAAATACAAGCCCTCCAACCCAAGAAGGCCTGTGGGATTGAAGGTATCCTAAATTAAACGAGAAATATACTGACCACAAATTCCAATTGGCTATACTTAAACTCTTTAACATCATCCTCAGCTCTGGCATATTCCCAAGTATTTGGAACCAAGAACTGATCACCCCATCCACAAAAGTGGAGACAAATTTGACTCCAATAACTACCAGGGGATATGCGTCAACAGCAACCTTGGGAAAATCCTCTGCAATATCATTAACAGCAGACTCGTGCATTTCCTCAGCGAAAACAATGTAATGAGCAAATGTCAAATTGGCTTTATACCAAATTACCGTACGACAGACCACGTATTCACCTTGCACACCCCAATTGACAAACAAACAAACCAAAACGAAGAAAAAGTCTTCTAAAAAAAGCTTCAATTTGGCAGGAGAGTCGGCCATGCAAATTCATGGAAAGTGGTGTTGGGGGTAAAAACAGACAACGTAATAAAATCCATGTACACAAACAAGTGTGTGGTTAAAATTGGCAAAAAACAAACACATTTCTTTCCACAGGGCCGGGGGGTGAGACAGGGATGCAGCTTAAGCCCCACCCTCTTCAACGTATATACCAACAAATTGGCAAGGGCACTAGAACAGTCTGCAGCACCCGGCCTCACTCTACTAGAATCTGACGTAAAATGTCTACTGTTTGCTGATGATCTGGTGCCTCTGTCCCCAACCAAGGAGGGCCTGCTGCAGAACCTAGATCTTCTGCACAGATTCTGTCAGACCTGGGTCCTGACAGTAAATCTCAGTAAGATAAAAAATAATGGTGTTCCAAAAAGGTCCAGTTGCCATGACCATGAACACAAATTCTATCTAGACACCTTTGCCTTATAGCACACAAAAATGAATCATACCCCGGCCTAAACATTAGCGCCACAGGTAACTTCCACAAAGCTGTGAACGATCTGAGAGACAAGTCAACATGCTATCAAAAGGAACATAAAATTTGACACACCAATTAGGATCTGGCTAAAAATACTTGAATCAGTTATAGAACCCGCTGCCCTTTATGGTTGTGAGGTCTGGGGTCCGCTCACCAACAAAGAATTTACATAATAGGACAAACACCAAATTGAGACTGCATGAAGAATTCTGCTAAAATATCATCAGTGTACAACGTAAAACACCAAATTAGCCCTAAGCAAGCTGGTCCTGGGTCTCTGTTCACAAACACAAACAGACCCCACAGAGCCCCAGGACAGCAACACACATAGATCCAACCAAATCATGAGAAAACAATAAAATAATTACTTGACACATTGGAAAGAATTGACTAGAATGCTATTTGGCCTTAAAGAGGGCGCTATTTACACTATGGGGGAAAAACGTGCCCAATTTAAACGGCCTCGTACTCTATTCTTGCTCTTACAATATGCATATTATTATTACTATTGGATAGAAAACACTCTCTAGTTTCTAAAACCGTTTGAATTTTGTCTGTGAGTAAAACAGAACTCATTTGGCAGCACACTTTCTGACCAGGAAGTGGAAAGTCTGAAAATTATGCTCTGTTCAAGGGCCTGCCTTTAAATGGGCATGATACGTATGAGTATACATGCACGTCATACACCTTCCCCTAGATGTCAAGATGAAGTGAGAGAAAAAATGAAGTGTTTATCTTGGTCTGAGGTGGAATATATCATCTTGGCATGACGAGTCATCAATTTCCTGTTTTCTGGAGAGCGCGCAGATGGACCTGGAATTGCCTTCTGAAAAGCCGTTGTTATGGGCGACTACTATCTCCGGCTTTGATTTTATTTGATACATGTCACAATATCATCGTAAAGTATGTTTTTTCAATATAGTTTTATTAGATTATTGAAATTTTTTCGGGACGTTAGGCGTGCTGCGTTGTGTGCCTTTGTTCAGAAAGGAGAGCTTCGAGCCACTTAGCCAGTGTGCTTGCTAATTCAAGAGGGAAAAACGATGTTCTAAATCCAAACAACGACTGTTCTGGACAAAGGACCCCTTGTCCAACATTCTGATGGAAGATCACCAAAAGTAAGAAACATTTTATGATGCTATTTCATATATCTGTCGAACATGTGTACTAGTAGTTTTGCGCCCAGGTTTTGGGCACTCGGTCGACATAACGTAAGCCTTATGTGGTAATGAAGTTATTTTTATAATTCTAACACGGCGATTGCATTAACCTGTTTGGCGTGCAAGCCTGACGTCGGTACATTTATGACAACAGCCAGCTCAAAGTGCAGGGCGCGAAATTCAAATTATATATTTTTTTAAATATTTAACTTTCACACATTAACCTCTCTGGGATATAGGGGGTGCTGTTTCGACTTAGGGAAAATTGGTCTCCAAATTAAACTGCCTAGTACTCAATTCTTGCTCGTACAATATGCATATTATTGTTATTATTGGATAGAAAACACTCTCTAGTTTCTATAACCGTTGGAATTATGTCTCTGAGTGAAACAGAACTCATTCTACAGCACTTTTCCTGCCAGGGAGTGAAATTTCAGAAATCTTGGACCCTGCTCCCAGGTCAGTTCATAAGTCCCTGTGAATGCTATGATGCTACAAACACTGCCTACGCCTTCCTCTAGATGTCAGTAAGCGGGGAGATTTTGAATTGAGTGGATTGCGCAATCCGGGCTCTATAAATAGACCCTGGAGCGGAAAGAACGTCCTTTTCAACAGTGCGCTCGACGCAGAGTGGTCGTCGGACTGGCCTCCTTCCAAGCTTTGGTTTAGCCACTTATATATCGCCGGTCATGTTTTTATTCGTTGTAGGTGTTAAAGACATCATAAGGTAGTTAATTTAAACCGTTTTATAGCAATTTATATCCATTTAGTGCGATTTTGAGGCATTTCTTTGTGATGCACTTTGAAGCGCTAGGCACGTTTCCAGTACCGGTCGAACGTTAGTGGCCATTTCGACAGGACAAGAGGACATCTTTTGACCAAAAGACGATTAGACCGGAGAAAGGATACATTGCCCCAGATTCTGATTGAAGATCAGCTCATAGTAAGAACTATTTTTGATGATAAATCATTATTCTGTTGAAAAATGTCAAACGCATAAGCCGCCATTTTGTTTTGTGTAGCTTCGCTTGGCGGACCCTGTATTGCACAGTAAGGATAATTTTTGAAATGTAATTCAGCGATTGCATTAAAAACTAATTTGTCTTTCGATTGCTGTCCACCCTATATTTTTTAGTAAAGTTTATGATTAGTTATTCATTACGCGAGATCACTGTCCAAAATGGCGCCCGACATTTTCAGCCCAGGTTGGCTACTATTCTCATTGTATAACCACGTTTTTTTGTGGCTAAATATGCACATTTTTGAACAAACTCTATATGTATGTTGTAATATGATGTTACAGGAGTGTCATCGGAAGAATTCTGAGAAGGTTAGTGAAAATATTTATATATTTTGGCGATGATAACGATATCGCTCTCTTTGGCTTGAATCAATGCTCGGGTAACGTTTGCATATGTGGTATGATAATATAACGATTTATTGTGTTTTTGCTGTAAAACACTTAGAACATCTGAAATATTGTCTGAATTCACAAGATCTGTGTCTTTCCATTGCTGTGCGCTGTATATTTTTAAGAAATGTTTTATGATTAGTAATTAGGTAACACACGTTGCTCTCTGTATTTATTCTAGTAGAGTTGTGATGGTGGGTGCAATTGTAAACTATGATTTCTACCTGAAATATGCACATTTTTCTAACAAAACCTATCCTATACAATAAGTATGTTATCAGACTGTCATCTGATGAGGTTTTTTCTTGGTTAGTGGCTATCAATATCTTTATTTGGCCGAATTGGTGATAGCTACTGGTGGAGAGAAAAAATGGTGGACAAAGAAAAATGGTGTCTTTTGCTAACGTGGTTAGCTAATAGATTTACATATTTTGTCTTCCCTGTAAAACATTTTAAAAATCTGAAACGGTGGCTTTATTCACAAGATCTGTATCTTTCATTTGGTGTCTTGGACTTGTGATTTAATGATATTTAGATTTTCCTTTTTCATTGTGACGTGATGCTAATCAGTGAGGGGGGGGTTGGGGGTGCTTGTCAGTTGGGACGCTAGCGTCCCAACTATCCCAGAGAAGTTAACAAGTCCAATACAGCATATGAAAGGTACACATCTTGTGAATCAAGCCAACATGTCCGATTTTTAAAATGTTTTACAGGGAAGACAAAATATGTAAATCTATTAGCTAACCACGTTAGCAAAAGACACCACTTTTTTTACTATAACAGATTATTACTCCATCAGTAGCTATCACAAATTCGACCAAATAAAGATATAAATAGCCACTAACCAAGAAACAACTTCATCAGATGACAGTCTGATAACATATTTATTGTAATGCATATGTTTTGTTCGAAACATTTGCATATTTCAGCTACAATCAGAAATTGCACCGAAAGCAGCCATAATATTTACAGACACCAACGTCAAATACCTAATTACTCATCATAAAACATTTCTGAAAAATACATAGTGTACAGCAATTGAAAGACAGGCATCTTGTGATTCCAGACAATATTTCCGATTTATTAAATGTTTTACAGCGAAAACAAAATGTAGCGTTATATTAGCGTAGCCACAATAGCCAGAAACACTTGGGCGCCGACGACCAGTTCATATGCACGACAGATATTAGAAATAGCATCATAAAATGTTTCTTACTTTTGGTGATCTTCCGTCAGAATGTTGGACAAGGTGTCCTTTGTCCAGAACAGTCGTTGTTTGGATCTGGAACGGCAAATTTCCCTCTTCATTTAGCATGGGCACTTGCCAAGTGGCACGGATCTCTCCAACGTCAACAAAGTCAGAGAACGGAACACGGCAAAACTCCCGAAAAAATTTCAATAATCTGATTAAACTATATTGAAAAAACATACTTTACGATGATATGGTCACATGTATCAAATAAAATCCGAACCGGAGATAGTAGTCGTCCATAACGGCAGCTAAACAGAAGGCAATCCCACTGTCCAACTGGCGCTGCCAAGAGTACCGGAAATGAGGGACACGTCATACAAAGAGCTTGTATTCCAATTCAGAACAAGATGAACACAAAATTTCTTCTCTCACAGCTTCTTGACAACCGGGGGAAGGTCTATGAAGTGTACGTAGACTCTTACGTTTTATGCCCATGTATAGGCAGGAAGTTGAACAGAGCATCGATTTCAGACATTCCACTTCCTGGTCAGGAAATGTGCTGCAGAATGAGTTCTGTTTCACTCAGATAAATAATTCAAACGGTTTTAGAAACTAGAGAGTGTTTTCTATCCAATAGTAATAATAATATGCATATTGTACGAGCAAGAATTGAGTATGAGGCCGTTTGAAATGGGCATCTTTTATCTGGCTACTCAATACTGCCCCTTGCATCCATAAGAAGTTAACCTGTCTAGCCCCAGCGTTCCACTAGCGGAACTCCTCCCACATTCCACTGAAAAGCGCGAAATTCAAAATTTCTTTTTTTTTAAATATTTAACTTTCACACATTATTAACAAGTCCAATACAGCAAATGAAAGACACACATCTTGTGAATCCAGTCAACATGTCCGATTTTTAAAATGTTTTACAGCGAGAACAGCACGTATATTTATGTTAGCTCACCACCAAATACAGAGAAGGACAGACATTTTTCACAGCACAGGTAGCATGCACAAAGCCAACCTAACTAACAAAGAACCAACCAAACTAACCAAGAAACAACTTCATCAGATGACAGTCTTATAACATGTTACACAATAAATCTATGTTTTGTTCGAAAAAAGGCACGTTAGCGATAGCAATAGGCACGTTAGCGTTAGCGAATAAACCAGCAAAAGATATTAATTTTCACTAACCTTCATTAACCTTCCTCAGATGACAGTCCTATAACATCAGGTTATACATATACTTATGTTTTGTTCGAAAATGTGCATATTTAGAGCTGAAATCAGTGGTTATCCATTATGCTAACGTAGCATCTTTTTCCCAGAATGTGCGGATATTTCTATTAGACTCTCATCTATTCTGACCAAATAGCTATTCATAAACATTACAAAAAAATACATGTTGTATAGGAAATGATAGATCCACTAGTTCTTAAACAGAGAGTGCACAGTGGCGGAATACCTGACCACTGTGACTGACCCAAAATTAAGGAAATATTTGAATATGAACAGACTCGGTGAGCATAACTTTGCTATTGAGAAAGGCAGCTGAAGGCAGACTTGGCTCTCAAGAGAAGATAGGCTATGGGCACACTGCCCACAAAATGAGGTGGAAACTGAGATGCACTTCCTAACCTCCTGCCAAATGTATGACCGTATTAGAGACACATATTTACCTCAGATTACACAGACACACAAAGATTACACAGATTACACAGACACAAACAATTTTGAAAAACTCCCATATTTATTGGGTGAAATACCAGTGTGCAATCACAGCAGCTGTCACAGCTGTCGAAAGAACTGGACCAAAGTGCAGCGTTGTGAGTGTACATATTCCTTTTTATTAGGATGACGCCGACAAAAACAATAAACAATACAAAAACGACCGTGAAGCTTAAGGCGGTAGTGCCACAAACAAAGACAACTTCCCACAATGAAAGGAGGGAAAGGGCTACCTAAGTATGGTTCCCAATCAGAGACAATGATAGACAGCTGTCCCTGATTGAGAACTATACCCTGGCCAAAACATAGAAATACAAAATAATTGAAAACAAAAACATAGAATGCCCACAACCAAATCATACCCTGACCAAACCAAATAGAGACAAAAAGGCTCTAAGGTCAGGGTGTGACAGTACCCCCCCCCCCCCCCCCCCCCCCCCCAAAGGTGCGGACTCCGGCCGCTAAACCTGAACCTATAGGGGAGGGTCTGGGTGGGCATCTATCCGCGGTGGCGGCTCAGGTGCGGGACGCAGACCCCGCTCCACCACTGGCTCACCCTACTTTGGTGGCACCTCTGGTGCGGGCACCCTCGTCGCGGGCCCCGGACTGGGCACCCTCGTTGCGGGCCCCGGACTGGGCACCCTCGTTGCGGGCCCCAGACTGGGACCATCGCTGGGGGCTCCGGACTGGAGGCCGTCGCTGGAGGCTCCGGACTGGTAACCGTCGCTGGAGGCTCCGGACTGGAGACCGTCGCTGGAAGCTCCTGACTGGGGACCGTCGCTGGAGGCTCCGGTCTGTAGGCCGTCGTGACTCCTCACTGGAGACTTCGTGCCATGGATAATGACTGGAAGCTTCGTGCCATGGATCATCACTGGATGCTTCGTGCCATGGATCATCACTGGATGCTTCGTGCCATGGATCATCACTGGATGCTTCGTGCCATGGATCATCACTGGAGGCTTCTTGCCATGGATCATCACTGGAGTGAGGAGATGTATGGGCAGTCTAGTACGTGGAGCTGCCACAGAGTTCACCAGGCTGGGGAGACATACAGGAGGCCTGGTTCTGGCAGCAGGCACAGGACTCACCAGGATGGGGAGACATACTTCAGGCTTGGTTCTTGGTGCTGGCACCGGACACACTGGGCTGTGGAGGCGCACTGGAGGTCTCGAGCGCAGAGCTGGCACAACTCGTTCTGGCTGGATGCCCACTTCCACCCGGCAAATGCAGGACGCTGGCACAGAGCACACCGGCCTGTGAATGCTCACTCGAGACAGCGTGCGCATCACCCCATAACACGGTGCCTGACCAGTCACATGCTCCCCACGGTAAGCACGGGGAGTTGGCTCAGGTCTATAACCTGACTCCACCAATCACCCCGTGTCCCCCCCCCCCCAAAAAAGAAATTGTGGGGTTGCCTCTTGTGCCTGCTTCGCTGACTTGCAACCTCATATCACCGCAGCTCTGCCTTAGCTGCTTCCAGTTCCTCCCTTGGACGGTAATACTCCCCAGCCTGCCTCCAGGGTCCCTTACCGTCCAGGATCTCCTCCCATGTCCAGGAGTCCCTTTCACCATGCTGCTTGGTCATTTGGTGGTGGGAAGTTCTGTCACGGCCGTCGAAAGAACTGGACCAAAGCGCAGCGTGGTAAGTGTACATATTCCTTTTTATTAGTATGACGCCGACAAAAACAATAAACAATACAAAAACGACCGTGAAGTTTAACTTCTTGCGACTATAGGGGGTGCTGTTTCAAATTAGCATAATTGTCTTTACAGATGAAACGGCTTCCTACTCAATTCTTGATCGTACAATATGCATATTATTGTTATTATTGGATAGAAAACACTATCTAGTTTCTATAGCCGTTTAAATTATGTCTCTGAGTGGAACAGGATTTTTTCTACAGCGAAATCCATGACAGGTTTTGCGAAGGTCTCAGAGCGAAGCTCTGATCTCAGTTCAGTTTAAAGAGTTGTGTATATCCTATGGAACGACACGAACTGCACCCGCCTTCCCCTGGATGTCAGTAAGCAATGAGAAGTGGAATGGGCTTCCTACGTAACTCTCAGAGGTTATAAAAGACCAAGGAGTGAAGTGCGCCATCTTTTCGACGTTGAACTTTACGCAGAGAGAGACCTGGACATGCCATTTTCGAGCGCGCAGTAATGAGCTTTAGATATATCAGTCTGTAATTTAATTTGATATAGGTGTTAGAAACATCATAACGAAGCTATTTGAAACCGAGTTATATCTGATTATGCGAGTATATTGCTATTTTTCGGAATTTCCTCAGAATTGCGTATTGAGGATTTGCACACGTTAGCTAATGTTAGCAATTGTTAGCTATAGTTAGCTGCTATATCTGAAGTTGAATGCAACGTTTTACAACCAAGCAACGATTCTTTTGGACAAAGAACAACCATGGCAAGATTCTGATGGAAGATCGTCGAAAAGTAAGAGCTATTTATGATGTTATTCCGTTTTTATGTGGAAAAATGTAAACTCAATAATGGTGATTAGTGACGTCACTAGTCTGGCTGTAACGCACACTGCATGTCTAGTAACGTTAATTTTAAAAATCTAACTCTGCGGTTGCATTAATAACTAATACATCTTTCATTTCATGTCCAACCTGTATTTTTTTAGTCAAGTTTATGAATAGTTTTTGATAAAAATATTTGTATTTTCAAAATGGCGCCGGCCAGATTGCTTGAGTAGTTGAACACTATTTCCATTGTGTAAGCACGATTTGTGCCGCTAAATATGCACATTTTCGATCAAACTCTATATGGATTGTGTAATTTGATGTTACAGGAGTGTCATCTGAAGAATTCTGAGAAGGTTAGTGAAAAAATTAATATATTTTGGCAATGTTGACGTTATCGCTCTCTTTGGCTAGAATCTATGCTGGGGTAATGTTTGAAAATGTGGTATGCTAATATAACGATTTATTGTGTTTTCGCCGTAAAACACTTAGAAAATCTGAAATGTTGTCTGAATTCACAAGATCTGTGTCTTTCCATTGCTATGTGCTGTGTATTTTTAAGAAATGTTTTATGATGAGTAAATTGGTAATACACGTTGCTGTCTGTAGTAATTCTAGGAGCTTTGGTGAGATTTGTGATGCTGGCTGCAATGGCAAACTATGATTTATACCTGAAATATGCACATTATTCTAACAAAACCTATCCTATACCATAAATATGTTATCAGACTGTCATCTGATGAGCTTTTTTCTTGGTTAGTGGCTATCAATATCTTAGTTTAGCCGAATTGGTGATAGCTACTGGTGTTGAGAAAAAATGGTGGACAAAGAAAAAGGGTGTCTTTTGCTAACATGGTTAGCTAATAGATTTACATATTTTGTCTTCCATGTAAAACATTTTAAAAATCTGAAATGGTGACTTGATTCACAAGATCTGTATCTTTCATTAGGTGTCTTGGACTTGTGATTTAATGATATTTAGATGCTACTATTTAAATGTGACGCTATGCTAGCGATGCTAATCAGTGTGGGGGGGGGTGGGGGGGGGGGGGGGGGGGGGGGATCCCGGATCCGGGTTTCAGAGGCAGTAGAAGTTAAGGCGGTAGTGCCACAAACAAAGACAACTTCCCACACTGAAAGGAGGGAAAAGGGCTACCTAAGTATGGTTCCCAATCAGAGACAACAATAGACAGCTGTCCTTGATTGAGAACCATAACCGGCCAAAACATAGAAATACAAAATCATAGAAAATAAAAACATAGGATACCCACCCCAAATCACACCCTGACCAAACCAAATAGAGATATAAAAAGGCTCTCTAAGGTCAGGGCGTGACAGCAGCAAGATTTGTGACTTGTTGCCACAAGAAAAGGGCAACCAGTGGAGAACAAACACCATTGTAAATACAACCTATATATTCCCGTTTCTATATAGACATAATACTACACTTGAAATGTCTTTATTCTTTTGGAACTTTTGTAAGTGTGTTAATTTTTTATTGTTCATTTCACTTTTGTTTATGATGTATTTCTCTTTCTTTTGCAATGTTTCCCATGCCAATAAAGCGCTTTCAATTGAAATAGAGAGAGAGGAGAGAGTGAGAATGGGACACTGACACCTTTTGATGAATGTGGCTCTGCATTTTCCCCTTCCCTCTGCTCTCTGATAGATTTCCCCCCTGTGGCTTCTGAGATCCATCCCCTCATAATGAGAAGCAGATAGACATCGCATTTGGTGCACATTATAGTTATGCATATTGGCATTCGAAAAAGCAGCCTCATCAATTGCTCACAAAGCAGCAAACTGTTGGTTGGGGACAAAGTGAGTCATGGATTGTACATGGAAATGCATGGTTGAGTTAAAGTAATTCCCTGTGTATTGAAATGACTCTGCTTCACAGATCCCAGCAGTCTGTGCATTCAACATTTATTATTAGTTAGATAGTTGTAATGATTGCCAATGTTACCAAGCACCAATGCAATTGGGAATCAATAACTGGTTCAAAAGCCGTACTCCTCTAACAAATAGATATCTGCTTCTGAATAACTTAATATGGTTTGAGAAGTTCTCTTCCAGAAACATACTGGTTTACCCAATGTATTTGAAGGGAATCTGTGAAGCATTTGTAAGTGTATTAACATTTTACGGGGGCAGCCCGACACCGGTACACTTATGACAACATCCAACTCAAAGTGCAGGGCGCGAAATTCAAAATCTATTTTTTTAAAATATTTAACTTTCACACATTAACAAGTCCAAGACACCAGATGAAAGGTGCACATCTTGTGAATCAAGCCAACATGTCCGATTTTTAAAATGTTTTACAGGGAAGACAAAATATGTAAATCTATTAGCTAACCACGTTAGCAAAAGACACAACTTTTCTAACTCCATCAGTTTCTTACTCCATCAGGTGCTATCACAAATTCGACTAAATAAAGATATAAATAGCCACTAACCAAGAAACAAATTCATCAGATGACAGTCTGATAACATATTTATTGTATAGCATGTTTTGTTTGAAAAATTTGCATATTTCATGTATAAACCATAGTTTACATTACAGCTACAATCCGAAATTGCACCGAAAGCAGCCATAATATTTACAGACACCAACGTCAAATAGCTAATTACTCATCATAAAACATTTCTGAAAAATACGTAGTCTGCAGCAATTGAAAGACAGGCATCTTGTGATTCCAAACAATATTTCCGATTTATTAAATGTTTTACAGCGAAAACAAAATGTATCGCTATATTAGCGTAGCTACAATAGACAGAAATAATTGGGTGCCCACGGCCAGTTCACATGCACGACAGATATATGAAATAACATCATAAAATGGGTCTTACTTTGCTGATCTTTCATCAGAATGTTGAAGAACGTGTCCTCTGTCCAGATGAGTCGTTGTTTCGATTCAGAATGGCAAATTTCCCTCTTCAATTAGCATTGGCACTAGCCAAGTGGCACAAATTTCTCCAACGTAAACACAGTCAGAGGACGGAACACGGCAAAACTCCCGAATAAAGTTTCAATAATCTGATTAAACTATATTGAAAAAACATACATTACGATGATATGGTCACATGTATCAAAAAATATTCGAGCCGGAGACGTTAGCCGTTCGTTACCAAGGAAAAACAGAAGTCAATCCCACTTCCTTCAGAGTACCGGAAGTGGACGGTCACGTTAAAGAAATAGGTTTTTTTCCACCACAGACCAAGAGGAGCACAAAAATGTCTTCTTTGACATCCTCTTTACACCAATAGGAAGGCGTATAGAGTGTCAGCAGACTCCTAAGTGTCAAGACCATGTATAGGCATCAAGTTGAAAAGAGCATCGATTTCTGACATTTCACTTCCTGGTCAGGAAAAGTGCTGCAGAAGGACTTCTGTTTCACTCAGAGAAATAATTCCAACTCTTTTAGAAACTAGAAAGTGTTTTCTATCCAAAAGGAATAATAATATTCATATTGTACGAGCAAGATTTGAGTAGGAGGCCGTTTGAAATGGGCACGATTTCACTGGCTACTCAACACTTTGCCTTGCAGCCATAAGAAGTTTTAAGCAGATATATTTTGGTTGGAGAATAGGCCTCTAAGCACTCATATCATACTGGGATACAAGAGAGAGCAGCAACAAACAGTCTGGGCTAGGCTGATAGGACCATGTACAGCTGTTAACTGGAGTTTAATGATGAAAGTGTTTCCTGTAAGAGAGCAGCATTTTATTTATGTACCCCGGCTGCATCCACACATACTATAGCTGTTCCAATGAGGAACAAAATAAGAATAGGTCAGAACAGTAGAACACGTACATCGAGTTCTCGCTCAGTACATAGTTTAATGACTGACTCAGTTGAGTGTTTTTACATTTGTTTCAGCTAAAAACAGAACATGCAGCTGTTTTATGTATGCTAAAGCACTGTTTTGCGACGACTCTTTGCAAGTACATTGATTCATGAAGAAGAGCCTGTAAGATGGAATGTTCAGAAGACTTTAGTTCTCTGATCATGAGAGGACATGTGACATGATCTACTGAATAACTTCAACTGATCTGGAAATGTGAGCAGTTATGATTGATTCAGCACAGTACAATGATAAGGACTCATTAGTCTTTCTGTACTGCAAGAATTACTGTATAAATGACTGTATAAATATATTTGAATCTCACTCCTTTCCACATATACAAATAATAGCATGGCAATATGTCTTCCCATCAGAATGGCACTTAATTCTATTTTTTGTGTAAATGTTTTCCTCTTTCTTGTTTTCCTCACTCTCGCTCACTCATAATTCCTTAGTGTCTCTCTGATAATTGGAAAAGCAAGGGCATGTCAGCTTGTGAGCATTCAAGGAGGACGTCAGAAGACCAAATTATGAGAAAGTTGCCTCAACAAATGAAATACTAGCACTCTCTTCCACGTGAGGCTTTCTAATTTTCCCATAATCATGAGTGCATTACTACAATGCAAACGTGATTTATACACTAATCAAAAATAGAAAAAGTGTTGGTCCCATGTCTCATGGCTCAAATAAAAGATCCCAGAAATTTTCCAGACGCACAAAAACCTTATTTCTCTCAGATTTTGTCCACACATTTGTTTACATCCCTGTTCGTGTGAATTTTAGCCCTTGTCAAGATAATCCATCCACCTCAAGTTTTGAGGGAGCGTGCAATTGACTGCAGGAATGTCCACCAGAGATGTTGCCTGAGAATTCAATGTTCATTTATCTACCAAAAGCCACCTCCAACGTCGTTTTAGATAATTTGGCATTATGTCCAACCGGCCTCACAACCGCAAACCATGTGTAACCACACCAGCCCAGGTCCTTCACATCCATCTTTTTCACCTGTGGGATCGTCTGAGGTGAGTGGGCGCAGGATGCAGAGGAGTATTTCAGTCTATAATAAAGCCCTTGTGTGGGGAAACACTCATTCTGATTGGCTGGGCCTGGCTCCCGCATTGGGTGAGCTTGGCTCCCAAGTGGGTGGGCTTATGCCCTCCCAGGCCCACCTACGGCTGTGCCCCTTCCCAGTCATGTGAAATTTTAACCTAATGAATTTATTTCAATTGACTGATTTCCTTATATGAACTGCAACTGAGCAAAATCTTTGAAATTGTTTCATGCTGTATTTATATTTTTGTTCAGTATATATTGTGACTGACCGAATCACCTACGTAGAGAATTAAAGGTTTTACCCTGGTCACCACCTCAGAATATACATGGAATTCATTAAGTGCTAGTGAATTAATTATGAAAATCATCCCAGAAACAATATTTAAACATCATCACCACTACAAAGTAGATTGAAATGTATACAGTGCAGTGAGGCACACATTCAAAATGGAGTATGCATATTGATAACCTTTTCTCAAGATTGGCCTGCTTAAATTATCCAGTAAATGATCCCTCTTTTGTTTTCCAGAAGACGCATAGCAATTCTCTTGATTTGTTTGGACCAATCTCATCTCCGTCCATAGTCCATCCAAATCACCATAACTGGGGTTCCAGACCTGCATTAATTATTTCATGTCTTCTATAGAGTAGGACTTAAAGGAATAGCCTCTTGTTTACCAAGCCTTCAATTTGAATCAATGTTAATACACTCAGTGGACAAACAAACCAGCAACTTGTACAACTACTATTGTATTCATCAAGAAAACAAGCAAACGAACAAACAAACACACAAAAAAACTACTTCTAGATGTACTGGACCAATATGTAATGATCCTGACTGTCTCTGAGGT
Organism: Salvelinus fontinalis; assembly: GCF_029448725.1. NCBI lineage: Eukaryota > Metazoa > Chordata > Actinopteri > Salmoniformes > Salmonidae > Salvelinus > Salvelinus fontinalis. The sequence goes on from NC_074697.1 coordinate 25,672,096, forward strand.
AAACAGGAAAGAAGAACATGTTGTTTTGTCTATAGGGATGATATAGTGTCCTAGGCTAAAAATAGTGAGGCTTTGTTGACATTGACCTGTCGTATTAATGATGGATGTTTTTGTTGACAGGTCAATACCATTAGGCCTCTTGAGTTTATATAGTGCTCCCCCACTCTGTCAAACCAACTCACAGGTGATGCATCCGTCTAACATCTCATTGGATGGAACGGAATCCCTTTACTTCAAGTTATTTTCTTTTACAATGAGAAAATGGGGGGCCTACAGGATCAAGGTTGGACATTGGAACTGAAAATTATGTCTCACTCTATAGTGCCATTACCTCCTTTTCTCTCTTTGATGTACATACAGTACAGTACTGTAAGTCCCAGACCATGTCATCCTATGCTCTGAAGTAAGTCCTCTTCTAATGAATAGCTTCTTGTTTTATAACTCATTAACAAGGACCCCTGTCCCAACTGGCTCCTGGTCAAATTAGTCACCATCTCATTCTGTGAGATGATGTCAATGCTATTAATAAGGGATCCCGAGTGGCACAGTGGTCTAAGGCAATGCATCTCAGTGCTAGAGGTGTCATTACAGACCCTGGTTCAATTCCAGGCTGTATCACAACCGGCTGTGATTGGGAGTCCCATAGGGTGGCGCACAATTGGCCCAGCTTCATCCGTGTTAGGGTTTGGCCAGGGTAGGCAGTCACTGACTTGCCTAGTTAAATAAAAGTTAAATAAAAAAGTGAAAAGAATTAGAGGACAGATTCCAATTGTACTCAGTATCAATTCAATTCAGAGAGAGACTCATTTGCCACCATTATATTGCAGGATGGATACTGATGAGGAAGGTACAGTACATTAATTAAGTTAATGGTTTCAAAGGAACTTTTTCAATTATCTTGAAAGTATTTATTCTGTCTTTCTTCCTCACTAAATGTCAAAGTAAAGCCATTAAAAGTCAGATATGACCATTCTACTCAGATAAGGATACTCTAAGATAGGGTACATTTAAAAATAGCCCATGTTTAAATTGGTGGTGTGCAAATGGAAAGGCAGGTTCAACTCTGGGCATATACAATGAGTATACCAAACATTAGGAACACCTACCTAATATTGAGTTGCCCCCCCTCCCCATAGTAGCCTGGAACCTTCTACGATACCCTGTTCAAAGGCACTTAAATATTTTGTCTTTCTCATTCACCCTCTGAAAGGCACACATACACAATATATGTCTCAATTGTATCTTGACTTAAAAATCCTTCTTTAAGCTGTCTCCTCCCTTTCATCTACTTGAAGCAAATTTACGTGACATCAATAAGGACCATAGCTTTCACCTGGATTCATCTGGTCAGTCTATGTCATGGAAAGAGAAGGTGTTCTTAATGTTTTTTGTACAGTTAGTGTAGAAGGAGCACTGAGTCAGACATATGTGCCCTCCTGGGACACAATTCAAACATACTGTACATCCCACAACCAGATGTTGGTAACATTTCTCTGTCCTGCAGAATAATCAGAAATGAAAAAATATGAAAATCATTTGTATCCTGTATTTGACTGTATGCAATACTGATTGACCAATGGTACAAGAATGTAATGACTGACGAAATAAACAAAACAAACATCATCAGTCGTCAGTCATATCAGACATTATTGTACATGCTCCCGTAGAACCCACCACAGTTATGCACTGATAGTGTGTCTAATGTACAAGGTAATTCCAGTGATTTAAATGACTCACAGAAAGGGAAGGGGAGGGATATCAAAACAACTAATCCTGGACTTCTATCCAAAGTATAGTGACCCGCGAAGCCTGCAGCGTTGACATATTGAGTGATGCATGAGTCAGAATCCGATAATAACTCTCCCTCCCTCTTCACCCCCCTCAGCCCCACATTCTGTGAAGAGAGAGAGGAAGGCCACCGCTGCATCTCCATACCAGGAGAGGACTTAGCTGTGGTACTTTTCTTGTTCTTACATTATGTTTTTTTAATGAAAACAAAATGTGGTGAAAAGTATAACATGGTTTAAAAAGCTTCAAGGTATTAGAAAGTTATAATATTTTTAATGTATGTTGATATGTGTTTATTCGATAAGGTACTGTATAAGATTACTGCAGTTATCTTCATAGTTTCTTCCAAAGTTTATATTTTGGATCATGTAAAAATGGCACCAATATAAACTGTTATGTACTATAAAGGGACAATAATATTGCCTATATTCTCAGATTTACAAAATGTAACTAAGAAATACTTTGAATCGTCATGTGGCCAGTTTAAGTCTATGGTGAAGATTGGGCTGCTTGTTTTAAGAATAAAATGCACAAATGCATTTTCAGCCATATCTGTACATGGAGCCTGATTTGTCTTTTAAATGTAAAATGGTTGTAATGATCCCAGGTTGCACATTTTGTGGATAATGCTATGCAGCATATTTTTACATATCCCCTATAACAGATTTATGTCTGTATTCAATACCTTGACAGTCCCTCTAATTATATTATAGGCAATTCTCACCATACTGCTCCATACAAAATGAGTACAGCTGCACATTTGTTTTATTGCATAGTAAAAACCACTTGTTTCTACTGTAGGAGCATGAGACTCACGTTGCTATGTGACTCAGATTTGAATCAGATCTCATTGCTCATAAATCCATATTTATTTTGACATTTCCAGTGCAGTAGGGAAGTTATACGAAATATATGGTTGTTCTTATTATTATTATCAAATCATTGTAACTAAAATGTATAGTGTACATTGTTAGGGAAATTATACCTTGGGTTTAACACTAGTATGTCTGCTTCCCTGCTTTTTCTGTGTATCCCATGCAATAACACGTTGTGGGAATCTATACATTCAGCGTGCCAATCAAAACGTAAAGGGAATGCTTATAGGATTCTTTGTCTGACACATTGCTCCACATGGTGATTGAAAGGATAGAAAGTCTGCCTCCAAGACATGGGAAAATGTGTTTTTTGGGGGAGAGTGGCGAGCGGCTGGGGGAGCTGGGTGTTTGCTTCTCCCGCTCCAGCCAACAGAATGACAACAAGCCCAGGGCCCAGGCCCTGACAATGGATGCATTGTGCTCTGTCTGGCTTCCAGCATTAGACTGTAGGCTCTGCCAATTAGGTCAAGACTGATAGAAAGTTGCTTTGTCTATCAGGATTAGCTAGCCAGGCTAGTCAAGCAAGCCGCCAATGGCTGGACCAAACAACAGAGACCTCTTGTGTAGCTACAGTCATGCACTGTCATTCACTTTTCAGGCCTCATCTATTCTCTGTCTGCTAGTTAGGATACTTAGACTGTAGCAATGCCAGAACTGCTGTAAGGTGTTGAGTTTGGTTGGACAATCTAGCTAATTCAAGGCTACAATCACAAAGATCAAGTCAGGATCTATTCATCCTAATCAGACAGTTTTTTTTGCATGGATGATACATTGGAGATAATATAAGACAAGTACTGGAAATGATAGAACACTATGAAATATCTGGGAAACCAGGCCTGATATTCATAGCTGAGTTTAAAAAAGTTTTTGATAAAGTACGACTGGAGTTTATATATAAATGCCTGGAATATTTTTATTTTTTATTTTTAACAATCTCTTGTAAAAATACTACAGTAAGCCTAGGAGTAAATAGTAAATAATGGCTACTTCTCAGAAAGTTTTAAACTGTCAAGAGGAGTAAAACAAGGTTGTCCATTATTGGCATATATATGTATTATTGTAATCAAAATATTAGCTGTTAAAATCTGATTCAATAATCGTATTAATGGATTGGAAATCCAGGGCTTAAAAACAAAGGTGTCATTGTATGCTGATGATTCATGTTTTCTTTTAAATACACAATTAGAATCCCTCCACAGCCTCATAGCGGATCTAGATACTTGTTTTTAACCTCTCTGGAATAAAACCAAATTATGATATGTATTGGATCAGTGAAATGTTTTACTTTTACATTACTGTGTAATTTACCAATAAAATGGTCTGATGGGGATGTGGACATACTTGGTATACATATCCCTAAAGAAAGAAATTCTCACTCACATACATTTTAATAAAAAGTTAGCAAAAATAGATAAGATCTTGCTACCATGGAAAGGATAATACCTGTCCATTTGTGGAAAAATCACCCTGATTAACTCTTTAGTCATATCACAGTATACCTACCTGATATTGGTCTTGCCTACACCTAGCAACCTGTTTTTTTCTATTATTTGAGCAAAGAATATTTAATTTGATCTGGAATGGCAAGCCAGACAAAATTTAAAGGACCTATGTATATAATGATTATGATTTCGGAAGAGGCAAGTAGAAGGAGGAAAAAGTAAGGAACTTGTCGGCCCTGCATTAAAGACCAAAATTGGTTAAAGAAAATTGTGATGAAGAAAAATATATACCAGTTTAATTTAAGGACCAACAAATTGACCATTGTGACATAAAGATTTCAAAATAGTTGTAAAGAGATGTTCCAGTGGGTCAGAAGTTTACATACACTAAGTTGACTGTGCCTTTAAACAGATTGGAAAATTCCAGAAAATTATGTCATGGCTTCAGAAGCTTCTGATAAGCTAATTGACATAATTTGAGTCAATTGGAGGTGTACCTGTGGATGTATTTCAAGGCCTATCTTCAAACTCAGTGCCTCTATACTTGACATCATGGGAAAATCAAACGAAATCAGTCAAGATCTCAGAATTTTTTTTGTAGAACTCCTCAAATCTTGTTCATCCTTGGGAGCAAATTCCAAATGCCTGAAGGTACCACGCTCATCTGTAAAAACAATAGTACGCAAGTATAAACACATTGGGACCACGCAACCATCATACTGCTCAGAAAGGAGCAGTAGACATGAACATGAAGACATGAACGAACTTTGAACGTACTTTGGTGCGAAAAGTGCAAATCAAACCCAGAACAACAGCAAAGGACCGTGTGAAGATGCTGGAGGAAACAGGTACATAAGTATCTAAATCCACAGTAAAACAGTAAAATGAGTCCTATTTCGACATAACCTGAAAGGCCGCTCAGCAAGGAAGAAGCCACTGCTCCTAAACCGCCATAAAAAAGCCAGACTACGCTTTGCAACTGCACATGGGGACAAAGATTGCACTTTTCTGAGAAATGTCCTCTGGTCTGAGGGAAACAAAAATAGAACTGTTTGGCCATCGTTATGTTTGGAGGAAAAAGGGGGGGGCTTGCAAGCCGAAGAACACCATCCGATCCGTGAAGAACGGGGGTGGCAGTATCATGTTGTGGGGATGCTTGTGGGGATGCTTTGCTGCAGGAGGGACTGGTGCACTTCACAAAATAGATGGCATCATGAGGCTAGAAAATTATGTGGATATATTGAAGCAACATCTCAAGACATCAGTCAGGAATTTAAAGCTTGGTCGCAAATGGGACTTCCAAAATGGACAAGGACCCCAAGCATTCTTCCAAAGTTGTGGCAAAATGGCTTAAGGACAACAAAGTCAAGGTATTGGAGTGGCCATCGCAAAGCCCCGACCTTAATCCTATAGAAAATGTGTGTGCAGAACTGAAAAAGTTTGTGCGAGCAAGGAGGCCTACAAACCTGACTCAGTTACACCAGCTCTGTCAGGAGGAATGGTCCAAAATTTAGCCAATTTATTGTGGGAAGCTTGTGGAAGGCTACCCAAAACATTTGACCCAAGTTAAACAATTTAAAGTCAATGCTACCAAATACTAATTGAGTGTATGTAAACTTCTGACCCACTGGAAATGTGATGAAAGGAATTAAAGTTGAAATAAATATATTCACTCTACTATTATTCTGACATTTCCCATTCTTAAAATAAAGTGGTGATCCTATCTGACCTAAGACAGGGAATTTTTACTAGGATTAAATGTCAGGAATTGTGAAAGACGGAGTTTAAATTCGTTTGGCTTCGGTGTATGTAAACTTCATGTATGTATGTATGTATGTATGTATGTATGTATGTATGTATGTATGTATGTATGTATGCATGTATGCATGTATGTATGCATGTATGCATGTATGCATGCATGTATGTATGCATGTATTTATGTATGCATGTATGTATGTATGTATGTATGTACCCCAAAAATATATGGGGGCTTGGAAAGTATGCAAACAATTACATTGATGGAAGCTACAGTCTATCCCCAATATTAAAGCTGATCTACACCCCCCCCCCCCCCCAAAAAAAAATAGATATATTAAGATCAAATCAGGAAGGCCATTGTTGCACGTACAGTACTTAAGCTAGGGTATGTCTTTCATTGAAAATAAAGTATAAATGGTAACTTGCACTATCCACTCTGTGACCCAGGAACTGAACTGGAGGTTGTGATGCTGTAGATTTATCCAAGCACCTTTACTAATCACTCATATCAGTACAGTTATTTGATAAGGTTATTAGTATACTTTCAAAATCAACGATAAAAAATGTGGTATAATAAGTTGACCTGAATTACTGACTGCATATCCTTATACACCCCCTTTCCATTTTAATTAACCATCGCCTAGAGAGAGCTAGGAAGTCACTCCTTAAATAACTGGCAGCTGCTTTAAATGAGAGTTAGATTAATTTTCTGCTGAGTGCAATCATAGTGATTAGAACTGATTAGTTCCAGGAAGAATTTTGAGGAAGCATCATTTCCTAAGAATTTAATGCAGTACAATATCAGGTGCCGCAATTTATTTGGCTGAATTGAAATGGACTGAATTTAAAAAGTGTTGTCATTTTCAGATTTAGCCCCTAAAATACTTTAATGGACTAAATACCCCTTATGGTCTTTTAGCCAACTTCCAGAATCACATTTTGAGTCCACATTTTGGAAAACCAGCTGTCCAGATCAAATATAATCGACTATCAGGTGCATGTATTTAATTTAGAATTATCTTAGTGTAAAGGAGTTAAAGTGAACATAGTGTTCTGTTAACTGTACTGTGGAGAATTTCTCCAAAGTTATTAGACCAAAGACAGTACACATCCATTGAGAATGAACTCGGTGAATCATGTGGTTGGTTGCGTGGGGCATCTCATTTTAAACATTTTAGATTTTAGTCATTTAGATCGACTTACAGGAGCAATTAGGGTTAAGTGCCTTGCTCAAGGGCACATCGGCAGACGTTTCACCTCGCTGACTCAGGGATTCGAACCAGCGATCTTTCGGTTACTGGCCCATCGCCTGCCTCACTGCATGCATCTGTCTTATCATAGGTATCAGAGGAAGAAAACAAAACCAATAATCAAATCCACATCCTACAGTCAGTGGCGACCCGTCATTCAGGGCAGGTGGAGCAGAGCCCTACCGGTTTTGAGCCCCACATTTTTTTTTTGGGGGGGGGGGGGATTACCTGTTTTGCATGTTATTTTGGCATTAATATGTGCCACGTATCAGTTTGCAAACAATGTAAAAAAATATATTTATGTCACTGAGCCGCATACAAACCTTTTTTTTTCACCTTTAGGTAGACCAGGTAGGTCATTTGAGATGAAGTTCTCATTTACAACTGCGACCTGGCCAAGATATAGCAAAGCAGTGCGACACAAACAACAACACAGAGTTACACATGGAATAAACAAACATACAGTCAATAACACAATATAAAAGTCTATATACAGTGTGCACAAATGAGGTAAGATAAGGGAGGTAAGGCAACAAATAGGCCATAATGGCGAAATAATTACATTTTAGCAATTAAACACTGGAGTGATAAATACAGAAGATGAATGTACAAGTAGAGATACTGGGGTGCAAAGGAGCAAAAAAATAAATAACAGTATGGGGATGAGGTAGTTGGATGGGCTATTTACAGATGGGCTATGTACAGTGATCTGTGAACTGCTCTGACAGCTGGTGCTTAAAGTTAGAGAGGGAGATATGAGTCTCCAGCTTCAGTGATTTTTGCAATTCGTTCCAGTCATTGGCAGCAGAGAACTGGAAGGAAAGGCAGCCAAAGGAGGAATTGAATTTGGGGGTGACCAGTGAAATATACCTGCTGGAGCGCATGCTACAGGTGGGTGCTGCTATGATGACCAGTGAGCTGAGATAAGGTGGGGCTTTACCTAACAAAGACTTATACATGACCTGGAGCCCGTGGATTTGGTGATGAATATGAAGCAAGGGCCAAGCAACGAGAGCATGCAGGTTGCAGTGGTGGGTAGCATATGGGGCTTTGGTGACAAAACGGATGGCACTGTGATAGACTGCATCCAATTTGCTGAGTCGACTGTTGGAGGCTATTTTGTAAATGACACGGCCGAAGTCAAGGATCGGTAGGGATAGTCAGTTTTACAAGGGTATGTTTGGCAGAATGAGTGAAGGATGATTTGTTGCAAAATAGGAAGCCGAGTCTAGATTTAATTTTGGATTGAAGATGCTTAATGTGGGTCTGGAAGGAGAGTTTACAATCTAACCAGACACTTAGGTATTTGTAGTTGTCCACATATTCTTATTCAGAACCGTCCAGAGTAGTGATGCTGGACGGGCGGGCGGCTGCGGGCAGCAATCGGTTGAAGAGCATGCATTTAGTTCTACTTGCATTTAAGAGCAGTTGAAGGCCACGGAAGAGGCGTTGTATGGCATTGAAGCTCATCTGGAGGTTAGTTAACCTGTTTGGCGTGCAAGCCCGACGTCAGTACATTTATGACAACAGCCAGCTCAAAGTGCAGGGCGCGAAATTCAAAAGATATATATTTTTTAAACATTTAACTTTCACACATTAACAAGTCCAATACAGCATATGAAAGGTACACATCTTGTGAATCCAGCCAACATGTCCGATTTTTTAAATGTTTTACAGGGAAGACAAAATATGTAAATCTATTAGCTAACCACGTTAGCAAAAGCCACCACTTTTTTTACTATAACAGTTGATTACTCTATCAGTAGCTATCACAAATTCGACCAAATAAAGATATAAATAGCCACTAACCAAGAAACAACTTCATCAGATGACAGTCTGATAACATATTTATTATATAGAAAAATTGAAAAATTTGCATATTTCAGGTATAAATCATAGTTTACATTTCAGCTACAATCAGAAATTGCACCGAAAGCAGCCATAATATTTACAGACGCCAACGTCAAATACCTAATTACTCATCATAAAACATTTCTGAAAAAATACATAGTGTACAGCAATTGAAAGACAGGCATCGTGTGATTCCAGACAATATTTACGATTTATTAAATGTTTTACAGCGAAAACAAAATGTAGCGTTATATTAGCGTAGCCACAATAGCCAGAAACACTTGGGCGCCTACGACCAGTTCACATGCGTGACAGATATAAGAAATAGCATCATAAAATGTTTCTTACTTTTGGTGATCTTCCGTCAGAATGTTGGACAAGGTGTCCTTTGTCCAGAACAGTCGTTGTTTGGATCTGGAACGGCAAATTTCCCTCTTCATTTAGCATGGGCACTTGCCAAGTGGCACGGATCTCTCCAACGTCAACAAAGTCAGAGAACGGAACACGGCAAAACTCCCGAAAAGATTTCAATAATCTGATTAAACTATATTGAAAAAACATACTTTACGATGATGTGGTCACATGTATCAAATAAAATCCGAACCGGAGATAGTAGTCGTCCATAACGGCAGCTAAACAGAAGGCAATCCCACTGTCCAACTGGCGCTGCCAAGAGTACCGGAAATGAGGGACACATCATACAAAGAGCTTGTATTCCAATTCAGAACAAGATGAACACAAAATTTCTTCTCTCACAGCCTCTTGACAACCAGGGGAAGGTCTATGAAGTGTACGCAGACACTTACGTTTTATGCCCATGTATAGGCAGGAAGTTGAACAGAGCATCGATTTCAGACATTCCACTTCCTGGTCAGGAGATGTGCTGCAGAATGAGTCTGTTGGACTCAGAGAAATAATTCAAACGGTTTTAGAAACTAGAGAGTGTTTTCTATCCAATAGTAATAATAATATGCATATTGTACGAGCAAGAATTGAGTACGAGGCCGTTTGAAATGGGCATATTTTATCTGGCTACTCAATACTGCCCCTTGCAGCCATAAGAAGTTAACACAGTGTCCAAAGAAGGGCCAGAAGTATACGGAATGGTGTCGTCTGCATAGAGATGGATCAGAGAATCACCAGCAGCAAGAGCGACATCATGCGATGTACACGGAGAAAAGAGTCGGCCAGAGAATTGAACCTTGTGGCACCCCCATAGAGACTGCCAGAGGTCCGGACAACAGGCCCTCCGATTTGACACACTGAACTCTGTCTGAGAAGTAGTTGGTGAACCAGGCGAGGCAGTCATTTGAGAAACCAAGGCTGTTGAGTCTGCCGAAAAGATTGTGGTGATTGACAGAGTCGAAAGCCTTGGCGAGGTCGATGAATACAGCTGCACAGTATTGTCTCTTATCGATGGCGGTTATGATATCGTTTAGGACCTTGAGCATGGCTGAGGTGCACTCATGACCAGCTCAGAAACCAGATTGCATTGCGGAGAAGGTACGGTGGGATTCGAAATGGTCGGTGATCTGTTTGTTAACTTGGGTTTCGAAGACCTTAGAAAGGCAGGGTAGGATAGATATAGGTCTGTAACAGTTTGGGTCTAGAGTGTCTCGCCCTTTGAAGAGGTTGATGACCGCGGCAGCTTTCCAATCTTTGGGGATCTCAGATGATACGAAAGTGAGGTTGAACATTCTAGTAATAGGGGTTGCAACAATTGCGGCAGATAATTTTAGAAAGAGAGGGTCCAGATTGTCTATCCCTGCTGATTTGTAGGGGTCCAGATTTGCAGCTCTTTCAGAACATTGGCTATCTGGATTTGGGTGAAGGAGAAATGGGGGAGGCTTGGGCAAATAGCTGAGGGGGGTGCAGTGCTGTTGACCCGGGTAGGGTTGGCCAGGTGGAATGCATGGCCAACCGTAGAAAAATGCTTATTGAAATTCTCAATTATCGTGGATTTATCGATGGTGACAGTGTTTCCAAGGCTCAGTGCAGCGGGCAGCTGGGAGGAGGTGCACTTATTCTCCATGGACTTTACAGTGTCCCAGCACGTTTTGGAGTTTGTGCTGCAGGATGCAAATTTCTGTTTGTGTATTTTGGTTCCTAACTTCCCTGAAAAGTTGCATATCGCGGGGGCTATTCGATGCTAATGCAGTATGCCACAGGATGTTTTTGTGCTGGTCAAGTACAGTCAGGTCTGGGGTGAACCAAGGGCTATATCTGTTCCTGGTTCTAAGTTTTATGAATGGGGAATGCTTATTTAAGATGTTGCGGAAAGCACTTTTAAAGAATAACCAGCCAACCTCTCCTAACGGAATAAGGTCAGTATCCTTCCAGGATACCCGGGCCAGGTTGATTAGAAAGACCTGCTCGCTGAAGTGTTTTAGGGAGAGTTTGACAGTGATGAGTGGTGGTCATTTGGCCACAGACCCATTATGGACACAGGCAATGAGGAGGTGATCGCTGAGATCCTGGTTGAAGACAACAGAGGTGTACTTGGAGGACAGGTTGGTTAGGATAATTTCTATGAGGGTGCACATGGATACAGATTTGGGGTTGTACCTGGTAATTTGTGTGAGATTGAGAGCATCTAGCTTTTTAATTTATTTTAATTTTACCTTTATTTAACCAGGTAGGCTAGTTGAGAACAAGTTCTCATTTGCAACTGCGACCTGGCCAAGATAAAGCAAAGCAGTGTGACACAGACAACAACACAGAGTTACACATGGAGTAAACAATAAACAAGCCAATAACAAAATAAACAAGTCAATGACACAGTAGAAAAAATATATATTCTAATATTCTATATACAGTGTGTGCAAAAGGCATGAGGAGGTAGGCAATAAATAGGCCATAGGAGCAAATAATTACAATTTAGCAGATTAACACTGGAGTGATAAATGAGCAGATGATGACGTGCAAGTAGAGATATTGGTGTGCAAAAGAGCAGAAAAGTAAACAAAATAAAAACAGTATGTGGGTGAGGTAGGTAGATTGGGTGGGCTATTTACAGATGGACTATGTACAGCTGCAGCGATCGGTTAGCTGCTCAGATAGTTGATGGTTGGTGATGGAAATAAAAGTCTCGTAATTCGTTCCAGTCACTGGCAGCAGAGAACTGGAAGGAAAGGTGGCCAAATGAGGTGTTGGCTTTGGGGATGATACCTGCTGGAATGTGTGCTACGGGTGGGTGTTGTTATGGTGACCTGAGATAAGGTGGAGCTTTACCTAGCATAGACTTATAGATGACCTGGAGCCAGAGGGTCTGGCGACGAATATGTAGCGAGGGCCAGCCGACTAGAGCATACAGGTCACAGTGGTGGGTGGTATAAGGTGATTTGGTAACAAAACAGATGGCGCTGTGATAGACTGATTCCAGTTTGCTGAGTAGAGTGTATTGGAAGCAATTTTGTAGATGACATCGCCGAAGTCGAGGATCGGTATGATAGTCAGTTTTACTAAGGTAAGTTTGGCGGCGTGAGTGATTGAGGCTTTGTTGCGAAATAGAAAAACGATTCAGATTTAATTTTGGAATTGGAGATGTTTAATATGAGTCTGGAAGGAGAGTTTATTGTCTAGCCAGACACCTAGGTATTTATAGTTGTCCACATATCCTAGGTCGGACCCGTCCAGGGTGGTGATGCTAGACGGGCGGGCGGGTGCAGGCAGCGAACGGTTGAAAAGCATGCATTTGGTTTTACTAGCGTTTAAGAGCAGTTGGAGGACACGGAAGGAGTGTTGTATGGCATTGAAGCTCGTTTGGAGGTTAGTTAGCACAATGTCCAAGGAAGGGCCAGATGTATACAGAATGGTGTCATCTGCGTAGAGGTGGATCAGGGAATCGCCCGCAGCAAGAGCGACATCATTGATATATACAGAGAAAAGAGTCGGCCCGTGAATTGAACCCTGTGGTACCCCCATAGAGACTGACAGAGGTCCGGGCAACGTGCCCTCCGATTTGACACACTGAACTCTGTCTGCAAAGTAGTTGGTGAACCAAGCGAGGCAGTCATTAGAATAACCAAGGCTATTGGGTCTGCCGATAAGAATACGGTGATTGACAGAGTCGAAAGCCTTGGCCAGGTCGATGAAGACGGCTGCACAGTACTGTCTTTTATCGATGGCGGTTATGATATCGTTTAGTACCTTGAGCGTGGCTGAGGTGCATCCGTGACCGGCTCGGAAGCTGGATTGCACAGCGGAGAAGGTACGGTGGGATTCAAAATGGTCAGTGATCTGTTTATTAACTTGGCTTTTGAAGACTTTAGATAGGCAGGGCAGGATGGATATAGGTCTATAAGAGTTTGGGTCTAGGGTGTCACCCCCTTTGAAGAGGGGGATGACCGTGGCAGCTTTCCAATCTTTAGGGACCTCGGACGATACGAAAGAGAAGTTGAACAGGCTGTTAATAGGGGTTGCAACAATGGCGGGGGATAGTTTTAGAAAGAGAGGGTCCAGAATGTCTAGCCCAGCTGATTTGTACGGGTCCAGGTTTTGCAGCTCCTTCAGAACATCTGCTGTCTGGATTTGGGTGAAGGAGAATTTGGGGAGGCTTGGGCGAGTAGCTGCTGGGGGGGCGGAGCTGTTGGCCGTGGTTGGCGTAGCCAGGAGGAAGGCATGGCCAGCCGTTGAGAAATGCTTATTGAAATTTTCGATTATCATGGATTTATCAGTGGTGACCGTGTTACCTAGGCTAAGTGCAGTGGGCAGCTGGGAGGAGGTGCTCTTGTTCTCCATGGACTTTACTGTGTCCAAAAACGTTTTGGAGCTAGAGGATGCAAATTTCTGTTTGAAAGAGCTAGCCTTTGCTTTCCTGACTGACTGCGTGTATTGGTTCTTGACTTCCCTGAACAGTTGCATATCGCGGGGACTCTTCGATGCTATTGCAGTCTGCTACAGGATGTTTTTGTGCTGGTCAAGGGCAGTCAGGTCTGGAGTGAACAAAGGGCTATATCTGTTCTTAGTTCTGCATTTTTTGAACGGGGCATGCTTATCTAATATGGTGAGGAAATTACTTTTAAAGAATGACCAGGCATCCTCGACTGACGGGATGAGCCAGGTCGATTAGAAAGGCCTGTTCGCAGAAGTGTTTTAGGGAGCGTTTGAAAGTGATGAGGGATGGTCATTTGACCGCGGACTCATAGCGGGTACAGGCAATGAGGCAGTGATCGCTGAGATCCTGATTGAAAACAGCGGAGGCGTATTTGGAGGGCAAGTTGGTCAGGATAATGTCTATGAGGATGCCCATGTTTACGGATAGATTATAGGTAGATTATAGGACGGCCGGGTTGTTAAGTATGTCCCAGTTTAGGTAGTTTATGTAGTTAGTTTAGTTTAGTCACCTAACAGTACGAGCTCTGACGATAGACGGGGGCAATCAATTCACATATGGTGTCCAGGGCACAGCTGGGGGCAGAAGATGGTCTATAGCAAGCTACAACGGTGAGAGACTTGTTTCTGGAAAGGTGGATTTTTAAAAGTAGAAGTTTAAATTGTTTGGGCCCATACAGTAGATTGCAACTCCACCCCCTTTGGCAATTCTATCATGTTGGAAAATGATATAGTTAGGGATGGACATTTCAGAGTTTTTGGTGACCTTCCTAAGCCAGGAATCAGACATGGCTAGGACATCCGGGTTGGCAGAGTGTGCTAAAGCAGTGAATAAAACAAACTTAGGGAGGAGGCTTCTAATGTTAACATGCATGAAACCAAGGCTTTTACAGTTACAGAAGTCAATAAATGAGAGTGCCTGGGGAATTGGAGTGGAGCTAGGCACTGCAGGGCCTGGATTAACCTCTACATCACCAGAGTAACAGAGGAGGAGTAGGATAAGGGTTTGGCTAAAGTCTATAAGAACTGGTCGTCTAGTGTGTTCGGAACAGAGAGTGAAAGGAGCAGGTTTCTGGGCTAGAATAATAGATTCAAGGCATAATGTACAGACAAGGGTATGGTAGGATGTGAATACAGTGGAGGTAAACCTAGGTATTGAGTGACGATGAGAGAGGTATTGTCTCTAGAGACACCATTTAAACCAGGTGAGGTCACCGCATGTGTCTGAGGTGGAACAAAAGGGTTAGCTAAGGCGTATTGAGCAGCAGGGCTGGAGGCTCTACAGTGAAATAAAACAATAATCACTAAACAAAACATGCAATTGACAAGGCATATTGACATTAGGGAGAGGCATGCGCAGCTGATTGATCATGGGCTCTAGTGAGTAGCTAGGCGGGCTGGAGACACGGCGATTCAGACAGCTAGCGGGCAGGGGCTAGCAGGCTAGCAGAAGGGCCTTAGGGGGATGTCGTGATGGAAGAATCTGTCACACCCTGATCTTTGTTTTCTTTATTATTTTGGTTAGGTCAGGGTGTGACGAGGGTGGTATGTGTGTTTTGTCTTGTCTAGGGGGGTTTGTATATCTATGGGGTTTTGGTATTGTCTAGGTAAATGTAGGTCTATGGTGGCCTGAATTGGTTCCCAATCAGAGACAGCTGTTTATCGTTGTCTCTGATTGGGGATCCTATTTAGGTTGCCATTTTCCATTTGGTTTTTTTGCGTTATTGTCTATGTGTATGTTGCATGTCACCACTAGTTATTATTAGCTTTACGTTCGTTTTGTTATTTTGTTAGTTTAAGTGTTCTTTGTTCATTAAAAGGAAGTATGTATTCAAATCACGCTGCGCCTTGGTCTCTTCACTTCGACGAATGTGACAGAATCAGTTGTAGCCCCTTCAGGCAGTTACGTCGGCAGACCAGTCGTGATGGATTGGCAGGGCTCCGTGTATTAAAAGGGTCCAGGCCAATTGGAAAAATATGTATTGTAGCCCAAGAAAATTGGCTGATGGACCTCTTCAGCTAACGGTCCGATATGCTCTAGACAGCCAGCGGGCTACGGCTAGCAGATGGGCATTCAGGGGACGTTGCGACGGAGGAGCCTGTTTAAAAACCCCTCGGGAGGATTACGTTGGTAGACCAGTCGTGAAAGATTGGCGGGGCTCCGTATCGGTAGGAAAATGGGTCCAGGCCAATTGGCAAAATAGGTATTGTAGCCCAAGGAGTGGCTGATGGACCTCTTCAGCTAGCTGGGAGTTGGGCTTAGCATGGGCTAGCTCTAGGCTAATTGGTGCTTGCTTTGGGACAGAGATGTTAGCCAGGAGTAGCCACTCGGATAGCAGCTAGCTAGCTGGGATGATCCAGGTGAAAAGGTTCAGAGCTTGCGGTAGGAATCCGGAGATGTAAGGAAAAAGAGTCCAGTATGCTCTGGGTTGAATCACGCTGTGCAGACTGGCAGGAGTTGTCCGTGCTAAAGGTTAGCTGATTATCGCTAGCAGTGGCTAGCTGACTACTAGCTTGTAGCTAGTTAGCTGGCTAGTTTCTGTTGAGGGTTCCGGTTCTAAAATAAGAAAATAACAGATCCATACCACATTGGGTGAGACGGGTTTCAGGAGAGGATGTTGGAGTTGAGGTTTAAAAAATGTTATAAAAATATATACAACATTTATGCGAAAAAAATGCTAAGAAAAAATGTATATACACGGGATACGACAAGACGAAGACAAAGACTCCTGACTGCTACGCCATCTTAGATCTATTTCAGTTGTTTTCTTGAGTAAGGCGGCTCCAAAATGTAGGTGTTTCAGCCTAACTCAGTGCTTTCTGTGGTGGTGGGGAAAGCCAGCAGAAAATACGGAGCATTGCGCCATCATTGGCTCAGTGTTCTGTCACTCATGGGGATACTACATCACCGCAAAGTCTAAGGGTAGAGCAAGATAATTCAAGCCCCTTGAATGCTGCCATAGAGTTACATCATGGGCCACAGAAAAGATGACATCAAATCACATTATATCTACAGTGACTTTGATTGGACTGATCATGTCAACATCATAGCTAGCAGTCATCATCATGAATCAAGTCAACAATCTATTGGCAAATCCTTTTAATCCTTGTCATATGAAGATTAATTATAGAATAAACATATTGTTGGTCATCGGACATTGGACATAAACATTACACAACAAGTTGGAAATCGCAAATTCAACAATGAATGGTTTGGAAGGAATCAATGTCGCTAACTGCAAGCATTGCAAAGCAATCATTACATTTACATTTACATTTACATTAGCCTGCTATTCACTGGAGTGGCTGTGTGGTCCCAAGTCTAAGATTAAGGGTCTATTTTCCTAGTTTAAAATGATAAACACTTTACATTGCTCATGCTTTCAATGAAGAATGATTTTTGCCATGCTCAAACCAACTGTTAACTCGGAAGTGCAAAATCTGACAATAGTGAGTTCAAGACAATAGGGAACACCGGTAAAATTAGCTACGACTGGGAAAGTAAGTTTTGAACTTTCATCCAACTCTATCATGTCTATCATGTCTGCTTAAATGCCCCCTTTATATATCCTACGGTTCTGACTTGGTGTGCAGGGAGAACATTGTAAGAACGGCCCATGTTCTGAATTCTGTTGCTGTACATTTCAAAAGTGATAAACAAATAGTTAAATTGACTACCTCTGTCCTAGCTCGCTCATTAATGTGTTACTTGAAATTACGGATTGCCCTTTATCCACTTGTCGTCCCCTTATGCCATAGTTTGTACATCGCAATTGTCAGTAGAAACCACATTTATTTAAGCAAGTGAGCCATATCAGCTATGCTATCAGCTTTTTAAAAGGCAGTGAATGAGGCTGAATAAACTGTTTCGCTGCCAGACAAGGCTCCGCTGATGGCCAGGTGAAGCAGTGGTAAAGTGTTGGGACTGCTGTTGGGACTCTGCTGTTGGGACAGCTTTATGTAGGTCCTAACACGGAACCCACTGCGTTCATCCACCTCTGGCCTGCTCGCCTCCCTACCTCTGAGGAAGTACAGTTCCCGCTCAGCCCAGTCAAAACTGTTCGCTGCTCTGGCACCCCAATGGTGGAACAAACTCCCTCACGACGCCAGGACAGCGGAGTCAATCACCACCTTCCGGACACACCTGAAACCCCACCTCTTTAAGGAATACCTAGGATAGGATAAAGTAATCCTTCTAACCCCCCCCCCCCTTAAAAGATTTAGATGCACTATTGTAAAGTGGCTGTTCCACTGGATATCATAAGGTGAATGCACAAATTTGTAAGTCGCTGGATAAGAGCGTCTGCTAAATGACTTAAATGTAAATGTAAACCCAAACCTGCTGCGTGCGCGTGCGCCATTGTGCGCTATCGTGCATAAATTTATTTTGTCCTCTACACCAAACGCGATCACGACACGCAGGTTAAAATATCATAACAAACTATTAACCAATGACATTAATTTGGGGACAGGTCGAAAAGCATTAAACATGCATGGCAATTTAGCAAGTTAGCTTGCACTTGCTAGCTATTTTGTCCTATTTAGCTAGCTTGCTGTTGGTAGCTAATTTGTCCTGGGATATAAACATTGAGTTGTTATTTTACCTGAAATGCACAAGGTCCTCTACAATTGATCCACACATAAAACGGTCAACCGAATCATTTCTCGTCATCTCTCCTCCTTCCAGGCTTTTTCATCTTTGAACTTATATGGTGATTGGCATCTACACTTTTACCACGACAACCGGCAAAACATTTCGTCTTTCAATCACCCACGTGGGTATAACCAATGAGGAGATGGCACGTGGGGACCTGCTTCTATAAACTAATGAGGAGATGGGAGAGGCAGGACTTGCAGCGTGATCTGCGTCAGAAATAGAAAGGAGTTCTATTTTAGCCCTTGGCATCGCAGATGCTCGTTGGCGCGCGCGCAATAATTTAATTACATGGATTTCTATATTTATTTTGCGACGCTCGCGCACGCGACGTGTCCAGTCTGGTCAGCATGTAACAGTTTGAGGGCACCGTTTGTCACCGTTATAGTGCAATTAATATATTGTTTCGTAATTTGTTATGTAGTGGCATTTTTTCCCCACCAAGATGTAAACTCACATACACCTGGTTAGCAGATGTTATTGTGAGGGTAGAGTAATGCTTGTACTTCTAGTTCCAACAGTGCAGCAATATCTAACAAGTAATATCTAACAATTCCACAAGAAATACCTAATACACACAAATCTAAGTAAGGGATAGAATAAGATTATATAAACTGTCAACTGCATTTATTTTCAGCAAACTTAACATGTGTAAATATTTGTATGAACATAACAAGATTCAACAACTGAGACATAAACTGAACAAGTTCCACAGACATGTGACTAAAAGAAATGGAATAATGTGTCCCTGAACAAATGGGCGTCAAAATCAAAAGTAACAGTCAGTATCTGGTGTGGCCACCAGCTTCATTAAGTACTGCAGTACATCTCCTCCTCATGGACTGCACCAGATTTGCCAGTTCTTTCTGTGAGATGTTAGCCCACTCTTTCACCAAGGAACCTGCAAGTTCACAGATATTTCTGGGGGGAATGACCCTAGCCCTCACCCTCCGATCCAACAGGTTCCAGACGTGCTCAATGGGATTGAGATCCGGGCTCTTCGCTGGCCATGGCAGAACACTGACATTCCTGTCTTGCAGGAAATCATGCACAGAACGAGCAGTATGGATGGTGGCATTGTCATGCTGGAAGGTCATGTCAGGATGAGCCTGCAGGAAGGGTACCACTTGAGGGAGGAGGATGTCTTCCCTGTAACGCACAGCATTGAGATTGCCTGCAAAGACAACAAGCTCAGTCCGATGATGTTGTGACACACCGCCCCAGACCATGACGGACCCCCCACCTCCGAATGGATCCCGTTCCAGAGTACAGGCCTCGGTGAAACGCTCATTTCTTTGACGATAAATGCAAATCCGACCACCCACCCTTGGTGAGACAAAACCGTGACTTGTCAGGGAAGAGCACTTTTTGCCAGTCCTGTCTGGTCTAACGGCGGTGGGTTTGTGCCCATAGGCGACGTTGTTGCTGGTGATGTCTGGTGAGGACCTGCCTTACAACAGGCCTACAAGCCCTCAGTCCAGCATCTCTCAGCCTATTGTGGACCGTCTGAGCACTGTTGGAGGAATTGTGCGTTCCTGGTGTAACTCAGACAGTTGTTGTTGCCATCCTGTACCTGTCCCACAGGTGTGATGTTCGGATGTCCCGATCCTGTGCAGGTGTTGTTACACGTGGACTGCCACTGCAAGGACCATCAGCTGTACGTCCTGTCTCCCTGTAGCGCTGTCTTAGGCGTCTCACAGTACGGACATTGCAATTTATTGCCCTGGCCACATCTGCAGTCCTCATGCCTACTTCACACAAATGAGCAGGCACCCTGGCAATCTTTCTTTTGGTGTTTTGCAGAGTCAGTCGAAAGGCCTCCTTAGTGTCCTAGGTTTTCATAACTGTGACCTTAATTGCCTACCATCTGTAAGATGTAAGTGTCTTAATGACAGTTCCACAGGTTCATGTTCACTAATTGTTTACGGTTCATTGTACAAGCCTGGGAAATAGATTTAAAACCCTTTACAATGAAGATCTGTGAAGTTATTTGGATTTTTACGAATTATCTTTGAAAGACAGGGTCCTGAGAAAAGGACGTTCCTTTTTTGCATGTTTACATGAGTTTACATGCTAAAATCGCCATTGCATGCAGTCATGCTTCAAATGACCTTTAGCAATTCAATGTGAACATTAGGAAGTTGAATATTGCACAAAGCATGCATACCATTTTCTTGAATCTTAATCAGAAGGACAAATAAACAAGGCATGCATTACATGATTAGAAATCAAAGATTACAACTATTATTATGCTTCCTACACCAAGGCTTTTTTAGAGGACAACATCCACATAGACAGTGCATATTTACAGTTTCATCCAAATAATAATTAGCTGGGAGGAATGTATCTCTTGTATCAGAGGCCCTATAGATATTACTTTGATCTGCTGTGTATTGAGTGATTACGTTCAGAAAATCGTATGCACACAGAAATGCCACTGAGGAGAAAGAGGACGAAGGAATGAAATTAAATGGAGATAATGATGCATATTTTCTGAGGCTGCTTGCGCATTTATACAGTTGATACTGAAAACACTTATGAATCATGGCGAATTAAACACTCCGGGTCACGGAGAAGTAAGTGCATTCCGAACAGAGTAAAATCTGTCCCAGGCAACAACCTCTAAGAAAGCCGATGATCCAAGTGCTGAATAAAGCTGAAAGTAAAGAGGGAAAACATATTTAGTTATTTAAGGATTGTTTTGTCTTCAGGCACTCTGAAACAAAACAGTGGGAAATGTTAGCTAAAACACATAAAATGGTCATTAATAAATAAAGGAAAACTCCACCCAAAAATTATCTTTGGTATTTGTTTCATTAGTCCATTGTTGACTTAGTTCCAAAATGTTTTGCTTGTCAGCAATCAAGTTTTCAAGAAAGCAGCATCATATGATGATTTCTGTATTTTGAAAAAGTTGATTGCTGAGAAGCAAAACATTTTGGGACAATGCTAACAATGGACTTAAAGGCAAACTTTATAGGCCTACTAATGTTCTTGATTCACATAAGCCAAGGGAACCAGTACACTAGTTGTCTGCTCTTTTTTTATAGGTGTCTTTGTATCATCTCACTGGGAACACACTGGTTGAATCAACATTGATTCCATGTAATTTCAAAGAAATTACGTTGAACCAACGTGGAATAGACGTTAAATTGACGTCTGTGCCAAGTGGGATATTTCTTGCTTTTTTTCTTGCGTGTTGAAAAAATATGATAATGGAAATGTTTCTCTTCTGAATACAATTATTTATTGGGATGAATTGTCTTTGTTTTGCTGCAGTGTATATCCTGCAGAGCATGTGGGGATGAGTGCATGCTTTGTGGTGCCTCAATAAATGAGTAACAAGAAGCCAATTTAAATTAAATGAAATTGTATTTGTCACATGCGCCGAATTCAACAGGTATAGATAGACCTTACCATGAAATGCTTACTTACAAGCCCTTAACCAACAATGCAGTTAAGAAAATAGAGTAGAAAATATTTACTAAAGCAAAAGTAAAAATGGAAATGGATAAATAAATAACACAATAAAATAACAATATTGAGGCTATGTACAGGGGGTACCGGTATCGAGTCAATGTACGGGGGTACAGGTTAGTCAAGGTAAACTCCATACTGTAAACAACTGGGGGGCCATGCCTCAGAATATATGTAATAAACCATACATTCATGTTCCATTTATGACATGATATATACTGCCTTTTCATTTTGCTCCAAATGTCTTAACACTTTGGCACCGAGTTGACCATTTAGTTGTTATTTAGGTCACACGGTCCATTGGTCAAAAGCATATGATTTAGAGGAGTGCAGAATAAGAGCAGCTAGGATGTGTGTCACTGTGACTCTTTATCAAATAGGACCCAATAGTCTGGGGAGAGAGATTTGTACTCATGTATTCTACACTATTGACTTTTGTTAATACTATAGTTGGCTATTGATATTCCCACCGGTGGAACATATAGGACACCCTGCATTTGGTAAAGAGAAGGCATATCGGCCTGAGTGGAAACCTGAACACTGTAGTATTGAGTTTGGTCTCTAAGGGTTACGACCATGTGTGTGTGTGTGTGTGTGTGTGTGTGTGTGTGTGTGTGTGTGAAAACAAAGCTGTGTGTGTGTGTGTGTGTGTGTGTGTGTGTGTGTGTGTGTGTGTGTGTGTGTGTGTGTGTGAAAACAAAGCTGTGTGTGTGTATATATGTGTGAAAACAAAGCTGTGTGTGTGTGTATATGTGTGAAAACAAAGCTGTGTATGTGTGTGTGTTTGACCCTCCATACGCATGCGTTCATGTGTGAAGAGGCTTGAGAGATTAATGGCTTATTGGTATTAGTTAGGAGGCTGTGATTGAAGATGGATCCTCAATAATGAAGAAAAGTGTTTATGAACAAATACAGGAGGCTGAGGTAACTACTCAGACTTTATTTCATTATCTTTTTGTTGTTGTTACCATTGTTCAGATTTAGTATGCACAGCAATTTAGGTCCAAATTGACCCTCTAATTTCTCGTGCCCTTGTTAGTTACCAATCTGTCTCAGCAGCTCGTCCAGTGAAGGTGTGCCATTAGCACATTCTCCCGGAGGTGGCGGTGTGAAATCAGCCGGAACATTCACCTGTGAAGCTGTGAAAACAATAGACGGGTGCCTGGCTCGGCAGTTTGTGTTGAGAAACGGGGGTACAAACAACAAACTTTCAAAGACAAATGTGAGAGGCTGTGTTAAATTGAATTTAACTTCACTCTCTGTTTTCTCAGTCTGGGTATTCTGGGTAACCTGGTCACCCTCAAAATAATGCTAGAATCTCCCTCCATCCACTATGGATATTCCATCCATTCTAGTATTCCATGTTGTTCGGCATATTTTTTGTGGCGTGGGATATTGATAGTAGATTGCATGCAGGGGCCATAAGGGCATTATTTGGGGAACTTGTTCAGTGCAACAATAGTGTATTGATAGAAAAATCATAGTTTCAACAAAATAATGATGCAATATTGAACATATGAACTGTCCAAAGAGCAAATCTACAAAGTAATTGAAGACATTATTCTTACAAGAACGTCTGGTTGAGTATTTGAGGAGGAAGTCCAAGCAAAAATCCAACGAAATCAATATGATCCATTGATTAGACACATAAGACACAAAATAACTATTTGAACTATTATTTGTGTAATATGGATCGGAGTAAAGATGCCTGAAATCCATCTTTTTAACAAACAATGCTAGGCACCTATAAGTTCCAACAACACACATACTGCAGACACATAGAGTACCTGCAGCCTTAAAGGCCTACTGCATAATAGTACTCATTTGTACTTATATGCTTTATGGTAACGCATGTTACAATATGCTTGCCTCAGATGGCGCACTTGTGTCTGAAAAAAGAAATGTGCACAGAATCCACATGTATTTCTCGTCAAGGAGTTTGCACCAAATACTAATAATTTGTTAGTTAGCTACAGTAGCTCTGGCAAATATAATAAGATGTAGGCTCTACTGGATTTCTGTCTTTGCTGCTCCTTTTCTTCTGAAAGTTAGTGAGCCAGATGTATTGTGCCCTCTTAACATCTCTCTCTCCATCCCTCTCTCCTACCATCCCTCTCTCCTACCATCCCATTCTCCTACCATCCTTCTCTCTTACCATCCCTCTCTCCTACCCATCTCTCTCTCCTACTGTCTGTCTCTCCTACCGTCCCTCTCTCCAACCAGATGTATTGTGCCCTCTAAACATCTCTCTCTCCATCCCTATCTCCTACCATCCCTCACTCCTACCCATCCCTCTCTCCCACCGTCCCTCTCTCCTACCATCCCTCTCTCCTACCCATCCCTCTCTCTTACCGTCCCTCTGTCCTACCATCTCTCTCTCCTACCCATCCCTCTCTCCTACCGTCCTTCTCTCCTACCCATCCCGCTCTCTTAGCATCCTTCTCTCTTACACCTTTCTCTCCTATCATCCTTCTCCCTACCCATCACTCTCTCCTACCATCCTTCTCTCCTACCTTCCCTCTCTCCTACCAATCCCTCTCTGCTACCCATCCCTCTCTCCTACCATCCTTCTCTTCTATCCAACCCACTCTTCTGCCATCCTTCTCTCTTACACATCTCTCTTTCCTATCATCCTTCACCCTACCCATCACTCTTTCCTACCATTCTTCTCTCCTACGCCCCTCTCTCCTACCCATCCTTCTCTCCTACCATCCTTCTCTCCTACCCATCCCTCTCTCATACCCATTACCCCTCCTACTCCTCTCTCCCTCTTCCAGTTTCAGTGACATTCCTTGTTACATGAGCAGACTGCCAGTGTGCTCTGTGTCAATTGGGCCAGCTCTGGGGACGCGGTGAGCAACCCTTTATCTCCAAGAAACAGACGCGTCCCATGCCCCCTCAGGGGGCTGCTGTGGGAACAGAGGGAGGGTGTAAACCAGGAGGGGGCCAGCAGGTTCTCCTCTATTACGAACCAAGAATCGGACAACAAAAAATACTGCACACACACACACACACAAACATGAACGCAGAAAAATGCAGGAAGGCGCGCACACACACAAACACATGCAGGATTACAAAAAGGCACATACACACGCACATGCGCAAACACACTCACTCCCACACACACAGTCACAGTCACACACCCCCAACACACACACACACACACACACAACACACAGCCACGCACACTCATCCGCCCAGTCAGCCGCGTTCTGGGTTCCCAGTGCTGAGGATGGTGGCGATTTATGATTTCTGTATTAATTAACATACCTGTCCTGCTCCCTCAGGGCAGCTTTCCCCTTCCCTTAAAGTTAAATCACCTTTTTTCCCTTCTCAGATCGCTCTCTCTCCTCAGTTAAAAGCAGAACACAGGCCTGAGCTGGACCTACATAATGTCCTTTCAAAATGTAACACTCTGTCTTTGTTTCCTAATCTCTCCTCTCACTGCCGTCATGTCATTCATCTGCCAGGAATACGCTCCTCATTTCACAGGGATGATAGAAATGTATCAGCTGAGCTGAGCAGGTGACTGAGTGTACTTGACCTGCTGCAGCCTAACTGCATGGGCTCTATTCTGTTGGCGTTGTTCCACTTAGAGAGCTCCAATTGAGCTGCCAACTATCTGTAGTGCGTTCCTAAAAGGTATGAGTTACCCACAACTTTTTAATTAAAACCTGGCTGTAGGTCATCTAAGGTATAATGTCCACTCCAGCCTGTCAGTGTGCCCGCTCATAGACTTGTTGTGGCACTTGATACACAAGTCTGCTTGATCAGGACCTTGGTCTTTTATTAACTAGCGTATACCCATTTGGCAGCGGTGGCTCTGCTTACACCATCACTTTCTCCGGTTAAATATTTTTAATGGGATTCTGGGACCTGGGTGACATGGTCGTCACAAAGCACCACCAACATCAGTGCTTCGCAGTGCCAGTAACATAATGAACATATCAAACATGTCTGCCAAGCTCCAACGGGAGACGGTGACAGCACACTCAGGAACCCTCTATTAAGAGGGCCCACAAAACCCTCGATAAATAGCAGTGACTTTCAATGGGAAGGTGAAAATATGGAGGCAATTGAGCCTTTCTATGGTCGGTGTGTGCAGAGAGGTGATATAAGAATAATGTGCTGAAAAATAAAGTTAATGGTATTCCTGCAGGTTTGTAGTCCAGGGGGACAATAATGAATATTAAACGGCTACTCTCCCTATTCTTTTTATGAGCACATTCTTTATGAATTATTAGGGCCATGCAGTAATTTGGCAGACCATTCGCTCTGCAGAGCACTCCCTGAATGGTCCTGTAAATCCACTCTATTTTTACCCTGACCTCTCCCTCCTCCCCCTTGCCCAACACACATTTGCGCCAACCCTACCTTTGTAGCGGATGTGGGGTTTTTCATTAGGGCTCGTTCTGACCTCTCTTTCATCCACTGTTTTCCTATTAGGCATCAACAATGTTCTGGATGAATCAGTCTGTTGCTTTATCTGTAGGATTTTGTTTTGTCTTTTCTGAGCTGTTTGATCCTCTCTGTGACGTGTGGACCAGGCAGGGTAGACCAGGCACTGATGGGGTGGAAAAGTTTTCTTTGTGTGATTTTAACAACCGGGTTATAGCCCAGTCTTAGGTCAGTTCAGCTCTATTTCTGTAGAGGTGCACCTCGAAAGGCATATGTTGCCATAATTCTCATTCTATTTGGAAGGTTCTTGTGCTGTCTCCGGAGGCATTACACAAATTATGACTCTCATACTTTTGTTCGACGCGGAGGATATTGTCTCGATTCAGTTGCCTCTATTTTTATTTCCAGGCCATGCTCCATCATTTTGGAAATAGTAACACACGTCAACATACAAACCTGCACTCTTAGAACAGACGTGTTAAAAACAACACGTTGTGTTGCACATTCATGTGTCTAGTTAGGGAAGACACATTTTGTGTTACTTTTAACATAATCATCTTGTTGGCTCATTTAACAGATGATTTGTGTTAATTTTCCAACACATTATGTAAAAGTAACACAACAAGACGTCTTCCCCTGGCCCCACTGTGGTAATACAGGACACAGACAGACTATGTACAGGGAACACAACAAAAACAAATTTTCAACATACACATAAATGGTCTAGATTAAGCACAAAATGTCCATGGGATATGAAACAAACAAACGTTAAAGAAAGTTTCATATTTCACCGGATGGTGACACAAATTGTAAGCAGTTCAGTTCAGACAAACCAACATTTATTTTCAACACACTTTTTTCCCCTTTTCTTGCTTCCCCACATAACATATTTCCACAAACATTCTGAAGTTAGGTCATCCATTGGAAATGACAGGCATCCATAATGATATGCACGTCTCCTAGTCCAGTGGGATCTATCCCAAATATGCTGGCCATGGCTGCAGTGAGGAGGGAGTGCTCTGTTTGTCCATATTAACTTGTCAGGACCAGAGGATGGGGCCGGCATCATCAGCATTCCTCCTCTGATCCAGGCTACTGCATTAGCTTAGAAACATCAGTTGGGGGAAAGAGAGGGAGAAAACGCTGTGATCTGCATACAACTACAAACAAGCAGCCTGCTCACAAACTTCCCTCAATTACTGCGGCTCTTGGAACACAAGCAGTTTATTCAAACGGCTGAACCATCAGAAACCTCAAAGCAGCACAATTTCAGGATGGTCCCCAGAGTTTACAGATTAGATAGAATTTTGTTATTATGTTGTATTTGTTATAGAGTCCTCAGTATATCAGAGAGAGGCTAAATAAATATGTGCATGTATAGCTCTTTGATGGTTTACAACAATATGTTGGTCTATTTTCCAAACACTGTCATAGATTTATAGTTTACTTGCTGAAATTGAAACTTTATGGATATATGCTAAGTAGTACGTTTGATTGAGGTTTTTTATGGAAGTTATCCATCGACCAATGGACCAACTCTTGGGCTTTTCAAGGTCATATCGAGCAATCCAAGAATCTGATTATGAAGTATTATTTTTTATCACCCTTATATTCAAGTTAGCATAATAGAACTGAGAGCTTTTCTCAAAAGTAATGCCGTGGGCAAACACTCACCCAGAAACAAAGTCAGAGCAGGGAAATTAAGGTGAGGTGTTTCATTGAAATTATAATATTATTCACGCAAATAAATTACTGTACCTCCAAACCCGCCCTTGTTGACATGAGTGCATATGCGGTGATGTAGGTAAAAAGAGAGTTTTAGAAAGATGGCAGTGAATTAGTATGAGTGTAGTGAAATGTACCTACTGTTTGACTACTGCTGTTGCTTTGGCATGTGAGTACATGTACTTCATCATACGAAAGAAAACCTACACTCATCAAAAAGATATTTGACTGAGTTACAGTTTTTATAAATAAATCAGCCAAATGAATTAAATTCATTAGGCCCTAATCTATGGACTTCACATGATTGGGCATACAGATTTGCATCTGTTGGTCATAGGTACCTTAAAAAAAACATTGAGATGTGGATCAGAAAATCAGTCAGTATCTGGTGTGACCACCATTTGCCTCAAGCAGATTACACATCTACTTCGTAACGAATTGATCAAGCTGTTGGTTGTGGCCTGTGGAATGTTCTCTCACTCCTCCTCAATAGCTGTGCGAAGATAGGAACTGGCAGGAACTGAAACACGCTGTCGTACACATCGATCCAGAGCCTCCCAAACATGGTCAATGTCTGACATGTCTGGTGAGTCGGCAAGCCATGGAAGAACTGGCACATTTTCAGCTTCCAGGAATTGTGTACAGATCCTTGCGACATGGGGCCGTGCATCATCATGCTGAAACATGCAGATGAATGGCACGACATTGGGCCTCAGGAATTTATCTCTGTGCATTCAAATTGCCATCGATAAAATGCAATTGTGTTCATTGTCCGTAGGTTATGCCTGCCCATATCAAAACCCCACTGCCGCCATGGGGCACTCTGTTCACATTGTTAACGTCAGCAAACCGCTCGCCCGCATGACGCCGTCTGCCTGGTACAGTTGCCATTAGCCATTGCACTTATATTTTTCTTTCAGTGTAGATATTCCAATACCAAATATTATTTGATTCTAAAAGTGAAGCTATCTCTGGACACTGTCAACAGCTTAGCAATGGCCATGTGACATGAACAACTGTCCAATGCTCAATGCCTATGATGTCAGAAGTGACCTTGTAGTCTGATGTGTCTGTCTGGAATCGAGAGCTGCTGCATAGATATAACACTTTTTGGATGACGGTTTTCAAAAACATTATTTTCAGCTAATGATCTATTTACTTTCTCTATAGCCTGTGTTTCTTTCATGTTTGATGATGAAGTCTTTGGTATGTTGGCACAGACAGAAGATAATTTTAAAATTCCTGTACTTTTGTACAGTTGTAAAATTTTCATTTGAGCCAGTTTGCTACAGCAGAAAAATAATCCTGCATCAACAGGAAATGTGAATAATTATATTTATTTAAACTAATGGACATTTTTATAGTGATTGATAAATGTTTCGTAAAGGAAAAACAAGTCAGAAATGTCAAAGTGGAAATGACAAAATTCAGAAGCCTATTGAAACCTCAATTACATTGCAGGAAAGTTCTCCTGCAACAGGGTGATCAAATTAAGACCCTACATCTGTATGAGGAGATTCATTCATTTGGAAAGAAATACATTCCACAACAGATTCAAAAAGTGTAATCAAAAAGAAAATAATCTATTGAATTCCTTAGCTTTCTCAGGTCCTTGAATATGTCAACAACGGCACTTTTTCCAATTACGCTATGATGTTTTTTTGTGCTACTGATTTTCAAACACACCTTACATTAAAACATACAAAGCCAATGTCATGGGTCACAATGGGCCGATTCAGACTTGTATGCCTCTCCTACGCACGCCTTTCCAACACACTTCTCAGTTGTTGGCATTTAGACGTACCTTATGCAGGTCTGTAACGAGCTTTGCAGGCGTGGTTCCCTTGTTCGTACTGAATACATTTAATGAAGCCGCTGGAAACCCTCCCACTTGCTGGCCAACAGATTGTCTCATGGAGTTTTCAGTACATCTAACGGCATCCCTATAAATTTGGTGTACCTTTAATTAGACATTTCTTGACAGACTCACTACAATATATGATGAGAACAGTTCAGAATATTAGCGATCAATGAAAGAAAGCCACGTAAATGCATGCATATTCGTCTACTTTTCAGAACCAATTGGTAGATTTAAAAATACTCAGACCTTGAATATTATTTAGGGTTAGGAAAGTATTTATTAACAATATAAAAACAGTTTACAAAGCCTTTGCACACTAAATATATTGGTGAGTAAAAAATACAGGGATATGATTCATCCTGAAAGAACCCATATTCAAACTATGAATTATTGGAAGGTGAGAAAAGTACAATAGGGGTTGAACAGTAGTTTTATAAATCTACCCTAATAAGCCTCACTAATCTTGGAACTGTGATGACAACGGTGCAGTCGTCGTGAACCGCGTGCCAGGCTCCAGGTTTAAACTGCTATGTATGGCCTGCGTTCCATAATGATTAAAGTAGGCTACATGTCCCAAATTATTGCACAACTTGCAATACATTAGCCTACTATGATCCTCTATTCCTAGCAATTGTCAGGAACAAAAACAAAAACGTGATAGAGGAAAGAAAGGTCAGCTAACGATGTAATGTAACGAAACTAACACTAAAGTGACAATTATAAATGTATGTGGGTATAACTGACAGTGGCTACCGGAAATGGCTAATATTTTACACAATACACATTTTCTGGGTGTGGCCCATCAGAAAGTCCAGGACCCAGTTGCCCAGGGCGGGGTCGAGACCCAGGGTCTCGAGCGTAATTTTATCTTTATTTAACTAGGCAAGTCAATTCAGCAAACAAATTCTTATTTTCATGACGGCCTAGGTACAGTGGGTTAACTGCCTTGTTCAGGGGCAGAATGACAGATTTTTACCTTGTCAGCTCAGGGATTCGATCTTGCAATCTTTCAGGTATTAGTCCAACGCTCAAACCACTAGGCTACCTGCCACCCCAATGATGAGTTTGGAGGGTACTATGGTGTTAAATGCTGAGCTGTAGTCAATGAACAGCATTCTTACATAGGTATTCCTCTTGTCCAGATGGGATAGGGCAGTGTGCAGTGTGATAGCGATTGCATCATCAGTGGACCTATTAGGACGCTAAGCAAATTGGAGTGGGTCTAGGATATCAGGTAGGGTGGAGGTGATATTGTCCTTGAATAGACTCTCAAAGCCCTTCATGACAACAGAAGTGAGTGCAATGGGGCGAAAGTCATTTAGTTAAGTTGCCTTAGATTTCTTGGGAACAGGAACAATGGTGGCCATCTTGAAGCATGTGGGGGCAACAGAATGGGATAGGGATTGGTTGAACATGTCCGTAAAGGGGACGCGGCTAGGGATGCCATCTGGGCCGACGGCCTGCAAGGGTTAACACGTTTAAATGTTTTACTCACATTGGCCATGGAGAAGGAGAACTCGAGCTCACAGGCTTTGGTAGCGGGCCGTGTCAGTGGCACTGTATTGTCCTCAAAGCGAGTAAAAAAGTTGTTTAATTTGTTTGGGAGCAAGACGTAGATGCCCGCGACGGGACTGGTTTTCTTTTTGTAATCCGTAATTGACTGTTGACCCTGCCACATACGTCTCGCGTTTGAGCTGTTGATTTGCGACTCTAATTTGTATCTATACTGACACTTTGCTTGTTTGATTGCCTTGCGGAGGGAATAGCTGCACTGTTTGTATTTGGTCATGTTTCCGGTCGCCTTGCCATGATTAAAAGTGATGGTTCGCGCTTTCAGTTTTACATGAATGCTGCCATCAATCCACGGTTTCTGGTTAGGGAAGGTTTTAATAGTCTCAGAGGGTAAGACATCTCCGATGCACTTGCCAATAAACTCGCTCACCGAGTCAGCGTATACATCAATGTTGTTGTCTGAGGCTATCCGGAACATATCCCAGTCCACGTGATCGAAGCAATCTTGAAGCGTGGAATCCGATTGGTCAGACCAGCGTTGTATTGACCTGAGCACGGGCGTTTCCTGTTTTAGTTTCTGTCTACAGGCTGGGAGCAGCAAAATGTTGTCATGATCAGACTTGCCGAAAGCAGGGCGGGGGAGGGCTTTGTATGCATCACGGAAGTTCGAGTAGCAATGATCCAGAAAACTACCTGCTCAAGTCGCGCATTCGATATGCTGATAGAATTTAGGAAGAATTGTTCTTAGGTTAGCTTTGTTAAAATTCCCAGCTACAATAAATGCAGCCTCAGGATGTATGGTTTCCAGTTTACATAGAGTCCAGTGAAGTTATTTTCGGGCCGAAGAGGGATCTGCTTGGGGGGGATATACAAGGCTGTGACAATAATCGAAGAGAAATCTCTTGGAAGAAAACGCGGTTGGCATTTGATTGTAAGGAATTCTAGGTCAGGTGAACAAAAGGACTTGCGTTCCTGTATGTTGTTGTGATTACACCATGAGTCGCTATTCATAAGGCATTCACCCCCGCCCTTCTTCTTACCAGAGTGTTTGTTTCTGTTGGCGCAATACGTGAAGAAACCGGGTGACTGTACCGACTCTGACAACATATCCCGATTGAGCCATGTTTCCGTAAAACAGAGAATGTTACAATCTCTGATGTCTCTCTGGAAAGCAACTCCTGCCCTAAGTAGGCCGCTTCGCCTGCTTCTCCTGCAGGGAACGCGTTGTTTTGGGTCGGCCTCTGGGATAAGATCGCATGTCCAGGGTGGAGGCCTGAACAAAGGATCCGCTTCGGGAAAGACGTATTCCTGGACATAATGACGGTAACTTGACATCTCTTTTATATCCAAAAGTTCTTCCCGGCTGTATTCTGGGCTAACAATGTCAGAAATAATACATAAAAGAACAAATAACTGCATAGTTTTCTAAGGACCTGAAGCAAGGCGACCATTTCTGTGGACACACCTCTGCCAAACCTTCCTTTTTTTATATATTTTTTTATCTCCACCCCAAACGAATAGTGGGTGAATAGCATGCTATTCTCATGTTTAAGTTCAAGGTCAGAATACACCTAGAGAGAAAAGTGCATTAAAAGGGAATTATGTTCCATTTACACAAGCTTAACTTGGGTTTTAATTCCTCCCAATGAGAATCCAGGACTGAATAACATGAAATGTAGTATAGAAATTTAAATTATTCTCTAAGACCCTGACCCAAGTTAAGAGCATCTGAAGTATTCCTTTAAATACTGTGTACCTTTAATTTGAATTTGATCGGCACAGGACTAGAATTCAGAATATGGAAAAGGGATTCAGAATATTTACTGAACAAAAATATAAACACAACATTGAATGTGTTGGTCCCGTGTTTCATGAGCTGAAAAGGAAGATGACATAAATGTTCTTCTACAATGTGCTGTTTTGTCTCACAACACAATGCCACAGATGTCTCAAGCGTTGAGGGAGTGTGTAAATGGCATGCTGATTGGAGGAATGTCCACCAGAGCTGTTGCCAGAGAATTGTATGTTAATTTATCTATTATAAGCTGCCTCCAACGTAGTTTTAGTGAATTTGGCAGTACGTCAAACCGGACTAAAAATCTCAGACCACATGTAACCACGCCAGCCCAGGACCTCCACATCCAGCTTCTTTCCTTGCAGGATCGTCTGAGACCAGCCACCCGGACAACTGATGAAACTGAGGAGTATTTCTGTCTGTAATATAGAGCTTTTTGGGGGGGAAAACTCATTCGTATTGGCTCGGCCTGTCTCCCTGGTGAATGGGCCTGGCTCCCAAGTGGGTGGGCCTATGCCCTCAGAGGCCCAAAGATGGCTGCGCCCCTGCACAGTCACGTGAAATCCAGAGGGAAGGGCCTAATGAATTTATTTCAATTGACTGATTTCATTTATTTGAACTGTAACTCAGTAAATTCTTTAAATTGTGGCATGTTGCATTTATATTTTTATTCAGTTTAGAAAGATAGCCATAAAAACATATGTACAGTGGGAAGTTTACATAAACTCAGGTTGGAGTCATTAAAACTTGTTTTTCAACCACTCCACACATTTCTTCTTAACAAACTATAGTTTTGGCAAGTCAATAAGGACATCTACTTTGTGCATGACAGAAGTTATTTTTCCAACAATTGTTTACAGACAGATTATTTCACTTATAATTCACTGTTTCACAATTCTAGTGGGTCAGAAGTTTACATACATTAAGTTGACTGTGCCTTTAAACAGCTTGGAAAATTCAAAAAAATGATGTCATGGCTTTGGAATCTTCTGATAGGCTCATTTACATCATTTTAATCAATTTGAGGTGTACTGGGGATGTATTTCAAGGCCTACCTTCAAAATCAGTGCCTCTTTGCTTGACATCATGGGAAAATCAAAATAAATCAGCCAAAACCTCAGAAAAAAAGTTGTAGACCTCCACAAGTCTGGTTTATCCTTGGGAGCAATTTCCAAACGCCTGAAGGTACCACATTCATCTGTACAAACAATAGTACACAAGTATAAACACCATGGAACCACACAGTCATCATACCGCTCAGGAAGGAGCCTAGAGATGAACATACTTTGGTGCGAAAAGTGCAAATCAATCCCAGAACAACAGCAAAGGACCTTGTGAAGATGCTGGAGGAAACAGGTACAAAAGTATCTATATCCACAGTAAAACGGGTCCTATATCGACATAACCTGAAAGGCCGCTCAGCAAGGAAGAAGTCCCTGCTCCTAAACCGCCATAAAAAAGCCAGTCTACGCTTTGCAACTGCACATGGGGACAAAGATTGTACTTTTCGGAGAAATGTCCTCTGGTCTGATGAAACAAAAATAGAACTGTTTGGCAATAATGACCATCGTTATGTTTGGAGGAAAAAGGGGGAGGCTTGCAAGCCGAAGAACACCATCCCAACCTTGAAGCATGCGGGTGCCAGCATCCTGTTGTGGGGGTGCTTTGCTGCAGGAGGGACTGGTGCACTTCACAAAGTAGATGGCATCATGAGGGAAGAAAATTATGGGGATATATTGAATAAACATCTCAAGACATCAGTCAGGAAGTTAAAGCTTGGTCGCAAATGGGTCTTCCAAATGGACAATGATCCCAAGCATACATCCAAAGTTGTTGCAAAATGGCTTAAGGATAACAAAGTCAATGTATTGGAGTGGCCATCAAAGCCCTGACCTCAATTATATAGAAAATATGTGGGCGGAACTGAAAAAGCGTGTGCGAGCAAGGAGGCCTACAAACCTGACTAATTTACACCAGCTCTGTCAGGAGGAATGGGCCAGTATTCACCCAACTTATTGTGGGAAGCTTGTGGAAGGCTAACCGAAACATTTGACCCAAGTTAAACAATTTAAAGGCAATGTAACCAAATACTAATTGAGTGTATGTAAACGTCTGACCCACTGGGAATGGGATGAAAGAAAAAGAAGCTAAAATAAATCATTCTCTCTACTATTATTCTGACATTTCACATTCTTAAAATAAAATGGTGATCCTAACTGACCTAAAACAGGGTATTTTCACAAGGATTAAATGTCAGGAATTGTGAAAAACTGAGTTTAAATGTATTTGGCTAAGGTGTATGTAAACTTCCGACTTCAACTGTATATTTGTCTCCGTTTCAGAACCCATGGGTGGATTTAAAAACACTCTGATTTTACACTTTTTCATGGAATAATCATGAATCCTAATACATGGAAATACAGGGTTGGAGAGTGTTTACAAACAAAGAAAAGGTGGTTTGATTATTTCTGTTCATTAATGGTAATGTTGGAAGTAGTGTATACTATACATTATAATATGGAGAATAGTATACAATACTATGATATAATAAATATACTCTTATTGCCTGCACTGATCATGGAACTGTGCGATGACCTGTGCCGAGTCTAACTTCAAACTATCGATTTGCGTTCCGTAATTATTTAATAAGCCAACATGTTCCGATACATTTTTATAACAATTTATATTTGGCCTTCATTAGATAGTACCCATTATTAATCGACCCTCTACCACAAGGAAGTGACATAAAACCAAGTCACTGTGTGGGCATTCCACAATGTGGAAAGTACAAAGTACCCTAAAAAATAGATTTTTCTTTTTCCATGGCACTCTGAGCTTTAGTTATATTTGCTTTCTTTATTATTTGGTTAGGTCAGGGTGTGACAAGGGGTGGTTTGTTTCGTTTTTGTATTGTCTAGGAGTTTTTGTCTTGTCTAGGGTTTTTTGTTATCTATGGGGATTTGGATTGTCTAGGAGTTGTAGGTTTATGGTGGCCTGAGTGGGTTCCCAATCAGAGAGCTGTTTATCGTTGTCTCTGATTGGGGAGCCTATTTACGTTGCCATTTTCCATGTTGGTTTGGTGGGTAGTTGTCCATGTTTACTTGCCTGTGAGCACTACGTTGGCGTCACGTTTCGGTTGTTATTTTGTTAAGTGTTCTTCGTTGAATTAAAATATGTATTCCAATCGCGCTGCACCTTGGTCAACTCCTTTAAACGGCCGTGACAGTAACGATTGTTTGAGTGTCTTTTTGAAGATACCGTCTTTGCTGATAGGTGTTGACATACTCAAAATATAAATAGTTAAGGGCACATGAACATGGACAGTTAAATTACTATGCTAGTCTAAAGCTTAAACAATTATGGAGAAATTAGCCTCAGAACAGAAATAGCGATAATGAACCCGACTGCGCTACGAGTCAAGAATAGTTTGGGGAAAAATCTCAATCTTGCGAAAATAATATTCTTACACAGTGCTCACATATGAAGAGAAGGAATACGGATGAACAAATGAAATGGCACAGATGCGTGCATACACTGAAAGTTAAATGGTAATCACAACACATTTTGTTATTTAGAGACACACTTAATTTTGTTCATTTTCAATACTGCTTTTTATTTTAAAAAGTAAGTTCATTGCTTTACCACGGATCACTACCGTTCCACTTTGTCCAGTTATTTAAATGTCAAAGAACTGCAATATACTGTACACGAATGTGTGGCAGCCTTAACTGAGTGTAATGAAATTGAAGCCCATGAAGAATGTAGTAGCGCGAGTAAAAGGACATTTATGCAATATGAGTGTAATTAAGCTGTGAGTGCCATATGTCCAGAGTCTCTTCACAGCCTAGGTGGGACAGCCATGTCCTCCTCCTCCACTGTCTTGTCAGTTAAACAGACAGTCATCGACCCTATCACAACCATCTATCCCTAACCATCTAACCCCACATCATACAACACATACTGTGCAAGTCGTACAGCTCCATTTCAAACTGCAGAACTAGTTAATCAGTGCTGATCTCTGGAAAGAGTTCTACTCTTCTACTCGGTGGAATGCTATTGGATATGGAAGGTAATGTGGAAAGCTGTCTGCTGCCATTGCAGGGCTAGTGCTGCTGACTATGAGATAGGGCCCAAAGGAGTGTGGGGGGAGGTAGATGGGATGGGGAGCACCACAGAAGGCTTATTGATAGATGGGTGGAGGAGTGCCAGGAGACGATGGGTTGGTAATTACCTGTGTGCCTCTGATTCAGGGGCATTAGAGCTGATGAGGATTATGAAGAGGGGCTCGGGAGGAGATGAGCAGTGTGGAGACACCGTTCAGGCAGTCAATCTCATGATGTGAGAGATACAGTATATGAGAGCAGAACCAACTGCTTGAAATAGTCAGAGAGGGACGGATGAGATGGTGGAGGACCTATGTGACACTGTCAGAGAGCCTAGGGAGATGAGGAGATTGAGTCAGTCAGGGAAAGAAGCAGGTAGAGAAGACAAGAGAGAGAGAGAGAAAAAGGAGAATGGTGTATGTTTCATGTCTTAATAATAACATAAATCAAACTCCTAACACATTATTCATATCCGATCTGATATTAAACAACAATATTATTCAACATACATTATCACCTTCTGTTGTCTATGTTGGAGTTGATTTTCATATACAATCACAGTCATGTGATTGGTTTTCATGTGCAATCACAGGCATCGGATTGGTTTTCATGTGCAATCACAGGCATCGGATTGGTTTTCATGCCTCACTGTTTTTGTTTGTTATGCTTTTTCTTTGCTTCTCAGCATGAAACAAGCCTATTTCACCACTCTCCCCCTCCCCTTTAACAAGCCTATTTCACCACTCTCCCCCTCCCCTTTAACAAGCCTATTTCACCACTCTCCCCCTCCCCTTTAACAAGCCTATTTCACCACTCTCCCCCTCCCCTTTAACAAGCCTATTTCACCACTCTCCCCCTCCCCTTTAACAAGCCTATTTCACTACTCTCTCCCCCTCCCCTTTAACAAGCCTATTTCACCACTCTCCCCCTCCCCTTTAACAAGCCTATTTCACTACTCTCTCCCCCTCCCTTTTAACAAGCCTATTTCACCACTCTTTCCCCCCTCCCTTTTAACTAGCCTATCCCCTCCCCCTCCCCCCTTTTTATGTTGTTTCATTAAATTCCATATCAGGCACAGACATCTGGAAGCTACAATTCCAGTGTGGAATCGTCACTCTCCTATATTCAGTCAACAACCCATCATCTGAATGGTGTGTGTGTTATCTATGGCTGCTCTGGAGGGGCCTTAATTCACTACTGATGTGTACAGGCCCGCATAGATGAAATCGCTTAAAGGCTTTCTGACTCATTTGCCTGTAACAGATGGGCTGGTGGCTGCTTGGGTCAAACTCACTGCCTATATGTAAGGGAATCAGCAAAAATTTGAACCCTAGGAAAGACTCTGAAACCTTCTGGGGGGGGGGGGGGGGGGGGGGTAAATGCAATAGCTCCCATAAGATTCTAGGAAGCTATTACCCTCTCAGCATTCTGTGTGGACGCTGCACTATTTAAATGCCTTAGAGTCTAGCAATGATAGCGGTTTGCAAGGTCTTTCAGGTTTTTATGGCATATAGATGCACTCTTTTGGCCATTGATTTCAGATCTTGGATTCCTTCCGGTTGAAGATTATGTTATAAATCCCTTGGTACTTTAAGTGTTTGGCTCAAGGTGTCCCAACAGTGTCAACGTAAAGGACTTAGGGGGAGCATCACAACTCACTGTTACAATCTGTCTCAACTGGCACTTAACTGTTGATGTGTTGATTGTACAGGTAGAAAATAAGATTCCATTTTTATTGAGTCAGATGTTTTTGTAACAGCAAGCTCTTCCTTGGTTGATGATATGTCTCTGGATACCATTGTCTGATGCAAAATCCATTCCGTTTAGGTCAAACTTATCAAGTCCCCCTGAGCCAGTAATGGGTTAAAGATTGATGTGATGCCAAGTTTACAGGGAATGTAAGCACAGTTAATAATTAATGCTGGTGCACTCTGTCAAATATGCCCCAGTGCAGGCCAAAGGGGCTGCTATAGTACAGTACATCAGAGGTTAGAGCACACTGCATTCCGAGATGAGGCATCCTAACTCGTAACGGTTACGATCATACATCCCTTTGGTTCACAAGCTTGACTAATGGCATTGAGAACACCCGACC
This sequence comes from Salvelinus fontinalis, assembly GCF_029448725.1. Lineage (NCBI taxonomy): Eukaryota > Metazoa > Chordata > Actinopteri > Salmoniformes > Salmonidae > Salvelinus > Salvelinus fontinalis. The sequence continues at coordinate 25,711,513 of NC_074697.1, forward strand.
ACTAGCATGATGCTTACCTCACTCTCAAGTGTTTACATAGCTTGCTGCAAGCAGCTCGTTTGAGTCTGTTTGTCAGAGGGATTTTTCAGTAGAACCAAATCCAAGAGCACAACATCAACACATTCTGTCGGTCTGTACTGTGATACGAACCACCTTGACAACTGAACCTGCCAATAAAAGTAAATTACTCAAATATATGAACTGGCCTTCATTTAAAAAATGTTAGAACTTTTTCAAAAAACTAGTGATTGCTTCAGCTACGGCCTTATATCACATCTGTATGCAAAACACTCCTGTTATGGATTGCAATTCACTGACTCGTGTACAGTATATATTGATTCAAAACTCCAGTCAATTTACTTGTTGGTAGAAATTGACAGTTAAATGAAAGCATACCTTTTTCACCAAAAAAATGTCTGATACACTCTCTCAACTCATTCATTAGAATAATAAGCTACAACAAAGGTGCTGTAAGGTACGTCGAACTCCCTCTGAATTTGATAACAGCAAATACTATGTTATTGCAGTTATCCATCTCCCAAGGCCCCTGTAGTATATTATTTTCATCAGACTGAAACTTGTATGTCCATGAACACAATGCAAATACATTTGAACCCAATCTAATCACATGCATCACAATAATACCTCCCTCTTTACTTTCAGTGCTATCTTGCTTATTTTAGTTCCCTTTAAGCTCTCATATTATTTGTCAAAAGCTCCGGTTGCTTTAATTGGCTTTGCTGCCCTGCATCTCGATGACTTATCGATTCGTGCCTGGAGCTTCCACTCGAGCTAATCATTTAGCAATTCAAATTTGAGGCAGAAGGCAACATCTTAAGAGGGCGCTGCGTTTCTGAGCACGTCTCCCGGCGCTGCAGGCACAGGAGCCTGGAGGCCTGAAGTACCTTCAGCTGGTGGGAAGTGTTGTCTTAGCACCGGGTCCCAGGAACGAGCACAGAGAAAATAGCCATCGGAGACCTCCGATTCCCACAAGCTGGAACTCATTGCCCCCAACACCCTCAAAGGTGAGCTCTCAGGGAGCAGGCCTTGTCTCAGGCCGACCCCACCGAGTACTCTATTTCCACATCTACTGGCCCATATGATGGGTTTTTCCACATCAGTGGGCACAGTCACAAATATAGCAATGAGAAAGGTGGGGGCAGCAGTATTGGTGGGTGGGTGCTACTTTTGGTGGGTGGAGGAGATATGATGCGGTAGGAGTATCATGGAAGAGTGAGTCACCCTCTTGGCAAAGACTCTCCATCTGGTCAGATAGTTGAGTTGCACACTACACGGAAACACTTCACATAGGATAAATCTCAATGCTGTACTATACGGCAACAAACAGTAGACCAGCAAAACTACCTTTTCAGCCATGCTTGTTGTCTCACCAGAGGTATGAGGATGGAAGACCGTATAAAGGAACCATTTGCACACCCATTCACACCTACCCTGGTTTATCCATTTGATCCAGTTGAAAAGTTAAGCTCTGTGTCACTAGAGGGGTGTCCCTGTTTTCCTAGAAGACAGCAGGAGAATAAAACCTCACAACTACAGCAGGCATCATGCCTTTGGTGTGAAACTGCTGTCCTAGGGCACTATTTTTGTTCAATTGGGGCTACATTTCTCCACAGACCTTTGGCTAAATAGGACATTTTGTGTTGACTGAAGTCTTATTTGAGGTCATAAGGGTGTGCTGTCCCGCCATTGAGGAAGAATAGAATGACATGACCCCAATTTTGTCAAAATAAATAAAAAATATGTGTGGTATTATTAGGAGGTGGATTCAGAGAAGAAACAGGCTTGGTATTTCCAGAACACCAGGCTGTATCCCAACCGGCCGTGATTGGGAGTCCCATAGGGCGGCGCACAGTTGGCGCAGCGTCGTCTGGGTTTGGCTGGTGTAGGTCGTCATTGTAAATAAGAATTTGTTCTTAACTGACTTGCCTAGTTAAAGAAAGGTTAAAAAAAACACTAAACAATGGTTACATGGAGTGGAATCCAGTACCTAGTCAGTAAGTGATGTATATGTTATCTGCAGAACAAGTGGACAGCAGTTTGGTACTATCATCAAGGCGTCTGCCTTATGAATTGGGTATTGCAGAGCAATCTGTGCTGATATACTGTATGTTATCAACAGTCAAATTAATTGACAGTAAACAATGCTGAATCCTGATATACAACCACTATTTGCTCAAAACAGTCAATCTAGACCCAGGAGTCATTACTTTTCACTTACAGTGGTTGGCAGTTAAAATACTATGTCGAAACACTGGTCTCGGTTGAACAAATTAGTTTAATTGCTGCAACACCCTTCAACACTGCCTCTCGGAGCCAGAATAACATTGTTCCTGAGAACAGGGGCCTCTCCTCTCCCCTGCCTCTGTCTCTGTTGACAAACCCAGCTAATTAAACAAGTGAATATTTTTTACTTGTAATTGGCTCGCTAGTTCTCCAGCTCTTTCTTATTGTCCAAATGTTGACGATATTCCTTCCAAATACCTCTGAAAACATGGATTTTCGAGAAGGTTTATGTGAGACTTGTAAGAGACTATGATTTCACTCAGTTTTGTTACCCATTGCTCATTTATTTCAACACACTGTTGTTTTCTGTTCTGATCTACCAGGTTAAATCATAGATTTATTGCTGTATGTCGGCAGAAAGTTAGATGCCATCCTTCACGTTCTTGTCCTTAATGTTTCTAGCCATCCCCGCCACATATTTCACTTTATTACTTCAATCCATATTTCCATGGATCCTCCTGATTATTCCTCAAACTCCATTAGACACAGTGGGAAATGAACACACTGATTATAGCCGTCTAGCTATTTTGGGCGTAACGATTTATCTGATAAACATCAAATTAATTGGTTTGAAATATTCCAGGGACATGAATCAAAGGCTGAAGTGGAGTGAAAGTAAATTAAAATCACTTGACTGGAAGAAATGTTAAATTAGCTTGAAACACATTGTTGTAGCACATCCGACCTTTATGCCCTTTAGCTATGGTGAGAAGGGTTTTACGTTTCCTCCAAATAGAACATGATTGTAACCACTTTTGAGGGAAAGTAAACTATGGGGGTGTGTTTCACAGTCATGTTACGATTGTTCCTGCCATCACTATAACCATCCCGGTCAAAGCTGTAAAATCACTTTTGGGGGATATTGCTCAAAGGCATGTTTTAACATAGTATGACTTGCAAGATAAAACACATCCTGTACTATCTATAATTGTGTTTAAAGAAAAATTGCTAGCGTTTAAACACCAGAAGGAAATCTGGAATAATTGAACGCTCAAATTAATTCTCTCAACCCAATTTGTCTACAGGGAAGAATTGATGTGGGTAATTACAGCAGATCAGACTGGTTGGTTAATAGTGATTCTAAAAGCACCGACATTTCCCACAGAGAAGGAAACATTCCCTCTTAATTGAAATCCTGGACATAATTATTTACTGGCTGCTGAGAAGAGAATAATTTTAGCACTTTGCTGATCAGAGATCAGTGGGCTCTAAGTACATAGCTAACGCCACACTGTGATTGGATCGTCTGGCTGGGTACATAGTCATTACTGGGTACACAGCCAGGGGCAATGTCACAGGAGCTGGAGCCGTATCTGTGTGTGTGGGTGGGTGTCCGTCTGCATGCATGACCAACACATGCAAATACACAGACCCATCCCAGGTGTTCCTTCAGCAGGTTATCATGTATGAGAATGCTAATGTTGTTACGAATATTAATGTAGCTATATAACCTCCTTGACTCTCTGCAGCTGCACCCACCATGGATGCCGTCTGAAAATGTTTTCCACATGTTGCAGCATACACACAACTTTAAATGTTTTGAACATAGGGGATTTGAATCTAACTATTTACAGATTAGCCACTCCAGATTAACTAAAATTGGTGCTACTTAATAACTGTAACTGTACCTGCAATAGTTATTGTTCACTGGACTGCAAGTGAGGAATAAAGGGAACTACACCACCAAGACACACATATTATACCCCACATGTTAATGTCCTCTATCCTCTGCTCTCAAATTATGTAGATTAAAGCTAATCTCCCTGTCAAATCTTTCAATCTGCTTGGCTCTACACAACTCCTCTCCTTTCCCTATGCCACTAATGATTTTGCTTGTTATCACTCTATAAAAACATTGTGTTACACAAAGACATTGACATTGAAAGTGACACAGAGAACATGGAAAGAACACGTCTTAACTCCTAAAACCTGAACACTGATATGTTTGATATGGCTTTGGAAAATTCTGGTAGGAGTTTCTTCATTTCCGTTCATCTAAAATGACCTCTAGCGACAACATAAACAGTGATTGATTCAAAGAGCGCTAAGGTTTGCCATGCATAACTAATCTAGGAATTAGAGATGATGTGTTGCTCTTTCAAAGTCTGAGGTTATGTCAAAAAGATAATGAGATCTTGTCAATTAATAACAAAATTACTATCAGAAGAAAATTACAGTGACACTCTTTAAATTATTTATTCAAACATTGATAGAGATTATGACTAGAGAATCATTTTGCAACTGTGTCTGCTCTAGGGGGGGAGTTTGTAACGCCATAGCTAACGTGTTTTACATTTTGTGGGTGTCTAGGTGTGTGTCATTGTGAAGTCTTCTGATTACTTACTTAATCCTCTTCATGTCTTGAGGCACATAAGGCATCCATAGGAGAACTTCCGGTCTGCACCCATCTTGGCGAGGGTTCCCCAGGCCAGGCCACACTCCTTCAACTCCTTTTCTAACGTTCTTCTCCATGTTACTTTTGGGCGTCCTGGCTTTCTCTTTCCATCCAGTGTCCAGCGTAGGGCAGTCACAGGGTGTGCATCAGATGGTAGTCTGCATATAGTCTGGTGATAAGGATCCAAATCAACGCTGAGACCCTAACTCTGTCCTCAATGTCCTCTAGAAATTATGGCCCACACACTCAATATAGAAACTAATGGAGTTGGGATTTAGAACATTGAATGCAGTGTATATCTTTATATCACTCCAGCAGCAAGGCTGATGGGAGTGCATGAGCAACAGTAAACCACTCACTAACAACAACAAACGCCAACCAATTCTAGGACAAAAAGACTCTAGACTTGTTCATTACTGACGTTTCAAGTCAAGGTCCATGCTTTCTATTGTTGTCCTTCCGTAAATGAGCATTGACTTGGGAGAGGTGCCTCTAATCAAAGGCAGATGTAAAAAGGCTCTGGTTCCTCCCCAGGAGGGACAGATAGCAGGGTGCTGCGTAGAGCGGTGAATCATCTTGCCAAACTGCAAAGAGAGAAATTTAAAAGGAAAATATGACACCACATGAATCAGATGGAGGGAGAAAGCTGTTGGATTGGATGGTGTTTCTCTTTGCTTAGACCGAGCTTTGATTCCCAGCGTTTTTCCACCCTCATCTTTCTTGTAGCTCCTTTGTATTCCAGCAGCATGCTTATTTGTTACCATCCCCCAAAACAAAGCTGGCACTCGCCACATCAATGCTGCACACAGTTTGTAGGGAGAGGGAGGCCAGAGCAAAAAATGGGGGAGAACCAAAGTGAGAGAGACAGAGAGATCAGCACAAAAGGAAAAATAACTCCAAAACCAACACCTCGAGGTGCTTCCAATCAAAGGCATAGATTTTCAGACGCTGCAGACAACAGATTCACAAACAATGCTCAGGTCGGAATGGTGTCAACCCTGATTGATTCTCCCAGCCTGACTGATAGGTTTGCTATGGTAGGCATTCTGCAGAGAAAATAATGTGTTGAGGTGAAGGCAAAATTATGTTGGAACTTTGCATCACAGCAACACTGGTTCTGAGGCAGTACCATTGGAGAGGAAAGCAGCAGGCACAGGTGTGATTTGTCAGGCGAGTAACTCAAAATAGAATCACATGGTAACATTTGAATGTTATATCTACGATGTATTACATTTCTACTACATTTAAATTCTCCAAATGTACAATTGTCATGAACATAACTTACCATGTCATGGTAGACCATGTGTTGAGAAATCATGATTACTCAACTCTTCCCCTTGAATAGTTTTCTGTGTAGACCTTTGATATCTGACATCCCATACATGTAATGCATTTAGTGGACAGAGTTAGCTGCCCCTGGTGGTGTCTTATTTAACACCTGGGGAAACAACCATGCGAAAATGGTTGATCACTCAAAAGCCTTCTGTTAGAGAAGCTTTTGATGAGGGAATGGCCAGAGGGGAGCTGGGTTGTACAGTCAGACATCCGTTCTCTCCTGTTCTTCTCATCTCTCTTGCAAGCTGCCTATCTTCTCAAATACAGATTCCAACCCCCACATACTAAATGAAAACCAAATGAAGACAGGACTAATAGGCTGTGTGGGAGCAACACGCATTTCATTTTTTCTCCTTCAAGCACTGAGTGCACCTTGTGAGAGAAGGAAACGGTCTAGCAGCTTCCCGTCAGTCTTCTATCAACACAGAGACTCAGGAACTGCTCCAGGCGCCAGCGACACATCAGGAGATTTGTATGCTACAGCCTTAAGAAAGGCAGACACCGTGACAAACAAACACACACAATTAGGAGACAGCGGATGGTGCGGATGGCGCGGATGGGGAACATGGAGCGGTAGATCTCTGGGAGAAGGTGGGAGGTGTTCTCGGGGCTCATTACAGGATAGGGTGACAACGCTGGACAGTCAGGAGAGGGGTGAGGGGATTGTGGAGGAGGCGTGGGGTGGGGAGGTGGTTGTTGGTGATTGTATTCAGAGTCTCATTAGGAGAGACAGACCGGGGCACAGGGGAGCAGGGAGCACACAGTCACCAGGCCTCATTAGAGACTGGCAGGGGAGAGGACCGGGCCTAGCCATGGAGTCTGCCAGGGTGACATTACTGCCAATACTCAGAAAGAACCAGGTGGAGCTAGCGTCTATGTGGTGGGACTAGGACAGCTCTCTGTACTCTGACTGGCATTCAGTGGCACTCTATGTGATCTTCCTATGTAAACATCACACAGGATGGGCTTAAACACAACACATAGTGGGGATTTCACAGCTGTTGGCATGCGGTCCTGGTTTGAAATGGGTAGAAGTGAAGATAGTGATGAATACTTTACCTCCAGAATGTGGCAGCAGGGTATTGGTTGGGTGTTATGAAAAAAAATGCATTTTGGGTGTCGTCGGCACATTGGCAGGAATATAGCTCCAACTCAGGATGCTGTTTGAGAAACGGCCCATCCGCCTTTATCCTGAAATTCATGTGTGTGTGATCGGTGTGTCCATGGTGACACACTGTGTACCCATACAATGGTATTGGCTGGGTGGCTAAAAGGGAGCAAATTAGGATCAGGCATCTCGACGATGGGAAGTGGGCCAATTGAGCTGATGGAGCTCAAACTCCTGGGCAGGGAGGGAAACTAGCAGGGTGTGGGAGCCGCAGGAGCCACAGGGAGCGAAGCGAGGCCCACGCTCGCTTTAGCCCACTCACCAACCGCACTCGGGTGTGAAGTGACACCACACAGCTCCAGAAGAGGCCCCCTTTTGAGGACAGAATTCAATAGCTAAGTGTAAATGTGCTTTATACGTGCCTATTGCTCCATTTTCCTCACTTTCCATCGGTTGTCCTCTGAAATATATGTAAGAGCAGCCAGGATCCGTTAATTAGTTGGAAAAGCAGTCCTGTAAAACAAAAGGACCTTGTCTCTTCCCCTCGTCTCTCCAGCAGAACCCTTGTGTGATGTTGCCTGGGATGTCTCACCTTCAGATGTATTATTCATTAGGCTTTTTTCTAAGGACATGATAAGGGTCCCCGAAATAGGAAAATGCTCATTAAACTGTCATTGAATATAGATCACACCTTAAAGAGATGGCAAGAAAGAAAGCCAGGCAGCAAATAGAAGCAAAAAAAGTCAAAGAGAGAAACATTGTAAAATAGAGAGAGTGTGATTGAGTGAGTGAGTGAGTGAGTGAGTGAGTGAGTGAGTGAGTGAGTGAGTGAGTGAGTGAGTGAGTGAGTGATGGGGAGGAAGTATAGAGATCTATAGAGAGACAAAGCAGGAGAGGAATATGCTGGCAAATGGAGACGTATCAACCTCTGCATATAAAACACGAAGGTGAAATTAAAGGAACATTTTCAGAAAACAGATCTAGAGATTAGAACCCCTTTTCTACTATGTAGAGTATTCTTTAATTAATTAGAACTCAGCCCCAATGTGGGAAAAGTCTGAGCAGAGGATTAACAAAGAGACACATCTGACTGGGCATGGCTCTCCCCTTCCCTCCTCTTGGCTCTGCACCCTCATCTAATCCCTCCCTGTCTTTGGAATTCCACAATTATTCTAAATCGCCACTTTAATTAAACAGGCCGATTTATTTATTTAGTTTCTTCCCTCTTTCTGCCATCAGCGGACTAGATCCTATCAATCCCATGTGCAAAAATCACATGTGGAGGCATCTATAACTTTTCACAAATCTACAAACACATGAATTATTATGCATGTCTACATTCTCTGCCTTCTTTGTCTCCTATGATTAATTGGAATTGGGTTATGTATGAAATACTGTATATATGATGCGTATTACTATGCTGAAGTTGATGTGAATAGCCTTGGCGCCAATCTGTATTCTGTTTTCTTTCTCCTCTATAATAAAAATAAATATGTCTACCAAGTAGGCAACGCAGCGCAAGGTCAGTCAGAATCGCTGACTGGTGACTTAAATTAACGACAACTAATTTGCAGAGTCAGATATCGTTAGATCTCTTGGAAAGATATGTTTAGCATGAGGTGTGAGAAAAGGTTGACTATTGCTTTATATCCAAGTTCATGGGGTGAAGGTAAAAAGCAGATTGGACTTTGCTTCTCTTTCTCACAGGTAGAGGATTTAAAATACAAATGTATGGGAAGCACATTATCAGGGTTGCTTAAGATTGATGATTATGCTGTTTTAGTCACTCATTTGTACGGTTAAACCCCAGCTTTCAACTGGATTTTGTTTTTGTTTAGTGTTCTTGAACAAACTTTTTGCACTAGTTCTTAGGCAATGCAGTATATTCTGTTTAAGTGTTTCCTAGAGATGTTGCCTCATGGAAAGTTTAAACAGGGTGATGAAGATAATCTATTTTTCACATTTATGGTAACAGTGCAAAACCTCATAAAATGTGACCGACCCACTCGATTCGGACTAATGTAGCAAAATGTAATTTTTTTTTTTTTTTTTTTTACATTGGATTAAAGTAGAGACTCCGAGCTAGACAATGGAATATCATACACTATAATTGAGGAATAATGGGAAAGTAATTCTAATTGAAAGTTGATAAACTTGTAACTTTTAGGAAAATGCCCCTTCAATGTTTTGGTACACCTACTGGAGAGCCCTTCTTTGTCTAAATGGTGAATGGGTATTCAGCATCATTCACACCCTCTTAGCCTTAGCCCCACTCATCTCTGTAAGGATGCACATGTGAGGCCATGTGCTAAACAGGGTGAGTATGCTAGTGTACTAAACAACATAAGATTTCAATATTAAATGCTGCTTTACAATCAGTCTATCGACATGTCTGCAGACGGTTGTCGCAGTGATATCATGAACATTCTTTTGTCATCGAAATTCAAACTTGTCATTGTCGTTATGAAAAAGTATAAACACAAAAATGACACGTTGCATGACATCAGCAGCCTGGTGGTCCAAAATAGCATCTGATGTATTTTAACCTGTCTAGCGGAACTAGCGAAAACACCACATATATTTATGTTAGCTCACCACCAAATACAAAAAAGCACAGACATTTCTTTCACAGCACAGGTAGCTTGCACAAAACCTACAAATAGAGATAGAATTAATCACTAACCTTTGAAATTCTTCATCAGATGAGTCATATTACATCATGTTAACTTCTTGAGAATACAGGGGGTGCTATTTCGCATTAGCATAATTGCCTCTACAGACTAAACTGCCTCTTATTCAATTATTGCTGTTACTATATGCATATAACCATATAGCATTGGATAGAAAATAAGCTATGGTTTCTAAAACCGTTCCAATTGAGTCTCTGAGTCAAACACAGGTCATTTCACAGCACTTTCCCTGAGCCTGAAAAAGATTGCAAGATGTGTATGCTCGCTTCAAAGCTCTGCCTATATATGGTCACGCCACCTATGACCCGAATGACACTTCCTACTTCTTCCTATGGGTGTTTGGAAGACGTCAGAGGAGAAATTTTTTGTTTATCTTGTACTGACGTGAAATAAGACTTATTTCTTTAGCGTGACCGACAACTTCCGGTTTCTGAGATGCGCGTTTTCAGAGGTGGCATTGTCTTTTGTTATGCTGACGTTATGGATGAAAACTATCTCCGTGTCGAAGTTTGTTTGCTACATGTGACCATATCACCGTAATGTATGTTTTTTCAATATAGTTTAATCAGATTATTAGAATTTTTTCGGGAGTTTTGCCGTGTTCCGTTCTTTGAGTTTTTTAACTTTGGGAATTGACCGTGCCAGTCGACCAGTACCCAGGCTGAATGAAGAGGGGAGGTTGCCATTGTGAATGGATTGAACGACTCATCAGGACTAAGGACACCTTGATCAACATTCTGATGAAAGACCAGCAATAGTAAGACCCAATTTACGATGTTATTTCATATATCTGTCGTGCATGTGAACTGGTCGCGCGCGTCCAGCTGGTTTTGGCTGGCCTGGTTATGCTAATTAGCGATACATTTTGTTTTCGCTATAAAACATTTAAAAAATCTGAAATATTGTTTGGATTCACCAGATGTTGGGCTTTCAATGTCTGTACGCTGTGTATTTTTTCTGAAATGTTTTAAGACAAGTAATTAGTTATATAACGTTGGTCTCTGTAATTGTTCTAGCTGCATCAGCACTATATCAGATTGCAGCTGCAATGTAGAACTGTGATTTATACCTGAAAAATGCACATTTAAAAAAAAAAAACTATGCTATACCATAAATATGTTATCAGACTGTCATCTTATAAATTTGTTTGTTGGTTTGTGGCTATCAATATCTTAGTTTAGCCGAATTGGTGATAGCACCTGATGGAGTAAGAAACTGTTGGAGTAAGAAAATGGTGTCTTTTGCTAACGTGTTTAGCTAATAGATTTACATATTTTGTCTTCCCTGTAAAACATTTAAAAAATCTGAAATGGTGGTTTTATTCACAAGATCTGTGTCTTTCATTGGGTGTCTTGGACTTGTGATTTAATGATATTTAGATGCTACTATTTAATTGTGACGCTATGCTAGCGATGCTAATCAGTGTGTGGGGGGGGGGGGTGCTCCCGGATCCGGGTTAGGTACTCTGTAGAGGTTAACAATAAATTAAAGTATTAACACTTTGTCATTGATGTGTGCTTGATGGGACAGGTTCTTTAGTTAATGATATTTCAGGATGAGACCTGGTTGTAGGTCAAGCCTCATTGCAATCCACTGCAGCCACTACATTCTGGGAATTGGCTATTACCCATGGTACTCATGATTCATGTATAAGTTATGATGGATATGTTTTTGCTAAATTCTGGCTCTTCACTCACGTTAATCCATCAGTCCTGAAAGTCTAAGCCTCCATCACTATTCCAGTCAGGCTATTGTGGTGTGTGATGCCGTGGTGCGGTGCGTTGAAAGGCCTCCGAAGAGATACAGCAGACATGCTCCTGCTATTCTGCTGAATTAATCGCTCATGCAATCTGTGAATGAATGGAGTTTTGCAAGTGGGTATTTGAGTGACAACTCCATTTCGAATCATGTAACTCCTCTGTCAGTACATTGTAATGTCATAGGACTGTCTCAACTGCACACAGTGTACACCCTAGATCCTGCACAAAATAAGTATCTTCCACATCGTAACACTGTTTCAGTGTGATGTTCACATGACACCTAGATTATTTTTTAAATGCCAGTGGTGTCTAGCCAGAGGAAGACAGACAGGGTGAATGAGTGGAGGAGGTTTGATTGTGGCCTTAATTGAGAAACTTTTGCTGTGGAAGCAACAGATGTCAGAGGAGCAGATCCTTCATTAGCAGTCCTGTAGGAATGTTCCAGGCCTCCGCGAAAATCCTAGAGTTGTGCTGCCGGAACACTCTCTAATCTTAAAGCAGGAATGCTGGGGAGGGAGAGAAAAATAGAAGATTTGGAAAGGATTTAGGCAGTGAAAAATTTGAATCCCATATCTGTCTTATCACAGTGCCTCCACAATGGGGAGTTGAATGAAGCAGCTGTCAAATTTGAAACATACATAAGCAGTAATCCTATAGTAAACAGAATGTCAGGTTTTAAAACAGAAAAGCAGAGGGGGAAAGCAAGAAAAACACAGCAAAGAATCTATCAGCCGCGACACAGCCTGCTAGTGGAGGGAGAGAACTTTCTGGGAGGGAGGGACTGTTGAGGTCTGGGCCTGACTGCCAACACTGGCAGGAGCATGGGGCCGCATGGGGAGTGGGTGAAAGTGAGAGGCAACGAAGACGCTGACAAAGCCTCTGGGAAGCATCACATTTGGAGAGTTGTGGTGTGACATCATGAGAGGCAGAAGGGGCCATGGCCAGGGAAGGAGTGGGTTTACATGCATCGCAGACTGGAGATTAGGCCAGTGTTAACCCCCCACTGGGGCCTACATATAGCTGCTGTCTGCTTCTTCTGCTGGAAGTGAACAAAAATGTGTTGTTTCTTTGACATAGAGTATTTCTGGTTAGTTTGGATGTTTCAAACAACGCGTTCTTATATGACTCTCACAATATATACACTGCTCAAAAAAATAAAGGAAACACTTAAACAACACAATGTAACTCCAAGTCAATCACACTTCTGTGAAATCAAACTGTCCACTTAGGAAGCAACACTGATTGACAATAAATTTCACATGCTGTTGTGCAAATGGAATAGACAAAAGGTGGAACATTTGTGGCCTGCTGGAGGTCATTTTTCAGGGCTCTGGCAGTGCACCTCCTTGCACAAAGGCGGAGGTAGCGGTCCTGCTGCTGGGTTGTTGCCCTCCTACGGCCTCCTCCACGTCTCCTGATGTACTGGCCTGTCTCCTGGTAGCGCCTCCATGCTCTGGACACTACGCTGACAGACACAGCAAACCTTTTTGCCACAGCTCGCATTGATGTGCCATCCTGGATGAACTGCACTACCTGAGCCACTTGTGTGGGTTGTAGACTCCGTCTCATGCTACCACTAGAGTGAGAGCACCGCCAGCATTCAAAAGTGACCAAAACATCAGCCAGGAAGCATAGGAACTGAGAAGTGGTCTGTGGTCACCACCTGCAGAATCACTCCTTTTTTGGGGGTGTCTTGCTAATTGCCTATAACTTCCACCTTTTGTCTATTCCATTTGCACAACAGCATGTGAAAGTTATTGTCAATCAGTGTTGCTTCCTAAGTGGACAGTTTGATTTCACAGAAGTGTGATTGACTTGGAGTTACATTGTGTTGTTTAAGTGTTCCCTTTATTTTTTTGAGCAGTGTATATATTTATATATACAGTACCAGTCAAAGGTTTGGACACAGCTACTCATTCAAGGGTTTTTCTTTATTTTTTTACTATTTTCTACATTGAAGAATAATAGTGAAGACATTAAAACTATGAAATAACAAAAATGGAATCATGTAGTAACCAAAAAAGTGTTAAACAAATCAAAATATATTTTATATTTGAGATTCTTCAAAGTAGCCATCCTTTTCCTTGATGACATCGTTGCACACTCTTAGCATTCTCTCAACCAGCTTCAACTGGAATGCTTTTCCAACATTCTTGAAGGATTTCCCACATATGCTGAGCTCTTGTTGGCTGCTTTTCCTTCAACATCTCTGCAGCACTCCACCAATCAGGCCTTTATGGTAGATTGGCCAGATGGAAGTCACTCCTCAGTAAAAGGCACATGACAGCCCGCTTGGAGGTTGCCAAAAGGCACCTAAAAGACTCTCAGACCATAAGAAACAAGATTATCTGGTCTGATGAAACCAATATTAATCTCTTTGTCCTGAATTCCAAGCGTCACATCTGGAGGAAACCTAGCACCATCCCTACTGTGAAGCATGGTTGTGGCAGCATAATGCTGCGGAGATGTTTTTCAGCGGCAGGGACTGGGGGACTAGTCAGGATCAAGGTAAAGATAAACGCAACAAAGTACAGCGAGTTCCTTGATGAAAATCTGCTCCATTAGCGCTCAGGACCTCAGACTCGGGAAAAGGTTCACCATCCAAATGGACAACGACCCAAAGCCAAGTCAACGCAGGAGTGGTTTCGGGACAAGTCTCTGAATGTCCTTGAAAGTCCCAGCCAAAGCCCGTACTTAAACCCGATTGAACATCTCTGAAGAGACCTGAAAATAGCTGTGCAGTGATGCTCCCCATCCAACCTGACAGAGCTTGAGAGGATCTGCAGAGAAGAATGGGAGAAACTCCCAAAATTACAGGTGTCATGACTGCCATGCCCGGGTCAGGTTACCGTGGACCACAATCCTACAGAGAGATCTCTCACACCCACAAGAGGGGAAGAGATCGAGAGGTATGGAGATGGGGAGGTTTCATGATAGATGGAATATGAAAATTAATGTAGTTTTTGTTATGTTTTAAAAGTTAACCTGTCTAGGACTAGGGTGCCGCTAGCGGCACACCCCCCCACCCCCACTGAAAAGGCAGAGCCGCGAAATTCAATTTTTTTTTTTTTTTTTAATATTTAACTTTCACACATTAAAGTCCAATACAGCTAATGAAAGACACAGATCTTGTGAATCCAGCCAACTTGTCCGATTTTTAAAAGGTTTTACAGGGAAGACACAATATGTAAAGATGTAAATCTATTAGCTAAAAACACATTAGCATAATCCACCATCTTTTATTTGTCCACCAACACCAGTAGCTATCACCAATTCGGCTAAACTAAGATATTGATAGCCCCTAACCAAGAAAAAAACTCATCAGATGACAGTCTGATAACATATTTATGGTATGGGATAGGTTTTGTTAGAAAAATGTGCATATTTCAGGTAGATGGCATAGTTTACAATTGCACCCACCGTCACAAATGGACTAGAATAATTACAATGAGCAACGTGTTTACCTAACTACTAATCATCAAACATTTCGTAAAAATACACAGCATACACTAATCGAAAGACACAGATCCTGTGAATACAGACAATATTTCAGATTTTCTAAGTGTCTTACAGCGAAAACACAATAAATCGTTATATTAGCATAGCACATGTGCAAACATTACCCCAGCATTGATTCTAGCCAAAGAGAGCGATAACGTAAACATCGCCAAAATATATTATTTTTTTCACTAACCTTCTCAGAATTCTTCAGATGACACCCCTGTAACATCACATTACAACATACATATACAGTTTGTTCGAAAATGTGCATATTTAGCCACCAAAATCATGGTTACACAATGACAAAAGTAGCCCAGCTGGTGAGAAAATGTCCGTGCGCCATATTAGACAGTGATCTACTCATATACATAAATACTCATAAACGTGATTAAAAAATATAGGGTGGACAGCGATTGATAGACAATTTAATTCTTAATACAATCGCGGAATTACATTTTTTAAATTATCCTTACTTTTCAATACAGTTTGCGCCAAGCGAAGCTACGTCAAAAAACATGGCGTCCTAAGCCACTAACATTTTTCGACAGAAACACGATTTATCATAATAAAGATTTCCTACTTTGAGCTGTTCTTCCATCAGTATCTTGGGCAAAGGATCCTTTCTTGGGTCTAATCGTCTTTTGGTGGAAAGCTGTCCTCTTGCCATGTGGAAATGCCAACTGCGTTCGGGATGAACTGGAAGCGTGCCCAGCGATTCACAGCGTTTCAGAAATAAATGTCCCAAAATCGCACTAAACGGATATAAATTGCTATAAAACGCTTTAAATTAACTACCTTATGATGTTTTTAACTCCTATAACGAGTAAAAACATGACCGGAGAAATATAACAGGCTAAACTAACGCTTGGAAAAATAGCAGGTCGATGTCCTCCACGCGCATGACGCAGCTGGAAAGGAGCTCCTACCTACAGGGTTTTTTAATTTATAGTGCCTGTGATTGCGCAATCGACCCCATTCAAATCGTCATCACGTAAAGGCATCCAGGGGAAGACGTAAGCAGTGTCCGTATACTCATAGGAATAACATTGGCCTTAAAACTGACTCCAGAACAGTGGCCAAAATTTCTGAAATCTGACTCCATGTCAGGGAAATTGCTGTAGAATGGGTTCTGTTCCACTTAGAGACAAAATTTCAAATCCTATAGAAACTATAGACTGTTTTCTATCCAATAATAATAATAATATGCATATTGTACGATCAAGAATTTTGTAGGAAGCCGTTTCAAAAATTACACGATTACCATAAATAGTGACAACAGCGCCCCCAGCCTTAACAGGTTAAAGGACGACGTTACAACGAAAACATTATACCAATAACCAAGGACGGACCGTCATCAGACAAGTTGGAATCCGGTCCACGCAGAGACACCCCATCGGAGACCTTCAACACGTAATTACATCATTATATTCTGACGCATAAGAGCTGCAGTTCACGGCAAGGTTAGGGTTAAAATAAGCATAGCTGAGAAATGCACCCAAGTGTGTTTTTCTGTCATGCACTCTGTCTGTTGAAATCCCCATTTTGTGTAACACGTGTCATATTGTGTTGGCCCTCTATGGACCTGTTTTATTGTACCGTTCTAATCAATAGCCTAGACTGTGTGTTTGTGTATCTTATATTATATTAATATATTAATTTTAGCTTGTCAGCAAATAAATAAACAACTAAATTGGTGTGGTACGGACTAATTTGGTGAGACTCGGGTATGTGCAGATGCCCGGATTATGTGACATTCAGAATGAGACTGTAGAGGAAATTGATTAACTAGCGACTGTTGTAAAATCAATATTCTGATATTCCCTGAGTTAGTTTGGGAAATACAAACTCAATAAGGCTAAAACTTTCCCATGGTGCCCCAGTTTATTGAGTTAATAATTGCCTGATTCATTTAATCACGTAATTATAAACCGTTAATCATTCGACGAGCAGCAGTCGTCACATTAATCAATACAACGTCACGACACAGGTGTGCCAAGGTTGTAGTGTCATACTCAAGAAGACTTGAGTCTGTAATCGCTGCCAAGGGTGCTTCAACAAAGTACTGAATAAAGGGTCTGAATATTATATAAAAGTGACATTTCTAAAATCCTGTTTTTACTTAGTCATTATGGGGTATAGTTTGTAGATTGAGGAAGGACAAAATAATTTTATCCATATTAGAATAAGGCTGTAACGTAACAACATTTTTTTTAAAGTCAAGGGGTCTGAATAGTTTGCGAATGCACTGCATTATACCCCAATAATTGAAATGATAATACTGTTCAATCATTTCTACTTGTGATTCATCAATCATGAATAATACTGGCAGGTTGTTGTTATGTTGTTTTTCATTCCCAGAATTAATTTCAACAATGAGAATGGTTAACTGGAGAAAAAAAAAAGTATATTCAATGTGTCAACCAAGTCATAATCAGGCAATCCACTGTCTTAAACAAACAATGAGATAAAGTTAAGAGGAAGACAGAAACAATTTAAATTGCTTTAGGTATAAAATATGCTGAGAGAAAAAAAAGCATACACCATTCTTCAATTCCTTCTTTTATATCTTGCTGACCAGCAAGCATACTTGAAGCTTGCCGTTCCACAGGCAGGAGAGGAACTGTTGAACTGGTTGGTCCCTTTGCGCATGCAGAATATTAAGATCCAGTCAGAGGCAGTAACCCTTTAAGAAGAATGTTGCCTCTGGTCTACACAGTTCTCTAAATATGCAATTCACCAGACAAACTGAAGAGATAAATCTCCCAAAACCAAATAATACTAAACACTTTTTGTAAAGTGGTGTGTGCTGCAGGACTGCAATACATCCATGGGAACAGAAATGTGCTCAAAACATACCATGAAAGATGAATCCTCTTCACAGACTAGCTATTTGTACACAGTATTTCTGAACAGGCCATTTATATATTGAACAAAACTATAAATGCAACATGCAGCAATTTCTAAGATTTTACTGAGTTAGAGTTGATATAAGGAAATCAATCAATTTAAAATGAATAAATTAGGCCCTAATCTAGGATTTCACATGACTGGGAATACAGATATGCATCTGTTGGTCACAGATACCTTGTAAAAAAGGTAGGGGTGTGGATCAGAAAACCAGTTCGTATCTGGTGTGATCACCATTTGCCTCATGCAGTGCGACGCATCCTTCCTATAGAGTTGATCAGGCTGTCACACTCCTCTTCAATGGCTGTGAGAAGATGCTGAATATTGGCCGGAACTGGAACACGCTGTACACATCAATCCTGACCATCCCAAACATGCTCAATGGGTGACATGTCTGGTGAGTATGCAGGCCATGGAAAAACTGGGACATTTTCAGTTTCCAGGAATTGTGTACAGATCCTTGCGACATGGGTCCTTGCATTATCATGCTGAAACATGAGGTGATGGCGACGAATGAATGGTATGACAATAGGCTCAGGATCTCATCACGGTATCTCTGTGCATTCAAATTGCCATCAATAAAATGCAATTGTGTTCATTGTCCATAGCTTATGTCTGCCCATACGATTACCCTTTTGCCAATTGGCCTGGACCCTTTACTGCCGACACAGAGCCTCGCCGATCCATCACGACTGGTCTGCCGACGTCGTCGTCCGAGGGGGTTTCAACAGGCTATTCCTCTGCGACGTCCTCCAGAGGCCCATCTGCTAGCTGTCTGAATCGCCATGTCTCCAGCTCACCTAGCTACTCACTGGACACTATGATAACTTGGCTACACATGCCTCACCCTAATGTTAATATGCCTGGTTTATTGCTGCTTTGGTTAGTGATTATTGTCTTTTTTCACTGTAGAGCCTCCAACCCTGCTCAATATGCCTTAGCTAGCCCTTTTGTTCCACCCCCCACACATGCGGTGACCTCACCTGGCTTAAATGGTGCCTCTAAAGACAAAACCTCTCTCATCTTCACTCAATGCCTAGGTTTACCTCCACTGTACTCACATCCTACCATACCCTTGTCTGTACATTACTCCGTGAATCTATTCTTCCACGCCCAAGAAATCTGCTAATTTTACTCTCTGTTCCGAACGTACTAGACAACCAGTTCTTATAGACTTTAGCCGTACCCTTATCCTACTCCTCCTCTGTTCCTCTGGTGATGTAGAGGTTAACCTGATGAGGACAGAGGGCGCTGTTGTCACTTTGGGAAAAACGTGCCCAATTTAAACGGCCTCGTACTCAATTCTTGCTCGTACAATATGCATATTATTATTACTATTGGATAGAAAACACTCTCTAGTCTCTAAAACCGTTTGAATTATATCTGTAAGTAAAACAGAACTCATTTGGCACAAACTTCCTGACCAGGAAGTGGAAAATCTGAAATCGATGCTCTCTTCTAGGTCCTGCCTATAAATGGGCATGATACCTATTAGTATACATACACGTCATACACCTTCCCCTGGATATCAAGATGCAGTGAGAGAAGAAATGGAGTGTTTATCTTGGTCTGAGATGGAATACGTCCTCTTGGAATGACGTGTGACCCATTTTTTGTTTTCAAGAAGGCGCGAAGTTGGACCTGGATTTGCCTTCTGAATAGCTTTCGTTATAGGCGACTACTATCTCCGGCTTTTTATTTTATTTGATACATGTGACAATATCATCGTAAAGTATGTTTTTTCAATATAGTTTTATTCGGTTTTTGAAATTTATTCGGGACGTTAGGCGTGTTAGTGCGCTTGCTAATTCAAGAGGGAAAATGGACGTTCTAAATCCAAACAACGATTGTTCTTGACAAAGGACACCTTGTACAACATTCTGATGGAAGATCAGCAAAGGTAGGACCCATTTTATGATGTTATATCATATATCTGTCAAACTGTGTACTATTAGTTTTGCGCCCAGGTTTTGGGCACTCGGTCGACATAACGTAAGCCTTATGTGGTAATGAAGTTATTTTTAGAATTCTAACACGGCGATTGCATTAAGAACTAGTGTATCTATCATTTCCTGTACAACATGTATTTTTTAGTTATGTTTATGAATAGCTATTTGGTCAGAATATGTGTGTCAGAAAAAGTGTCAGAAAAAAATCCGGACGTTGTGGGACAAAATAGCTACGTTAGCAGAATATATAACCACTGATTTCAGCTCTAAATATGCACATTTTCGAACAAAACATAAGTGTATGTATAACCTGATGTTATAGGACTGTCATCTGATGAACCTTATCAAGGTTAGTCAAAAATTATATATCTTTTGCTGGTTTGTCACGATCGCTAACTTTTACTGCTGGGAAATGGCTTGTGTTTCTGGCTATTGTGGTAAGCTAATATAACGCTATATTGTATTTTCGCTGTAAAACACTTAATAAATCGGAAATATTGGCTGGAACCACAAGATGCCTGTCTTTCATTTGCTGTACACTATGTATTTTTCAGAAATGTTTTATGATGAGTATTTAGGTATTTGGCGTTGGTGTCTGTAATTATTCTGTCTGCTTTCGGTGCAATTTCTGATTGTAGCTGCAATGTAAACTATGATTTATACCTGAAATATGCACATTTTTCGAACAAAACATAGATTTATTGAATAACATGTTATAAGACTGTCATCTGATGAAGTTGTTTGTTGGTTAGTTTTGTTGGTTCTTGGTTAGTTAGGTTGGCTTTGTGCATGCTACCTGTGCTGTGAAAAATGTCTGTCCTTTTTTGTATTTGGTGGTGAGCTAACATAAATATACGTGCTGTTTTCGCTGTAAAACATTTTAAAAATCGGACATGTTGGCTGGATTCACAAGATGTGTACCTTTCATTTGCTGTATTGGACTTGTTAATGTGTGAAAGTTAAATATTTCTAAAAAATATATTTTGAATTTCGCGCTCTGCCTTTTCAGTGGAATGTGGGAGGAGTTCCGCTGGCGGAATGCCAGAGCAGTACAGGTTAATTATATGTAAAACATGTATCTTTCATCAAAGTTTATGATGAGCATTTCTGTTATTTTACGTGGCTCTCTGCAATTTCTCCGGGTAAACTGAGGTTTTTGGATATAAATATGAACTTTATCGATCAAAACATATATGTATTGTGTAATATGAAGTCCTATGAGTGTCATCTGATGAAGATCATCAAAGGTTAGTGATTCATTTTATCTCTACTTCTGCTTTTTGTGACTCCTGTCTTTGGCTGGAAAAATGGCTGTGTTTTTCTGTGATTTTGCAGTGACCTAACATAGTCGTTTGTGGTGCTTTCACTGTAAAGCCTTTTTGAAATCGGACACTGTGGTGGGATTAACAAGAAGTGTATCTTTTCCATGTTTAATACTTGTATCTTTTATCAATGTTTATTATGAGTATTTCTGTAAATTGATGTCGCTCTCTGCAAAATCAAAGGATGTTTTGGAGGCAAAACATTACTGAACATAACGTGCCAATGTAAACTAAGATTTTTGGATATAAATATGAACCTTATCAAACAAAGCATACATGTATTGTGTAACATGAAGTCCTATGATTGTCATCTGATGAAGATCATCAAAGGTTAGTGATTAATTCTCTCTATTTCTGATTTTTGTGACTCCTCTCTTTGGCTTGAAAAATGGCTGTGTTTTTCTGTGACTTGGCTCTGACCTAACATAATCGTCTGTGGTGCTTTCGCCGAAAAGCGTGTTTCAAATCGGACACTGTGGCTGGATTTACAACAAGTGTATCTTTAAAATGGTGTAAAATACATGTATGTTTGAGGAATTTTAATTATGGGATTTCTGTTGTTTTGAATTTGGCGCCCTGCAGTTTCACTGGCTGTTGAAGAGGTTGGACGCTACCGTCTCACGTACCCTAGAGAGGTTAAATACATAAGGAAGTACGCATACCACGCTGCGCCTTGGTCCGGTCCTTATAACGAACGTGAAAGAAGATCCCACCAAAAATGGACCAAGCAGCGTGTTCAGGAGGAATGGACCTGGGAGGAGATTTTGGATGGAGCAGGACCCTGGACGCAGGCTGGGGAGTATCGCCTTCCTAAGGAGGAGATAGAGGCAGCGAAAGCGGAACGGCAATATTACGAGGAGTTGTACCAACGAGACAAGCACGAGCGGCAGCCCCATAAAAAGTTTTGGGGGGCTGAGTCAGGTTGGAGACCTGAACCAACTCCTCGTGCCTACCGTGGGGAGCGTGTGACTGGTCAGACACCGTGTTACGCAATGATGCGCACGGTGTCTCCAGTTTGCATTCATAGCCCGGTGCACTTTATTCCAGCTCCTCGCATTTGCAGGGCTAGAATGGGCATCCAGCCAGGACGGATGGTGTCGGCTCAGCGCTCCTGGTCTCCAGTACACCTCCTTGGACCAGGATATCCTGTGCCGGCTCTGAGTATTGTGTCTCCAGTGCGTCTGCACAGCCCAGTGCATCCTGTGCTAGCGCCCCGCACTTGCCGGGCTCAAGTGATCATCCAGCGAGGACACATTGTGCCAGCTCTACGCTCCAGATCTCCAGTGCGCCTCCAGAGTCCAGTACGTCCTGTGCCTCCTCTCCGCATTCGCCCTGAGGAGCATGTCATCAGCCTTGTGCCACCAGTGCCGGTCCCACGCATCAGACCTCGAGTGCGCTTCCATAGTCCAGTACGTCCTGTGCCTCCTCCCTGAGGAGCGTGTCATCAGCCCGGTACCACCAGTACCGGTCCCACGCATCAGCCCTCCAGTGCGCCTCCACAGTCCAGAGCTTCCGGCGACAGTTCCCAGTCCAGAGCTTCCGGCGACAGTTCCCAGTCCAGAGCTTCCGGCGACAGTTCCCAGTCCAGAGCTTCCGGCGACGTTTCACAGTCCAGAACCTCCTCCGACGGTCCACAGTCCGGAACCTCCACCGACGGTCCACAGTCCGGAACCTCCAACGACGCAGTGCATCCTGTGCTAGCGCCCTGCACGTGCCAGGCTCAAGTGAGCATCCAGCAAGGACGCATTGTGCCAGCCATACGCTCCAGATCTCCGGTGCGCCTCCAGAGTCGTGCGCCTCCAGAGCCGGCGTGGGTTCTGTTATACTCATAGACATCATTCAAACCGTTTTAGAAACTTCAGTGTTTTCTATCTAAATCTACTAATAATATCCATATTCTAGCTTTTATGGCTTTGTAGCAGGTCGTTTACTCTGGGCATGTTTTTCATCCGGATGTGAAAATACTGCCCGCTACCCCAAAGAAGTTAAATAATGAACACTGAACAAAATAACAAAACTAAACGTGAAGCTATACAAACGAGTGCTGACAGGCAACTAAACTTAGACAAGATCCCACAAACATCAAAGGGAAATGGCTACCTAAATATGAATCCCAATCAGAGACAACGATAAACAGCAACCTTTGATTGGGAACCACATCAGGCCACCATAGACATACAAATACCTAGACCTACAAAACTCTAGACATACAAAACCCTAGACAATACAAAAACTAGCATACCCACCCTAGTCACGCCCTGACCTAACCAAAATATTAAGAAAACAGATATCATATAAAACAGATAGGTCAGGGCGGGACATGTGCGCACAACATTTGAGAGAAATAAGCTTTTAGTGCATATGGAAAAGTTTGAGATCTTTGATTTCAGCTCATTTAACATGGGACAAACACTTTACATATTGCATTTATAGTTTTGTTCAGTGTATATGCATATTCAGCACTGTTTTTCATACCCCAGCCTCCCTCATTGGACGCCTGTTTGAAATAGTGCTGTTCTGCTTTGTATGTATCCCACACATGCCCTCCTTCAGGTCCTTCACGGCATTATCAGCGGAGGTTGATGTCTGATGAGGAATTAGAGGGGTAGAAAGAATGAGAACGAGAGAGAAAGAGGGAGAGATAAAGAGAGAGAGAGACTATATACCATATATCCACAGCAATTTTGGCAGATCCTGATGGAGTTAATATTTTCTTCAGTCTTTTGATTTGACAAGGGCCCTAGCTCTGAAGCCCACACCACCCCTCCAACCCCTGATCATTATGGCGCTTGTATGACCTGACTACACTGAGATGAAGCCATTTACTGTACCTATCCCACTCTCTGTTCATGTCCCAGCCTAATATATCCATCAATATTATCATTACGCTTTCTTGGCTTGTTCAATGTGAACTTATGTTAAAAAGGAAGTACCTCAATTGTGTTTACTCTTCATAAATCTCTGTGCTGTGACTCTGTGTGTTCTGACTGTGAGAAGTTGTTTGGCCACCACTGAGCTGAACCTTAATTGCATCATAAGTCATGCCTGGCAAGTGCTGGTGCACTTGGCTGGCACCCTGCTGTTTGAGTGCAGATCAAGGATTGGAAGAGTAGGGCTAGAGTTGGACCTTTTGGTTCCTCAGACCCATCTGGCCAGATATGAGGCTCTTTCTCCCTCTCTTATGTTAATTTTAATACTCATAAGTCCCTCCACATCACAATCTTCCAACACAAAATGTTTAATGGGCAGAGAGCGTCAGAGCTCATAAATGAATTGCGGCTTACTGAAACTAATAAAGAGAGTCAATCTGTTTTGTAAATCCCGCTTTTTCTATTTTTAAATGAATGGAGAACAAGAGCGAAATACTAGAAAAAAGACAGAAGAAAAAAGATTGCCTCCATTGCCAGAAGCTTCCCAGAAATCATTTTTTTCTCCTCTAAGCTTATGGAGTATATCTTATTAGATATGTCTCTGCCATACACAGTTATTGTGCTGGGAGTCTTTTCCAGGCCCAAATCCCAGAAAAGCCTGTAATAATCTGTCAACTGAGGGTGATGCCCCTACAAACAAGGGGTCCTAATCCACCCAGATCAATAGCACACTCCGTCTGGCTTCTCAGCCCCCTGCGTGCTATTGTCCGCTCCGTGAAAGCAGCCCCTTTGTGCCTGGTGTCTCCCCTGCCATGGATCCCATTCCCCCAGTCCCCCACGGTCTCCCTGGGCCCTCAGTAGGTTAATGACTGGGATAATAATATTAATATTAAGGTCAATATCTGACCTCCGGATCAGGCTCAATGCGAGCAACTGGAGAGGCTAGCACACCGGGGCCAATTAAGCAGTGCTAGAACCTAATAGCCCCTTTATGGATACAGACCATACAATTATTCTTCCTGGTTGATCACATAGCCTGTCTACTGTTGGCTCCACTTGTCAAAACACAGAAGATATTCCACATCTTAGAGAGGCTCTGAATAGAAGGCTTGATTTTCATCTGCAGAGAGGGCCTGGTAGATTCCATATCGTTCTACTGATGACACTCACCGGACTGATACTATTGCATCAGGCTGAAACCATAAGCAAAGAAGGTGGAAGTGGCTGTGATAGGCCTTTATTCCCCCCAGCTCTGGAGCCCAGGCCTGGTGAAGCTCCGATGAACAGAGGGAGAGTTGGAGCTGCTTTGTTAGTGGGGCTGATGTAGCTGATGTTTCCTCATATAATAGGATCATCTAGTCAAAAGTCAATCATCTGTAACAAGACACGTCATTGGTATTGGAGTCTCTAAGGTGAGTTCCTCTAGGGACCTACAACCTGAAAAGTATTCCATTGAGGGTTAATGAGCATGGGAGGTGAGAAGGAAGACACCACACTGTAACGGACAACTGTAAATTATATTGTAATTGGGGGTATTATCAACAGTAAAATGCTTTTGAAACGTTTTACTGCAGGTTAATGTAAATGATGGTGCATTGTGGGAAAAGTTTCTGGTCGGGAATACATTTCTGTATTTAGAATAGTACTTTAATTCTACCACACAGAATACAGTACTGTACCGCATCTTTGGAGCAACAAAAACCTGTTAACCACTAGTGGGGGCATGGTTAATGTTGTTTCTGGCTCATTAACATATTGTGTGCCTCGTAAGAGGCTATATTTGTTGCACCCTTGAGTGAGAATGATGTACCAAGTTAACTCCTATGTGGTTATAGTGCCCCATCAGTTAGCATAGGAGGCAGATTGGAGTAGCAGTAAGTCTTAAACCTTAAATTATTGAACATTTTTCCATGTACTTTTGGTCTGTTTTGATTCATAGTTCCTGCAAGTTTAGAAGACTTTGTTAAGGCTTCTAGAAGTGCAAGTGATATGAAGCACCAAATATTTGTTAATATACTGTAATGTGTAAACAGCCAACCTGCTTGCACCACTCCCTTGTAATTACAGTAAAACACTCTGAAATGCAAACCCATCCAGTGAATGAATTTCATTCATTCTGATTACGATAGCATTTACTTTTTTACAGTATAATACAGTCAATTTTACAGTATTGTACCGTGGGTTATTACACAGTACTTGATTTGGAACTGTATTTAAATTACAACATGTATACTCTAATAAGCTACTGTCAAATTCACAGTAACCCCTTTACAGAGCATGACCTAATGTCCCTCTAACCTTGTAATTACAGCTTATGAGAGCATACATTATGTACTTATGAACAGTGCATAAGTATGCTATCTCTACAACCTATCATTTAGGACTTGGTACAGACAGCTGAGCTTTAAGGTATTCCAATATTTCAAGAGTTATCGTTGATTAGTCAAAACCTTACCCTTAGGGATTGTAGCAAAACTTTATGAGAAGTTGAAAGCTGACTGTTGACATAAAGGGACCTTTATAAACCACTTGTTAGCAGCTTCCTCTTCTGTTAAGCCTGGGTAGATCCTCTCAGAATAAGAGCGAGACAAAGCCTACTGTATGACTATACCTGTGAGAGCCTGTGATACCACCAAACATTACCCTACATCACGCATGCATATGCATCAGCCCTCAGACCTCAGACGAGCTATATCATCTCTGTGTGATTGGGAGGATTTTGTTTGAGTGAACTGTTTACGAGAGACAACCTGCCACCACAAACACACATGTTTCACAGGTCACTGGGCCTGTCCAGCACAAATAGCCGTGATTCATTTTGGGTTTGGTGCATGGAAGATAAACATACAGACAATGAAAGGAAAAACGCAACAAAACTCTCGCCAGAGCTGGTGCATTGGACTGACAGCAACAATTTCAGAAAGTACATTTTTCACTTTGCTGACAGAACAATTTTTTTAAATTCTAGTTTGGGGTTAAAGTCAATGGTACTTCTAGATAATCGAGTTTTGTTGCATTTAGTTCCATTTGTTGTACAAAACAACCTAATATAAACCAACAAACAAACAGTAAGTGTTGCTAAATCAACTATTTCAAAAGTGGACTTTGGTTGCAAGGGAAGATGGTATGAGTTTTTTTTTGTAATTTGTAATTTACTCCAACATCGTTTTAGAGAATTTGGCAGTACGTCCAACCGGCATCAACCCAACGGACCAAGTGTAACCATGCCAGCACAGGACCTCCACATCCGGCTTCTTCACCTGCGGGATAGTCTGAGGCCATTCACCCGGAAAGCTGATAAAACTGTGGGCTTGCGCAACAGAAGAATTTCTGCACAAACTGTCAGAAACCATCTCAGGTAAGCTCATATGCGTGCTCGTCGTTCTCACCAGGGTTTTGACCGACTTCAGTGGGCAAATGCTAACCTTCGATGGAGAAGTGTGCTCTTCACGGGTGAATCCTGGTTTCAACTGTACCGGGCAGATGGTGTGTATGGCGTCTTGTGTGCAAGCGGTTTGCTGATGTCAAAATGGTGAACAGAGTGCCCCATGATGGCGGTGGGGTTATGGTATGGGCAGGCATAAGCCACGGACAATGAACAGAATTGCATTTATCGATGGCAATTTGACAAATTTGCAATTTGCACAAATTCCGGCCTATTTAACCACAACAAGGTGATTGGGAATATGTTTGAATACAATCAGTCCAGTTAAGCCCTCCAAAAGGCAATCAAACAGGCAAAACGTCAGTACAGGGACAAAGCGGTGTAGAAATTCAACGGTTCAGGCACGAGACGTACTGTATGTGGCAGGGACTTCAGACAATCATGGATTATAAAGGGAAAACGAGCCACGTCGCAGACACCAATGTTTATCTCCCGGACATGTTAAACACCTTCTCCCATTTCAAAGGAAACAAAAAGTGCCGCCGATGCGGGCCGCCACTGCTTCTGTGGACTGTGAGTGCTCGTTCTCTGTGGCCGACGAGTAAGAAATGTAAGCTTGTTAACCCTCGCAAGGCTGACGGCATCCCTAGCCGCGTCCTAAGAGTATGCTCAGACCAGTTGGATGGAGTGTTTACAGACATATTCAATCTCACCCTATCCCAGTCTGTTGTCCCCACTTGCTTCAAGATGTCCACCATTGTTCATGTTCCCAAAAAAGCGAAGTTAACAGAATTAAATAACTATCGCACTGTAGCACTCACTGTCATCATGAAGTGCTTTGAGAGGCTAGTTAAGGATCATATCACCTCCACCTTACCCAACATCCTCTACCCACTGCAATTTGCATACCGCCCCTATAGAGCCACGGATGATGCAATCACACTGCACACTGGCCTATCCCATCTGGACAAGAGGGATACCTATGTATGCTGTTCATTGACTGCAGCTCAGCCTTCAACACCATAGCACCCTCCAAGCTCATAATTAAGCTTGACGCACTGGGTCTGAACCCCGCCCTGTGCAACTGTGTCCTGGACTACCTGATGAGCGACCACCAGGTGGTGAATTTAGGCAACAGAACCTCTGCTATACTGATCCTCAACACAGGAACCCCACAGGGGTGCGTGCTCAGCCCCCTCTTGTACTCACCCATGTGACTGTGTGGCCATGCATGTCTCCAACTCAATCATCAAGTTTGCAAACAACACAACAGTGGTAGGCCTGATTACCAACAACGACGACACAGCCTACAGGGAGGAGTTGAGGGTCCTGGTGGAGTAGTGCAAGGAAAATAACCTCTCCTTCAACGTCAACCAAACAAAGGAGCAGATCGTGGACTTCAGGAGCGGAAGCATGCCCCCATCCACATCGACAGGGCCACAATGGAGAAGGTGAAAAGCTACAAGTTCCTCAGCATACATGTGACGGAGCAGTCCGAGAAGTGCCTCCCAGGCCTTGAGGAGGTTCACATGGTAGGTTTGCTTCTTCTTACCCTTGTCTAGGTGCAGCACGTCGTAGGTCACCGGGCCCATCTTCCTCCCGATTAGGTATGGCCCTCTTTAGTCAGAGGCCAGGAAGAACAAAGTCCTGGAACACGTCATCCATTCGAAGCCTGACCAGAACCCTGTCCACCAGCATCCTTACCGTGTGGCTATAGACATAAGTGCTACAGGTCATTTAGGCAACTTATCTTGGTGTTCTTGGGCACATAGACTATGGTGGTCTGCTTGAAACATGTAGGTATTACAGACTCTATCAGGGACAGGTTGAAAATGTCAGCGAAGACACTTGCCAGATGGTCAGCGCATGCTCAGAGTACACATCCTGTTAATCCATCTGGGCCTGCGGCCTTGTGAATGTTGACCTGTTTAAAGTTCTTGTATTGACACTTTGCCTGTTGATGTTATGCCAGAGGGCACAGCGGGATTTCTGATAAGTCTGATAAGTGTCCGGGTTAGAGTCTGGCTCCTTGAAAGCGGCAGCTCTCCCCTTTGGCTCAGTGCGAATGTTGCCTTTGGTGCATTCGGAAAGTATTCAGACCCCCTGGCTTTTTCCCAAAAAATTTACGTTCTAGCTTTATTCTAAAATTGTGTGAGCGGACCAAGTAATTTGGTGTCACTATAAAGCGGAAAGGTGGAATAAACGAGTCAGGAGTAAGTTTTCTTGATTGAACACAGTTCTCTGTTGAGAGATTTCTGACAATACAAATACTCCAACACAATCAATGAGAATCTCCCAAGGAACAACATACATCTTCTTCTTTAGATGACACAGGAACACAAGACGATTATCTTTAAACTATAACAACAATCACAGATTTGTCACCGTCTTAATGGATCTTCTTGGATAGCTCCCCTCTCTTGGTAGCCGTTCTACATAGATAGTTTGTCTTCCCCCTCCCTGCTGGTTCTCTCTTCTCTCTTATAGGGGAAAGAGAATCATTAGTACCGTCAGCTGTACTTAATTTCCTCTTGTTACCTTGTCTCACATGCCTTGTTTGGCTACTATCCGTGAGCCCAGCCTGCCCTCTGGTGGTCCTTCCACATCCCTCCCCCCTCAGGACCAGACTGGAGGGTCGGGCGCCAGACGCACCGTCGCAGACAGCGCCTCTGCGATTGTAAAGCAAGAAACCATCTGACTATTCTGTTGTTATTGTTTCTCTTATTAGCCATCCACGTGAGGGGAGCATGGTCAGTAACTGATACAAACCTCTGACCCAGTAGGTAGTAACGGAGATAATCGAGGGCCCACTTAATGGCTAGGGCCTCTTTCTCTACGGTAGCATATCTCTGTTCCCGATCGCTGAGCCTCCTACTTATGAAGAGAAACGGCCTCTCTGCTTTGCCTTCACCCTGAGCTAGTACGGCCCCGAGCCTCATATCCGAGGCGTCTACCTGCACAATGAACTCTTGTGAGAAGTCCGGAGCCTGTAGGACAGGATCAGAACACATGCCATCTTTTAGCAATTGAAAGGCCTTTTCCATCTCGTCTTTCCACTCTACCCGGTTTGGCAAGTTTTTCTTGATGAGGTTTGAGAGGGGGTTGGCAATGGTTGCATATCCAGGGATAAAACGGCGATAATATCCCGTAATCCCTAAGAAGGCCCGATTGTCCCGCTTGGTCTGGGGTCGAGTTCAGTCCCGAATTGCCCTGGGCTTCTCTGCCTGTGGGCGTATTTTCCCATTCCCCACGGTGTACCACAGGTATTCATTTTGTTGGATTGGCTGTCAACCCTGTGGCTTCCAGGCTCACGAGCTCTGCCCGTAGTCACAGGAGGTGAGTATCCCAGTCCTCGCTGTGGATGATGTCTATGTACGCCGCTGCGTACTCTTGATGGGGCTGTAGAATTGCATCCATGAGGCGTTGGAGCGGCACCATGCAGTCCGAAGGGCATCCTCACATACTAAAAAAGCCCCTCCGATGTGGGGAAGGCAGTCTTTGGGCGATCCTCTGGAGCCACCGGCACTTGCCAATATCCCTTCGTAAAATCCAGGGTGGTGATGAACTTGGCCTTTCCTAAGCGCTCCAAGAGTTCATCCACGCGAGGCATGGGGTACGCGTCGAATGTAGAGATGGCATTTACGTTCCTAAAGTTGTTGTAGAGTCTCATACTACCATCGGGTTTGGGGACCGACGAGGACTATGGGACTGGACCACTCACTCGTCGATGGCTCGATCACACGCATCCTCAGCATCTCACTTACCTTGTTCTTAGCGATGACTCGGCGAGCCTGAGGAATCCTGTAAGGACGGATATGCACCTTCTTGCCGGGTTCAGTGTGGATATGGTGGAACAGGATATCTGTTTGTCCTGGGAATGGAGAGAATACCCGGCTGAAGTTCATAATCAACTTGTCTAGCTGTCTCGACTGCTCCGGCAGGAGAGTTTGGCCACGGCGCAGCTGTGAGCCTCCACTTTTCCTTTGCCCTCCAGGGCCATCAAAGCCACCTCAACCTCTCTTCCATTGTACTTCTTCAACAGGTTTATATGATAGAGTTGGACCTTCTTCCTCCTGTCAGGTTACTTGATGAGATAATTGACCGGTGAGACCCTTTTCATTACCTCGTAGGGCCCTCTCCACTGCGCCAGCAAGCGTGTTCAGCCGTGGGCACGAGCACCATCACTTTCTCTCCCATGGTGAACTCACAGGGTATCGCAGACTTATCGTAGGCCCGGACTTGGGTCCTTTGCGCCTTCTCCATATTCTCCTTTACTATGGGCCACACTGCCGACAGGCGTCTCATCAGGGTAACATGTTCTATTGTGGATCGAAATGGGCATGGTTGGGTCTCCCAGGTCTCCTTGGCTAAGTCGAGGATCCCTCGACAGGGTCTGCCGTAGAGCAATTCAAATGGGGAGAATCCAGTGGATGCCTGGGGTACTTCTCGCAGGGCAAACATTAAGTGTGGGAGAAGCATGTCCAGTTTTTCCCGTCTCTGGACACCACTCTTCTCAACATGCTTTTAACCGTTTTGTTCAAGTGTTCGCACAACCCATCTGTTTGAGGGTGGAAAATGCTTGTACATATCTGTTGAACCTGATATACTGTTTCTGTTTCTGCCTGCGGTTACGAAACCCCTACCTGTCCCAGACCTGCTGTTTTCAACTCTTAATGATCGGCTATGAAAAGCCAACTGAGATTTATTCCTGATTATTATTTGACCATGCTTGTCATTTATGAACATTTTGAAAATCTTGGCTCTCTCTAATTTTCTCCTCTCTTTCTCTCGGAGGACCTGAGCCCTAGGACCATACGTCGGGACTACCGGCCGTGGTGACTCCTTGCTGCCCCCAGTCCGCCTGGCCTTGCTGCTATTCCAGTTTCAACTCTTCTGCCTGTGGTTACGGAACCCCTACCTGTCCCAGACCTGCTGTTTTCAACTCTTAATGATCGGCTATGAAAAGCCAACTGAGATTTATTCCTGATTATTATTTGACCATGCTTGTCATTTATGAACATTTTGAAAATCTTGGCTCTCTCTAATTTTCTCCTTCTCTCTTTCTTTCTCTCGGAGGACCTGGGCCCTAGGACCATGCGTCGGGACTGCCGCCCGTGGTGACTCCTTGCTGTCCCCAGTCCGCCTGGCCTTGCTGCTATTCCAGTTTCAGCTGTTCTGCCTGCGGTTATGGAACCGCCACCTGTCCCAGACCTGTTGTTTTTCAACTCTTAATGATCAGCTATGAAAAGCCAACTGAAAATTATTCATGATTATTATTTGACCATGCTTGTCACTTATGAACATTTTTGAACATCTTGGCATAGTTCTGTTATAATCTCCACCCGGCACAGCCAGAAGAGGACTGGCCACCCCTCATAGCCTGGTTCCTCTCTAGGTTTCTTCCTAGGTTTTGGCCTTTCTAGGGAGTTTTTCCTAGCCACCGTGCTTCTACACCTGCATTCTAGCTGTTTGGGGTTTTAGGCTGGGTTTCTGTACAGCACTTCGAGATATTATCTGATGTACGAAGGGCTATATAAAATAAAATTGATTGATTGATTGATTGATATAACCGACACAAGTCCTTCATCAACCGGGACATGAACGGGGTTCCCTGATCGGTTAAGATCGTCTTGGGAAGGCCCACCCGAGAGAACATCCCTTGGCAATTCCCTTTGACGACATGTTAAGCAGAGGTATGGCCTCTGGGAGCTTGGATAGCGTAATCTACTACCACTAGGATGTACTCGTGTCCTCTGGCGGATTTTTGGAAGGGTTCCACGAGGTCCATAGCTATGCGTTCAAAGGGGTCTCTATGATGGGGAGAGGAATCAAAGGGTTAAGTAGGTGTGGCAGTGGGGCTGTACGCTGACATTGATCACACCTAAAATATCTGGCCACATCCCAGGTGACACAAGGGGCCAATAGAATCGCTGCATGATTCTGTCGATAGTCTTGTCCCGTGCCAGGTGTCCTCCTAGGACATGGGAATTGGCTAACTGTAGGACTGTATCCCCGTATGGTCTAGGCACCATTAGTAATTCCTGGTTTTCGCCTCTTTGTTGCACAACCCAATATTAGAGACCCAGCCTGATTGCATAGTAAGGAAGAGGGGGCTCACCTGATCCGTCGACGTTCCTCCCGTCGATCACCTTCACCTTCCTCATGGCCTACCTTAGGTCTGGGTTTCTATGCTGTGAGGTACCGAACTGTCCGGGAGTGTGATCAGGAGAAATATGAGTGCATGACATGTTGAACAACTGACAGGCAAGTCCATGGGTTAGAGACTACTTACTGAGGTGAGCTTGCATAATGTAGTAATATTAGTCGGACTAAAGGATGTGTTGGAATGCAGAGCCTGGTGCCAATCATAAACCTGTTTGTATATCCCACCAATAAATGATCAAATCTACGCAGAAACAGTTCTCTTTTGTCTTTATTTTAATGGTTAGTCACCCTTTGAAGTATCCTGTTTTTCAAGTCCCGCAGTCAAGTGATTCCATTTTTGTTTTAGCTGGGCTGAAGTGCGTTTGGCTACACTCTCTTTCCCTGGTGCCAATCATGTTTGGTTACAGTAGACTGAATACGTCAGAGTTGTAACCAGGTCATCAAGTAAGCCTCTGTGCTGACAGTTTGAGTACAAGAGGCTGCCAGTCTCACAGAAAAGAGGCGACATAATTACTTTTGCACTAATTAATAAATGGTCTTATCGCAACCTTTATGGATCGAGATTAATGAGTTGTATTCATGATGGGTACCTGTGAAGCTCCGTTTACTTCCACGATCTTTAATCATGTCTCACCTTTTTTTACAAAGTTGTTGTCACGTTCCTGACCTGTTTTCCTTTTTCTTGTATTTATTTAGTTGGTCAGGGCGTGAGTTGGGTGGGTTTGTCTATGTTTGATTTTCTATGTTGGGATGTTTGTGTTCGGCCGGGTATGATTCTCAATCAGAGACAGCTGTCAATCGTTGTCCCTGATTGAGAATCATACTTAGGCAGCCTGGGTTTCACGTGTGTTTTGTGGGTGTTTGTTTCCGTGTCTGTGTTTGTTGCACCACACGGTACTGTATCGGTTTATGCACTTCGTTTATTTGTATTGTAATTCAGTATTCAGTTTCGTTTTAATAAATCATTATGAACACTAACCACTCTGCGTATTGGTCCAATCCGTCTCGCCTCTCCTCGTCCGAGGAGGAAGAAGAATATGACGATAGCCGTAACACTTGTCATAGTTTTTTAATTGCTAGGCAACATGCAAAGGCTTATTCATCACTGACTCGTAACATCATATATTCAGACTTGGGAAAATATATTCGACTGGTAATACACGTGCTGTAAATACTAATTGAATTTGCATTAATCTTAATTTTATACACTGAGTTAATGTGAATGACCCACTTGATTAACATTAACTTTCACTGGCATATTGATTAAATAAATATTATTCATGAGTCTTCAGCATTTGAGACAATATGTAACATTAGCTACAGTGCTTTTTCTTTTCACCTCAGCTTTTTCATTTTTTTTCTTTCTTTGATCAAGTTTAATTGAGCAGTTAAGCAAGTTATAACTTTCTAACCTTAATTGTTCTAAATAAGCCTATTATACACTGCTCAAAAAAATAAAGGGAACACTTAAACAACACAATGTAACTCCAAGTCAATCACACTTCTGTGAAATCAAACTGTCCACTTAGGAAGCAACACTGATTGACAATAAATTTCACATGCTGTTGTGCAAATGGAATAGACAAAAGGTGGAAATTATAGGCAATTAGCAAGACACCCCCCAAAACAGGAGTGATTCTGCAGGTGGTGACCACAGACCACTTCTCAGTTCCTATGCTTCCTGGCTGATGTTTTGGTCACTTTTGAATGCTGGCGGTGCTCTCACTCTAGTGGTAGCATGAGACGGAGTCTACAACCCACACAAGTGGCTCAGGTAGTGCAGTTCATCCAGGATGGCACATCAATGCGAACTGTGGCAAAAAGGTTTGCTGTGTCTGTCAGCGTAGTGTCCAGAGCATGCAGGCGCTACCAGGAGACAGGCCAGTACATCAGGAGACGTGGAGGAGGCCGTAGGAGGGCAACAACCCAGCAGCAGGACCGCTACCTCCGCCTTTGTGCAAGGATGTGCACTGCCAGAGCCCTGCAAAATGACCTCCACCTAGGATAAAGCAATCCTTCTGCCCCCCCCCCCCCCCCCCCCCCCCCCCCCCCCCCCCCCCTTAAAAGATCTAGATGCACTATTGTAAAGTGGCTGTTCCACTGGATGTCATAAGGTGAATGCACCAATTTGTAAGTCGCTCTGGATAAGAGCGTCTGCTAAATGACTTAAATGTAAATGTAATTATTACTATTGGATAGAAAACACTCTCTAGTTTCTAAAACCGTTTGAATTATGTCTGTAAGTGAAACAGAACTAGACTTAGAGCAATTATCCTATGAGGATTTTAAAATGCTGAAATCTGCTTGCTGTTCCCAGACCTGTGGATAACTCTGACTGTCTTCTATTGGTTGAGATGCACTGCATACGCCTTCCCCTGGTTGTTAGCGAGTAGGGAGTCTTGAAATGGTGTCTCTACGTAGTTCCCAAAGTTTATAAATTGATTGGGAACGAGGTGGCTGATTCTTTTCACCTTCGCTCGGGCGCATTGAGGACCTGGGGACGTTCTTTTGGAACCATCGGTTATAGATCTCAGACATTTCCGGCTGTGTTTTTATTCGATATAGGTGTTGAAGACATCGTAATGTTGTTATTTTGAACCAAATTATATCAGTTTATGTCAGTATATTGCGATTTTCGGGTATTTATTTCCTTGGCGCTGTAGGAATGTGGGTATCTCTCTTTCGTGCTAATGTTTACTGCTAATTGCAACTCTGAAGAGGACGTTCTCCAACCTATCAACGATTCTTTTTGACAAAAGACACCTTTCCCAAGATTCTGATGAGTTCATCGAAAAGTAAGAACTATTTATGCTGATAATTCATTGTTCTGTTGAAAAATGTCAAATGCATGAAACGCCATTGCTTGCAGTGTAGCATTGTGTTATCGCAGCCTGTATTGCGCAGTAAGGTTAATTTTAAAAATGTAATTCAGCGAATGCATTAAGAACTAATTTGTCTTTCAATTGCTGTCCAACCTGTATTTTTTTTGTCAAGTTTATGAATAGTTTTCGATAAGAGTAGGTGGCTTTCCAAGATGGCGCCGGACAGATTGCTTGAGCTCTTGGCTACTTTTCTCATTGTATAAGCACAATTTGTGCCGCTAAATATGCACATTTTCGAACAAACTCTATATGCATTGTGTAATATGATGTTACAGGACTGTCATCTGAAGAATTCTGAGAAGGTTAGTGAAAAAATTAATATATTTTGGTGGTTTATACGTTATAGCTATTTTTGCCTTGAATCAATGCTGTTGTAATGTTCGCTATTGTGCTAAGCTAATATAACGCTATATTGTGTTTTCGCTGTAAAACACTTAGAAAATCTGAAATATTGTCTTGATTCGCAAGATCTGTGTCTTTCATCTGCTGCACGCTGTGTATTTTTAAGAAATGTTTTATGATGAGTAATTAGCTAATACACGATGGTCTCTGTAGTTATTCTAGTCATTTTAGTGAGAGTTGTGATGGGGGCTGCAATGGTAAACTATGATTTATACCAGAAATATGCACATTTTTCTAACAAAACCTATGCTATACAATAAATATGTTATCAGACTGTCATCTGATGAGGTTGTTTCTTGGTTAGTGGCTATTTATATCTTTATTTGGTCGAATTTGTGATAGCTACTGATGCAGTAAGAAAATGGTGGAGTATGGAAGTGGTGTCTTTTGCTAACGTGGTTAGCTAATAGATTTACATATTTTGTCTTCCCTGTAAAACATTTTAAAAATCAGAAATTATGGCTTTATTCACAAGATGTGTATCTTTCATTTGGTGTCTTGGACTTGTGATTTCATGAACATTTTATTATATGATATCCCTGTGGCTTTAGGCTAGGCTATGCTAGTCAGCTTTTGTGATGGGGGGGCTCCCGGATCCGGGTTTGGTAGGCGTTAGAGGTTAAAGGCCTACTGCAATATAGTCAATTATGATTTTAATACAGTGTGATAACATAGTCTTGGCCAAGTACATACATAGACACATTATTTTCATAGTTTCATAATTTATTTTCTTTTTAATTTAATTTCCAATACATGCTTTCATGGTAAAGCATTTTGCATAGTGATTAGGGTGCCATTTCAGACATAGCTCTTGACTGGATGGAGAAACCTGTTGATTACAATAGGCTAGCAGTATTCAGTGTTAGATGGAAGGTGAAAGAGGTTTTCTCTTGCCATTTAGAAAGTAGATTTTCATCTTCCGTCCCGTCTCTCTTTAATTCCTGATGCAGGTTGACCTCGGTAGAGCGGTGTGGAGGTTGTTCTCCTTCCAGGTTCCCTCCTCGGATGGAGCTTCAAATATATCCCTTAGCGCCTGGTTGCTCCTTCCTTCCTGCGTCGTGTATAACCCTTCGGAGGTGTCTTCATCGGTGGTTTCCTGGAATATCCGTCGTAAACGTTGGGTCGCTATTTCTTCCTCTGCTCCAGAGGACGAGGACGAGGCTACGTCTCCTTGTAGGACTACTACCTCGGGCTTGGATTCGTTTTTTTTTCTTCTTTCCTGTCACCCTTCTTCCCATGCATAACGTCATCTGCCGAAGCTCTTTATATAGGAGACAGTCTCTCCCGATCAATAATGGCACCTTCAGCTGGGGTACTTTCCCTGCCCTGACTGTACACCTTCCTTTCGGAGTGAGAATAGACATATTCACGTGGGGTAATAGTGGGTGTCTCCATGGATACAGGACAAGGCTACTTTGTCTGGTAACAGTGTTGCGGAGGTCACCATCCGCTCCTCTACTAATGTAACCATACTTCCCGAGTCGAGAATGGCTACCACGTCTTATCCTTCTACTCGAACCGGAATCTCTGGCGCTGGGGCTATTTCTGCTTACCAACAGTGTTGACGCATCCTCTCGAACCGGGATGCGTGGGGGTGTGCAGCGATGACTCCGTGACCCTGGACTCGTCCTAGCTAGGACATTGTGGGGCATAATGGTCTGGAGACTGACATTTATAACACTGACCCTGCTGTGTGGGGGATGACTTCTCCCACCTCCGGAGGTTTCGGTGGCGGACGCGCCGGGGTGAGTCATGGTACGAGATTTGCAGAATCCTTCCGTTCCTCCTTGTCACCTTTTAACAACTCCCCCTGTAGATCGG
Source organism: Salvelinus fontinalis (assembly GCF_029448725.1). Lineage (NCBI taxonomy): Eukaryota > Metazoa > Chordata > Actinopteri > Salmoniformes > Salmonidae > Salvelinus > Salvelinus fontinalis. Next base: position 25,750,309 of record NC_074697.1, read on the forward strand.
TATGCTTCCACTGCCTGGGCTATGTCGTCGGCTGACAACGGGTTGGCTTGCCCCACGACCCTCTTTAACCTGTCTAGGATCAGCGTGGCGCTAGCGGCACACCCCCCCCCCCCACTGAAAAACCAGTGCCGCGAAATTCAAAAAAAATATTTTTTTTAATATTTAACTTTCACACATTAAAGTCCAATACAGCTAATGAAAGACACAGATCTTGTGAATCCAGTCAACATTTCCGATTTTTAAAATGTTTTACAGGGAAGACACAATATGTAAAGATGTACATCTATTACCTAAAAACACATTAGCATAATCCACCATCTTTTATTTGTCCACCAACACCAGTAGCCATCACCAATTCGGCTAAACTAAGATATTTATAGCCCCTAACCAACAAAAAAACTCATTAGATGACAGTCTGATAACATATTTATGGTATGGGATAGGTTTTGTTAGAAAAAAGTGCATATTTCAGGTAGACTTCATAGTTTACAATTGCACCCACCATCACAAATGGACTAGAATAATTACAATGAGCAACGTGTTTACCTAACTACTAATCATCAAACATTTCGTAAAAATACACAGCATACACGAATCGAAAGACACAGATCCTGTGAATACAGACAATATTTCAGATTTTCTAAGTGTCTTACAGCGAAAACACAATAAATCGTTATATTAGCTTAGCACATAGCAATTAGCAGCCCAGCATTGATTCTAGCCAAAGTGAGCGATAAAAGTCAACATCGCCAAAAGATATTAATTTTTTCACTAACCTTCTCAGAATTCTTCCGATGACACTCCTGTAACATCACATTACAACATGCATATACAGTTTGATCGAAAATGTTTATATTTAGCCACCAAAATCATGGTTAGACAATGTGAAATGTAGACAAGCTGGTAAAGAAAATGTCCTTGCGCCACTTAGACAGTGATCTACTCTTATACATAAATACTCATAAACGTGACTAAAAAATACAGGGTGGACAGGGATTGATAGACAATTTAATTCTTAATACAATTGCGTTATTACATTTTTTAATTTATCCTTACTTTTCAATACAGTTTGCGCCAAGCGAAGCTACGTCAAAAAACATGGCGTCCTAAGCCACTAAAATGTTTCGACAGAAACACGATTTATCATAATAAAAATGTCCTACCTTGAGCTGTTCTTCCATCAGTATCTTGGGCAAAGGATCCTTTCTTGGGAGAAATCGTCTTTTGGTGGAAAGCTGTCCTCTTGCCATGTGGAAATGTCAACTGCGTTCGGGATGAACTGAAAAGCGTGCCCAACTTTTCACATCGTTGCAAAAATAAATGTCCCAAAATCGCACTAAACGGATATAAATTGCTATAAAACGCTTTAAATTAACTACCTTATGATGTTTTTAACTCCTATAACGAGTGAAAAGATGACCGGAGAAATATAACAGGCTAAACTAACGCTTGGAACAGGTGCGCGCCGGTGTCCTCTAGGCTCATGACGCAGCTCCCAAAGAATGACTAGCTTCAGGGTTTTTTCATTTGTAGGGCCTGTGAACGCGCAATCGACCCCGTTGGAATCGTCATCACGTAAAGGCATCCAGGGGAAGACGTAAGAAGTGTCCGTATAGTCATAGCAACGACAGTGCCCCTTTAACTGACTTCAGAAGAGTGGCCAACATTTCTCAAATCTGACTCCATGTCAGGGAAATTGCTGTAGAATGGGCTCTGTTCCACTTAGAGACAAAATTTCAACTCCTATAGAAACTATAGACTGTTTTCTATCCAATAATAATAATAATATGCATATTGTACGATCAAGGATTTTGTGGGAAGCCGTTTAAAAAATTAGCCAAATTAGCATAAATAGTCTAAACAGCGCCCCCATCCCCAACAGGTTAAGTCACTGGGTAATTCCCTCAATATCTTGTCCACTATATGGGTCTCTATTACATGTCCTTCTCCCTTTCCGGGTTCCAGCCACTGTTTCGTCAGTCGTATTAGTGCGAAGATCTGGGCACGGACGGGTTGGTCAGCCGTACAGGTCCATTGATGAAACTTTACGGCTCTATCTCTGGCAGTCAGCTGGTACCGGGACAGGTTCTCGGTTTTTAGTTGCCCATAGTCCGCAGCTTCCCGGGAATCCAGGTCAAAATAGGCTTCCTGGGCCACCCCAGTCAAAAGAGGGGCTAATACGCTCGCCCATTCACTCTTCCAAGGTGGCCGTCCTTTCGAAAGTCATGAGGAAGGCCTCGATATCATCCTCATTGGAGAGGCGAGGTAAGATGGCGTGAGCAGCCGCTCTTGGCTTAACTCTACATTCTTCTCGCCGGCTCAGCTGTTGTTGCAGGAGTTCTATGGTTGTCTGCTGTGCCGTGATCAACTGTTGTAGTAGGGCGTTGTCCATCGTTCTTGAATGGTTCCTCTGTGTCTACTGGAAGAATTTTGATTTACTCACTTATCCTTGTGTCACTCGTCCACCTAGTTGCCCGCGTTCTCCACCAATGTGAGCAGACCAAGTAATTTGGTGTCACTCTAAAGCGGAAAGGTGGAATAAACGAGTCAGGAGTAGGTTTTCTTGATTGAACACAGTTCTCTATTGAGAGAATTCTGACAATACAAATACTCCAACACAATCAATGAGAATCTCCCAAGGAACAACATACATCTTCTTCTTTAGATGACACAGGAACACAAGACGATTATCTTTAAAGAAAACATCGTCGTCCAGTTGGATGTGAGTAATCACTGTTCTGATATCCAGAAGCTATTTTCAGTCATAAGAGACCATGGCAGAAACATTATGAACAAAATAAGTTACAAACAACGCAAAAAAATACACAAAATAGCACAATTGGTAAGGAGCCCGAAAAACGGCAGCCATCTCCTCCGACACCATTTCCATCATGTGTGTGTATTGTTGTGTATTGTTAGATATTACTGCACTGTAAGAGCTAGGAACACAAGTATTTTGCTACACCCGCAATAACATCTGCTAAATATGTGTATGCGACCAATAAAATGTGACTTGATTTGTCTGTGTGTATGTACTGACAATACAACATTATATTTATTTTTATTTCTCATTCTATTCACTCGGCCATTCAAGGTACTGCAGTACCACGCTCTCTACTCTACAGTATCTGCAGTGGAAAGTTTCAAGGCAAGGCAGTGTTCAGCTAGTTGGTGAGTGCTCCACTCCAGCACATATATACAGTAGAAAGACGAGGGCTGCTGCTCTCCATGGAATGAGTTAACCATGCTGATGAAGTTGGAGTGGAACTGCATCATGGCTTAACTTCTTGCGACTACAGGGGGTGCTGTTTTCTCAATAGCATAATTGCATTACAGATTAAACGGCTTCCTACTAAATTCTTGCTCGTACAATATGCATATTATTACTATTATTGGATAGAAAACACTCTCTAGTTTCTATAGGCGTTGGAATTTTGTCTCTGAGTGGAACAGAACTCATTCTACAGCAATTTCCCTGACATGGAGTCAGATTTCACACATTTTGGCCCCTGATCTGGAGTCAGTTTAAAGGCCACTGTGAACGCTATCAGGATACGGACACTGCTTACGTCTTCCCCTGGATGCCTTTACGTGATGACGATTTGAATGGTATCGATTGCGCAATCACAGCCACTATAAATGAAAAAAACCTGTAGGTAGGAACTCTTTTCCAGCTGCGTCGGGCGCGCGGTGGACACCGACCTGCTCTTTTTCCAAGCATTAGTGTTGCCAGTAATATTTCTCAGGTCATGTTTTTACTCGTTATAGGAGTTAAAAACATCATAAGGTAGTTAATTTAAACCGTTTTATAGCAATTTATATCCGTTTAGTGCGCATTTTGGGACATTTATTTCTGAGACACTTTGAAGCGCCGGGCAGGTTTCCAGTTCATGCCGAACGCAGTTGGCATTTCCACATGGCAAGAGGACAGCTTTCGACCAAAAGACGATTAGACCCAAGAAAGGATTCTTTGCCCAAGATTCTGATGGAAGAACAGCTCAAAGTAGGAACAATTTATTATGATAAATCGTGTTTCTGTCGAAAAATGTTAATCGCTTATGACGCCATCTTGTTAGACGTAGCTTCGCTTGGCGCAAACTGTATTGAAAAGTAAGGATAATTTAAAAAATGTAAATCAGCGATTGTATTAAGAATTAAATTGTCTATCAATCGCTGTCCACCCTATATTTTTTAGTCACGTTTATGAGTATTTATGTATACGACTAGATCACTGTCTAATATGGCGCACGACATTGTCTGACCAGCTGGGCAACTTTTGTCATTGTCTAACCATGATTTTGGTGGCTAAATATGCACATTTTCGAACAAACTGTATATGTATGTTGTAAGGTGATGTTACAGGAGTGTCATCTGAAGAATTCTGAGAAGGTTAGTGAAAAAATTTATATATTTTGGCGATGTTTACGTTATCGCTCTCTTTGGCTAGAATCAATGCTCTGGTAACGTTTGCATATGTGGTATGCTAATATAACGATTTATTGTGTTTTCGCTGTAAGACACTTAGAAAATCTGAAATATTGTCTGTATTCACAGGATCTGTGTCTTTCGATTAGTGTATGCTGTGTATTTTTACGAAATGTTTGATGATTAGTAATTTGGTAAACACGTTGCTCTATGTATTTATTCTAGTCCATTTGTGACGGTGGGTGCAATTGTAAACTATGATATCTACCTGAAATATGCACATTTTTCTAACAAAACCTATCCTATACCATAAATATGTTATCAGACTGTCATCTGATGAGGTTTTTTCTTGGTTAGTGGCTATCAATATCTTAGTTTAGCCGAATTGGTGATAGCACCTGATGTAGTAAGAAACTGATGGAGTTAGAAAAGTGGTGTCTTTTGCTAATAGATTATAGATTATATTATAGATTATAGATTATAGATTATAGATTAATAGATTATAATAGATTAATAGTTAGCTAATAGATTTACATATTTTGTCTTCCCTGTAAAACATTTTAAAAATCTGAAATGGTGGCTTTATTCACAAGATCTGTATCTTTCATTAGGTGTCTTGGACTTGTGATTTAATGATATTTAGATGCTACTATTTAATTGTGACGCTATGCTAGGCTATGCTACTCAGTGTGGGGGGGGTGGGGGGTGCTCCCGGACCCGGGGTAGATACTCGTGAAAGGTTAACTTCTCTGGGGCAGGTGGGACGTCCCACCGGCCAATAGCCAGGGAAAATACAGCGCGCCATATTCAAATAACATGATATAAAAATCTAACTTTCATTAAATCACACATGTAAGATACCAAATTAAAGCTACACTCGTTGTGAATCCAGCCAACATGTCAGATTTCAAAAAAGCTTTTCGGCGAAAGCATAAGATGCTATTATCTGATGATAGCACATCAGTAAACAAAGAGAGAAGCATATTTCATCACTGCAAGCATGACACAAAATGCAGAAATAAAATATAAATCATGCCTTACCTTTGACGAAATTCTTTTTTTGGCACTCCAATATGTCCCATAAACATCACAAATGGTCCTTTTGTTCGATTAATTCCGTCGATATATATCCAAAATGTCCATTTATTTGGACCGTTTCATCCAGAAAAACACAGCTTCCAACTTTCGCCAAGTCACTGCAAAATATATCAAAAGTTACATTCAAACTACTTTGGTAATACAACGTTAGGTATTTTTAAACGTTAATAATTGATCAATATGAAGACGGGATGATCTGTGTTCAATACAAAAAGAAAACAATCTGATGCAACTTTTTTCGTAACGTGACTCTCTCAAAATATTTATTTCATGTGACCCTCATTTACGATAGCCCTACTTCTTCACTACACAAAGGAATAACCTCAACCGATTTCCAAGGACTGGTGACATCCAGTGGAAGCGGTAGGAACTGCAAGCAGGTCCATTAGAAATCTGGTGTCTCTAAAAAAAATTATTGAAAAGACAGTGACATCAAAAAAATACAAATTCTGAATGGTTTGTCCTCAGGGTTTTGCCTGCTACATAAGTTCTGTTATTCTCACCGACATGATTCAAACAGTTTTAGAAACTTCAGAGTGTTATCTATCCAAATATACTAATAATATGCATATCTTATATTCTGGGGATGAGTAGCAAGCAGTTGAATTGTGGCATGATATTTTTCCCGAAAGTGAAAATGCTGTCCCCTGCCTTCAAGAAGTTAAGTGCATTTCACTCTGCTCTGGCCGTCCGTGAACCCTGAGGATGTATAGAACCCTACATGTCCTGATGCAGAGTCCAGGAAGTGTGGTTATGTAATTGATGTGTTCATTACATAGTGTTGTATCAGCGTCATAAATATTTTTCATGGTATGATTTCAATCGATGTGAAATATAAGAGCAGAGAGAAATGACATATTACGCCCACCCTACCATTACAGAAGTCTCTATTTTTTCTCCCAATAAGGCTGCATAACATTTCTCAGTTGGTGTAGACATAAACTACATTTGTTAGTGAATTGTTGTACTTGTTGCCTAGTTGCCTGGATTTCATATACAAGCCAAGTTGATTATTATTTTTTTTAAATTATCAGTCCATTACAAGAACGTGTCTCTAAGGCATAGTGTGTTTCCTCAAAAAAAAGGAAGGCAATATTTCTCAAGGCAATATTTTTTCCATCCTGCTTTGACAAAAAGTAAATGTTTAAAACATATGGCAAACAATGGAAAGATCTAGCTACACGGTTGACAAAATCACAGTAAAATGTGTTGTTTGAAAAAGGATTTGGTTTAAAAACCTTCCTTTTACAGTGCATTTACTAACATCGTACTCATGTTTAACCTCTAACGAGCACCTACCCCGGGTCCGGGAGCACCCCCCACCCCCCCCCCCCCCACACTGGTTAGCATCGCTAGCATAGCGTCACAATTATATAGTAGCATCTAAATATCATTAAATCACAAGTCCAAGACACCTAATGAAAGATACAGATCCTGTGAATAAAGCCACCATTTCAGATTTTTAAAATGTTTTAAAGGGAAGACACAATATGAAAATCTATTAGCTAAACACGTTAGCAAAAATCACCATTTGTCTTGTCCACCATTTTCTCTCAACACCAGTAGCTATCACGAATTCGGCTAAACTAAGATATTGATAGCCACTAACCAAGAAAAAACCTAATCAGATGACAGTCTGATAACATATTTATGGTATAGGATAGGTTTTGTTAGAAAAATGTGCATATTTCAGGTAGATTTCATAGTTTACAATTGCACCCACCGTCACAAATGGACTAGAATAAATAAATAGAGCAACGTGTATTACCTAATTACTAATCATCAAACATTTCGTAAAAATACACAGCATGCACTAATCGAAAGACACAGATCCTGTGAATACAGACAATATTTCAGATTTTCTAAGTGTCTTACAGCGAAAACACAATAAATCGTTATATTAGCATACCACATGTTCAAACATTACCCCAGCATAGATTCTAGCCAAAGAGAGCGATAACGTCAACACTATATTATTTTTTTCCACTAACCTTCTCAGAATTCTTCCGATGACACTCCTGTAACATCATATTACACAATCCATATAGAGTTTGATCGAAAATGTGCATATTTAGCGGCACAAATCGTGCTTACACAATGGAAATACTGTTCAACTACTCAAGCAATCTGCCCGGCAGCATCATGATAATACAACTATTTTTATCGAAAACTATTCATAAACTTGACTAAAAAAATACAGATTGGCCATGAAATGAAAGATGCATTAGTTATTAATGCAACCGCTAAGTTAGATTTTTAAAATTAACGTTACTAGACATACGTTACAGACAGTTACAGACAGACTAGTGCCGCAATAATGGCGTCACTATTTGCCATTATTGAGTTTACATTTTTCCACATAAAAATGGAATAACATCATAAATAGCTCTTACTTTTCGACGAGCTTCCATCGGAATCTTGGCCAAGTGGTACTTTTGTCCAAAAGAATCGTTGCTTGATTGTAAAACGTTGCATTCAACTTCTGATATAGCAGCTAACTATAGCTAACAATTGCTAACATTAGCTAACGTGTCCAAATCCTCAATACGCAATACGGAGGAAATTCCGAAAAATAGCAATATACTCGCATAATCGGATATAACTCGGTTTCAAATAGCTTCGTTATGATGTTTCTAACACCTATATCAAATTAAATTACAGACTGATATATCTAAAGTTCATTAGTGAGCGTTCGAAAATGGCATCCCCAGGTCTCTCTCTGCGTAAAGTTCAACGTCGAAAAGAAGGCGTACCTCACTCCTTGGTCTTTTATAACCTCTGAGAGTTACGTAGGAAGCCCATTCCACTTCTCATTGGTTACTGACATCCAGGGGAAGGCGGGTGCAGTTTGTGTCGTTCCATAGGATATACACACCCCTTTAAACTGAACTGAGATCAGAGCTTCGCTCTCAGACCTTCGCAAAACCTGTCATGGATTTCGCTGTAGAAAGAGTTCTGTTCCACTCAGAGACATAATTCAAACGGCTATAGAAACTAGATAGTGTTTTCTATCCAATAATAACAATAATATGCATATTGTACGATCAAGAATTGAGTAGGAAGCTGTTTCATCTGTAGAGACAATTATGCTAATTTGAAACAGCACCCCCTATAGTCGCAAGAAGTTAATGCCACTCCCAAAGGTTGAAATAACAAATATTTAACAGACATGACTATAAACATTAACAGTAATGGCTCCAGAGTGGCGCTGTGGTCTAAGGCACCACAACTCAGTGCCAACCAGAAGCCATTGTAACGGCTGTTGGAAGGAGAGGACCAAGGTGCAGCGTGGTACGTGTCCATATTTATTAAATGAACACTGAAATAACAAAACTAACAAAGATAACAACCGAAACAGTTCTGGCTGGTGCAGACACACAACAACAACCCACAAAACACAGGTAGGATTAGGCTACCTTAGTATGGTTATCAATCAGAGACAACGATAGACAGCTACCTCTGATTGAGAACCACACTCGGCCAAACACATAGCAATATAAAACGGAGAACAAAAACATAGAATGCCCACCCCAACTCACGCCCTGACCAAACCAAAATAGAGACATAAAAAGGATCTCTAAGGTCAGGGAGTGACAGCCATGGATTACAGGCAACATTCTCACTGAGCTAAAGGGTAGAGCTGCCGCTTTCAAGGTTCAGGACTCTAACCCGGAAGCTTACAAGAAATCCTGCTATGCCCTGCGACGAACCATCACAGGCAAAGCGTCAATACAGGGCTAAGATTGAATCATACTACACCAGCTCCGGTGCTCATTTTATGTGGCAGGGCTTGCAGCCTCGCTACTGTATATAGCCTGTCTTTTTACTGTTGTTTTATTTATTTACCTTGTCGTGGAAAATTGCAAGATTATGTTATTATGCTTTTATTGCATTATAATGGTTGTTTTATTCGACAGAATAGAGTATTCTGTTAACTATTGTGTGTGTGTTCCACTGAGGATGGGCCTATGAGATAACAGAGGAGACAGAGGAGATTTACAATGTCTTTGGGTGATAAAACCTAAAGAGCATTCCAGATAACATGAGGTAATGTTTTGTGCTATGAAGTACCAGGAACGAGTTTAGAACCTCGTCTTAGGGACCAAACTGAACGATAATTTATAGCGAATGCTATCTGGCTATGGGATACTCCTCTCTCTCAAGTAAATTTCTTTCTTTGTGAACAGTTCCTAAGATCTGTGGTTCGTCATGTAAGTTGAGAGGGGTGTATTTTGGCTATAAAAGATCTTTGTACTTTTCTGTTGACACTTTCAATGGTTCATTAGAGATAGCGCATCATTGAAAGTCAAAGGCTATTGCTGTCACGTTCCTGACCTGTTTTCTGTTGTTTTGTATGTGTGTGATGGTCAGGGCGTGAGTTTTGGGTGGGCAGTCTATGTTTTCTGTTTCTATGTTGGTTTTGGGTTGCCTGGTATGGCTCTTAATTAGAGGCAGGTGTTTTGCGTTTTCCTCTAATTGAGAGTCATATTAAGGTAGGGTGTTCTCACTGTTTGTTTGTGGGTGATTGTCTTCCGTGTCAGTGTATGTGCGCACCATACGGGACTGTTTCATTGTCGTTAGGTATTTGTAGTCTGTTCCTGTTCGTGCGTTCTTCACGTTGTATGTAAGTTCGTGTCCAGGTCTGTTTACTTCGTTTTGTTGTTTTGTAAAGTATCAAGTGTTCTTCGTGTGTTTAGTTTCGTCTTGTTTATTAAAATTCATTATGTATTCACAACCCGCTGCATTTTGGTCTTTCGATCCTTCTCTCCTCTCCTCGTTTGAGGAGGAGGATTACGACACCCGTTACAATTGCAAAGCTCTTATTATTAAAGATGTAGTTTAAGTATAACTCTGACTGGTGTGGGAAGTTTAACTCTCCTCATTTGGTAAAGCAGAAATATGCCACCACAACCTACCTATTGTTCACCTAATACCTTTTTTGCACTATTGGTTAGAGCCTGTAAGTAAGCATTTCACTGTAAGGTCTACATCTGTTGTATTCGGCGCACATGACAAATAAACTTTGATTTGATAGAGGCGTCACTACAGACCTGGTTCGATTCCAGGCTGTATCACAACCGGCCGTGATTGGGAGTACCATAGGGCGTCTCATAATTGGCCCAGCGTCGTTAGGGCTTGTAAATAAGAATTTGTTCTTAACTGACTTGCCTATTTAAATGAAGTCTAAATACATAAAATAAAATAAATATAATGCTTAGACATGACAAAATAATTCCGATTGTGTTAAAGTTACCCTATTGATCAGTAGCTACGAACCGGCTACTGTTGTAACGATTGTCGTCTGGAGAAGGAGAGGAGGACCAAGGTGCTGGAGGCTCCGGACTAGAAGGCGTCGTTGGAGGCTCCGGACTGACGTCCTTCGTTAGAGGCCTCGTGCCATAACTCTTCACTGGAGGTTTCGTGCCATGGATCCTCACTGGAGGCTTCGTGCCATGGATCATCACTGGAGGCTTCTTGCCATGGATCATCACTGGAGGCTTCTTGCCATGGATTATCACTGGAGGCTTCTTGCCATGGATTATCACAGGAGGCTTTGCTCTGGGAGAAGGCACAGGACTCACCAGGCTGGGAAGACATGCAGGAGGGTTAGAGTTTAGCACAGGCACATGACTCACCAGGCTGGGGAGACATGCTGGAGGCCATGTCCTTAGCCGAGGCACCGGATACACTGGGCCGTGGAGGCACACTGGAGGTCTCGAGCAAAGAGCCTGCACAACCCGTCCTGGCTGTATGGTGACTTTGGCCCTGCACGTGCGGGGCGCAGGCACAGGACGCACTGGGCTATGCAGACGCCTTGGAGACACAGTGTGCAGAGCTGGCGCAGGATAACCCGGGCCGAGGAGACGCACTAGAGGCCTGGAGAGCAGGGCTGGCACACTCCTTCCTGGCTTGATGCCCACTCTCGCCCGGCAGATGCGAGGAGCTGCGATGTAACGTACCGGGCTAAGCACACGTACTGGAGACACCGTGCGCTCCACCGCAAAGCACGGTGCCTGACCAGTACGACACTCGCCACGGTAAGCTCGGGGAGTTGGCTCAGGTCTCCTACCTGAGTCCGCCAATCTCCCCATGTGCCACCCCCCCCAAAAAAATCTGGGGCTTTCTCTCGGGTTTCCTTGCCAACCGTGTTCCCTCATACCACCGGTTCCTTTCTCCCGCTGCCTCCACTCTCCTGGCTGCCTCCACCTGTTCCCATGGAAGGCGATCCCTTCCAGCCAGGATCTCCTCCCATGTGTAAGATCCCTTGCCATCCAGAATGTCCTCCCATGTCCATTCCTCCTTTTTACCACGCTGCTTGGTCCGTTGTTGGTGGGTAGTTCTGTAACGATTGTCGTCTGGAGAAGGAAAGGAGGACCAAGGTGCAGCGTGGTAAGTGGTCACATTTTTTTATAAAATACGAAAACACTTGACAAACAACAAAAACGACAAATGAACAGTCCTGAAAGGTGAAACAAAACACTAAACAGGAAACAACCACCCACAAACAAAAGTGGGAAAACAGGCTACCTAAATATGGCTCCCAATCAGAGACAACGATAGACAGCTGCCTCTGATTGGGAACCACACCAGGCCAAACACACAGGAAGAGAAAACCTAGACCTATAACATAGAATACCCAGACATAGAATACCCACCCACATCACACCCTGATCAAACTAAAAAAGAAACATACAAAGCAATCTACGGTCAGGGCGTGACAACTGTGAGCTCAATTAACATGCAGAGTGGTTTCCTCACACATTAATTAACTGTTGTTTCATCTTAACATATGTTTACCTATTTCCTTTTTTTAGAATCAGCATAAACATTGCACTAATGAATGTTCATGAATCCCTAGGGATGAGGGGGTTATATACAGTGGAATTTGGATCGAACAGTATAGATTCTTTATATGCACCAGAGAAAAAGTATTTGTGTTTTATACCCAGAGCCCAAACAAGACATATATAAATGATCCAGAAAATAAGGCAGTGCTCACAGGAACAGTAATGCATATGTAAACTTCTGAAAAAACATGCTAAGCTACATGGTAAACTGTTTTGTACTAGAGTGGGCATGTGTGCTATTTATTCTTAGAATTTTTATGTCTGGTGTGAAACACCTCATCTCTTTTAGACATATTTTGTTTTGTTCCACGTTTCGTGGTTTTGCGTTTCAATCTTGTTTTGCGACACATTCGGTTTTAGAAGCGATGTCTGCAATATGACAATGTTTATTTCTGCCACCACTCCAAATCAAGAAATAGTAAGCCCAGCACTCTGACATACTTTGTATTTTTATGAGGTGGCTACTCTGATTCGTGACACAACTCTAAGATTAGAGGTTTATCGTATTAGTTAGTGACTCAGTGTTTCGAGTATATGCTGAGGATGTTTGGGTAAAATGTTAATTTTAGCCATGTTCATTGCTCTTTTTTATGTTTTTGTAAAGTCCATAACTGACACACCAATATGACAACACATTTTAGTTTATGTTAATCAAAACATGCATTTACAAATTGAAGGCAGATGTGAACGTGAGTCAAGGCAAACAGGCACAAACGTCATACAATTTAATTCTATAATTTTTTCCTTTCACACCATACGGATGATGATGAATGAAAATCATGCACACACTTGATGGGAACTGCATTGTTCATGGACAATCAACCTCCACAGAAATGTGTAGTCAAAGTCTGGGGCAATGATGTGTTAACGCACCCTCCTGAGATGAGTCACACTGATGCCTTATGACAGGCTTCATTTCAATGGTGAGTGAGGCAAAGGCTAACCGGGAGTGCAGCTCTGCCAAAACACATGCTGCGGGACATGCCTCCATCTGGCTCCAATGAGATGAGAGTACAGAAGGTAAAAATAACGAGCTGGGTAGGTACTGTAACTGTACAGTATGGGAGATGTGACTGGCCGGGATTAAAAAAGTGGGCGCTAGCTGCTGATAAATCAGGGATGAACTGTAGAAGACATTGGTGGTAAACATGTGGTCTCTTGTTTTGATTAAGTTTAGTTTTAGTCCTATATACACTGCTCAAAAAAATAAAGGGAACACTTAAACAACACAATGTAACTCCAAGTCAATCACACTCCTGTGAAATCAAACTGTCCACTTAGGAAGCAACACTGATTGACAATAAATTTCACATGCTGTTGTGCAAATGGAATAGACAAAAGGTGGAAATTATAGGCAATTAGTAAGACACCCCCAAAACAGGAGTGATTCTGCAGGTGGTGACCACACACCACTTCTCAGTTCCTATGCTTCCTGGCTGATGTTTTGGTCACTTTTGAATGCTGGCGGTGCTTTCACTCTAGTGGTAGCATGAGACGGAGTCTACAACCCACACAAGTGGCTCAGGTAGTGCAGCTCATCCAGGATGGCACATCAATGCGAGCTGTGGCAAAAAGGTTTGCTGTGTCTGTCAGCGTAGTGTCCAGAGCATGGAGGCGCTACCAGGAGACAGGCCAGTACATCAGGAGACGTGGAGGAGGCCGTAGGAGGGCAACAACCCAGCAACAGGACCGCTACCTCCGCCTTTGTGCAAGGAGGTGCACTGCCAGAGCCCTGCAAAATGACCTCCAGCAGGCCACAAATGTGTATATATATACCAGCACCATGCAATTTGTAAAGCTTATTTATAAAATAAAAAAAACTGGTTGCACACTCAGAGCTCTCTGCTTAAATCCTGTTCAAAATAATATATAGTGGTAAATGGTTATTTTCAGACCATGCCAGGGCTATATTGTGTTGTACATATGCATTGCCTTCGGAAACTATTCAGACCCGTTGACTTTTTATACATTTTGTTAGGTTACAGCCTAATTCTAAAATTGATTAAAAAATATATATATTTCATCAATCTACACACAATATCACATAGTAACGAAGCAAAAACAGGTTTTCAGACATTTTTGCTAATAAAAAAAAATCTATAAAATGGAAATATCACATTTACATACGTATTCAGACCCTTTACTCAGTACTTTGTTGAAGCACCTTTGGCAATGATTACAGCCTTGAGTCCTCTAGGGTATGACGCTACAAGCTTGGTACACCTGTATTTGGAGATTGCTCAGTCTGGATGGGTAGCCAGCTCTAGGAAGATATCTTGGTGGTTGCAAACTTCTTCCATTTAAGAATGATGGAAGCCACTGTGTTCTTGGGGACCTTCAATGCTGCAGAAGTTTTTTGGTACTCTTCCCCAGATCTGTGCCTAGACTCACTCCTGTCTCGGTGCTCTACGGACAATTACTCCTTAAGCCTCATGGCTTAGTTTTTGCTCTGACATGCACTGTCAACTGTGGGACCTTATATAGACAGGTGCATGCCTTTCCAAATCATGTCCTATCAATTGAATTTACCACAGGTGGACTCCAGTCAAGTTGTAGAAACATCTCAAGGATGATCAATGGAAACAGGATGCACCTGAGCTCAATTCAGAGTCTCATAGCAAAGGGTCTGAATACTTATGTCAAGAAGGTTATACATTTGCAAAAATTTATAAAAACCTGTTTTTGCTTTGTCGGTATGGTGTATTATGTGTAGATTGATGAGGGAAAATGTAAATGTAATCAGTTTTAGTATAAGGCTGTAACGTAACAAAATATTGAAAAAGTCAAGGGGTCTGAATACTTTCCGAAGGCACTGTATATCTGAATGATACATACTGTAAATCTACTGGATGAATATCTAATTTGTCATTTGTAATTTTAGAAGGATCACAGTCAATCGCCTCATCATGTAAGTCTACATTACTAAAGCAATATGGCTTTTATTAATTTGGTAAACTGCCATTTCAAATAGATACATTTTTAGTTTATGTTAAAATCTTGTTGGTGTAAGGGGAAATACCTAGCAACAATGTATTGGACTCTCTTGCACAGTCGATGTACACTCACTGTACAATCACTGGACTCTAACCACACACTTACACACCAACACACGGACACACACACAAACAAACATTCCTTCACACTCTTCACATACGCTGCTGCTACTCTGTTTATTATCTATGCATATTCACTTTACCCCTACCTACATACATTGCCTCAATTACCTCGACTAACCCGTACCTCTGCACATTGACTCGGTACTGGTAACCCTTGCATATAGCCTCGTTGTTGTTATGTTATTGTGTTACTATTTTTCACTTTAGTTTATTTAGCAAATTGTTCTTACCAACTTTTTAAAACTCTGAGTTGTTGGTTAAAGGCTTGTAAGTACGCATTTCCCAGTAAGGTCTACACCTGTTGTATTCGGCGCATGTGACAAATAAAATGTGATTTTGATTGTGTTTATTCAGAGTATCATAGACAACCTCACAGTCAAAATAACATCTCCACATTGATTAAGGGATTTGATGTTGACATCATTGCATAATATCCCTCCAATAGCATTGTTGGCGTAGTTTCAAACGTGTAAAAACATAATTCTGTAAAAGTGAGATATATGCCTACAAACAGATTTGACAGAGCAGTGTGGGAGAGATGGGATAGTCCCTCACACTGCTCTACTGTTTAAAGGCAGAAATGCTTTAGAGGAAGAGGTACAATTAAGATTCTGAACTCACTAAAAAACATTATGAAGAGCAGAAATTTGTTAATCATTGCCCATACACATTGAGTGATTTGGTGCCATAAACCATAAATACACCACTGTTGGTTTCCTAGTTTAAAAGGTTAGTGCGAGAAGCTCTTTCTCTTTCTCCTTCCACTTCCTTCAAACTGTACGCAAAGACATACAAATGGTATGCGTTGTGGAAAGAGATCTATCCATTCCCTGTAAAATGTTTATGGTTCAGTTCAGACTTAGCAGCATCGCCCAAGAACCCACATTACCCCTCGCTGCTCCCTCCCTCAGCCTCGACCTCCTCTGGCCATCTTGCCCAGATTGGGATCTCTGTCTGTGGATGGGAGTGAGACTTGGATTGGAGAGGGAGGAGGGGTAGAGGGGTGGCTGGGGATGAACTGACAGGTTATTACTGGCTTTGTGGGGGATTAGTCCATAAAAGCCCTCTCAGCCCCAAGGCCAGCGTGGCCAGAACCGGGCAAATAAGATAAAATAATCTCTGTAAAAATGGTCTGGAGAGAGAAAGAGGGAGACAGAGAGTGAGAGAGAGATGAGGGGAAAAAAACACCATCCAAAATAAAATCAGTGCTTGGAAAAAATGCATTCTATCTTTACTCTGTCCTAATTTCTGTTGTTTCGTTTATATCTGAAAACCCCTGCCTGGGGATATGTCAATTGGAACGAGATTAAACTCCCACAATATAGAGATGAAAAAACGGACTGAAACACATCTAGATGCTCAGAGCCCCCCTTTAGAAAGCTATGTTCTTCCCTCTGGTTCAATAGATGAGCATATGACTCATATGCGTTGTTGCGTAAGCAGGAACAGACATCAGGGACCTGTTTCGATTTGAGATCCCTTATGGTTGTAGCGAGAGTTAGATCTGTCAGTTCACCCATCATGTTCTGGAGAAAGTACAACATTTTTTGTGTAACACTTAATCATGTTCTCTTCATAACCTACTATTTGTATGATCAACGGGTGCCTCTGCCTTGTAGGCTCCCACAGCTGGAAACATATCCACACTCAGATGTGGACTAAATATACACTGAACAAAAATATAAATGCAACATGCAACAATTTCTAAGATTTTACAGCTACAGTTCCATAAGGAAAACTTTACATGTTGCGTTTTATATTTTTGCTCAGTATATTTTGTGTTGGCATTTCTCCTGGGTTTAGGAGAACAGGTATGTCCGGTTGTTATTAAGTCATATCATGTAGCACTACAAACTGTTTCCTGTTTTAGAGGGTTTACATTTAGAGGTCAAGAAATGTAAGCTTAAAAACAAAATACTCCAAATTAGATAAATTGGTAACTTGCATTTCAAAGCAAATGCATGTGATGTATATTAGGGACTGTACAGCAGGGAAACTATAAAAAACGAAATTAAAGGGCCAAAAAGAAGAAAGGATGACACATTTCCATTTGAAGACACCCCCCCCCCCCTCCCGAGTCAAAAACAATAGCATGAAGGTAAAGCAGACGTCATACACAACAGATTTCTATGAGGAGGGTCTAACTGATTTGATGAAACCCACCAAAGTCAAAATTCTGGATGTTTTTAATAGCATTAGAATTGACTCAAATCCATGAGCATTTGAAGATGACAAAAAAACATTCTGTTCTGTTTGTCTTGAACATTTTCAAATATAGAGAACAATAGTTTGCCTCTATACTGTACTTATTTTGAGATACATATGTTCCTTAAACCTGTCTAGGATTAGCGTGGCGCTAGCGGCACACCCCCCCCCCCCCACTGAAAAACCAGTGCCGCGAAATTCAAAAAAAATATTTTTTTTAAATATTTAACTTTCACACATTAAAGTCCAATACAGCTAATGAAAGACACAGATCTTGTGAATCCAGTCAACATGTCCGATTTTTAAAATGTTTTACAGGGAAGACACAATATGTAAAGATGTACATCTATTACCTAAAAACACATTAGCATAATCCACCATCTTTTATTTGTCCACCAACACCAGTAGCCATCACCAATTCGGCTAAACTAAGATATTTATAGCCCCTAACCAACAAAAAAACTCATCAGATGACAGTCTGATAACATATTTATGGTATGGGATAGGTTGTTAGAAAAAAGTGCATATTTCAGGTAGATGGCATAGGTTACAATTGCACCCACCGTCACAAATGGAATAGAAAAACTACATTGAGCAACGTGTTTACCTACTTACTAATCATCAAACATTTCGTAAAAATACACAGCATACACGAATCGAAAGACACAGATCCTGTGAATACAGACAATATTTCAGATTTTCTAAGTGTCTTACAGCGAAAACACAATAAATCGTTATATTAGCATACCACATATGCAAACGTTACCAGAGCATTGATTCTAGCCAAAGAGAGCGATAACGTAAACATCGCCAAAATATATTAATTTTTTCACTAACCTTCTCAGAATTCTTCAGATGACACTCCTGTAACATCATATTACACAATGCATATAGAGTTTGATCGAAAACGTTTATATTTAGCCACCAAAATCATGGTTAGACAATGTGAAATGTAACTCAGCTGGTCAGAATATGTCCTTGCGCCACTTAGACAGTGATCTACTCTTATACATAAATACTCATAAACGTGACTAAAAAATATAGGGTGGACAGGGATTGATAGACAATTTAATTCTTAATACAATTGCGGAATTACATTTTTTTATTTATCCTTACTTTTCAATACAGTTTGCGCCAAGCGAAGCTACGTCAAAAAACATGGCGTCCTAAGCCACTAAAATGTTTCGACAGAAACACGATTTATCATAATAAAAATGTCCTACCTTGAGCTGTTCTTCCATCAGTATCTTGGGCAAAGGATCCTTTCTTGGGAGTAATCGTCTTTTGGTGGAAAGCTGTCCTCTTGCCATGTGGAAATGCCAACTGCGTTCGGGATGAACTGAAAAGCGTGCCCAACTATTCACATCGTTTCAAAAATAAATGTCCCAAAATCGCACTAAACGGATATAAATTGCTATAAAACGCTTTAAATTAACTACCTTATGATGTTTTTAACTCCTATAACGAGTGAAAAGATGACCGGAGAAATATAACAGGCTAAACTAACGCTTGGAACAGGTGCGGGCCGGTGTCCTCTAGGCGCATGACGCAGCTCCAAAAGAATGACTAGCCTCAGGGTTTTTTCATTTGTAGTGCCTGTGAACGCACAATCGACCCCATTGGAATCGTCATCACGTAAAGGCATCCAGGGGAAGACGTAAGAAGTGTCCGTATAGTCATAGCAATAACAGTGCCCTTTTAACTGACTTCAGAACAGTGGCCAACATTTCTCAAATCTGACTCCATGTCAGGGAAATTGCTGTAGAATGGGCTCTGTTCCACTTAGAGACAAAATTTCAACTCCTATAGAAACTATAGACTGTTTTCTATCCAATAATAATAATAATATGCATATTGTACGATCAAGGATTTTGTGGGAAGGGAAGCCGTTTCAAAAATTACCCAATTAGCATAAATAGTCTAAACAGCGCCCCCATCCCCAACAGGTTAAAGAAATATGCACCATGTTAGAATGCATTTGTTATCATAAAAACATCTGATATGGAAAATCCTGTCAAAACCCTAAAGTAGACCCCTGGGACCCCAAGTTCAAAATACCATCCAGGTAAATTGTGTGAAAAAATGCTTGATATTGGGTAAAATAGTCTTCACATGCTAATAACAATAACAAACCCTAATCTCCAATTTACCTGAAGGAGAGGAAAATAATGTATATTGCACTTTTCTCTCCATCAGAGCATACAGTTCAGCTGAGTGGACAATTTTGATATAAGCTCTTGGAAAAAATGTCAAATTCAAGAATCAACTTCATACATTTGTAAACCAATTTCTCAAAGCATGGAAATCAGGATAATAAATTAAAGTTAAAGGCTTAAGTGATAATACATTGAAAATAGTGAATATGAATGGGGGGGAAATAAACACATAATCTGATAGCGTGAAGGGTAGAATGTAAAGTTGCAGAGGTTACAGATGATATTATGAGACATAAAGTAATGCAACATTCACTTTTTCATGACTTATTATCTGATCCTCACAGAAAATGCATAGAATTGCTGAAATAAGCTCATTCTTATAGTCATTTTTTAGGCAGTGGAAAATACAATAGGTCATATTCATATTGACCCCTATAGACCAGTGGAGGCTGGTGGGATGAGCTATAGGAGGACGAGCTCACTGTAATGGACGGAATGGAATTAATGGAACGTATCAAACAGATCAAAAATCTTCCTATAGCTCCTCCCACCAGTCTCCACTGTCCTAGACCTTATACACCTACACCAGTGTATGTATGATAAAACAATGTCCACATGGACTTTATCAATGTACTACGGAACCATTGGGCCACTCTCCCTGAAACTGGCAATTATCCTTTAATGCCCATTACAAAAGAAACCACATCTATTATTGATGTTGCAATTACTACAGTACCTTCATCATCGCTGAAGATAATTTAAGAGCATTTTTGTTCCTGTTTTCCTGACTTAAAAGAAGGGATTAAATCTATTTTCTAAATGGCAAGAAAAAACCTCTTTCACCTTCCATCTAACACTGAATACTGCTAGCCTATTGTAATCAACAGGTTTCTCCATCCAGTCAAGAGCTGTGTCTGAATTGGCACCCTAATCACTATGCAAAATTCTTTACCGTGAAAGCATGTTTTGGAAATTAAATAAAAAAGAAATGTATTGGAAATTAAATAAAAAAGAAATGTATTGGAAATTAAATAAAAAATAAATGAAATTATGAAACTATGAAAATAATGTATCTATGTATGTACTTGGCCAAGACTATGTTATCACACTGTATTGAGATTATAATTGACTATATTGCAGTAGGCCTTTAAGGTTGCAGGTATTAGTTTGGTTGGTGGCATGTCTAACCCACACCAAAGGTGCCATCTTGAATTAGGCTACCGGCCAATTGTTTGGAGAGCCTAGCATTTTCAGTGGCAAATAGACATTGAATCGTTCATCTTCCATTGGACCAGAAGATTTTCAGCTGGATTATTGACTTTATATCTGAAATAGCTTTGGGATTTCATTTATTATTATTTTAGGGGGGTGAATGATATCTATATCCTTGGATTTGGATTTAGACTCAAATGTTCAAAGGATTTACAAAGTAGTGACAAATGCATTATCTCCTAACTATTTTGTTTTTCAAATTCAAAACTGGTTGATTGACATTGAAATAAAGTCGAAATCCAAATCCAAGGAAATAGATATATTCCTCTCCCACTGTCCAATGGAAGATGAAGACTGAATATTTCAATGTCTATTTTCCACTAAAGCAGCATTGAATAATGAAGAAAAGAGTCCTAAAATTCCTCTTTGTAGCAAATAATGCTCTCAAAACAATTGGCCTGGGGCCTAATTCAAGATAACACCTGTGGTTTGGGTTAGACACGACTCCAACCACACCCATACCTGCAGCCTTAAAGCCCTACTGCAATATAGTCAATTAACAAAACAATACAGTTTACGCTCCTTGCTGAGTAATTTTTTTTTTTTATGAATGAATTAAAGCTAGGTAATAATCTCGACGTGGACAACACTGATTCAATCTGGTAACAAAGGTCCTATTGCCTCCTAGTCCTAGTTAATGTTAATCAAGTGGGTCATTCACATTAACTCAGTGTATAAAATTAAGATTAATGCAAATTCAATTAGTATTTACAGCACGTGTATTTACCAGTCGAATATATTTTCCCAAGTCTGAATATATGATGTTACGAGTCAGTGATGAATAAGCCTTTGCATGTTGCCTAGCAATTAAAAAACTATGACAACTTTGTAAAAAAAGGTGAGACATGATTAAAGATCGTGGAAGTAAATGGAGCTTCACAGGTACCCATCATGAATACAACTCATTAATCTTGATCCATAAAGGTTGCGATAAGACCATTTATTAATTAGTGCAAAAGTAATTATGTCGCCTCATTTCTGTGAGACTGGCAGCCTCTTGTACTCAAACTGTCAGCACAGAGGCTTACTTGATGACCTGGTTACAACTCTGACGTATTCAGTCTACTGTAACCAAACATGATTGGCACCAGGGAAAGAGAGTGTAGCCAAACGCACTTCAGCCCAGCTAAAACAAAAATGGAATCACTTGACTGCGGGACTTGAAAAACAGGATACTTCAAAGGGTGACTAACCATTAAAATAAAGACAAAGAGAACTGTTTCTGCGTAGATTTGATCATTTATTGGTGGGACATACAAACAGGTTTATGATTGGCACCAGGCTCTGCATTCCAACACATCCTTTAGTCCGACTAATATTACTACATTATACAAGCTCACCTCAGTAAGTAGTCTCTAACCCATGGACTTGCCTGTCAGTTGTTCAACATGTCATGCACTCATATTTCTCCTGATCACACTCCTGGACATAAAGTCATGATGTCTATAAATTGCACACGCACTCCATAAGACATTAATGAAAGGTATACACAGGTTCATGCACCTGTAGAATGAAAATGAACATATCCATCTGAGATATTTGGTACAAAGATAAGTGTTTTCATTTGCATTATGTTTAAGCAATAAGGCCTGACGGGGTGTGGCGTATGGCCAATATAACACAGCTAAGGGCTGATCTTATGCACAACGCAACGAGGAGTGTCTGGATACAGCCCTTAGTCGTGGTATATTGGCCATACACCACAAACCCCCCAAAGTGCTTTTTAACTATTATAAACTGGTTACCAACATAATTAGAACAGTAAAAACACATGTTTTGTCATACCCCTGGTATAAGGTCTCATTTACCATGGCTTTCAGACAGTCCTCATTCAGGGCTCCAACCACCCAGTTTATAATTAGAGACAGATAACAAGTAATTGAAAATAAATGAAATGATAAAATTGTCAATTGTTGTTTATATCCCAACCGTTTGTCAGTTGACTTAATGGGGCCTCTGTGGAAGTTAATGGCCTTCTCAGAATGTTCTAACAGCGCTGATGCAATACTGTTTTTTTCTCAGCAAGACTGGGTTACATATCCTGTTGTATGTTCTCTCTTTAAAAAAATACATTCAAGGCAGTACAATCCTGTGAAGTCTTGAACAGAGTCACGTTCCTGGAGAATCTGGAGTATAATTTGCCAAGGTTATTATTTAATTCAGTGACGCATACCAATCCATCTGCCCTGTACTGCAGTAAACCTAAAAGCTAGTTTCAGCAATTTTAATAATGATAATCAAATTATAAATAGACACATGTTGACTAATCCAACCTGCGATCTGACATACAGTACAGTTCCTCCCTTTAGATAAACAATCAGCAAACTTCAGAATACATTTAGTACAGATATTAACCCGAGTTCAGGTCAGTCTGTCACCTGTCTCTTGAGATTGTATTAACTATGTTCATTTCTCCTTTGAAACGAGACCTTGTTTCCACAGAGCCTGTCTCCCGCAGACCCTTTGTCCCGTGTGACCCCAGAGGGACAGGTGTATAAAATACAGTGCATTCGGAAAGTATTCAGACCCCTTCCCTTTTTTCACATTTTGTTACGTTACAGCCTTATTCTAAAATATATATATTTTTAAATTGTTCCTCATCAATCTACACACAATACCCAATAACGACAAAGCAAAAACAGGTTAAGACATTTTTGCTAATTAATTAAAAGTAAAAAACAGAAATACCTTATTTACACAAGTATTCAGACCCTTTTCTAAGAGACTCGAAATTGAACTCCGTTGCATCCTGTTTCCATTTATCATCCTTGAGATGTTAGTACAACTTGATTGGAGTCCACCTGTGTTAAATTCCATTGATTGGACATGATTTGGAAAGGCACACACCTGTCTATATAAGGTCCCACAGTTGACAGTGAATGTCAGCTAAAAAACCAAGCCATGAGGTTAAAGGAATTGGCGGTAGAGTTCTGAGACAGGATTGTGTCGAGGCAAGGATATGGGGAAGGGTACCAAAACATTTCTGCAGCATTGAAGGAACCCAAGAACACAGTCGCGTCCATCCTTCTTAAATTGAAGTGGTTTGGAACAACTTAAATTCTTCCTACAACTGACCGCCCGGCCAAACTGAGCAATTAGGCCTTGGTCAGGGAGGTGACCAATAACCCGATGGTCACTCTGATAGAGCTCCAGAGTTCCTCTGTGGAGATGGGAGAACCTTACAGAAAGACAACCATCTCTGCAGCACTCCACCAAACAGGCCTTTATGGTATAGTGTCCTGACGGAAGCCTCAGTAAAAGGCACATGACAGCCCACTTGGAGTTTGCCAAAAGGCACCTAAAGGACTCTCAGACCATAAGAAACAATATTAGCTCGTCTGATGAAACCAAGATTGAACTCTTTGGCCTGAATGCCAAGTTTCATGTCTGCAGAAAACCTGGCACCATCCCTACTGTGAAGCATGGTGGTGGCAGCATAATGCTGTGGGGATGTTTTTCAAAGGCAGGGACTGGGAGACTAGGATCGAGGGAAAGATGAAGGGAGCAAAGTAGAGAGATATAATACTTATTTTCCACCATAATTTGCAAATAAATTCATAAAAAATCCTACAATGTGATTTTCTGGATATTTTTCTCATTTTGTCTGTCATAGTTGAAGTGTACCTATGATGAAAATTACAGGCCTCTCTCATCTTTTTAAGTGGGAGAACTTGCACAATTGGTGGCTGACTAAATACTTTTTTGCCCCACTGTATACACAGGATAGATCACACATGGATTACTAATCATGTCATGAAAAGCCCCTAGTGGGCTAACCCAAAATGACGACTGGTTACACAAAGGAAGGGGTTTGGGTTTGAATGAAAGAGCGGGAAGACTAAAGGACAAAGGAGTTGAATCTCTATTGGACCTTGAGAAGCTATGCTACAGTAAATACAGAATCTTATGCATTCTAATAACGGCCCATTTGGAAGAGGAAAATGCAAGATATATATATTTACTCTGAGCTGTGCTTCGATGGATGGGTCGAAGATGGAAGACTGGTTTACCCAGCAGAGATCACCATTGTCCTTTGAAGAATCTTTCTGGTCGTAGTGTTGTCGAGCGGATACGTTAAAGTACCCTGTCGTTTTTCTGAGATGGTCTGTCCTTTCCTAAGCCACGTACGTTTACAGCTGTAGCTGATAACTTGACGTCTAGGAGGTATCACTTCTTCTTTCGTGGATAATCGTTCAAAGTTCATACCAAGTTTCCATAATCAGCTCGCGCGGTATTATGGCTGGTCTAGTCGAAATTCCCCATTCCAGCGTGGTGATCAGCACCTCCACGTTGAAATTCACCCTTTTAAATGTTAGTACAGCAGTCCTAACATTTCTGGAACTAAATGTTAATTTTGTTAGTGTAACAGTATAACTTTACGGCGTCCCCTCGCCCCGACCAGGGCGCGAACCAGGGACCCTCTGCGCACATCAACAACTGACACCCACGAAGCGTCGTCACCCATTGCTCCACAAAAGCCACGGCCCTTGCAGAGCTAGGGGAAACCCTACTTCAGGTCTCAGAGCAAGTGACGTAACGGATTGAAATGCTATTAGCGCGTACCCGCTAACTAGCTAGCCATTTCACATCCGTTACACTCACCCCCCTTTCAACCTCCTCCTTTTCCGCAGCAACCAGTGATCCGGGTCAACAGCATCAATGTAACAGTATAACTTTACGGCGTCCCCTCGCCCCGACCAGGGCGCGAACCAGGGACCCTCTGCACACATCAACAACGATCGCCCACAAAGCATCGTTACCCATCGCTCCACAAAGGCCGCGGCCCTTGCAGAGCAAGGGGAAACCCTACTTCAGGTCTCAGAGCAAGTGACGTAACCGATTGAAATGCTATTAGCGCGTACCCGCTAACTAGCTAGCCATTTCACATCCGTTACATTAGGTTGTAATTGAAATTAGCCCTTTTAAACATATGGACATCATTCCTCGTGTCATCCGTCAACGGTCTTTTGTACTGGGGGAGAGAAGGCGTGTTTCATAGTTCTCAACCAATGTTTGTTCACTTGGGCATGGACACTGAGTGAGCATAAGTTTACTTATTAAAACAATTCTCTCATTTAGAAGCTAAAATGACATTTCTTCTTTTCACAAATAGTTTAATATTTAAACATTTAAATTGCACAACAATTCCATGTGAATCTGATAACTAGAATGTGTAAACTTTCCAAGATACAATTTATGTATGAGAGAAAAGAGCAAAGAGAGTGGAGAGAAAAGGGGGAAAGTATTTATGGGTGGGTCATAAACCTCACCCAACAATGCAACGTCATGACAGGGGTCTGAAAACTTTCCGAACGCACTGTATGTCTTACTATCTGACAGAGTTATCAAAGAAACAGAAAATAGCAAAGCAGCCGCTGGGAGAAATGGTGTGATGGCTTATTGAATGCTTTGGTGAGCCTTGATATCTGTGACAGGTTGGAAATAGCGCCAGGCCAATGTCCATGTTTTTGATTCGAGACACAAAGCTGAGGAACAGGTGACATTTTCAAGCAATTTCCTATTCTCCGGCAAAGTTCAAGTGACAATGTAAAAAACGGAAAGGCAGCCTTCGGATAATGGCCTCCCCTCCTGGCCATGTAAATAATGTCTTCTACCAATATTTGAGAGAAAAGTAGATCAGTACTCAGCTGAAACATTCCCCCTTCTACTGTAGGAAGTGGGTTGCAGTAAAGCCCCACTGGGCACAGACATCAATTCAATGTCTATTCCACATTGGTTCAACATCATTTTATTGAAATTACGTGGAAATAATGTTGATTCAACCAGTGTGTGCCCAATGGGGCATTGTATTAAATACAATTGTTTACTATATCCTGGAGGGCGGGTTGTTTATTGATTTGCACATTTTATTGAAATGGAGGTGGAAAATGGAAAAGTAACAGGTATATATTTAACCTAATTGAAATTGGTTGAGGAGTGAAGTCGACCAGACAGTGCTGCTGGTATGAACTGGTGAACAGGTTACTATGACTGGCAGCTGGGTGAATCTGGGCAAGCATGTGGGTGTAGGCCTGCTGCACAGTCATTTGGAAAACACTTTCAAAACAAACAAATACAGCTCAAACTTTTGCACACTGGGATAGCAGAACTAATGGCTCCTGAAATAAAAATGAATAGTGCACATATAAAGGGAGCATTTGGTTCAATGTACTAGCTTTTTGTCTGTCAACCTATTTGAATTCAGAAGAAATATAAAACAGTGCAACTGTGGTATATGAAAAAGCAAGAGTGTAGATGTTAGTGACTTGTATTTCGCTATATTTGTGTGTCGTTGTGAGTTTACATGCAGATGCATATCAGACTTCAGAACAAGCACATGTTTAGCTCACGAATGGACAGTTAGCTCCCAGAGTATGGAGAGAGTGGGCTATAAGTAGCTCTGTTAATGTCTCCCAGTGAATCACAGTCATTATCTCCTGATTAAGGTGTGCACTTGCATGCGCTCATTGACACCACTGGATGCTAACCATTATCTTTTAATTAGAGCAGAGAATTAACACCCAGAATCACACTGTCTGCTGGTTACTTCGGTGTGGATTAGTCAGTGCGATGGATGCCAGACAGGATTGCAAAGCAAACTAAAGACTCTCGTTAACTTAATTTACTTGACAGTAAAACGGAGTGATAATGTGACGAATGTGCATTAAAACAGGTCTGAATTAGCCGTCTATTTTATCTTGGCTCGCCCTGCTGCAATTCAGAGAATATTTTAAATGTGCCTCTCTCCCCGATACCACATTACACAGCTTTGAATGTCAGGGTGAATGTCTATTGGATGTCATTTTTCTTAACAATCTTATTTTCTCCTATTTTCCATTGTTATCCCCTCTCATCCTGAACCTTTTAGTTGTACTGTCTTTCTATTCCTGTTCTGTATGTGGAGATGTAACATAACCAAGTTTTGGATGGACCTCACTTTTGGCAATTGGTCTTCGGGATCGGTGTCCCTTCCATGGGACGGTTGAGCTAACGTAGGCTAATGCAATTAGCATGAGGTTGTAAGTAACAAGAACATTTCCCAGGACATAGACATATCTGATATTGGCAGAATGCTTAAATTCTTGTTAATCTAACTGCGCTGTCCAATTTACAGTAGCTATTGCAGTGAAATAATACCATGATAATGTTTGAGGAGAGTGCACAATTTTGAACATAAAATGTTATTAATATAAAAAATAGGCATATTTGGGCAGTCTTGATACACAATTATGAACAGAAATTCAGTGGTTCATTGGATCAGTCTAAAACTTTGCACATACACTGCTGCCATATAGTGGCCAAAATGTATATTGCACCTGGGCTGGAATAATACATTATGGCCTTTCTCTTGCATTTCAAAGATGATGGTACAAAATAATACAAAAGAACAGTTGTTTTTTTCTTTGTATTATCTTTTACCAGATCTATTGTGTTATATTGTCCTACATTCCTTTCACATTTCGACAAACTTGTTTCCTTTCAAATGGTACCAAGAATATGCATATCCTTGCTTCAGGACCTGAGCTACAGGCAGTTAGATTTGAGTATGTCATTTCAGGCGAAAATTGAAAAAAATGGGTGGATCCTTGTACTCTTACCAATTACTCCAGCGTGGGCTACCATGTGAATACATTTGGCTAACACGGATTGCCAGGCATGTCCTGGTACTGAGGCTGAGGATGGCTCTGTGGTTGTCCAATGGCTAGGGGTCCCAGTGGGGTGCAGATTGATCACATTGGGCCCATACACAGTTTATTAGCAAAAATTGAGAGGAAGAAAATAATTACTTTTATCAACAACAATTGCAGTTATGTTTTGTGAGAAATTACTAACTTTTTGTAGATCCACAGATGTGTTTTCTCCCAAGCATGTTGGACTAAAGGGTCAGTAAATTAGTTTAATTATGGCTGCTGCCCGACGCCGGTACACCTATGACAACATCCAGCTCAGGTGCAGGGCGCGAAATTCAAAATCAATTTTTTTTTAATATTTAACTTTCACACATTAACAAGTCCAATACAGCATTTGAAAGATAAACGTCTTGTCAATCCAGCCAACATGTCCGATTTTTTAAATGTTTTACAGAGAAAACACCACATATATTTATGTTAGCTCACCACCAAATAAAAAAGAGGACAGACATTTTTCACAGCACAACGTCAACTACTAATTACACATCATAAAACATTTCAGAAAAATATATGGTGGATAGCTAATGAAAGACAAAGATCGTGTGAATAGAGCCAATATTTCCGATTTTTAAAGTGTTTTACAGCGAAAACACAATATATCGTTAATTAGCTTACTACATTAGCTAGCACACGGCAGCATTGATTCTAGTCAAACGGTAGCAGAGCACAGTTCGACAGATATATGAAAAAGCATCCCAAATTGGATCCTTATCTTTGTTGATCTTCCATCAGAATGTTGTAAAGGGGTCCATTGTCCAGTACAGTCTTTGTTTGGGATCCAGAACAAACTATTTCCCTCTTGAATTAGCAAGCACACTGGCCGTGCGGCGCTAACCTCTCCTTCTTCAAACAATTCTTCCAAAGCATCACGTCTAAAGTCACGAATAAATTTCAATAATATAATTAAACTATATTGAAAAAACATACTTTAGGATGATATTGTGACATGTATCAAATAATATCGAAGCCAGAGATCATATTCACCTTTAACGAGCGTTTTCCAGGAGCCGAGTCCAGGTTCTACTTCGCGCCCAGAAAAATAAATACGGTGCGCAAGTCTCACTCCAAGAGGTTGTGTTCAGTCTCTGGACGAGATATTCAAGTCCTTTCTGCTCTCACTTCCGCATGACACCCAGTGGAAGGCGTATGACGTGTTTCTACAGTCCTAAGTGACATGCCCTTTTATAGACAAGGTCTTGAAGCGAGACGTCGATTTTGGAAAACTCACTTCCGGATAGGAAATGGGCTGTAAAAATAGTTCTGTTCCACTTAGAGAAATAATTCAAACGTTTTTAGAAACTAGAGACTGTTTTCTATCCAATAGTAGTAATAATATGCATATTGTAAGAGCAAAAATTGATTAAGAGGCCGTTTGAAAATGTGCTCATATTTTCCAGTTTTTCAATACGCCCCCTGCAGCCATAAGAAGTTTTAAGTGAGAATCAAAGGGGTCACTGCGTCATCATACAGGTCTACACTCACTGGTGTGTGGTGCGTGACCTATCCAGTCAGTGAGGCAATATCGCACTGTAAATTTGAGCTGTGTTGTTTGGTAAGATCAACCTGAGTCATAAAGATGTTTGCATATTATGAAATATCAGGACATTTTAGTCATTTAGCAGAGCAACTTACAAGCGCAATTAGGGTTAAGTGCCTTGCTCAAGGGCATAGACTTTTCACATAGTCTACACAGGGGTTCAAACCAGCAACCTTTCAGTTACTGGCCAAATGCTTTTAACCGCTAGGCTACCTGCCACCATCTTCCAAGCATCTTAAAAAAGCTATGGTACAGGTTTTATGTAAACATACAAGGTACATTCTTGAGTAATGTTAAAGTGAACATTTTAAAATGACAATTTATAGGGGTAAAAGTCAAGACCTTTAAAATGTGAAATTGGAAATGTCTGATGAAACTGGGAAAAGGTTATTGGTAAATGGACTCTAGAATCCTAGTCCATTCCCTTTAAACCCTTCAGGATATTCTTCAGGTTAAATGATTACCTACATTTGGACATGTACAGTAGCTCATGACCTGAGGCGTCTAGCACAGCTAATGCTCTCTGGACTGACCCAGCTCCATTTCTTCCAATCATCACCAATCTGACTGGTTCTCCTCAGCCTCCAGAGTCCCTTCCACCTGGGCTTGGAGAGCAACCTTGAGCCCCCAAGCGTCCCACAGAGAAACACAGCACTTGACTCAACGTGGATATATAATTCAGGGGCTGGAATCAACCTTTCCATTTTCTGATAAAACTCTCCCCAGCTCTCCATTCCTGGCTGACCCCACTTCAACCCCCCCCCGCATCTCAATCACCACCAGGAGGGACAGCTCTGGGGAGCTTATCTGAGTCCCCACAGTGCCTGTAATTCCCTCCTATTTAAAACGGACACCCCCTGATTCATGAAATGTGTAAAAAACAGTAACTCAATGTGTCCAAAGACTAAATATAGTACGATACAGAAAAGGCTGTACTTCATAAATGACAGTGGGTTTAATCCTACAGTTGGCATATTTGGGCTTGGAACCATTCAAATAACACTACCTATATAGCTAATGTTACGTGGCTTATATGTGTAGTAGTATTATTTGTATCGCAGAGCCATTTCCAATGCTAGTTATAGCCTAAGGTCGTTTGTTTCAATATGTAGCTAGCTAGCAAGCTAACATTGGACCTAGTTGGTTAGTTTTAGCTACCAGCAGATTCATGCATGGTAGGAATATTATGAGTTGGGATTATGGTTCAATGATTAGCTAGCTAGCTACGTATTGAAACAAAAGACCACTATGCAAGTAACAATTGCACTGTACCGTTTACACCTTCTGTACCCTGTGCATGTGACAAATAAACTTTGATTTCATTTTATATAGTGTTTAATAGAGACTGTAATGTGAAGAACAATATGAACTGCAGCCAAAATCAAAGTAGGATACAACGTTAGGCCAACGAGACAGTGTCCAAGTTCTAAAATTCTCCGGTAGAATACCCTGCTTTTAATTTGTAACACAAGCTACTTTCTGTAATTAGCTCGCCATTAACTTGTAAATAAAGATTATGTTGTGAGTTTGTTTTCCAGTAATAATCAATACAAATTAGCTGAAGTTAAGATGATACAGATAGAGTGCATTCAGAAAGTATTCAGACCCCTTTAATTTTTGTTACGTTACAGCCATATTCTAAAATGTATGAAATAGTTCTCATCATCAATCTATATCTCACAGGTTTTTGGAAATTTTGGCAAATTTATTACAAATAAAAAATAGAAACAGTTTCTCCCATTCTTCTCTGCAGATCCTCTCAAGCTCGGTTAGGTTGAATGGGGAGAGTCACTGCACAGCTATTTTTAGGTCTTTACAGAGATGCTCGATAAGGTTCAAGTCCGGGCTCTGGCTGGGCCACTCATGGACATTCAGAGACTTGTCCTGAAGCAACTTCTGCATTGTCTTGGCTGTGTGCATAGGGTTGCTGTCCTGTTAGAAGATTAATCTTTGCCCGATCTGAGGTCCTGAGTGCTCTGGAGAAAGTATAATTCTAGGATCGCTCTGTACTTTGCTCCATTCATCTTTCCCTCGATACTGACTAGTCTTTCAGTCCCTGACGCTGAAAAACATCCCCGCAGCATGATGCTGCCATCACTATGCTTCACCATAGGGATGGTACCAGGTTTCCTCCAGACGTGACGCTTGGCATTAAGGCCAAAGAGTTCAATCTTGGTTTCATCAGAACAGAAAATCTTGTTTCTCATGGTTTGAGAGTCTTTAGGTGCCTTTTGTCAAACCCCAAGCGGGCTGTCATGTGCCTTCTACAAAGGAGTGTCTTCCATCTAGCCACTCTACCATAAATGCCTGATTGGTGAAGTGCCTCAGAGATGGTTGTCCTTCTGGAAGGTACCCTTCCCCAGATCTGTGCCTCAACACAATCCTGTCTCTGAGCTCTACAGACAATTCCTTCGACCTCATGGCTTAATTTATGTTCTGACATGCAATGTCAACTGTGGGACCTTATATAGACATGCAATGTGCAATCAATTTAATTTACCACAGGTGGACTCCAATCAAGTTGTAGAAACATCTCAAGGATGATCAATGGAAACAGGATGCACGTGAGCTCAAATTCTGGTCTCATAGCAAAGGGTTTAAATACTTATGTACAATTATTTTTAATACATTTGCCAAAATTTCTAAAAACCTAAAAACAAAATGTGGAAAAAGTCAAGGGGTCTGAATACTTTCCGAATGTACTGTATACGGCATGGTCATTATTTGAATAGGCTAGCCAGCTAACTTAACGTTAGCTAGCTAGCTGACAAGCTAGAAACAAACCAAAACTTTGTTTAGAAAGTTGCTTTTAGTTGCCTGTTTTGATAGATTGACATATGCTAAATTCATTTTTAAATGGATGGTTTTATTGGTGTTAATTCATAGGGATAGGGGGCAGTGTTTCCACTTTGAACAAATTGCGTGCCCAAACGAAATTTCCTCCTACCCTGTCCCAGAAGGTAATACATGCATATTATTATTACTATTGTATAGAAAACACTCTGAAGTTTCTAAAACTGTTTGAATTATTTCTGTAAGTATAACAGAACTCATTTGGTAGACAAAAACCTGAGAAGAGGTCAAAACAGGAAATGAGAAGTCGATTTTCAAAACAGTGTCAAATGGTACACCGTCTAGATATGACCGAACAAACACTGCCTAGGGCTTCCACTAGATGTCGTCGTATTTAGATTTTAGTCTTATTATTCTACTATAAAGGAGGGGCTCATGGGAGCTGTTCTAGTGAGTGGTCATCAGAATTCTCAGTCAGGATTTGCGCGCGAGTAAGAGAGAGAGCTCTCGTTCCAATGCTCTTTCTTCAGACAATGAAATTCTCCGGTTGGATCCTTATTGATGATTAATGTAAAACACATACTAAATATGGATTGCAAACATCCTTTGACCTGTTTCTACGACCTGTAACGTAACTTTTTGAGTTTTTGTCTGGATGGATTGTTCGTGCGTCACGAAATGGATTCCTGGGATGAACATGCTAACAACAAGTGGCTAAATGATGGGTTTATGGAACTTTTCAGTCATTTATTGTTGATCTGGGAATCCTGGGAGTGCCTTCTGATGAAGTTATTCGAAGGTAAGTGTATATTTATAGTGGTTTTGTAGCTTTTGTTGACACCAAAATGGCGATTATTTCTTTGGCTGGATTGTGCTCTAAAACGCCGTTCTCAGATTAATCTTTTTCCGTAAAGTTTATTTTGAAATCTGACACAGCGGTTGCTTAGAGGATAAGTTTATCTTTAATTATGTGAATGACACTTGCAACTTTTATCAATGTTTATTATGAGTATTTCTGCAAAATCACCAGATGTTTTGGAATCAAAACATTACTGCATGTAACGCGCCAATGTAAACTGAGAATTCTTTTATATATATATATGCACATTACCGAACAAAACATAAATGTATTGTTTAATGTGACATGCATAATGTTCTATGAGTCTATTAAGTATACCTGGAGATATGATGATTGGTGGAATTCAAAATTATGGCCTCATCATGTTTACTATCATGGCATTGTAGATTGATTAATTGCAAGGCCATGGCCCTTCACTGCTTCACTCTTTTCATCTGAGACTATGAGGACATGCAGCCTGTATCTTTGTTCTACCTCCGTTGGTTTGGTGTTTCTCACCCATGGCTCCATGGGTTTGATATCTTGTCTCGCACACACACAGGTATGGTTTCTGTATGATCTGTCAACACGCTGCATGACTGTGTCTGGACACAGCTTCCAAACACACAGGTATGGTCTCTGTATGATCTGTCAACACGCTGCATGACTGTGTCTGGACACAGCTTCCAAACACACAGGTATGGTCTCTGTGTGATCTGTCAACACGCTGCATGACTGTGTCTGGACACAGCTTCCAAACACACAGAACAATTTCCCATACAAATGAAAATATACTTTGTACAGCCTAAGCCTCTGACGAATGTCAGACATCCTTGCACAAGTGTCATTTGGGTGATTTACAAGCCTAACCCAAGGCTAACCTTTCCTTTGATGTGGAATAAAGAAATCTATTGAAATCAGAAGAGAGATGCTGCATTTTCTATCCAGGACTCTGCAGAGCACGCTACTCTTATTGTGGGATTTGTGAAAGGGGTAGCAAAACTGCATATTTTAATGTAAAAATAACACTGTGTGAATATCAATTGATGCCTTTTGTCAGGCAAACATATTTCCTAATTAATGAGCTAGTTAGTTGAAATGCTTATATTACTTATTGTTAGTGTAGGATTATATGCTGATGAGATCTTGGGGGTTTGAACTACAGACACTGACACGTTCAAAATGGAATAAATAAAGGCTTCATAGAGAATTCTATGATCATCACGTGCTGAAATTGAATTCAACAAATAAAATGGTCGCTGTGGAGATTTTCTTTGCCATTTTTGATTGTCAAATCATTGCAGTTTATATTAATTCAGGGATAAAGAGTAGGCACGTTTTTTTATCCCTCACTTTTTAGAATAAGTGAAAGCAAAAGCTTATCCAAAGTCTGAGTTTCATCCTCAAAGTTTAGCACTGTGACACAGTCATGTGTACAAGAGAAAAAGGCAAAGAAATCCCTCTGAATTCAGCTCAAAGTGCTGTGGCCAATGCTCTTACAATCCATTCACAGCATTGTACAGATTGCATTTTACATGACAAATGCAGTGCAAAGTGGACCACTAAATCTTCTCAGTGTACCCAAGACCCTGGTTGAAGGATGACAGTGTGGAACTGATTTACACAATCGGATGACAATCCATAAAATATTGAGCCTCTTAATCAGCAAAATACAACAGCTCCCTGCTGCCAATTCAGGGCTTTTGGACACCAGATGGGTGTGTACCACTGTAATATCCCTGGACCTTATCACCTTACAGCCAACCCATCGTTTGTCTTACAGTACCATTCAGAAGTGGGGGCCTTGGGAAATGATGTTAGTGCTGTGCTATATTTCTTATATTTTCCACTTTGATAGAGGGAGTATTTTGTGTAATCACCCTATAACCTTGGGAATTAATGAGCCATCGGAAAACAGCTCCAATTGTGAGATATTTCTGAATGTCCCCCCCAGTCCATATCTCAACTATAGTGATGGCATGACATGCCAATGAATCTTTGTTATACTAAACCTTTAAATGATACTGCTTGATCAAGATATAATATAATTATATTAATATCTAACCGTTTGGCTTATATTGCTTTTTTAATTCACCTGATACTATATTATGTTTTGTATGGCATACTTGGGGTGTGTCCTCATTTTGCATGGTCATCAGGGAAATAAGTCTGCTGCTATTGTATAGTAATAATCAAGATATCACCCTAAGGTTTCAGCCTACTCTATTACTCACAGACACTTTCATGGGAGAACAAATCATATTAAAAGTTTCTTGCCAGCACTAAATTAAAATATCAACCATGTGGACTTTTCACACCGACTTTAACAGGCAACACCATTCACCTCCCTCTTGCATCTCAATAATGTTTGCCTATCCTTGTCTACTGCCCTTCATATATAACTGGACAGGTAAAAGCACATTTCCATGTAGGCTTGGTCCATACAGCTTTTACCTGTCCTGTCTTCTCAGCTCAATGCAAATGAAGGAGAAGAAGCCACTTAAGGCTATTGAAATGTTCTCTCCCTCTCCCCTCCACTCTCTCTCGCTCTGATTGACACCCTCCACCTCAGAACCCCTTCTCTCTCTCTCCTACATTTGTCTCTCATTTGAACGAAGGAGGAGATGCCTATCTGGGGGCCCACAAGTGGCCCATCCTGAGGGCTGGCTGAGATTGATGCCTGTGATCCAGCTGTGCTGATTTACTCCCCGGGCCGACGGGGGAGTGGAGATTACACTGTGGCTCGGCTGGGCTGGGGGGAGAGAGAGAGAGAGAGATGAGAGAGAGACAGATGGAGATGGGGAGAGGGAGAGAGAGAGACTGAGCGAGAGAGAGCTATAGAGACAGAGCGAGAGAGAGCCAGAGAGAGCTATAGAGACAGAGCGAGAGAGAGCGAGAGAGAGAGAGTGTAAGAGAGAGTGAGATGGAGAGAGTATGTGAGAGGGGGAGAGGCTCTCAAGAGAAGACAAGCTATGTGCACACTGCCCACAAATTGAGGTGGAAACTGAGATACACTTCCTAACCTCCTGCCAATTGTATGACCATATTAGAGACACATATTTCCCTCAGATTACACAGAGCTACAAAGTATTCGAAAACAAATCCAATTTTGATAAACTCCCATATCTATTCGGTGAAATACCACAGTGTGCAATCACAGCAGCGAGATTTGAGACCTTTGCCGCAAGAAAAGGGCAACCAGTGAAGAACAAACATCATTGTAAATACAATCTATATTTATGTTGATTTATTTACCCTTTTGTATTTGAACAATTTACACATCATTACAACACTGTATATAGACATAATATGACATTTGACATTTCTTAATTCTTTGGAACGTTTGTGAGTGTAACGTTTACTGTAAATGTTTTATTGTTTATTTATCTTTTGTTTGTTATCTATTTCACTTGTTCTGGCAATGTAAACATATGTTTCCCATGCCAATAAAGCCCCTTAATAAATATTGAGAGAGAGAAAGAGAAAGAGAGAGAGAGAGAGAGAGAGAGAGAGAGAGAGAGAGAGAGAGAGAGAGAGAGAGAGAGAGAGAGAGAGAGAGAGAGAGAGAGAGAGAGAGAGATGCAAGGGCTGCTTCTGATCACCATTTACTCTGTTCTAATGGTTGATTGTGCTGCATACAACACCCCACTGCATTACTTCTCCCGTGTTCTAATAGGCCCACCGACATATGCTCCAAATGAAGGTAATGCTGTACAGTGACAGTAACAAATATCAATCACAAAAAAATGATTGAATCAGGCAAAGATTGAAATAGTAGTCTTGATTGTACAGGGTAAACAAATTGGACAGAAAAAGTCAGAAAGGTCAGCTATCTATTTCCCCTGTAATGGCAGAATTAATCTACAGCAGTGATCTAAACATTGATTCCAACATTACCTCAACAGAGTCATCTGTATTCACCCAGCATGGAGCACGGTCCTAAATTTGCCCTGTCTCATTGTTGGCTCGTAGTGCCTTCATTGGCTATCAGCATCAAATTGAATGTCTTGATTGATCGTGGGTCATGAAGGAATGATAACACTCCATCACACTGCAACTACATCACTGTACTCGGCCTAAATAATATATTACAGTGTGTGACAGAAGAAAATTAGCTTCTGACACTTAAATCTATTGTATACCAGTGGATTAAGCATCGGCTAAAATGGACTGGAAAAGACACTTTATACAAGAGTCATTGTAGATCACCTTCACACTTCTTCTGCTCAAGTTTTCAGTTGAACTTTGGTGAAAGATTGGATAACTTTAACATAGTTAGATTCAATACAGCATGAGGAAGAATTGACATGAATGACTTATTTTATTGGATTAAAATGCCATTTATGATTTGCTATTTTTATTCAGCGTTTGTTTCACAATGTGGGAAATTGAATTTATCTTCATATCTTTGAAGCTGGTGACAAGAAAAATATTATATGTTTTGAACTTTTCTTGACACTAAATTCCATATGCCATTCCTGCCCAGGCATAATCTTGGAGGATGCAAGATTTCTGAGTTTTAGTCTGCTGAGTTTCATGCACTGTATTTATAGTTGACAAAAAATAAGCTGACAGTAAACTGCCTAGCCTGCCCATCTCACCTTTAACAAGATAGATGCTGGCATAAATAACATTCCATGGAGCAAGGTCACAACACAAAGGCTCAAAACTATGTGCGGTGGAGCGCGTGTGTGTGTGTGTGTCCATGTGCCTTTGCCTGTGTGTATGGCCGTGTGTGTGTTTGGGTATTTTTAGGGATGGAAGGGTTACATACATTTGAAGTCAGAAGTTTACATACACTTAGGTTGGAGTCATTAAAACTTGTTTTTCAACCACTCAACAAATTTCTTGTTAACAAACTATAGTTTCGGCAAGTCGGTTAGGGCATCTACTTTGTGCATGACACAAGTCTTTTTTCCAACAATGGTTTACAGACAGATTACTTCACTTATAATTCACTGTATCACAATTCCAGTGGGTCAAAAGTTTACATACACTAAGTTGACTGTGCCTTTAATCAGCTTGGAAAATTCAAAAAAATGATATCATACCTTTGGAAGCTTCTGATAGGCTAATTGACATCATTTGAATCAATTGGAGGTGTACCTGTGGATGTATTTCAAGGCCTACCTTCAAACTCAGTGCCTCTTTGCTTGACATCATGGGAAAATCAAAAGAAATCAGCTTAGACCTCAGAAAAAAAATTGTAGACCACCACAAGTCTGGTTCATCCTTGGGAGCAATTTCCAAACACCTGAAGGTACCACATTCATTTGTACAAACAATAGTACGCAAGTATAAACACCATGGGACCACGCAGCCATCATACCGCTCAGGAAGGAGACACGTTCTGTCTCCTAGAGATGAATGTACTTTGGTGCGAAAAGTGCAAATCAATCCAAGAACAACAGCAAAGGACCTTGTGAAGATAATGGAGGAAACAGGTACAAATGTATATATATCCACAGTAAAACAAGTCCTATATCGATATAACCTGAAAGGCCGCTGAGCAAGGACAAAGGCACTGCTCCAGAACTGCCATAAAAAAAGCCAGACTACGGTTTGCAACTGCACATGGTACAAGATCGTACTTTTTGCAGAAATATCCTCTGGTCTGATGAAACAGAAATAGAACTGTTTGCCCATAATGACCATCAATATGTTTGGAGGAAAAAGGGGGGTGCTTGCAAGTCAAAGACCACCATCCCAACCATGAGGCACGGGGGTGGCAACATCATGTTGTGGGAGTGCTTTGCTGCAGGAGGGACTGGTGCACTTCACAAAATAGAAGGCGTCATGAGGAAAATTATGTGGATATGTTGAAGCAACATCTCAAGACGTCAGTCAGGAAGTTAAAGCTTGGTCGCAAATGAGTCTTCTAAATGGACAATGACCCCAAGCAGACTTCAACATTTGTGGAAAAATGGCTTAAGGACAACAAAGTCAAGGAATTGGAGTGGCCATCACAAAGCCCTGACCTCAATCCTATAGAAAATGTGTGGGCAGAACTGAAAAAGCATGTGCGAGCAAGGAGGCCTACAAACCTGAATCAGTTACACCAGCTCTGTCAGGAGGAATGGGCGAAAATACACCAAACTTATTGTGCGAACCTTGTGGAAGGCTACCCGAAACGTTTGACCCAAGTTAAACAATTTTAAGGCAATGTTACCAAATACTAATTGAGTGTATGTAAACTTCTGACCCCCTGGGAATGTGATGAAAGAAATAAAGCTGAAATAAATCATTCTTCCTACTATTATTCTGACATTTCACATTCTTAGAATAAAGTGGTGATCCTATCTGACCTAAGACAGGGAATTTTTACGAGGATTAAATGTCAGGAATTGTGAAAAACTGAGTTGAAATGTATTTGGCTAAGGTGTATGTAAACTTCAGACTACAACGGTAAGTATGGAGTCACTGTGGTCTTTAATTCGGTAAACATAGAGAGCCATGCAGTGAACTTTTGGTTTGTCTGTGGCTCAGAGGACATTAAATAGGTGGCAAAAGAAACAAATGACTTGCTGTTTGCGGTCGTTACGGCAAATAAAATCAAATGTTATTTGTCAAACGCTTCGCATACAGCAGGTGTAGACTTTACCGTGTAATGCTTACGTGCGAGCCCTTTCCCCAACAATGCAGAGTTAAAAATGACAAAATAGAAAAAAACTGTCCCTCCCACGGAATGAACCCAAAAATGTGTGCTTGTGGAATGAAGTGAGGGCAGATAAACACTGTGGCTTTGCAATGTCCCCTGTGCATCTTGGAGATCTTAAAGCCTAGGTCTGATGAGACGGGCCGTATCGAGCCGTTTGCATAGCTGCACCTTTAGGCGTGGAGTCACAGAACGTTGGTCAATATGGTTTCCACAGAAACTTGATATACAGTGCATTCGGAAAGTATATAGACCCCTTCATTTTTTCCAAATGTTGTTACTTTAAAGGCTTCTTAACAGCTTCTACCCCCAAGCCATAAGACTCCTGAACAGCTAATCAAAGGGCTACCCAGACCCCTCCTTTACGCTGCTGCTACTCTCTGTTTATAATCTATGCATAGTCACTTTAACTTGACCTACATGTACATATTACCTCAATTACCTCAACTAACCGGTGCCCCCGAACATTGATTGTGTACCGGTACCCCCTGTGTATAGCCTAGCTTGTTATTTTACTGCTGCTGTTTGATTATTTGTTACTTTTATTTTCTATTTTTTTCTTAAAGCATTGATGGTTAAGGGCTTGTAAGTAAGCATTTCACTGTAATGACTACACATGTTGTATTCGGCGCATGTGACAAATAACATTTGATTTGATTTATTCTAAAACGGATTAAATATATTTTTTCTCATCTGTCTACACACTATACCCCAAAATGACAGAGAATTTTTTTATTTATAAAATTAAATACTTTACTTACATAAGTATTCAGACCCTATGCTATGACACTCAAAATTGAGCTCAGGTGCATCCTGTCTCCACTGGTCATCCCTGATATGGTTCTACAACTTGATTGGAGTCCACCTGTGGTAAATTAAATTGATTGGACATGATTTGGAAAGGCACACGCCTGTCTATTTAAGGTCCCACAGTGCATGTCAGAGCAAAAACAAAGCCATGAGGTTGAAGGAATTGTCCGTAGAGCTCCGAGACAAGAATGTGTTAGGCACAGATCTGGGGAAGGGTACCAACAATGTCTGCTGCCTGGCAAAACTGAGCATTCGGGGGAGAAGGGCTTTGGTCAGGGAGGTGACAAAGAACCCAATGGTCACTCTGACAGAGCTCCAGAGTTCCTCTGTGGAGATTGGAGAACCTTACAGAAGGACAACAGCACTTCACCAATCAGGCCATTATGGTAGAGCAACCAGATAGAAGACAATCCTTAGTAAAAAAGCACGATAGCCCTCTTGGAGGTTGCCAAAGGTAACCTAAAGGACTTTCAGACCAGGTAAAAAACCTTTCCCTCAACGTGATCAAGACTAAGGAGATGATTGTGGACTACAGGAAAAAGAGGACCGAGCACGCCCCCATTCTCATCGACGGGGCTGCAGTGGAGCAGGTTGAGAGCTTCAAGTTCCTTGGTGTCCATATCCCCAACAAACTAACATGGTCCAAGCATACCAAGACAGTTGTGAAGCGGGCACGACAAAACCTATTCCCCCACTAGAGACTGGAAAAATTTGGCATGGGTCCTCAGATCCTCAAAAGGTTCTACAGCTGCAACATCGAGAGCATCCTGACTGGTTGCATCACTGCCTGGTATGGCAACTGCTTGGCCTCCGACCGCAAGGCACTACAGAGGGTAGTGCGAATGGCCCAGTACATCACTGGGGCCAAGCTCCCTCCCATCCAGGACCTCTATACCAGGTGTCAGAGGATGGCCCTATAAAATATCAAAGACTCCCGCCACCCTAGTCATAGACTGTTCTCTCTGCCACCGCACAGCAAGCAGTACCGGAGCACCAGTCTAGGTCCAAGAGGCTTCTAAACAGCTTCTACCCCCAAGCCATAAGACTCCTGACTCGATATCTGGTCAAACGGCTACCCAGAAAATTTGCATTTCCCCCCCCCAACCCTCTCCACACCACTTCCACTCTCTGTTGTCATCTATGCAGTCACTTTAATTAACTCTACCTACATGTACATACTACCCCAACTAACCGGTGCACCCCGCACATTGACTCTGTACCGGCACCCCCCTGTATAAATTGATATTTTTTACTGCTGCTCTTTAATTACTTGTTACCTTTATCTCTTATTCTTATCCATATTTTTTTTAACTGCACTGTTGGTTAGGGGTTCATAAGTAAGCATTTCACTGTAAGGTCTACACCTGTTGTATTTGCTTCATATGACTAATACCATTTAATTTGATTTGGCGAAGGCGAACATTCACGTTCCAACAGGACAACAACCCTAAGCGCACAATCAAGACAACGCAGGAGTGGCTTCGGAACAAGTCTCTGAATTTCCTTGAGTGGCCCAGCCAGAGCCCAGACTTGAACCCCATCGAACATGTCTGGAGAGACCTGAAAATTGCTGTGCAGCGATGCTCCCCATCCAACCTGACAGAGATTGAGAGGATCTGCAGAGAATAATGGGAGAAACTCCCCAAATACAGGTGTGCCAAGCTTGTAGAGTCATTCCCAGGAAGACTCAAGGCTGTAATCGCTGCCAAAGGTGCTTCAACAAAGTACTAAGAGAAGAGCCTGAATACTTATGTAAATGTAATATTTACGTTTCTTTTTAAATTATACATTTGCAAAAAATTCTAAAAACCTGTTTTAGCTTTGTAATTATAGGGTGATGTGTGTAGATAAATGAGAAAAACAAAACAATTGAATACATTTTAGAATAAGTGTCACGCCCTGGCCTTAGTATTCTTTGTTTCCTTTATTATTTTAGTTAGGTCAGGGTGTGACATGGGGAAGGTATGTGTTTTTTGTATTGTCTAGGCTGGTTGTATGGTTTAGGGGGTTAAGTAGAGTAGATGGGTTTGTGTTTAGTGTTGGTGTCTAGCTGTGTCTATGGTTGCCTGAATGGTTCTCAATCAGAGACAGATGTCATTAATTGTCTCTGATTGGGAGCCATATTTAAGAAAGCCCTAGGCACTAGGTTAATGTGGGTAATTGTCTATGTTGAACGTTTGTAGCGTGTGTGTGCACTAACGTTTGTAGCTTCACGGTCGTTTGTTGTTTTGTTTCAGTTTATGTATAGTGTTCGTTTTGTGTTTTCTCTCTTCTAAATAAAAGAAGATGTATTTTCCACAAGCTGTGCCTTGGTCCTCTCTCTCACCCATAGGCGATCGTGACAGAATTACCCACCAGAATCGGACCAAGCGGCGTGAAAAACAACAACGGGAGCAGCGCATAAAGGATTCATGGACATGGGAGGAGATATTGGATGGAAAGGGACCTTGGGCACAACCGGGAGAATATTGCCTCCCTCGTGAAGAGCTGGAGGCAGCTAAAGCTGAGAGGCGGCGATATGAGGAGGCAGCACGGAAACAAGGCTGGAAGCCCGTAAGTCAAACCCAAAAATGCTTACCGTAAGGAGCTGGTGAGGGCGGATTTGGAGGTGAGTGACGCAGAGACAGTAAAGGAGTTAATGGAGAAATTGGAGGAGAGAGTTATGAGGGATGTACTGGTTTGGTGCACGGCATCCGTCCGACTGAACGTGTTGGTGAGTTAATGTCACCGGGAACAGCTCTCCATACTCGTCCTGAGGTGCGTGCTAGCCGTCTGGTTAACCTGTCTAGGATCAGCGTGGCGCTAGCGGCACACCCCCCCCCCCCAC
The DNA here is from genome assembly GCF_029448725.1 of Salvelinus fontinalis. Classification (NCBI taxonomy): domain Eukaryota; kingdom Metazoa; phylum Chordata; class Actinopteri; order Salmoniformes; family Salmonidae; genus Salvelinus; species Salvelinus fontinalis. Next base: position 25,794,580 of record NC_074697.1, read on the forward strand.
ACTGAAAAACCAGTGCCGCGAAATTCAAAAAAAATATTTTTTTTAAATATTTAACTTTCACACATTAAAGTCCAATACAGCTAATGAAAGACACAGATCTTGTGAATCCAGTCAACATGTCCGATTTTTAAAATGTTTTACAGGGAAGACACAATATGTAAAGATGTACATCTATTACCTAAAAACACATTAGCATAATCCACCATCTTTTATTTGTCCACCAACACCAGTAGCCATCACCAATTCGGCTAAACTAAGATATTTATAGCCCCTAACCAACAAAAAAACTCATTAGATGACAGTCTGATAACATATTTATGGTATGGGATAGGTTTTGTTAGAAAAAAGTGCATATTTCAGGTAGATGGCATAGGTTACAATTGCACCCACCGTCACAAATGGAATAGAAAAACTACTTAGAGCAACGTGTTTACCTACTTACTAATCATCAAACATTTCGTAAAAATACACAGCATACACGAATCGAAAGACACAGATCCTGTGAATACAGACAATATTTCAGATTTTCTAAGTGTCTTACAGCGAAAACACAATAAATCGTTATATTAGCATAGCACATAGCACATAGCAGCCCAGCATTGATTCTAGCCAAAGTGAGCGATAACGTCAACATCGCCAAAAATATATTAATTTTTTCACTAACCTTCTCAGAATTCTTCCGATGACACTCCTGTAACATCATATTACACATTCCATATAGAGTTTGATCGCAAATGTTTATATTTAGCCACCAAAATCATGGTTAGACAATGTGAAATGTAGACAAGCTGGTCAGAAAAAGTCCTTGCGCCACTTAGACAGTGATCTACTCTTATACATAAATACTCATAAACGTGACTAAAAAATATAGGGTGGACAGGGATTGATAGACAATTTAATTCTTAATACAATTGCGGAACAACATTTTTTAATTTATCCTTACTTTTCAATACAGTTTGCGCCAAGCGAAGCTACGTCAAAAAACATGGCGTCCTAAGCCACTAAAATGTTTCGACAGAAACACGATTTATCATAATAAAAATGTCCTACCTTGAGCTGTTCTTCCATCAGTATCTTGGGCAAAGGATCCTTTCTTGGGAGCAATCGTCTCTTGGTGGAAAGCTGTCCTCTTGCCATGTGGAAATGCCAACTGCGTTCGGGATGAACTGAAAAGCGTGCCCAACTATTCACATCGTTGCAAAAATAAATGTCCCAAAATCGCACTAAACGGATATAAATTGCTATAAAACGCTTTAAATTAACTACCTTATGATGTTTTTAACTCCTATAACGAGTGAAAAGATGACCGGAGAAATATAACAGGCTAAACTAACGCTTGGAACAGGAGCGGGTCGGTGTCCAGCACGCGCGTTACGCAGCAAGGAAAGACTTGCTAGCTACAGGGTTTTTTGATTTATAGGGCCTGTGAACGCGCAATCGACCCCATTGGAATCGTCATCACGTAAAGGCATCCAGGGGAAGACGTAAGAAGTGTCCGTATAGTCATAGCAATATCAGTGCCGTTTTAACTGACTTCAGAACAGTGGCCAACATTTCTGAAATCTGAATCCATGTCAGGGAAATTGCTGTAGAATGGGCTCTGTTCCACTTAGAGACAAAATTTCAACTCCTATAGAAACTATAGACTGTTTTCTATCCAATAATAATAATAATATGCATATTGTACGATCAAGGATTTTGTGGGAAGCCGTTTCAAAAATTACCCAATTAGCATAAATAGTCTAAACAGCGCCCCCATCCCCAACAGGTTAAGACAGTGCCTACACCCCGCACAAAGCCTCCTGTGCGTCTTCAGAGCCCTGTTCCTCCTCCACGCACTCTCCCTGTGGTGCGTGTCTCCAGCCCAGTGCCTCCAGTTCCGGCACCACGCATCAAGCCTCCTGTGCGTCTCCAGAGCCCTGTATGCACTGTTCCTTCTCCCCGTACTCGTCCTGATGTGCGTGCCCTCAGCCCGGTACCACCAGTGCCGGTACCACGTCCGCCAGACAGGATCAGCCAGAGCTGCCCGTCTGCCAAGCACCGTCTGAGCTGCCCGTCTGCCAAGCACCGTCTGAGCTGCCCGTCTGCCAAGCACCGTCTGAGCTGCCCGTCTGCCAAGCACCGTCTGAGCTGCCCGTCTGCCAAGCACCGTCTGAGCAGCCAGATCCGTCAGCCAGCCATGAGCAGCCAGATCCGTCAGGCAGCCAGAGCCAGCCAGCCAGGATTCGCCAGAGCCGTCAGCCAGCCAGGATCCGCCAGAGCCGTCAGCCAGCCAGGATCCGCCAGAGCCGTCAGTCAGCCAGGATCCGCCAGAGCCGTCAGTCAGCCAGGATCTGCCAGAGCCATCTGCCAGTCCGGAGCTGCCGTCCCTCAGTCCGGAGCTGCCGTCCCTCAGTCCGGAGTTGCCGTCCAGTCAGGAGCTACCCATCCGTCCGGTGGCGCCCTCTGGGATGGTCTTCAGTCCGGGACTTGCTACAAGGGTCGCCGCTCCAGAGGCGCCACCAAAGCGGGTATTGACAATGGTGGAGTGGGGGCCTCGTCCCGAGCCCGAGCCGCCACCATGATGGGGGCCACCCCGGACCCTCCCCTTCTGTTTCAGGTTCTGCGGCCGGAGTCCGCATCTTTGGGGGGGGGTACTGTCACGCCCTGGCCTTAGTATTCTTTGTTTCCTTTATTATTTTAGTTAGGTCAGGGTGTGACATGGGGAAGGTATGTGTTTTTTGTATTGTCTAGGGTGGTTGTATGGTTTAGGGGGTTAAGTAGAGTAGATGGGTTTGTGTTTAGTGTTGGTGTCTAGCTGTGTCTATGGTTGCCTGAATGGTTCTCAATCAGAGACAGATGTCATTAATTGTCTCTGATTGGGAGCCATATTTAACCTTTTACGGGGGCAGCCCGACACCGGTACACTTATGACAACATCCAGCTCAAAGTGCAGGGCGCGAAATTCAAAATCTATTTTTTTTTCATATTTAACTTTCACACATTAACAAGTCCAAGACACCAGATGAAAGGTGCACATCTTGTGAATCAAGCCAACATGTCCGATTTTTAAAATGTTTTACAGGGAAGACAAAATATGTAAATCTATTAGCTAACCACGTTAGCAAAAGACACAACTTTTCTAACTCCATCAGTTTCTTACTCCATCAGGTGCTATCACAAATTCGACCAAATAAAGATATAAATAGCCACTAACCAAGAAACAAATTCATCAGATGACAGTCTGATAACATATTTATTGTATAGCATATGTTTTGTTCGAAAAATTTGCATATTTCATGTATAAACCATAGTTTACATTTCAGCTACAATCCGAAATTGCACCGAAAGCAGCCATAATATTTACAGACACCAACGTCAAATAGCAAAAACATTTCTGAAAAATACATAGTCTGCAGCAATTGAAAGACAGGCATCTTGTGATTCCAAACAATATTTCCGATTTATTAAATGTTTTACAGCGAAAAGAAAATGTATCGCTATATTAGTGTAGCTACAATAGACAGAAATAATTGGGCGCCCACGGCCAGTTCACATGCACGACAGATATATGAAATAACATCATAAAATGGGTCTTACTTTTGCTGATCTTTCATCAGAATGTTGAAGAACGTGTCCTCTGTCCAGATGAGTCGTTGTTTCGATTCAGAATGGCAAATTTCCCTCTTCAATTAGCATTGGCACTAGCCGAGTGGCATAAATTTCTCCAACGTAAACACAGTCAGAGGACGGAACACGGCAAAACTCCCGAATAAAGTTTCAATAATCTGATTAAACTATATTGAAAAAACATACATTACGATGATATGGTCACATGTATCAAAAAAAATTCGAGCCGGAGACGTTAGCCGTTCGTTACCAAGGCAAAACAGAAGTCAATCCCACTTCCTTCAGAGTACCGGAAGTGGACGGTCACGTCAAAGAAATAGGTTTTTTTCCACCACAGACCAAGAGGAGCACAAAAATTTCTTCTCTGACATCCTCTTTACACCAATAGGAAGGCGTATGGAGTGTCAGCAGACTCCTAAGTGTTAAGACCATGTATAGGCATCAAGTTGAAAAGAGCATCGATTTCTGACATTTCACTTCCTGGTCAGGAAAAGTGCTGCAGAAGGACTTCTGTTTCACTCAGAGAAATAATTCCAACTCTTTTAGAAACTAGAAAGTGTTTTCTATCCAAAAAGAATAATAATATTCATATTGTACGAGCAAGATTTGAGTAGGAGGCCGTTTGAAATGGGCACGATTTCACTGGCTACTCAACACTTTGCCTTGCAGCCATAAGAAGTTTTAACCTGTCTAGGATGAGGGTGCCGCTAGCGGCACTCCCCCCCCACACCCCCACTGAAAAGGCAGAGCCGCGAAATTCAAAAAAAATATATTTTTTAAATATTTAACTTTCACACATTAAAGTCCAATACAGCTAATGAAAGACACAGATCTTGTGAATCCAGCCAACATGTCCGATTTTTAAAATGTTTTACAGGGAAGACACAATATGTAAAGATGTAAATCTATTAGCTAAAAACACATTAGCATAATCCACCATCTTTTATTTGTCCACCAACACCAGTAGCTATCACCAATTCGGCTAAACTAAGATATTTATAGCCCCTAACCAAGAAAAAAACTCATCAGATGACAGTCTGATAACATATTTATGGTATGGGATAGGTTTTGTTAGAAAAATGTGCATATTTCAGGTAGATAGCATAAGTTACAATTGCACCCACCGTCACAAATGGACTAGAATAACTACATAGAGCAACGTGTTTACCTACTTACTAATCATCAAACATTTCGTAAAAATACACAGCATACACTAATCGAAAGACACAGATCCTGTGAATACAGACAATATTTCAGGTTTTCTAAGTGTCTTACAGCGAAAACACAATAAATCGTTATATTAGCATAGCACATAGCACATAGCAGCCCAGCATTGATTCTAGCCAAAGTGAGCGATAACGTCAACATCGCCAAAATATATAAATTTTTTCACTAACCTTCTCAGAATTCTTCAGATGACACTCCTGTAACATCATATTACACAATCCATATAGAGTTTGATCGAAAATGTTTATATTTAGCCACCAAAATCATGGTTAGACAATGTGAAATGTAGCCCAGCTGGTGAGAAAATGTCCGTGCGCCATATTAGACAGTGATCTACTCTTATACATAAATACTCATAAACGTGACTAAAAAATATAGGGTGGACAGGGATTGATAGACAATTTAATTCTTAATACAATCGCGGAATTACATTTTTTAAATTATCCTTACTTTTCAATACAGTTTGCGCCAAGCGAAGCTACGTCAAAAAACATGGCGTCCTAAGCCACTAACATTTTTCGACAGAAACACGATTTATCATAATAAAAATGTCCTACTTTGAGCTGTTCTTCCATCAGTATCTTGGGCAAAGGATCCTTTCTTGGGTCTAATCGTCTTTTGGTGGAAAGCTGTCCTCTTGCCATGTGGAAATGCCAACTGCGTTCGGGATGAACTGGAAGCGTGCCCAGCGATTCACAGCGTTTCAGAAATAAATGTCCCAAAATCGCACTAAACGGATATAAATTGCTATAAAACGCTTTAAATTAACTACCTTATGATGTTTTTAACTCCTATAACGAGTAGAAACATGACCAGAGTAATATTACTCCCTCCACTAATGCTTGGAATAGGTGCGGGTCGGTGTCCTCCACGCGCATAACGCAGCAAGAAAAGAGTTCCTAGCTACAGGGTTTTTTAATTTGTAGTGCCTGTGAACGCGCAATTGACCCCATTCAAATCGTCATCACGTAAAGGCATCCAGGGGAAGACGTAAGCAGTGTCCGTATACTCATAGCAATAACTGTGGCCTTTTAACTGACTCCAGATCAGGGGCCAACATTTCTGAAATCTGACTCCATGTCAGGGAAATTGCTGTAGAATGGGTTCTGTTCCACTTAGAGACAATTTCAACTCCTATAGAAACTATAGACTGTTTTCTATCCAATAATAATAATAATATGCATATTGTACGATCAAGAATTTTGTGGGAAGCCGTTTCAAAAATTACACGATTAGCATAAATAGTGACAACAGCGCCCCCAGCCTCAACAGGTTAACATAATCATGTAAATGTAATTAACTAGAAAATCGGGGCACCATGAAGGAATGTTTATAGAGCTGTTATCTTCCGAATAAACTCTTAAAGACCTGGTAATCTTTTACCTCAATAGCAGTCAATATTTAATCGTCACCTTATTCAGTCTCATCTGAAAGTTGTAAAATCTTGGTTATCTTCACGAACCCTGGCTAACAAGTTGAATCAGCAATACAAAATTTCGTTTAAATATTTATTTACTAAATACCTAAATAATCCCACAGAATTACATCTACACAGAATGGATCATACATTGATTACAAATTATGTCATAAAGGAAAACGTCCCTAGCGGACGGAACAGATATGACGGCTGGTTACACAAAGAAAGGGTGTTGGGTTTTGAATGAAAGCGTGGGAAGACTGAGGAACAAAAATATTTTGTGTCTCTATCGGGCCGTATGTAACAGTATAACTTTACGTCGTCCCCTCGCCCCGACAAGGGCGCGAACCAGGGACCCTCTGCACACATCGACAACAGTCACCCACGTAGCAGCGTTACCCATCGCTCCACAAAAGCCGCGGCTCTTGCAGAGCAAGGGGAAACCCTACTTAAAGTCTCAGAGCAAGTGACGTAACTGATTGAAATGCTACTAGCGCGTACCCGCTAACTAGCTAGCCATTTCACGTCCGTTACACTCACCCCCCTTTCAACCTCCTCCTTTTCCGCAGCAACCAGTGATCCGGGTCAACAGCATCAATGTAACAGATATAAACGTTAAACCGTCCCCTCGCCCCGACACGGGCGCGAACCAGGGACCCTCTGCACACATCAACAACGGTCGCCCACGAAGCATCGTTACCCATCGCTCCACAAAGGCCACGGCTCTTGCAGAGCAAGGGGAAACCCTACTAAAAATCTCAGGGCAAGTGACGTAACTGATTGAAATGCTACTAGCGCGTACCCGCTAACTAGCTAGCCATTTCACATCCGTTACACGTAGGCAGCTATGCTATCGTAAATACAGTATCTTATGCATTCTAAATAACCGCCCATTTGAAAAAGGAAAATGCAATAAATATTTACTCTAAGCTGTGCTTTGGTAGATTGGTCGTAGATAGAATGCTGGGTTGTCCAGCATAGATCTCTTGTCCTCTGAAGAATGTCTATTGGTGGAGCGTGGTAGAATGGATACTCTGTCCGTCCTCTCCTAGCCCACGTTTACAGCTGCTGTTGCTAACGCAACGGCTACAAGGAATCACTTCTTTAGTCAATAAGAGTTCAAAGTTCATACCAAGTTGCCATACGTCAAGCTCATGCTATATTCTGGCTGGCATAGTCGAAATTCATCCTTTCGGCGTGTTGATCGTCATCGTCACGTTGAAATTTGATGCTAATTTCGTTAGGTTCTTGTCGTTCAACCAAAGCTCACGCTGAGGTTGGCTTAGCTCTGTAGGTGATCTTCGTCCTTTCAACGTGGGGACCGCAAGTCCTCACATCCTTGGAAGAGAAAGTTGAATTTTCGTCAACTGGTTTATATAGTGGTGAAAGAAGGGCCTGTTTCACAGTTTACAACCAATGTCTGTTCACTTGGGCGGGGCCTCTGAGTGAGCAGAGTTTGCTCTTATGACAAACCGTTCTCTCATTTAACTTCTTCTGGCTGCAGCCCGACGCCGGTACACTTATGACAACAGCCACTTGAAGTGTAGGGCGCGAAATTCAAAATATATATTTTTTAAATATTTAACTTTCACACATTAACAAGTCCAATACAGAAAATGAAAGGTACACATCTTGTGAATCCAGCCAACATGTCCGATTTTTAAAAATGTTTTACAGCGAAAACAGCACCTATATTTATGTTAGCTCACCACCAAATACAAAGGACAGACATTTTTCACAGCACAGGTAGCATGCACAAAGCCAAGCTAACTAACCAAGAACCAACCAAACTAACCAACAAACGACTTCATCAGATGACAGTCTTATGACATGTTATCAATAAATCTATGTTTTGTTCGAAAAATGTGCATATTTCAGTTATAAATCATAGTTTACGTTGCAGCTACAATCAGAAATGGCACCGAAAGCAGACAGAATAATTACAGACACCAACGTCAAATACCTAATTACTCATCATAAAACATTTCTGAAAAATACATAGTGTACAGCAAATGAAAGACAGGCATCTTGTGATTCCAGACAATATTTCCGATTTATTAAGTGTTTTACAGCGAAAACAAAATATAGCGTTATATTAGCTTACCACAATAGCCAGAAAGACATGCCATTTCCCAGTAGCAAAAGGTTAGCGATCGTAACAAACAAGCAAAAGATATATAATTTGACTAACCTTGATATTCTTCATCAGATGACAGTCTTATAACATCAGGTTATACATACACTTATTTTTTGTTCGAAAATGTGCATATTTAGAGCTGAAATCAGTGGTTACACATTGTGCTAACTTAGCTACTTTTTCCACAACGTCTAAACAGCAACGATATTTTTCTGACACGTTTTCTGACACACATATTCTGACCAAATAGCTATTCATAAACATAACTAAAAAATACATGTTGTATAGGAAATGATAGATCCATTAGTTCTTAATGAAATCGCAGTGTTAGAATTCTAAAAAATAACTTCATTACGACATCCAGCTTCGGTACAGCTGAGTACCCAAACGTTGGGCTCCGACGACTAGTTCACATGCACGACAGATATATGAAATAGCATCATAAAATGTTTCTTACTTTTGGTGATCTTCCATCAGAATGTTGGACAAGGTGTCCTTTGTCAAGAACCATCGTTGTTTGGAATTAGAACGTTCATTTTCCCGCTTGAATTAGCAAGCGCGCTAGCCTAGTGGCACAAAGCTCTCCATGTCAACAAACGGAAGAGAACGGAACACGGCAAAACTCCCTAAAAATGTTCAATAATCTGATGAAACTATATTGAAAAAACATACTTTACGATGATATGGTCACATGTACCAAATAAAATCAAAGCCGGAGATATTAGTCGTCCATAACGGCAGCTAAACAGAAGGCAAATCCAAGTACCCTTTCGCGCCTCCAGAAAACAGGAAATGGGCGGACACGTCATACAAAGAGCCTGTATTCCACTTCAGACCAAGATAAACACTAAATTTCTTCTCTCACCGTTTCTTGACATCCAGGGGAAGGTCTATGAAGTGCACGTATACTCTTACGTATCATGCCCATTTATAGGCAGGAAGTAGAACAGAGTCCCAATTTCAGACTTTCCACTTCCTGGTCAGGAAGTTTGTGCCAAATGAGTTCTGTTTGACTCACAGATATAATTCAAACGGTTTTAGAAACTAGAGAGTGTTTTCTATCTAATAGTAATAATAATATGCATATTGTATGAGCAAGAATTGAGTACGAGGCCGTTTGAAATGGGCACCTTTTATCTGGCTACTCAATACTGCCCCTGCAGCCCAAACAGGTTAAGAAGCTAAAATTACATTTAATCTTTTCACAAATTGTTTCAAATTTAAACATTTAAACTGCACAACAATTCCATGTGAATCTGATAACTAGAATGTGTTGACTTTCCAAGATACAGTTTATGTCATCCTGTCATTAGTAGTAATGTCTCAGACAACACCTGATCTGAGATTATAGTCATTAAGTACCAACGCATATTTTCAACTGGTTGGATTACCGAAATATGGTTCCGTTTCCCACCTTTTTATGTTACCAGACTCTTTATGTTACAAAGGCTTTACAAGAGTCAACTCTATAAAGTAGAGAGAGAAAAAAGGGGAAAGGTATTTATGGGGGTCATAAACCTCCCCCAACAGTCCAATGTCATGACAGTGGTGACAGTGTTTCCTAGCCTCAGTGCAGTGGGAAAATGGGAGGAGGTGCTCTTAAAAAAAAAAAATCTGATCAAATACACCCCAAGGAAGAAAATAACAATTTAAAAAAAAATGTCTTACAAGCGAGCACTTAGATATGGTCATTTTCACATTTTTATAAACTCTTAGAATGTTTGGGAATTACGTATACTAAGGCATTGGTAAAAATTCGGCCGTGCGTTTGGACAATTAAAAGACACTGCAGTAAATAAAACCTAATAAAACGTTGTCCAAGACCGGAGTTTACACAGACCGGTGTACCATAGCCAATCAGAGCTACAGTAGGCCTTTATGCAAACAAGCCATTTGCCACACAGACCTACCATCATTCACTTTGAACTGGACTGTGTGGTAACAGGCATTTGCAACAGTGGGACTTTAGATCATTAGAGAGCATTCACCAAAAGCCACAAAATACACCTGAATAGATCTCTGCAAATATGTCAATACCACAGGAGTAGGGCAGTGGCGGTCATGACATTTTGTCAGCCGGTGATTGTCAAGCAAATAACTACTGAAAATGTGGTCTATTTCAGAAGAATAGAATACCCGACCCTGAGTTGTCCTTACGTTAGGCCCTGATTGTCACGTTCCTGACCTGTTTTCCATTGTTTTTGTATGTGTTTAGTTGGTCAGGGCGTGAGTTGGGGTGGGCATTCTATGTTATGTGTTTCTATGTTTGGTTAAATGTGTTGCCTGATATGGTTCTCAATTAGAGGCAGGTGTTTGACGTTTCCTCTGATTGAGAACCATATTAAGGTAGGCTGTTCTCACTGTTTGTTTGTGGGTGATTATCTTCCGTGTCTGTGTATGTCGCACAGACGTTGTCGTTGTCGTTCGTGTATGTAGTCTGTTCCTGTTCGTGCGTTCTTCGTGTTATTATGTAAGTTCCATGTTCAGGTCTGTCTACGTCGTTTTGTAGTTATTCAAGTGTATTTTGTGTCAGTGTTCGTCTTGTTTAATAAATTCATTTATGTCTTCATACAACGCTGCGTTTTGGTCCGACCCTTACTCCTTCTCCTCGTCGGAGGAGGAGGAATTAGACAGCCTTTACACTGATCTGGCTATGTCATATTGCTGTGAGCTACACTACTGTAGTTCATTTAGCAGACAAGATTTACTTAGAATTCTGTGGCATTATTTTATACACTGCTCAAAAAAATAAAGGGAACACTTAAACAACACAATGTAACTCCAAGTCATTCACACTTCTGTGAAATCACAACTGTCCACTTAGGAAGCAACACTGATTGACAATACATTTCACATGCTGTTGTGCAAATGGAATAGACAAAAGATGGAAATTATAGGCAATTAGCAAGACACCCCCAAAAAAGGAGTGATTCTGCAGGTGGTGACCGCAGACCACTTCTCAGTTCCTATGATTCCTGGCTGATGTTTTGGTCACTTTTGAATGCTGGCGGTGCTCTCACTCTAGTGGTAGCATGAGACGGAGTCTACAACACACAAGTAGCTCAGGTAGTGCAGTTCATCGAGGATGGCACATCAATGCGAGCTGTGGCAAAAAGGTTTGCTGTGTCTGTCAGCGTAGTGTCCAGAGCATGGAGGCGCTACCAGGAGACAGGCCAGTATATCAGGAGACGTGGAGGAGGCCGTAGGAGGGCAACAATCCAGCAGCAGGACCGCTACCTCCGCCTTTGTGCAAGGATGTGCACTGCCAGCTCCCTGCGAAATGACCTCCAGCAGGCCACAAATGTGCATGTGTCTGCTCAAACGGTCAGAAACAGACTCCATGAGGGTGGTATGAGGGCCCGACGTCCACAGGTGGGGGTTGTGCTTATACAGCCCAACACCGTACAGGACGTTTGGCATTTGCCAGAGAACACCAAGATTGGCAAATTCGCCACTGGCGCCCTGTGCTCTTCACAGATGAAAGCATGTTCACACTGAGCACATGAGCACATGCGACAGACGTGACAGAGTCTGGAGATGCCGTGGAGAACGTTCTGCTGCCTGCAACATCCTCCAGCATGACCGGTTTGGCGATGGGTCAGTCATGGTGTGGGGTGGCATTTCTTTGTGGGGCCGCACAGCCCTCCATGTGCTCGCCAGAGGTAGCCTGACTGCCATTAGGTACCAAGATGAGATCCTCAGACCCCTTGTGAGACCATATGCTGACAGATGCACATTTGTGGCCTGCTGGAGGTCATTTTGCAGGGCTCTGGCAGTGCACCTCCTTGCACAAAGGCGGAGGTAGAGGTCCTGCTGCTGGATTGTTGCCCTCCTACGGCCTCCTCCACGTTTCCTGATATACTGGCCTGTCTCCTGGTAGCGCCTCCATGCTCTGGACACTACGCTGACAGACACAGCAAACCTTTTTGCCACAGCTCGCATTGATGTGCCATCCTGGATGAACTGCACTACCTGAGCTACTTGTGTGGGTTGTAGACTCCGTCTCATGCTACCACTAGAGTGAGAGCACCGCCAGCATTCAAAAGTGACCAAAACATCAGCCAGGAAGCATAGGAACTGAGAAGTGGTCTGTGGTCACCACCTGCAGAATCACTCATTTTTTGGGGGTGTCTTGCTAATTGCCTATAATTTCCATCTTTTGTCTATTCCATTTGCACAACAGCATGTGAAATTTATTGTCAATCAGTGTTGCTTCCTAAGTGGACAGTTTGATTTCACAGAAGTGTGATTTACTTGGAGTTACATTGTGTTGTTTAAGTGTTCCCTTTATTTTTTTGAGCAGTGTATTATTTAATAGTATGAAGAATACAATTGAACATAGCTGAATAATATAGAAAGGATATTTTCTCCAAACGATTTAAGGGAGCGCCCACATGCGGCTATTCTGTGTTGAGCGGTTAACAAAGAAACAGGTCCTACAAACATTTGGCTATATGTTTACATTTTTTATAAATTCTAAGGCTGCATGATGCGACAAATGATGATTTGAATATAGTTGCATTAAAGGCATGAGCTCTGCTTTGTTATTTGCGCAGGCTGCACACATTGCTCATTCACAATTTGACAAGCACTTGATAATGCCTCGAATTTCCCGGCGGCATTCCCTTTGAGTGGCATTAATGCCCCCCTAAAAACATCCATGGCCATTGTGCCCTTGGGCTGAATATAATATATACATAATTCCCTTATCCCGGCTATGTGCTCCAAAGCACCTCTCACTCACATGGCTCTCTCAGATAGGAATTGGCTAATAAGAATGGATCTGTCACATGATCAGGTCTTTCTCACAGGCTACAAGTGGAAACAGACACATCAGGGACGCAACTGCACGTGTCCTTATCCAATTCCCAGGTGCATATTGAAGATATTGGAAAAGCTGTCCACATTTACTTTTCATCAGCCAACAAGATGAGTAGGCCTAACAAACAGCAAAAGCACTAGCCTATTAACTTTTGTACTATGAAGGACGTAGATTGACATAGGCTGCCTATGTCAATTTACTATCCTCCATAGTACAAAAGTTGACCTATTCTGTGTGAGAAATAAATATTCCAAACATAGTCTGGGACAGTTGTGGGATGTGATAGATCCCAAATGAATACAACTACTAGCACAGATCAGAACGTTTAACTTAAAATGTTGAAAAACTATTAGGCTATTTCTTCACATTATAAGCGCAGCAATGTGCACACGGCAGTAGTCTATAATTGCAAATGTTCCAAAATGCAATCAATTAGCAGGAAAACACCATTCTCAAAAGTGACTGCAAATGCAATGATTTTATTATAAAGGTGAATCTTTATGGTGAAACTGATCTTCCCTAAACGTGAAACTCACACGCTGCATATGTATGCCAGTTAGGCTCTACACCCGTTGTAAAGCGGATTCATTACCTTAATTTTAAGAAGTTATTTGGCCACCTTCTCAAAACATATAGGCCTATAGGCCTATAGGCTAGGCTACATGAGGTGTGTGACTATGATTAGACAAATTCTGAAAATAAATGCATGCACTGTTCTTGCCATACTGCACACAAGCTGGGCATCATTCACAAGTGATAGTATATCATTCACAAGTGAAAGTCTAATATTGTCACCCATCAGACTGTTCTTGATTTAAGCTTGTCTTTACATATACTAAATAATACATGTATGACATTTGTTTTGATTTAGAATGGACCATTATCCTGCACCTGTTTCGAATTGGGCAGGGAATATGTAATCTATGAAATTTTCAAATCATAGTCACACACCTCATAGCGAATGGAGGACGCTTTTCCCATGGTTAATTTTCATGCCAGCCAGGTAGGCTATACTCATTTTGTAAAGAGAAGCAATGTGCTTAATATTAGGAAAGTTGAGAAATAAATGTAGTAGCCCTAGCCTATAGAAAGCTAATGGGATCCTCCTCTTTTTAATAGAGGACATCACTCTGTTTTCTCATGCAATTGTATAGCCTATAGAAATGTCACACAACATGAGCTCATGTGCTCTCATGAAGTGTTTGATTACATTTTCCATGACATTTGCATTGATGTCAGAGTGATTAGAGGGATAATAGAGTGCTGATAACCAAACAGTTAGCAAGTTTGGTAGGCTACTAATGACCATCAGCAGCCTCAGAGCTTGGAGAAGCCTAATTACTGTGATTATGGAATTTGACTGCTGTCATGTCTCTTGACCGCCGGTGTGGCAGTAATACGGTCACGGTAACAGCCCTATATGGGAGTCCTCTTACATTTGGGAATTTTACAGTCCTATTGATCAAACAACCATGAAAAGGTAGGGTCTCTTTCCCTCAGTTATGCACATCAACAACAATAAGATCAACAACTAATGCAATCCAGAGGAAGATGAGCTAAAATCTAATAAAGGAACATTAGATAAACCCTCTCAAACTGTTTTTATCAAAATTGCACTGATAAAATGGGAAATGTAGCCCATTCGCCCTTCTGCAGCTTGCCTGCAACCAAGCACCCAAGCTAACTGTCTAAAGTCGGCTAGCTTGCTTGCTAGCTTTTTACAGGCACAAATGAGAAAACACCTCACTCTGACCATTTTACTCGCAGTAGCAGAGCTGGTTAGCTAGGTTGTTTACATGTTATCTAGAGTGTTCGTGACTAACTATTACACTTTTTCCCTACGTTTACTGATACCGGTCATATTCAGCTGGTGTTGCGCATTCGTAAATTCATCAGTTATTCTGTGCTCTGGCACACGCAATACAAGTGTGCTCTGAAATTGGAGTAGATAGCCAGAGTAAATTTGCAAACACAAGAGATATACTAATTGTATAACAATCATTCAAGTTCTAGCTAGCTAAACAAATGACACCTGCATCTCTAGCTGTCAGTCACTCACCTACTCCTCCAATGCCATGCCATTCTCCTAGCAGCTAGCTAGCTAACATTAGATATGCTAGCCTATTAGCAATGTTTTGACTGACTTGTGATCACTGCCCTTGTTAGTTTGATTGTACTAACGTTCCCATCCTTAGTTTGTCACGCCCTGACCATAGTTTGCTTTGTATGTTTTATGTTTTGGTTGGTCAGGGTGTGATCTGTGTGGGCATTCTATGTTGTATGTCTGGTTTGTATATTTCTATGTGTTTGGCCTGATATGGTTCTCAGAGACAGGTGTTTTGCGTTGTCTCTGATTGGGAACCATATTTAGGTAGCCTGTTTTGTATTGTGGTTTGTGGGTTATTGTCTATGTTATGTTGCATGTTTGCACAGTGTTTATTATAGCAGTCACGTTCGTCTTATTCGTTTTGTTGTTTTTGTTTAAATGTTCTTCATTAAATATTGAAGAATGTATTCAAACCACCCTGCGCTTTGGTCCGCTTCTTACGACGTTCGTGACATAGTTATATACGTCCATTTTTGTATGTTTTATGTTGTCATGATAGCAATATTTGTTGGACTACCAAGAAATGTATTGGTGAATTATATTAATCATCTATTGAACTGCATCCATCTCTTCTGCCAGCAATGCCTTAGTATACGTCATGGAATGTTGAGTCAAATATAACCAATATTTGGGGGTTTTGTAGCATATACTGGGAATTTGATATTTTTTTACTGATATTATGATTGTTTCATATCTGCAAAGTAGTTAAAATGCTGTCAGTTGTCACGCCCTGGCCTTAGTATTCTTTGTTTTTCTTTATTATTTTAGTTAGGTCAGGGTGTGACATAGGGAATGTTTATGTTTTGTTAGTTTTGGGTGTTTATATGGTAAAGGGGTTATGGGGTGTAGTATATGGGTTTGTGTTGAGTGTAGATGTCTAGCGTTGTCTATGTATGTTTAGTTGTCTAGGAGAGTCTATGGTTACCTGAATGAGTTCCCAATTAGAGACAGCTGATTTCGGTTGTCTCTGATTGGGAGCCTTATTTAGGGTAGCCATAGGCTCTCATTGGTTGTGAGTAATTGTCTATGTAGAACGTTTGTAGCCTGTATGTATGTGCACAACGTTTGTAGCTTCACGGTCGTTTTGTTATTTTGTTAAAGTGTTTTGTGTTTATTGTTTGTCATCTTTTTAAAATAAAAGAAGATGGCTTATTTTCCAACTGCTGCATTTTGGTCCGTCAATCCGCCACACGATCGTGACAGAATTACTCACCATAGGACCAAGCGGCATGGAAGGCGGCAACAGGACCTACCTACACAGGATTTCTGGAGTTGGGAGGACGAATTGGAAGGAGATGGACCTTGGGATCAACCTGGAGAATATCGCCTCCCTCGTGAAGAGCTGGAGGCAGCGAAAGCCGAGAGGAGGCGATATGAGGAGGCAGCACGGAGACAAGGCTGGAGACCCGTGAGTACAACCCAAAAATTTCTTGGGGGGGGCCTTAAAGGGAGTGTGGCGAAGTCAGGTAGGAAACCTGCGCCTACTCCCTGTACTTACCGTGGAGAGCGGGAGTACGGGCAGACACCGTGTTACGCAGTAGAGCGCACGGTGTCTCCTGTACGCGTGCATAGCCCGGTTCGGTACATTTCAGCTCCACGTATCGGCCGGGCTAGACTGAGCGTTGAGCCGTATGTCATGAAGCCGGCCCAACGTATCTGGTCACCAGTGCGTCTCCTCGGGCCGGCGTACATGGCACCAGCCTTACGCATGGTGTCCCCGGTTCGCCTACATAGGCCGGTGCGGGTTATTCCACCTCCCCGCACTGGTCAGGCGACGGGGAGCATAGAACCAGGTAAGGTTGGGCAGGCTCGGCGTTCAAGGGAGCCAGTACGCCTGCACGGTCCGGTATTTCCGGCGCCATCTCCCCGCCCCAATCCAGTACCACCAGTGCCTCCTCCACGCACTAGCTATATGGTGCGTGTCTCCAGCCCTTTACCACCAGTGTCTAAACCACGCACCAAGCCTCCTGTGTGTCCCCAGAGTCCTGTGCGTCCTGTTGCTGCTCCCCGCACTAGCCCTGAGATGCGTGTCCCCAGCCCGGTGCCACCAGTCCCGGCACCACGCACCAGGCCTACAGTGCGCCTCAGCCGGCAGGAGTCTGCCGTCTGCACAGCGATGACTGAACTGCTCGTCTCCCCAGCGCCATCTGAGCCATCCGTCTCCCCAGCGCCATCTGAGCCATCCGTCTCCCCAGCGCCATCTGAGCCATCCGTCTGCAATGAGCCTGCAAAGCCGCCCGTCTGCCATGAGCCTGCAAAGCCGCCCGTCTGCCATGAGCCCACTGAGCCGTCCGCCAGACAGGAGCCGCTAGAGCCGCCAGCCAGACAGGAGCCGCTAGAGCCGTCAGTCAGACAGGATCTGCCAGAGCCGCCAACCAGACAGGAGCTGCCAGAGCCGCCAACCAGACAGGATCTGCCAGAGCCGCCAACCAGACAGGAGCAGCCAGATCAGTCAGCCAGCCATGAGCAGCCAGATCCGTCAGCCAGCCATGAGCAGACAGATCCGTCAGCTAGCCATGAGCAGCCAGATCCGTCAGCTAGCCATGAGCAGCCAGATCCGTCAGCTAGCCATGAGCAGCCAGATCCGTCAGCTAGCCATGAGCAGCCAGATCCGTCAGCTAGCCATGAGCAGCCAGATCCGTCAGCTAGCCATGAGCAGCCAGATCCGTCAGCTAGCCATGAGCAGCCAGATCCGTCAGCTAGCCATGAGCAGCCAGATCCGTCAGCCAGCCATGAGCAGCCAGATCCGTCAGCCAGCCATGAGCAGCCAGATCAGTCAGCCAGCCATGAGCAGCCAGATCAGTCAGCCAGCCATGAGCAGCCAGATCAGTCAGCCAGCCATGAGCAGCCAGATCAGTCAGCCAGCCATGAGCAGCCAGATCAGTCAGCCAGCCATGAGCAGCCAGATCCGTTAGCCAGCCATGAGCAGCCAGATCTGTCAGCCAGCCATGGGCCGTCCCTCAGTCCGGAGCTGCAGTCCCTCAGTCCGGAGCTGCAGTCCCTCAGTCCGGAGCTGCCATTCCTCAGTCCGGAGCTGCCATTTCTCAGTCCGGAGCTGCCATTTCTCAGTCCGGAGCTGCCCCTTACCCTGGTGCTGCCCCTTACCCTGGTGCTGCCCCTTACCCTGGTGCTGCCCCTTACCCTGGTACTGCCCCTTACCCTGGTACTGCCCCTTACCCTGGTACTGCCCCTGACCCTGGTACTGCCCCTGACCCTGGTACTGCCCCTTACCCTGGTACTGGCCCTTAGTCCGGAGCTGTCCCTTAATGCAATGGGATTAATGTGGAGAGGGGTCATTTTGAAGAGGCTAAGGAGGTGGTTAGGGACTGTGGTGAAGTGGGGACCACGACCAGAGCCGGAGCCGCCACCGTGGAGGGAAGCCCACCCAGACCCTCCCCTAGACTGTGTATGGTGCGCCCGGAGTTCGCGCCTCAAGGGGGGGGTTATGTCACGCCCTGGCCTTAGTATTCTTTGTTTTTCTTTATTATTTTAGTTAGGTCAGGGTGTGACATGGGGAATGTTTGTGTTTATGTTTTGTTAGTTTTGGGTGTTTATATGGTAAAGGGGTTATGGGGTGTAGTATATGGGTTTGTGTTGAGTGTAGATGTCTAGCGTTGTCTATGTATGTTTAGTTGTCTAGGAGAGTCTATGGTTACCTGAATGAGTTCCCAATTAGAGACAGCTGATTTCGGTTGTCTCTGATTGGGAGCCTTATTTAGGGTAGCCATAGGCTCTCATTGGTTGTGAGTAATTGTCTATGTAGAACGTTTGTAGCCTGTATGTATGTGCACAACGTTTGTAGCTTCACGGTCGTTTTGTTATTTTGTTAAAGTGTTTCGTGTTTATTGTTTGTCATCTTTTTAAAATAAAAGAAGATGGCTTATTTTCCAACTGCTGCATTTTGGTCCGTCAATCTGCCACACGATCGTGACATCAGTTCCACTTTAAATTACCATGGGAGCATACCAGAGTTACTGACATTCCTTTTTCTTTGATATGTTCTTCTGTCCTGCACCCGATAAATTGGATGTGCATATTTTTTATTTTTTATTTGACTGTCTTGACACTTGCTTCACAAAAGCAAACAAGAGCTATTTGAGTTGGCTTTTTTATTGGAGTTGGCTGCTTAAAAGGCAAGGTATGCGTTTTCTTCTTGTCTTATAACACAATGCCTTATGACGTCTTTAGTCTTTAGACGGCATACTTCCCAAGGACGGCATTTCTAAGAAGATTGAGGCACCTAGATTTGATTGAGTTTCATGCATCTAAACAAATCCAGTAATGGCATATGAAGAGAAATGCAAAGCCTTAAAGCTTCCTTCTGAGAACAGGACTGGAAGGGGTTGAGAAAAGACAGGAAATCATAATGTGTCAACTCCTTGCTGTTCTGAAAGAAAGGCTGTCCAATTTCCATGCTAAACTGCATCGGTCGAACACAGACACAGGAAAGTCATGCCATTAAGTAATGGTTCATGCCTTACAAGTAATCAACAATGATATACAAAATGGATTCTTATATAACTCCTAAAGGCAAGTATTGAGGGATGCTGAGAATAAATAAGTAGTCTTAAAACCTCAATGTTTTCCTACTGTATCTAGTAAACTCAACTTTCCAGTAAACTCAACTTAATATCCCCACGCCATGGGGATATTACATGTACTACCTAGTATCACATAATTTTATGAAATATACATATTAATGTTATTTTAATTTTAAGTCTAAGGGGTAGGGTCACACAATTCTGTGAGGAATGAATTACATAAGCAATCTCTTGACGTTGAATTACTTTTCCTTGCTCTCGCACGCACACACACACACACGCATGCACGCACACACACACGCACACTACGACACAAACACACAGACTCACACACAGCAAGTATTCTTACGTAGAAAATACATATTTTCAGTGGCAAAGCAATGATAACATTAGATATAGTGATGAACTGGAGGTATCCTGCAGTGTCACAATGAGATTAGAACAGCAAGACATTAAGAGGGTTGTAAACATGTCTGTTTGCTATCATTCTCAGCGGGGTTAACATTAACTGGAAACATCCCATTTTCAGAGATACAGTATCTTCAACATAGCTTCCCTTTCCCCTGTTAATTGTATGTTAGACCCCGCTCAGGAGTTACTTTACGCCTGCTATGTTATGTTAGTTTGTTATCGACCAATTCACTGCATCACATACACAGTAACTCTCCAACCCTTTCCCTGCCCAGTAATGTGCTCCTTGACATGCAATTTAGGCCGCTTAGCTGCTCTTTAATCTGTTTGAGCCTCCACTGGTTTATCGGGCAAAGGAAATCAAATAAACAGATGGTATTCCAACCAAAATTAGAGCACGGGCAACTCCTCCAAGCATTAAAGTATTGAATTATATCACACGCTTTACTCTGCTGGATCATCTTCTCATAATGATGGTTTGTAAAATATGTCATCTGGGTGTAAAAACACTATAACATGATTTAGGTTTTCATCAATGCAAATGATCGTCATCTGATATTATTGTGAAGATCAGTGACGTACATCATAGTTTTTGATGTTGATTACAATCTGCAGGTGTATGTGTGTGTGCGCGTGTGTGTGTGTGCATGTGCGTGTGTTTGTTTGTGAGAGTCTGTGAGTGCACACAGGCCTGTGTGCATATCACAGGAGGCTGCTGAGGGGAAGACAACACATAATAATGGCTGGAATGGAGTGAATGAATGGTATCAAAGACATGGAAACCATGTCTTTGATGAGTTTGATACCATTCCATTAATTCCGTTCCAGCCATTACTATGGGGTCGTCCTCTCCTATTAAGGTGCCACCAACTTCCTGTGGTGCATATGTGTCATGATGCCTGTTTGCTGATGTTTTGCCAGTTCCCTGAGTAAAGGCAAAGGGTCCCAGCTAAGCAGGCATAAGTAGATGATGATTTGAGACACCCCTGGGATCCACTACCATACTACTCTACGTCTGTTCTTAGGTGTGTCGTACAGGTGGCTCTCACGGAAACCCAGACAGGGGAATTTGGCTAATTAAGCAGAGTAAATAGCGGATAAAGCTGTGTTCCTGGAGGGATTGGTGAAGCGTAGGGCCCCAGATATACAATCCCCCTATCTCAGCAACATGCCAATCCATTCACTTTAATGTTATTGTTGGAATTTATTTACAGATTTTGGTAATAGAGGTTAAAGATACTCTATAGAGTGATCCAGTGAACTGTGTTCCATGATTCCATGGTAACGTTCCATTCTTGGAATGGTGTGGGAGTTTGTTTTGTTAATGATGCTAGTAATGCATGCCATGCAGATGGCCCTAGCGATTAAATCAACCAACGAGTGGTGCTAATTAGGATACTGGCCACCAGTGTTCAATGGAAAAATAGATATTTGGAGAGGAATGTGTGCATATTGTATGCATGCATTATCATTTAATTGAATGTAAATGAATCAAGTCATGAAAAATTAATTCACTTGATTAAAGCAACGTGTAATTATAGTGGATACATTGTATAAATTATATTTGTCAACTAGGGTTTAGGCTATATCATAGTTTGACCTTGATATTGTTGTTATATTGACACAACATAAAACAGCTCTGTAAATGTCAATACCACCACAGAACCACCTCATCTATTTCCACATCCATATCCACTTATACAGATGTCATCATGCTATTACACCAGACATATAAAATCTGACACTCAGATAAACGTCCTCGCTGCTGTTGACTTCATTATCTATGAGACAAATACAACATAGTGGTGTCGAACATGTTCTGTTGATGCCTATACTGCAATGCTGCCTCTAAGGATGAAGTGGGTTTATCAGGCTGACCCTGTCCCTGTCCCCGGCACGCTCATGGGTCCAGGGTGATACTGAGCTTCTCTCTCTCCGTCCTTATCAGGACCTCTGTGAATGTGCTCACCTGGCCGTGAAATGGAAATCATTGATGGCTCCTCTCTCTGTTTTAACGAATAGCCCATCACTTCCTCCCTACACAGCCATTTATAGCCTTATTGAAATACATAAAAATATGACCATTTTCTATATCATCCAGGTAAAACTTCCCATAATTACATTAGCTCGCTCATATTTCCTTAAACTTGGGCTGTTATTCTTTCCTCCATTCCTCTGGACAGTGATGCATTAGCTCATATTTCTGTGGTAATGAGAGGCCTATGTTCTCAGTTGAGGTGACACAGTGACCCAAATTAAAGGGAAGGGAGTTATTTGAGGGGTGTAGCTCAGAATGGTAACTCTTCTCCAGAGCTGGAACCACTCTGTATCCGAGTTTGGCCTGCGAGATTGCAATCAGCACTGATAATTAGGAAGCGGCGGCTGTGTTGGGAAGCGGGATTGTTGGCGTGTAGTTGGTGTGGCAGCGGTCCAATGCAATGTGGCGGGGGCTGATAACCGTAGCAGGGCTCGAGCTCCGAGGTGACCGCACTGTCGAAGTGAGAATTGTGGGATTACCACTGAGAAAATGTTGTGTGTGAACCATGGAGGGTGGGGCAAATGCTGCCTAACAGCATGAATACCATTTACAGTAGATTAGACATTCATGGCCACAGTGGGCAAAGCCAAAGCAGTTATGAACATTTGAAAGAGGATTAGAAAGTGAATCCCTTTGCTCATTCTCTGGCTCAAGATTTCTTGGGCATAATACTTTGTCATATTTTGGTGCAGCACATTCCTATTCAAGGGACATTAAATAACACAAACACAGCCCTGAATTGCTTAAAATGGGCATGTGTTTATTTCCTATTGTGTATTCCAGGGCATATAATGTGGTGATATAATGCGTGATTATCTGAATTAGATTCACCTAGTTGGTAACCCCCCCCCAAAATGCATGTCTAACTGTCTGTGTACCAGTTTTCTGTGTTGGCACCTACAATGTGATTATAGATTCATTCTTATCCCTTGTGACATTGCAAATGTGTATCAGTTACGACACCATCTCAAATATCCCATCAGCTTTACTTACATTACTATTCAGGAGGAGAAGTTGGTGTTTCAACTCTAACTTCAAGTTTTGTGATCTCATGGCTGGTCGATGCCTCCTCATATTAAAGCTACACTACAGACGTGACAGAAGGAAATTTCCATCCTCCTCTTTATGCTCGCGGGCACACCTCGACAAATGTCTAAGCCACCATGAACAGTTTGCATTCTCTCCCCTCAGCTGAGCGCCATGCAGCATTTCCTGCTCTGACAGGAGATGTTTTCCGCTTTTCCTCATTCACTGTTCCTAAACGGGAAAGCACACACCCCCGGCTGCTTTTGTTTCACCTATCCAATTTGTCCCTGCCAATTTGGCTCAGATGGATGGCGTTTTATTATCACGCTGCAGAGACAGATTGAAAGATTTCGTTGTCGTTCATTCCATCACTTTTGTGTGTGTGGCAGCATATGCCCTGGATCTAATCAGAAACAAGACACATGCACACGGGGAGGAATTGGCACCATTGTGGCTGATCAGAGAGCTAGGAGAGTCCCCAGATTCCAAATTAGGATTTTCTGCCGCTTTACACATTAGCACGGAAACATGTTTCGTATTTACACGTCTCACCTCTTGGCAAACGAGTGTTCTCTTCTCAACACAGACAAGGACCTTTCAGTGATTTGGTTTTATTCCCAAGAATAAACCAACAAAAGGGGATTAAAGCAGACAAACGTCACTACCTACAATCCTGTCTGCTCCCACTTAAGTCCCAACTCATTTGATCTCACTTTGGAAGTTGGCCCACGTCAAAGCCGACAACAATATTCCCAGTTCTTGAAAAGCTAGTCAGTTGTCGTACTTGGCTACTGGTGGGCTGTGTCTCTACTCTCCACCCTCCTTCATGTCTATGAAGAAGTCAATGGGCAACGTGTAGGCAGCGTGGCCTCTGATAGAGGAGATAGAGGAGGGTTGTACATTTCATCACAACACAAACACCAAGGGATGGGAGAAGAGAGTCATGGGTCCCCACAATAATCTCACATTGCATGGCAGCGATGACAGAAATTAGTTCTTCCCCAGCGGAATACTAAGACAGCTCTTTGTGTCATTTTGATTTCCTTTCTCCTCTGTTGAAGTGGGAGGAAGAAACGCCTTTGTGTCAACCCACACAAGTTAAAAGATAGAGGGATCCGGATGCATTCACTGTGTGTGAGCTCCTTCGTGCGTGTGAACATGAGTGTGTTATCCCCTCAAACCAAATATTTTTCTCTCCAACATGAAAACGTATTCTAACATTTTGTTAGCATCCTAAAATGCAATGATGACGTATCGCTGTAAACTATTCTGATTTCAGGTGGAACCATTTTGCATAATGCTTTCAAAAACCTTTCCTTTATTTCCTTAACAAGTTTTGAATATGTTATTTACAATTCATACTGCAACATTGCAGTTGTGAAGGATAGAAAGGGTGTTCTTTCTTGATGCCATTCCTTATTAATCATTATTATTATTAGTCAAATTAAGAAGGACAGTAACTCAAGTTTGAATCCATCTACGTCACTAGCGGTTTCTATAAAAAGGCTTATTGCGGTAACACAAAACTTGAATCAACTGAGTTTTCAACGACTAAACATTGTGTTATAATTACCACAGGAGAGTGTGATTCTGAATGAATAGTGGGGACATGTTGATCTATGTGTGCTCTTAATGGGATGATTAGTGATGCTTAATGTTTTAAGTAGTTACAGCTCTCAAATCACTGAAAATAGGTTAATTAGCTTCCTGAGCTAAGACACCTCACTGGAAGAAGGTCAATGGGCACCTCACCTGGTTTGCGCTCCTCCAAAGTCTGACCAGAAGACCGGTCCGTCTTCCTCTTCTCCGGCGGCGTTGTTTTGGGTCGGCCTCTGGGATCAGTTCAAATGCAGACAAAGTATCTGCTTCGGGAAAGTCGTAGTGCTGGGCGGAGTGCTGGTAAGTTGATGTCGCTCTGATATCCAATAGTTCTTCCCGGCTGTATGTAATAACACTTATGATTTTCTGGGCTAACAATTTAAGAAATAATACATAAAAAACAATATACTGCAAAGTTTCCTAAGGAATTGAAGTGAGGCAGCCCTCTCTGCCGGAGCCATCGTGAAGTTTTTTTCCCAATAGATTCTAGACGATTCTGTGCATCCAACTTTGTGGCAATAGTTTGGGGAAGACCCTTTCCTGTTTCAGCATGACAATGCCCCCATGCACAAAGCAAGGTCCATACAGAAATGGATGTCGAGATCGGTGTGGAAAAACTTGACTGGCTTGCACAGAGCCCTGACCTCAATCCCGTTGAACACCTTTGGGATGAATTGGAACGCAGACTGCGAGCCAGGCCTAATCGCCCAACATCAGTGCCCGACCTCACTAAAACTCTTGTGGCTGAATAGAAGCAAGTCCCCACAGCAATGTTCCAACATCTAGTGCAAAGCCTTCCCAGAAGAGTGGAGGCCATTATAGCAGCAAAGGGGGACCAACTCCATATTAATGCTCATGATTTTGGAATGAGAAATTCGACGGGGAGGTGTCCACATACTTTTATTCATATAGTGTATTTTTCGGTTAGGAATGAAAGTTAAAAAGATGTCATTTATAGACGTCTATGTTTGTACCAAATCTGAACCAAAAATAGATGTCTGTGTTTTGGACAATTCAAGGCTGGTCCAGACCGAACCAAATCTGTACCAAACACCAAGATTGGTCTATGATTGGTTGTGCTTACTGGAGTGTAGCCTACCGTTTCGGCCCGCAATTAATGTTAAAAATGGCCATCCATGTGTTAGGACAACCGTTTGTAAAATACCAAAAAAAGACGGCTGGTCCAGACAGGATATGTTGTCGTTGGTCTGTGCTCACTGGGGTGTAGCCTAGAGTGTCTGTCGCAATGGAATTTTATGAATGCCCATCCATGTGGTAGGCCTATTGTTTGTAAAACAGGCAGATGCATTGGCTTTATTAGTCCTGATTTCTGTGACTAGTCAATTTGGCTATCAGCTACCCAACTTTAACAGGAGTTATCAAGATGCCTATTTGCAATGAGAATCAATGTGAATCAATGTTTACACAGCGGGGAATGCAGAAGTATGCTATTTTCTTTTTCACTATGATCAGATCATGAAACATTTACAGATACAAACTTGAAACCATTGATCATGACAATTTAGCCCACGGGGTCAATCTCATGGACATTGTGAGTAGCCTGATTGTCCCCTCCATATTGTCCATTTTACTTTTTACCTGTCCAGTTTTTAGGATATGATGTTTGATAACATGTCAGCAAATGTATTTATTTGATTGGGCCCATTTAGGTTAGGCTATTTGATCTGAGAAACGTGCGTGATATAAAACGCGCCTATCTCATTACATTGTCATACATTTTATCTCCAGTCTGTAAGCTACAGGAAACGCCGCATACTCTTTCTACCATAAGCTACACTACCATTCTAAAGTTTGGGGTAATTTGAAATGTCCTTTTTTATTTTAGAAAGGCACATTATTTGTCCTTTAAAATAACATAAAATTAATCAGAAATACAGTGTAGACATAGCTAACACAACATGCCATTGGAACACAGGAGTGATGGCTGCTGATAATGGGTCTCTGTACGCCTTTGTAGATAGTCCATAAAATAATCTGCAATTTCCAGCTATAATAGTCATTTACAACATTAACAATAGCTACACTGTATTTCTGATCAATTTGATGCTATTTTTATAGACACATTTTTTTGCTTTTCTTTAAAAAACAAGGACATTTATAAGTGACCCCAAACTTTTGAACGTTAGTGTACTGTATATGCTACATAATTTATGTTTGATGATTTTTTGACTGAACGTTGGTCTCTACAACAGTACCCTGGAGAGGAACGCTGTGAAAGGACATGCAGAATATTTTGCACCTTTGCCTTTGACAGAGTGGACACTGACCAGCGCTCACCTAAAAAGCTCATGATTAAGGGCATAATTCTGTTAGGTTATATGTGTTGTTGAAGGTGCATCTTGTTCAGTTAAGCTCGGAAAATGCCGCTGTCGTCAATCAGCCACCTAATCCTGCTTAATGGGCGGGCCGGCCCTGGGTATACAGACAATATTGGACCACAGTCAGAAGGGCTAAGACGAGGGTACATACAGGACAACCTTACAGTAGAATGTAAACAGTGAACTCCTTCACTCGCTGGTGAAGAGTTTTAGGTAACATGAGAAGATCCCGCACACAGTGCCAGAAGACGCAATCACTGTCATCTAAGCATAACAGCTACACTCAAAACCACTTGTGTATATGAGTGCAAGGTGAGAGCTCCGTGAATATTACAGGGTCTTTAATGGTCCCGCACTGACAGGTGTTGGGCATTTGGCTGTGCAGTCACTCAGTGTCCTCGTAAGGAAGGTTTGAGAAAGAGCAACTGAACTGTTTTGTTTGAGGCACTTTCCATTTTCATCTGAATGAGTCATACAGACAATATTTCACAACACACGTCATGTTTCTTTTAAGCACGACATTTTCCTATCTCCCGCAGGAATAGTTCTGCTGTAAATGTTCAAAAGGATGAACTTATTGATCTGTGAGTGAGTCTGAAAAGGTCCCATGTATGTGTCATTGTTGTCAGCTCCCATCTCCTGTTAAATGTTTGGAGATACATGTCAGCTCTCATTTTAATCACGAGCTCCTTTTTATCATTTTATTTAGCTTTATTTACTATTTTACATAATATAAAATATAAGTAAAATATCATTCTGGGCTGTCAAGGACTATTATCAGAAGCATGATTTCGCAGAGAAGATACTTTGTCAAGCTGTCAGTTGCTTATTTTTCTGTTTGACATTTGGCTAATTGAGGGGGGCATAATAGGGATGGGTATACAAGTTCTGCTAAGGGAGAAAGGTTTGATAAATAAATAAATGTTGCAAGAATGTTTGAGATTGATGTGTCTTTAAATGATGCATTCACACACGCCACTTTTGACAGATAATGGCCATACTCTCTCGGAAAATGTAAATGAAGGTGGTAGAAAACAACTCATAATTTGAACGATGGGTAATTGAAAAGGGAAGTGGAACTTCCAGACATGCCCAGCTAAAATGATTTTGTCAGTCAACAAGATATCCTGAAATGACTAAAACTTGAATGATAACTCAACCAGAGGGCAAGATGAACCAGAAATATTTGTGCACTGCACAAATTAACAAAGTTAACTTCTTCTGGCTGCAGCCCGAGGCCGCCCACAATATGACAACAGCCAGCTCAAGTGCAGGGCGCGAAATTCAAAATATATTTTTTAGAAATATTTAACTTTCACACATTAACCTGTCTAGGATGAGGGTGCCGCTAGCGGCACTCCCCCCCCACCCCCACTGAAAAGGCAGAGCCGCGAAATTCAAAAAAAATATATTTTTTAAATATTTAACTTTCACACATTAAAGTCCAATACAGCTAATGAAAGACACAGATCTTGTGAATCCAGCCAACATGTCCGATTTTTAAAATGTTTTACAGGGAAGACACAATATGTAAAGATGTAAATCTATTACCTAAAAACACATTAGCATAATCCACCATCTTTTATTTGTCCACCAACACCAGTAGCTATCACCAATTCGGCTAAACTAAGATATTTATAGCCCCTAACCAACAAAAAAACTCATCAGATGACAGTCTGATAACATATTTATGGTATGGGATAGGTTTTGTTAGAAAAATGTGCATATTTCAGTTAGATGGCATAGGTTACAATTGCACCCACCGTCACAAATGGACTAGAATAACTACATAGAGCAACGTGTTTACCTACTTACTAATCATCAAACATTTCGTAAAAATACACAGCATACACTAATCGAAAGACACAGATCCTGTGAATACAGACAATATTTCAGATTTTCTAAGTGTCTTACAGCGAAAACACAATAAATCGTTATATTAGCATAGCACAGGTGCAAACATTACCCCAGCATTAATTCTAGCCAAAGTGAGCGATAACGTAAACATCGCCAAAATATATTATTTTTTCACTAACCTTCTCAGAATTCTTCAGATGACACCCCTGTAACATCACATTACAACATGCATATACAGTTTGTTCGAAAATGTGCATATTTAGCCACCAAAATCATGGTTACACAATGTGAAATGTAGCCCAGCTGGTGAGAAAATGTCCGTGCGCCATATTAGACAGTGATCTACTCTTATACATAAATACTCATAAACGTGACTAAAAAATATAGGGTGGACATCGATTGATAGACAATTTAATTCTTAATACAATCGCGGAATTACATTTTTTTAATTATCCTTACTTTTCAATACAGTTTGCGCCAAGCGAAGCTACATCAAAAAACATGGCGTCCTAAGCCACTAACATTTTTCGACAGAAACACGATTTATCATAATAAAAATGTCCTACTTTGAGCTGTTCTTCCATCAGTATCTTGGGCAAAGGATCCTTTCTTGGGTCTAATCGTCTTTTGGTGGAAAGCTGTCCTCTTGCCATGTGGAAATGCCAACTGCGTTCGGGATGAACTGGAAGCGTGCCCAGAGATTCACAGCGTTTCAGAAATAAATGTCCCAAAATCGCACTAAACGGATATAAATTGCTATAAAACGCTTTAAATTAACTACCTTATGATGTTTTTAACTCCTATAACGAGTCTTAACATGACCGGAGAAAGATTACTCCCAACACTAATGCTTGGAACAGGTGCGGGTCGGTGTCCTCCACGCGCATAACGCAGCTCCAAAAGACTTACTAGCTACAGGGTTTTTTAATTTATAGTGCCTGTGAACGCGCAATCGACCCCATTCAAATCGTCATCACGTAAAGGCATCCAGGGGAAGACGTAAGCAGTGTCCGTATACTCATAGCAATAACTGTGGCCTTTTAACTGACTCCAGATCAGGGGCCAACATTTCTGAAATCTGACTCCATGTCAGGGAAATTGCTATAGAATGGGTTCTGTTCCACTTAGAGACAAAATTTCAACTCCTATAGAAACTATAGACTGTTTTCTATCCAATAATAATAATAATATGCATATTGTACGATCAAGAATTTTGTGGGAAGCCGTTTCAAAAATTACACGATTAGCATAAATAGTGACAACAGCGCCACCAGCCTCAACAGGTTAACAAGTCCAATACAGCAAATGAAAGGTACACATCTTGTGAATCCAGCCAACATGTCCGATTTTTAAAATGTTTTACAGCGAAAACAGCAGGTATATTTATGTTAGCTCACCACCAAATACAAAAAAAGGACAGACATTATTCACAGCACAGGTAGCATGCACAAAGCCAACCTAACTAACCAAGATCCAACCAACCAAACTAACCAACAAACAACTTCATCAGATGACAGTCTTATAACATGTTATACAATAAATCTATGTTTTGTTCGAAAAATGTGCATATTTCAGGTATAAATCATAGTTTACATTGCAGCTACAATCAGAAATTGCACCGAAAGCAGCCATAATAATTACAGACACCAATGTCAAATACCTAATTACTCATCATAAAACATTTCTAAAAAATACATAGTGTACAGCAAATGAAAGACAGGCATCTTGTGATTCCAGCCAATATTTCCGATTTCTGAAGTGTTTTACAGCGAAAACACAATATAGCGTTATATTAGCTTATCACAATAGCCAGAAACACAAGCCATTTCCCAGCAGTAAAAGTTAGCGATCGTAACAAACCAGTAAAAGATATATAATTTTTGACTAACTAATACTAATATTCTTCATCAGATGACAGTCCTATAACATCAGGTTATACATACACTTATGTTTTGTTCGAAAATGTGCATATTTAGAGCTGAAATCAGTGGTTATACATGTTGCTATCGTAGCTACTTTTTCCACAACGTCTAAACAGCAACGATATTTTTCTAACACTTTTTCTGACACACATATTCTGACCAAATAGCTATTCATAAACATAACAAAAAAATATAGTTGTATAGGAAATGATAGATCCATTAGTTCTTAATGAAATCGCAGTGTTAGAATTCTAAAAAATAACTTCATTACGACATCCAGCTTCGGTATAGCTAGAGTACCCCAAAGTTGGGCGCCGACGACTAGTTCACATCTACGACAGATATATGAAATAGCATCATAAAATGTTTCTTACTTTTGCTGATCTTCCATCAGAATGTTGGACAAGGGGTCCTTTGTCGTAAACAATCGTTGTTTGGATTTAGAATGTCCATTTTCCCTCTTGAATTAACAAGCACACTAGCCAAGTGGCGCGAATCTCTCCATGTCAACAAACGGAAGAGAACGGAACACGGCAAAACTCCCGAAAACATTTCAATAATCTGATGAAACTATATTGAAAAAACATACTTTACGATGATATGGTCACATGTATCAAATAAAATCAAAGCCGGAGATATTAGTCGCCTATAACGGCAGCTAAACAGAAGGCAAATCCAAGTCCCTCTTCGCGCTCTCCAGAAAACAAGAAATGGTGGACACGTCATACAAAGAGCTTGTATTCCACTTCAGACCAAGATAAACACTAAATTTCTTCTCTCACCGCCTCTTGACATCCAGGGGAAGGTCTATGAAGTGCACGTATACTAATACGTATCTTGCCCATTTATAGGCAGGAAGTAGAACAGAGCCTCGATTTCAGACTTTCCACTTCCTGGTCAGGAAGTTTGTGCCAAATGAGTTCTGTTTGACTCACAGATATAATTCAAACGGTTTAAGAAACTAGAGAGTGTTTTCTATCCAATAGTAATAATAATATGCATATTGTACGAGCAAGAATTGAGTACCAGGCCGTTTGAAATGGGCACCTTTTATCTGGCTACTCAATACTGCCCCTGCAGCCCAAACAGGTTAACAGTTAACATACACCTTAGCCAAATACATTTACCCTTTCTGGCGCAGGAGTTCCGGTAGCGTCCCACCTCGAAAAGATCCGGTGAAATTGAAGAGCGCAAAATCAAATTACAGAAATATAAATATTTAACATTCATGAAAATACAAGTGTCAAACATCAAAATAAAGCTTACCTTCTTGTTAATCCAGCCGCTGTCAAATTTCAAAAAGACTTTATGGCGAAAGCACACCATGCGATTTTCTGAGGACAGCGCTCCGCATACAAAACTATGAAAAACATTTTTCAACCAGGCAGGTCCGCCACGATAGTCAGAAAAAGCGATATAATGAATGCCTTACCTTTGAAGATATTCTTCTGTTGGCACTCCAAAAGGTCCCAGCTAAATCACAAATGGTCTTTTTGTTCGATAAAGTCTTTCTTTATATCCCTAAAAACTAGGTTTTAGCTGGCGCGCTTCATTCAATAATCCACCGGTTTTCCTCCTTCAAAATGCATACAAAATGAATCCCAAACGTTACCAATAAACTTCTCCAAACAAGTCAAACAATGTTGATAATCAAACCTCAGGTACCCTAATACGTAAATAAACGATAAAATGTAATACGGAGAATCGTTATTGCCTTTACCGGAGATAAACATCAAAAAACGCGCTCTCAGCCACGCGCATGAAAGCACTACAGCCAAAATGGGAGCCACTTAGAAAAACTACAAATTCTAGCAAATTTTTCCAAAAACAAGCCTGAAACTCTTTCTAAAGACTGTTGACATCGAGTGGAAGCCCTAGGAACTGCAATCTGGGAGAATTTCGCCTCATAATAAACATGACAGCCATTGGAAACAGTGGTAGGCTGAATTTTGTTTTTTTTTGGATGGTTTGTCCTCTGGGTTTCGCCTCCCATATCAGTTCTGTTATACTCACAGACATTATTATAACACTTTTAGAAACTTTAGAGTGTTTTCTATCCAAATCTATATGCATATCCTAGCTTCTGGGCCTGAGCAACAGGCAGATTACTTTGGGCACGCTTTTCATCCGGACGTCAATGTCACGTTCGTCGTAATGTGAAAGAGAGGAGGACCTATTTAACTTCTTCTGGCTGCAAGCCCGAGGCCGGCCACAATATGACAACAGCCACTTCAAGTGCAGGGCGCGAAATTCAAAATATATATTTTTTAAATATTTAACTTTCACACATTAACAAGTCCAATACAGCAAATGAAAGGTACACATCTTGTGAATCCAGCCAACATGTCCGATTTTTTTTATTTTTTTACAGCGAAAACAGCACGTATATTTATGTTAGCTCACCACCAAATACAAAAAAGGACAGACATTTTTCACAGCACAGGTAGCATGCACAAAGACAACCTAACTAACCAAGAACCGACCAAACTAACCAACAAACAACTTCATCAGATGACAGTCTTATAACATGTTAGTCAATAAATCTATGCTTTGTTCGAAAAATGTGCATATTTCAGGTATAAATCATAGTTTACATTGCAGCTACATCAGAAATTGCACCGAAAGCAGCCAGAATAATTACAGACACCAACGTCAAATACCTAAATACTCATCATAAAACATTTCTGAAAAATACATAGTGTACAGCAAATGAAAGACAAGCATCTTGTGAATCCAGCCGATATTTCCGATTTCTTAAGTGTTTTACAGAGAAAACACAATATAGCGTTATATTAGCTTACCACAATAGCCAGAAACACAAGCCATTCCCCAGTAGCAAAAGTTAGCGATCGTAACAAACCAGCAAAAGATATATAATTTTTGACTAACCTTGATAAGCTTCATCAGATGACAGTCCTATAACATCAGGTTATACATACACTTATGTTTTGTTCGAAAATGTGCATATTTAGAGCTGAAATCAGTGGTTATACATTGTGCTAATGTAGCATCGTTTTCCCACAACGTCCGGATATTTTTCGGACACTTTTTCTGACACACATATTCTGACCAAATAACTATTCATAAACATAACTAAAAAATACATGTTGTATAGGAAATGATAGATACACTAGTTCTTAATGCAATCGTCGTGTTAGAATTCTAAAAATAACTTCATTACGATATGCAGTTTACGTCATGGCGAGAGAGAACGCAAAACCTGGCCGCAACCTACTACTACATGTTCGACAGATATATGAAATAACATCATAAAATGGGTCTTACTTTTGATGCTCTTTTATCAGAATGTTGTACAAGGGGTCCTTTGTCGGGAACAATCGTTGTTTGGATTTAGAATGGCCTCTTCTCCAGTCAATTAGCACGGAAAGCTAGCAAAGTGGCGCTAAGCTCTCCTTCCTGAACATACGCAGACAACGCAACACGCCTAACGTCCCGAAAACATTTAAATAATCTTATGAAACTATATTGAAAAAACATACTTTATGATGATATTGTCACATGTATCAAATAAAATCAAGGCCGGAGATATTAGTCGTCTATAACGACAGCTTGTACAGAAGGCAAAACCAGGTGCCTTCGCGCGCTCTCCAGAAAACAGGAAACTGGTGACACGTCATACAAAGAGCATTTATTCGAGCCCAGATCAAGTTACACACTCAATTTCTTCTCTCACTGCTTGTCGACATCAGTTGGAAGACGTATGAAGTCCATCTAAACAAATACATATCAAGGACTTTAATAGGCAGGCCCTAGAAGAGAGCATCGATTTCAGATTTTCCACTTCCTGTCAGGAAGTTTGCTGCAAAAGGAGTTCTGTTTTACTCACAGATATAATTCAAACGGTTTTAGAAACTAGAGAGTCTTTTCTATCCAATAGTAATAATAATATGCATATTGTACGAGCAAGAATTGAGTACGAGGCCGTTTGAAATGGGCACCTTTTATCCGGCTACTCAATACTGCCCCTGCAGCCCAAACAGGTTAATAAGAGCATTTATTCGAGCCCAGATCAAGTTACACACTCAATTTCTTCTCTCACTGCTTGTCGACATCAGTTGGAAGACGTATGAAGTGCATCTAAACAAATAAATATCAAGGACTTTAATAGGCAGGCCCTAGAAGAGAGCATCGATTTCAGATTTTCCACTTCCTGTCAGGAAGTTTGCTGCAAAAGGAGTTCTGTTTTACTCACAGATATAATTCAAACGGTTTTAGAAACTAGAGAGTCTTTTCTATCCAATAGTAATAATAATATGCATATTGTACGAGCAAGAATTGAGTACGAGGCCGTTTGAAATGGGCACCTTTTATCCGGCTACTCAATACTGCCCCTGCAGCCCAAACAGGTTAATAAACGAAGAGAAACACCAAACAGACTAATACAAAACAACACAACGAACGTGAAGCTATAAATGACAAGTGCAGACACAGGCAACTTACATATAGACAATAACCCACAATACAAAACAGGATACCTAAATATGGTTCCCAATCAGAGACAACGCAAAACACCTGTCTCTGATTGAGAAGCATATCAGGCCAAACACATAGAAATAGACAAACCAGACATATAACATTGAATGCCCACTCAGATCACACCCTGAACAAACAAAACATAAAACATACAAAGCAAACTATGGTCAGGGCGTGACAGTCAAAATACTGCCCCATAGCCTAAAGAGGTTTAAACAATGTTTTTCACAATTCCTGACATTTAATCCTAGTAAAGAAATCCCTATTTTAGGTCAGTTAGGATCACCACTTTATTTTAAGAATATGAAATGTCAGAATAATAGTAGAGAGAATGATTTATTCAGCTTTTATTTCTTTCATCACTTTCCCAGTGGGTCAGAAGATTACATACTCTCAATTAATATTTGATAGCATTGCCTTTAAATTGTATAACTTGGGTCAAATATTTCGGGTAGCCTTCCACAAGCTTCCCACAGTAAGTTGGGTGAATTTTGGCCCATTACTCCTGACAGAGCTGGTGTAACTGAGTCAGGTTTGTCGACCTCCTTGCTCGCACATGCTTTTTCAGTTCTGCCCAAACATTTTCTATAGGATTGAGGTCAGGGCTTTGTGATGGCCACTCGAAATTATTACAAAGTGAAAACAGCACCCCCTATTGAGAAGAAGTTAACTTTGTTAGCCATTTTGCCACAACTTTGGAAGAATGCTTGGGGTCATTGTCCATTTGGAAGACCCATTTGCGACCAAGCTTTAACTTCCTGAATGATGTCTTGAGATGTTGCTTCAATATATCCACATAATTTTCCGCCTCATGATGTTATCTATTTTCTGAAGTACACCAGTCCCTCCTACAGCAAAGCACCCGACAACATGAGATGAACATACAAAGACGGCACCCTTTGTAGGGTGCCGTCTTTCGGATGGGACGTTAAACGGGTGTCCTGACTCTCTGAGGTCATTAAAGATCCCATGGCACTTATCGTAAGAGTAGGGGTGTTAACCCCGGTGTCCTGGCTAAATTCCCAATCTGGCCCTCAAACCATCATGGTCATCTAATAATCCCCAGTTTACAATTGGCTCATTCATCCCCCTCCTCTCCCCTGTAACTATTCCCCAGGTCGTTGCTGCAAATGAGAACGTGTTCTCAGTCAACTTACCTGGTAAAATAACGGTAAATAAATAAATGCTACCACCCCGTGCTTCACGGTTGGGATGGTGGTCTTTGGCTTGCAAGCCTTCCCCTTTATCCTCAAAACATAACAATGGTTATTATGGCCAAACAGTTCTATTTTTGTTTCATCAGACCAGAGGACATTTCTCCAAAAAGTTTGATCTTTGTCCCCATGTGCAGTTGCAAACCGTAGTCGGTTAGGCGGTTTTGGTGCAGTGGCTTCTTCCTTGCTGAGCGGACATTCAGGTTATGTTGATATAGGACTTGTTTTACTGTGGATAGAGATACTTTTGTACCTGTTTCCTCCAGCATCTTCACAGGGTCCTTTGCTGTTGTTCTGGGATTGATATCCACTTTTCGCACCAGAGTACGTTCATCTCTAGCAGACAAAACATGTCTCCTTCCTGAGCGGTATGACGGCTGCGTAGTTGCATGGTGTTTATACTTGCGTACTATTTATTGTACAGTTGAATGTGATACCTTCAGGTGTTTGGAAATTGCTCCTAAGGATGAACCAGACTTGTGGAGGTCTACAATTTTTGGCTGATTTCTTTTGATTTTCCCATGATGTCAAGCAAAGAGGCACTGAGTTTGAAGGTAGGCCTTGAAATACATCCACAGGTACACCTCCAATTGGCTCAAATGATGTCAATTAGCCTATCAGAAGCTTCTAAAGCCATTACATAATTTTCTGGAATTTTCCAAGCTGTTTAAAGGCCCAGTCAACTTGGTGTATGTAAACTTTTGACCCAAATGGAATTATGATGCAGTGAATTATCAGTTAAAACCTGTTGGGGATGGGGGCGCTGTTTAGACTATTTATGCTAATTGGGTAATTTTTGAAACGGCTTCCCACAAAATCCTTGATCGTACAATATGCATATTATTATTATTATTGGATAGAAAACAGTCTATAGTTTCTATAGGAGTTGAAATTTTGTCTCTAAGTGGAACAGAGCCCATTCTACAGCAATTTCCCTGACATGGATTCAGATTTCAGAAATGTTGGCCACTGTTCTGAAGTCAGTTAAAAGGGCACTGTCATTGCTATGACTGTACGGACACTTCTTACGTCTTCCCCTGGATGCCTTTACGTGATGACGATTCCAATGGGGTCGATTGCGCGTTCACAGGCCCTATAAATCAAAAAACCCTGTAGCTAGCAAGTCTTTTGTTGGTGCGTCACGCGCGTGGAGGACACCGACCCTCTCCTGTTCCAAGCGTTAGTTTAGCCTGTTATATTTCTCCGGTCATCTTTTCACTCGTTATAGGAGTTAAAAACATCATAAGGTAGTTAATTTAAAGCGTTTTATAGCAATTTATATCCGTTTAGTGCGATTTTGGGACATTTATTTCTTTAACGCTGTGAATAGGTGGGCACGCTTTCAGTTCATCCCGAACGCAGTTGGCATTTCCACATGGCAAGAGGACAGCTTTCCACCAAAAGACGATTCCTCCCAAGAAAGGATCCTTTGCCCAAGATACTGATGGAAGAACAGCTCAAGGTAGGACATTTTTATTATGATAAATCGTGTTTCTGTCGAAACATTTTAGTGGCTTAGGACGCCATGTTTTTTGACGTAGCTTCGCTTGGCGCAAACTGTATTGAAAAGTAAGGATAAATTAAAAAATGTAATAACGCAATTGTATTAAGAATTAAATTGTCTATCAATCCCTGTCCACCCTATATTTTTTAGTCACGTTTATGAGTATTTATGTATAAGAGTAGATCACTGTCTAAGTGGCGCAAGGAAATTTTCTGACCAACTGAGCTACATTTCACATTGTCTAACCATGATTTTGGTGGCTAAATATAAACATTTTCGATCAAACTGTATATGCATGTTGTAATGTGATGTTACAGGAGTGTCATCGGAAGAATTCTGAGAAGGTTAGTGAAAAAATTAATATCTTTTGGCGATGTTGACTTTTATCGCTCACTTTGGCTAGAATCAATGCTGGGCTGCTATGTGGTATGTGCTATGCTAATATAACGATTTATTGTGTTTTCGCTGTAAGACACTTAGAAAATCTGAAATATTGTCTGTATTCACAGGATCTGTGTCTTTCGATTCGTGTATGCTGTGTATTTTTACGAAATGTTTGATGATTAGTAAGTAGGTAAACACGTTGCTCTAAGTAGTTTTTCTATTCCATTTGTGACGGTGGGTGCAATTGTAACCTATGCCATCTACCTGAAATATGCACTTTTTTCTAACAAAACCTATCCCATACCATAAATATGTTATCAGACTGTCATCTAATGAGTTTTTTTGTTGGTTAGGGGCTATAAATATCTTAGTTTAGCCGAATTGGTGATGGCTACTGGTGTTGGTGGACAAATAAAAGATGGTGGATTATGCTAATGTGTTTTTAGGTAATAGATGTACATCTTTACATATTGTGTCTTCCCTGTAAAACATTTTAAAAATCGGACATGTTGACTGGATTCACAAGATCTGTGTCTTTCATTAGCTGTATTGGACTTTAACCTGTCTAGGATCAGCGTGGCGCTAGCGGCAAACCCCCCCCCCCCCCCACTGAAAAACCAGTGCCGCGAAATTCAAAAAAAATATTTTTTTAAAATATTTAACTTTCACACATTAAAGTCCAATACAGCTAATGAAAGACACAGATCTTGTGAATCCAGTCAACATTTCCGATTTTTAAAATGTTTTACAGGGAAGACACAATATGTAAAGATGTACATCTATTACCTAAAAACACATTAGCATAATCCACCATCTTTTATTTGTCCACCAACACCAGTAGCCATCACCAATTCGGCTAAACTAAGATATTTATAGCCCCTAACCAACAAAAAAACTCATTAGATGACAGTCTGATAACATATTTATGGTATGGGATAGGTTTTGTTAGAAAAAAGTGCATATTTCAGGTAGATGGCATAGTTTACAATTGCACCCACCATCACAAATGGACTAGAATAATTACAATGAGCAACGTGTTTACCTAACTACTAATCATCAAACATTTCGTAAAAATACACAGCATACACGAATCGAAAGACACAGATCCTGTGAATACAGACAATATTTCAGATTTTCTAAGTGTCTTACAGCGAAAACACAATAAATCGTTATATTAGCTTAGCACATAGCAATTAGCAGCCCAGCATTGATTCTAGCCAAAGTGAGCGATAAAAGTCAACATCGCCAAAAGATATTAATTTTTTCACTAACCTTCTCAGAATTCTTCCGATGACACTCCTGTAACATCACATTACAACATGCATATACAGTTTGATCGAAAATGTTTATATTTAGCCACCAAAATCATGGTTAGACAATGTGAAATGTAGACAAGCTGGTAAAGAAAAAGTCCTTGCGCCACTTAGACAGTGATCTACTCTTATACATAAATACTCATAAACGTGACTAAAAAATATAGGGTGGACAGGGATTGATAGACAATTTAATTCTTAATACAATTGCGTTATTACATTTTTTAATTTATCCTTACTTTTCAATACAGTTTGCGCCAAGCGAAGCTACGTCAAAAAACATGGCGTCCTAAGCCACTAAAATGTTTCGACAGAAACACGATTTATCATAATAAAAATGTCCTACCTTGAGCTGTTCTTCCATCAGTATCTTGGGCAAAGGATCCTTTCTTGGGAGAAATCGTCTTTTGGTGGAAAGCTGTCCTCTTGCCATGTGGAAATGTCAACTGCGTTCGGGATGAACTGAAAAGCGTGCCCAACTTTTCACATCGTTGCAAAAATAAATGTCCCAAAATCGCACTAAACGGATATAAATTGCTATAAAACGCTTTAAATTAACTACCTTATGATGTTTTTAACTCCTATAACGAGTGAAAAGATGACCGGAGAAATATAACAGGCTAAACTAACGCTTGGAACAGGAGCGGGTCGGTGTCCAGCACGCGCGTTACGCAGCAAGGAAAGACTTGCTAGCTACAGGGTTTTTTGATTTATAGGGCCTGTGAACGCGCAATCGACCCCATTGGAATCGTCATCACGTAAAAGCATCCAGGGGAAGACGTAAGAAGTGTCCGTATAGTCATAGCAATGACAGTGCCCTTTTAACTGACTTCAGAAGAGTGGCCAACATTTCTCAAATCTGACTCCATGTCAGGGAAATTGCTGTAGAATGGGCTCTGTTCCACTTAGAGACAAAATTTCAACTCCTATAGAAACTATAGACTGTTTTCTATCCAATAATAATACTAATATGCATATTGTACGATCAAGGATTTTGTGGGAAGCCGTTTAAAAAATTAGCCAAATTAGCATAAATAGTCTAAACAGCGCCCCCATCCCCAACAGGTTTAATGTGTGAAAGTTAAATATTTTAAAAAAATATTTTTTTTGAATTTCGCGGCACTGGTTTTTCAGTGGGGGGGGGGGGGGTGTGCCGCTAGCGCCACGCTGATCCTAGACAGGTTAAGCTCTCTTGGGTACGTGAGACGTTAGCGTCCCACCTCTTCAACAGCCAGTGAAACTGCTGGGCGCCAAATTCAAATACAGAAATATCATTATAAAAATTCAGAAAACTAAACATATTTTACATAGGTTTAAAGATTAACTTCTTGTGAATCCAACCACGGTGTCAGATTTTTAAAATGCTTTACGGGCGAAAGCATACCTTACGGTTATTTGAGAACATAGCCCAGCAGACAAATCATTACAAACAGTATCCAGTCAAGTAGAAGAGTTACACAAGTCAGAAATAGAGATAAAATTAATCCCTCACCTTTGATGATCTTCATATGGATGCATTCAGCAGACAATCATTTACTAAAATAAATGTTCCTTTTGTTCGATATAGTCTCTTTATATCCAAAAACCTCCGTTTGTTTGCGCGTTTTCTTCAGTAATCCACAGGCTCAAACGCAGTCAAAACAGGCAGACAAAAAATCCAAATTGTATCCTTAAAGTTCATAGAAACATGTCAAACAATGTTTATATTCAATCCTCAGGTTGTTTTTAGCCTAAATAATCGATAATATTTAAACCGGACAATAACGTTGTCAATATAAAATGTAAACAAGAAAGGCACTCTCTCGGTCTCGCGCATGAAAAAGCTCTGTGACACTTTAGGGTCCACTCATTCAGACTGCTCTTACTTCCTAATTTTTCAGAATACAAGCCTGAAACAATTTCTAAAGACTGTCGACATCTAGTGGAAGGCATATGAACTGCAATTTGACTCCTCAGTCAATAGATACTGTAATGGTATTGAATAGAAAACTACAAAACCAAAAAAAACTACTTCCGGAATGGATTTTTCTCAGGTTTTCGCCTGCCAAATCAGTTCTGTTATACTCACAGGCACAATTTTAACAGTTTCGGGAACTTTGGAGTGTTTTCTATCCAAATCTACCTGTTATATGCATAACATATCTTCTGGGCCCGAGAAGCAGGCAGTTTAATTTGGGCATGCTTTCATCCAAAATTCCGAATGTTGCCCCCTACCCTAGAGAAGCTAAATAATCTGTCTGTAAACAATTGTTAAAAAAATGACTGCCTGCCCAGACGGCATCCCTAGCTGCGTCCTCAGAGCATGCGCAGACCAGCTGGCTGGTGTGTTTACGGACATATTCAATCAATCCCTATCCCAGTCTGCTGTTCCCACATGCTTCAAGATGCTTCCATTGTTCCTGTTCCCAAGAAAGCTAAGGTAACTCAGCTAATCGCCCCGTAGCACTCACTTCCGTCATAATGAAGTGCTTTGAGAGACTAGTCAAGGAACATATCACCTCCACCCTACCTGACACCCTAGACCCACTCCAATTTGCTTACCGCCCCAATAGGTCCACAGACGACGCAATCGCAATCACACTGCCCTAACCCATCTGGACAAGAGGAATACCTATGTAAGAATAATGTTCATCGATTACAGCTCAGCATTTAACACCATAGTACCCTCCAGACTCGTCATTAAGCTCGAGACCCTGGGTCTCGACGCCGACCTGTGCAACTGGGTCCTGTACTTTTTGACATGCCACCCCCAGGTGGTGAGGGTAGGTAACAACATCTCCACCCCGCTGATCCTCAACACTGGGGCCCCACAAGGGTGTGTTCTCAGCCCTCTCCTGTACTCCCTGTTCACCCATAACTGCGTGGCCATGCATGCCTCCAACTCAATCATCAAGTTTGCAGACGACACTACAGTGGTAGGCCTGATTACCAACAACGACGAGACGGCCTACAGGGAAGAGGTGAGGGCCCTCGGAGTGTGGTGTCCGGAAAACAACCTCACACTCAACGTCAGCAAAACAAAGGAGATGATGCGCATGCTCTGAGGACGCAGCTAGGGATGCCGTCTGGGTTGGCAGCCAAAGAGAGGAGTCACAAAATGGATTTTGGGGGGGTTTGTATCATTTGATTTACACACCATGCCTACCACTTTGAAGATGCAAAATATTTTTTATTTTGAATCAAACAAGAAATAAGAGAAAAAACTGAAAACTTGATCGTGCATAACTATTCACCCCGCCAAAGTCAATACTTTGTAGAGCCACCTTTTGCAGAAATTACACCTGCAAGTCTCTTGGGGTATGTCTCTATAAGCTTTCCACATCTTGCCATGGAGATTTCTGCCCATTCTTCAAGGCAAAACTGCTCCAGCTCCTTCAATTTGGACGGGTTCCGCTGGTGTACAGAAATCTTTAAGTCATACCACAGATTCTCAATTGGATTGAGGTCTGTGGTTTGACTAGGCCATTTCAAAAACATTTAAATGTTTCCCCTTAAATCACTTGAGTGTTGCTTTAGCAGTATGCTTAGGGTCATTGTCCCACTGGAAGGTGAACATCCGTCAAGGTCTCAAATCTCTGGAAGACTGAAACAGGTTTCCCTCAGGAATTTCCCTGTATTTAGCGCCTTCCATAATTCCTTCAATTCTGACCAGTTTCCCAGTCCCTGTTGATTAAAAACATCAGCATGATGCTGCCACCACCATGCTTCACTGTGGGGATGGTGTTCTCGGGGTGATGAGAGGTGTTGGGTTTCCACCAGACCTAGCATTTTCCTTGATGGCTAAAAAGCTCCATTTTAGTCTCATCTGACCAGAGTACTATCTTCCATATGTTTGGGGAGTCTCCCACATGCCTTTTGGCAAACACCAAATGTGTTCTTATTTTTGTCTTTAAAGATATACTTCTCCTTAATGCAACCGCTGTGTCAGATTTAAAAAAAACTTTACAGCGAAAGCACACCATGGAATAATCTGAGTACAGCGCTCAGCCACCAAAACAAGCCATACAGATACCCGCCATGTTGTGGAGTCAAGAGAAGTCAGAAATAGCATTATACATATTCACTTACCTTTGATGATCTTCATCGGAATGCACTCCCAGGAATCCCAGTTCCACAATAAACCTTTGTTTTGTTGTCAACTCGATCCCGTTAATGGGATTTGAGCCAAAAGAAGTTAAAAAAAGTCCACCTGTGTGCAATCTAACTAATTATGTGACTTCTGAAGGTAATCGGTTACACCAGATCTTATTTAAGGGCTTCAAAGCAAAGGAGGTGAATACATATTCACGCACCACTTTTCCTTTTTTTTATTTTTATTTTTTTAAATAAGGTATTTTTTTCATTTAACTTCACCAATTTGGACTATTTTGTGTATGTCCATTACTTGAAATAAAAATACAAATCTATTTAAATTACAGTTTGTAATGCAACAAAATAGGAAAAACACCAAGGTGGATGA
Source organism: Salvelinus fontinalis (assembly GCF_029448725.1). Taxonomy (NCBI): domain Eukaryota; kingdom Metazoa; phylum Chordata; class Actinopteri; order Salmoniformes; family Salmonidae; genus Salvelinus; species Salvelinus fontinalis. The sequence goes on from NC_074697.1 coordinate 25,839,000, forward strand.
ATACTTTTGCAAGGCACTGTATATATATATATTTCTTAGTATTGCACACACACACAAAAATAAAAAGAATAACCTCAATAGTCTATTTCTTTGTGGTGAATACAGCGTGCATGGCAATCAATCAGGTCCAATAAGAAAAGTCCCTGCTCACAGAGACACATACAGCAGGATCTATTAGCCTGAAAAAACTAAGCAGTGAGCAAAAAAAAGTTGCTAAATTTGCCAAGCAAAGTTTCATGTAAATTAACTCCCTGTGGAATTCCTCCAGTGCACACTGTGCACAGAGAACAGAAGATGATTATATTTAACAATGGGAAAGTTCCTCATTGGAAGCCAGTAGTCACTGTTGCTCTCTGTTAGCGCTGCACTTTTGTTCTGCTTTGGCGCATTTGTTTTATACGTGTTATTATTGCCTGTCATTGTCAACGCCATTGAACTGGGACTTCAGTTCTCTGAAAGTCACTGTTTGTTCCCTGGGAGAGGAGCGGAGAGAACAGCAGGAGAGCAACGCAGATAATTGATACCCTGCTTTGCACGCCGGGGACATTGACTTTAAGAACATTAAGGAAATGAAAGCCAGAGTCTTTGGCTCGATCAACAAATCAGCGACCGGAATGGAACAACACACCGACACAACACACTGCCATGTGTGATGAGCACATCTTGTTTGTGTCTACATCTGTAAAGTAGAGAGGTGCCTTTGTTTCTTTGCAACATTACGGGGGAAGAGGTGTTACCTATTAATGAGGTGTTGTTTTCAGTCCTACAGCAATATAAAAATACTGTGTTTTCACTGTGGAGATAGACTGCAACCACCCCATCCACCAATGTGTGTGTCTGTGTGTTCAATTTATTTATTCCATTTCCCTTTTCACCTGAAAAACAAAGCAGCTCAGCTGTTGCAAATGTGAAAAGCATTCATTATCTCCCCGATTATATCAATACAAAGGTAATTAACAGGCCAATGAGACTCCTGATGTAGTGCTGTGTGAGTATCCCCTTAACTAGCATTATGGGTTGCTCAATGATTGGGGGAAAACAATAAAGCAGTGATTCTGGCCTTGAGTCCATTGTAATAATGCTGTGCGTCATTGTCCTCTATTTTCCTCTAATGGCTGCCCGGTCACATTTGAGTTCTTGTATTTCCAAGGGGCTGGAGCTCAACACTCACTAAACCCGAGAAATAACTGAGACTTCCTGTTGTGCTGCACCATGGCTCCTCTCTCCTGGAGCCTCTAGAGGAACAGATGGCCTGGCACCACCCCCTTCCCTCCGGCCTGCAGCCTGCACAGGCCACGGCTGTCTGTCTCTTAGCATTGGACTGAGAGGCCTAATCAGAGCCAAAGCCACCAAAGAAAGAAAGTGGCACACTAAAATTAGACAGACACAAAGTATGGGCTCAATTCAACTGGCAAACAAACACTCAATGAGGTTATAGACTACGTGGAGTGTGGACCAACCCTGGGGATGTTCCTTCATCTGAAACAATCAAGTGCACCCAACACGGTTTCCCTTGAGGGACAGGCTCCATTAAAATGTGACCAAAAAAAACAAATAAACAAATTAGCTTCAGACAGTCGGTGTGAAATGCCTTTATTTTGTCTGGCTTTATGTCGGCACCAGGTGAGATCTCACCAATGCTAGTAGATACTAACAATCCCTCAAGGTTTTGCTTCTGACCGCAAGGTGCTACAGAGGGTAGTGTGTACGGCCTCGTACAACACTGGGGCCGAGCTCCCTGCCATCCAGGACCTCTATACCAGGTGTCAGAGGAAGACCCTAAAAATGGTAAAAGCTTCCAGCCACCCAAGTTATAGACTGTTCTCTATGCTACCGCTATGCTACCGGTACCGATGCACCAAGTCTGGACCCTGAACAGCTTTTACCCCGAAGCCATAAGACTACTATTCAGTTCTCTATTTTTGCATATTTTTGGTACTGAATGTTATCAGATCTTCAACCAAAACCTAAAATTAGATAAAGAGAACATGAGTTTATACATTAAATAAAATTATTTTTATTTAATTAACAAAGTTATGCAACACCCAATTCCAATGTTTGAAAAAGTAATTGCCCCCTTACACTCAATAACTGGTTGTGCCACCTTTAGCTGCAAGGACTGCAACCAAATCAATCAATCAATCAATCAAGTTTATTTTATATAGCCCTTCGTACATCAGCTAATATCTCGAAGTGCTGTACAGAGACCCAGCCTAAAACCCCAAACAGCTAGAATGCAGGTGAAGAAGCACGGTGGCTAGGAAAAACTCCCTAGAAAGGCAAAAACCTAGGAAGAAACCTAGAGAGGAACCAGGCTATGAGGGGTGGCCAGTCCTCTTCTGGCTGTGCCGGGTGGTGATTATAACAGAACTATGACAAGATGTTCAAAAATGTTCATAAGTGACAAGCATGGTCAAATAATAATCATGGATAATTTTCAGTTGGCTTTTCATAGCCGATCATTAAGAGTTGAAAAACAACAGGTCTGGAACAGGTGGCGGTTCCATAACCGCAGGCAGAACAGCTGAAACCGGAACAGCAGCAAGGCCAGGCGGACTGGGGACAGCAAGGAGCCACCAAGCCCGGCAGTCCCGACGTATGGTCCCAGGGCTCAGGTCCTCCGAGAGAAAGAAAGAGAGAAGGAGAAAATTAGAGAGAGCCAAGATTTTCAAAATGTTCATAAATGACAAGCATGGTCAAATAATAATCAGGAATAAATCTGTTGGCTTTTCATAGCCGATCATTAAGAGTTGAAAACAGCAGGTCTGGGACAGGTAGGGGTTCCGTAACCGCAGGCAGAACAGTTGAAACTGGAATAGCAGCAAGGCCAGGTGGACTGGGGACAGCAGGGAGTCATCATGCCCGGTAGTCCTGACGTATGGTCCTAGGGCTCAGGTTCTCAGAGAGAGAAAGAAAGAGAGAACGAGAGAATTAGAGAAAGCATACTTAAACTCACACAGGACACTGGATAAGACAGGAGAAGTACTCCAGGTATAACCAACTGACCCTAGCCCCCCGACACAAACTACTGCAGCATAAATACTGGAGGCTGAGACAGGAGCGGTCAGGAGACACTGTGGCCCCATCCGAAGATACCCCCGGACAGGGCCAAATAGGAAGGATATAACCCCACCCACTTTGCCAAAGCACAGCCCCCGCACCACTGGAGGGATATCTTCAACCACCAACTTATAATCCTGAGACAAGGCCGAGTATAGCCAACAAAGATCTCCACCACAGCACAAACCAAGGGGGGGGCGCCAACCCAGACAGGAAGATCACGTCAGTAACTCAACCCACTCAAGTGACGCACCCCTCCCAGGGACGGCATGAAAGAGCACCAGTAAGCCAGTGACTCAGCCCCTGTAATAGGGTTAGAGGCAGATAATCCCAGTGGATAGAGGGGAACTGGCCAGGCAGAGACAGCAAGGGCGGTTCGTTGCTCCAGAGCCTTTCCGTTCACCTTCACACTCCTGGGCCAGACTACACTCAATCATATGACCTACTGAAGAGATAAGTCTTCAGTAAAGACTTAAAGGTTGAGACCGAGTCTGCGTCTCTCACATGGGTAGGCAGACTGTTCCATAAAAATGGAGATTTATAGGAGAAAGCCCTGCCTCCCGCTGTTTGCTTAGAAATTCTAGGGACAATTAGGAGGCCTGTGTCTTGTGACCGTAGCGTACGTATTGGTATGTACGGCAGGACCAACTCGGAAAGATAGGTAGGAGCAAGCCCATGTAACGCTTTATAGGTTAACAGTAAAACCTTGAAATCAGCCCTTGCCTTAACAGGAAGCCAGTGTAGGGAAGCTAGCACGGGAGTAATATGATCAAATTTCTTGGTTCTAGTCAGGATTCTAGCAGCCGTATTTAGCACTAACTGAAGTTTATTTAGTGCTTTATCCGGGTAGCCGGAAAGTAGAGCATTGCAGTAGTCTAACCTAGAAGTAACAAATGCATGGATTAATTTTTCTGCATCATTTTTGGACAGAAAATTTCTGATTTTTGCAATGTTACGTAGATGGAAAAAAGCTGTCCTTGAAACAGTCTTGATATGTTCGTCAAAAGAGAGATCAGGGTCAAGAGTAACGCCGAGGTCCTTCACAGTTTTATTTGAGACGACTTTACAACCATCAAGATGAATTGTCAGATTTAACAGAAGATCTCTTTGTTTCTTGGGACCTAGAACAAGCATCTCTGTCTTGTCCGAGTTTAAAAGTAGAAAGTTTTCAGCCATCCACTTCCTTATGTCTGAAACACAGGCTTCTAGCGAGGGCAATTTTGGGGCTTCACCATGTTTCATTGAAATGTACAGCTGTGTGTCATCCGCATAGCAGTGAAAGTTAACATTATGTTTTCGAATAACATCCCCAAGAGGTAAAATATATAGTGAAAACAATAGTGGTCCTAAAACGGAACCTTGAGGAACACCGAAATGCACAGTTGATTTGTCAGAGGACAAACCATTCACAGAGACAAACTGATATCTTTCCGATAGGTAAGATCTAAACCAGGCCAGAACTGGTCCGTGTAGACCAATTTGGGTTTCCAGTCTCTCCAAAAGAATGTGGTGATCGATGGTGTCAAAGGCAGCACTAAGGTCTAGTAGCACGAGGACAGATGCAGAGCCTCGGTCTGACGCCATTAAAAGGTCATTTACCACCTTCACAAGTGCAGTCTCAGTGCTATGATGGGGTCTAAAACCAGACTGAAGCATTTCGTATACATTGTTTGTCTTCAGAAAGGCAGTGAGTTGCTGCGCAACAGCTTTTTCAAAATTTTTTGAGAGGAATGGAAGATTCGATATAGGCCGATAGTTTTTTATATTTTCCGGGTCAAGGTTTGGCTTTTTCAAGAGAGGCTTTATCACTGCCATTTTTAGTGAGTTTGGTAAACATCCGGTGGATAGAGAGCTGTTTATTATGTTCAACATAGGGGGGCCAAGCACAGGAAGCAGCTCTTTCAGCAGTTTAGTAGGAACAGGATCCAGTATGCAGCTTGAAGGTTTAGAGGCCATGATTATTTTCATCATTGTGTCAAGAGATATAGTACTAAAACACTTAAGTGTCTCTCCCGATCCCAGGCCCTGGCAGAGCTGTGCAGATCCAGGACAGCTAAGCCCTGGAAGAATACGCAGATTCAAAGAGGAGTCCGTAATTTGCTTTCTAATGGTCATGATCTTTTCCTCAAAGAAGTTCATGAATTTATTACTGCTGAAGTGAAAGCCATCCTCTCTTGGGGAATGCTGCTTTTTAGTTAGCTTTGCAACAGTATCAAAAATAAATTTTGGATTGTTCTTATTTTTAAATGCTTCCTGTTGTTGTTGATCAGTCTGTCACATTGCCGTGGAGAAATTTTGGCCCAGTATTGCGTGCAGAACTGCTTTAACTCAGTGACATTTGTGGGTTTCCAAGCATGAACTGCTCGTTTCAAGTCCTGCCAAAACATCTTCATTTGGGAAAACTTCAAATGTGTTGCTTTTCAGCCATTTTAATGTAGACTTTATTGAGTGTTTTGGATCATTGTCTTGCTGCATGACCCAGCTCCACTTCAGCTTCAGCTCACAGACGGATGGCCTGACATTCTCCTGTTGAATTCTCTGATACGGAGCACAATTCATGGTTCCTTCTATTAACCTGTTAGGCGGGCTGTCCCGACAAAGGTACACTTATGACAACATCCACCTCAAGTGCAGGGCGCGAAATTCAAAATCTATTTTTTTTTATATTTAATTTTCACACATTAACAAGTCCAATACAGCATTTGAAAGATAAACATCTTGTCAATCCAGCCAACATGTCCGATTTTTTAAATGTTTTACAGAGAAAACACCACATATATTTATGTTAGCTCACCACCAAATAAAAAAGAGGACAGACATTTTTCACAGCACAAGTAGGATGCAAGTAGAATGCACAAGCCAACCTAACTAACCTAGAACCAACCTAAATAACCTAGAAAAAACTACCTCAGATGACAGTCCTATAACATGTTACACAATAAATCTATGTTTTGTTCAAAAAATGTGCATATTTTAGCTATAAATCAGTTTTACATTACTGCTCCCATCATAGCTACAGTCTGAAATCGCACGGGAGTAGCCAGAGAAAATACAGACACCAACGACAACTACTAATTACACATCATAAAACATTTCAGAAAAATATATGGTGGATAGCTAATGAAAGACAAAGATCGTGTGAATAGAGCCAATATTTCCGATTTTTGAAGTGTTTTACAGCGAAAACACAATATATCATTATATTAGCTTACTACATTAGCTAGCACACGGCAGCATTGATTCTAGTCAAACGGTAGCATAGCACAGTTCGACAGATATATGAAAAAGCATCCCAAATTGGGTCCTTATCTTTGTTGATCTTCCATCAGAATGTTCTCCAAGGGGTCCTTTGTTCAGAAACGTCTTTATTTCGATCCAGAACGAACGATTTCCCTCTTGAATTAGCAAGCACACTGGCAGTGCGACGCTAACCTCTCCATCTTGACAAAATTCTTGCGTCGCATCACGTCTAAAGTCCAGAATAAATTTCAATAATATAATTAAACTATATTGAAAAAACATACTTTAGGATGATATTGTGACATGTATCAAATAATATCGAAGCCAGAGATCATATTCACCTTTAACGAGCGTTTTCCAGGAGCCGAGTCCAGGTTCTACTTCGTGCCCAGAAAAAAAAATAAAGTGCGCAGGTCTCACTCCAAGAGGTTGTGTTCAGTCCCTGGACGAGATATTCAAGTCCTTTCTGCTCTCACTTCCGCATGACACCCAGTGGAAGGCGTATGACGTGTTTCTATGGTCCCAAGTGACATGCCTTTTTATAGACAAGGTCTTGAAGAGAGACATCGATTTTGGAAATCTCAAATCCGGATAGGAAATGGGCTGTAAAAATAGTTCTGTTCCACTTAGAGAAATAATTCAAACGTTTTTAGAAACTAGAGACTGTTTTCTATCCAATAGTAGTAAATATATGCATATTGTAAGAGCAAAAATTGATTAAGAGGCCGTTTGAAAATGTGCACATATTTTCCAGTTTTTCAATACGCCCCCTGCAGCCATAAGAAGTTTTTAAGGCAAGTCGTTCAGGTCATGAGGCAGCAAGCATCCCCAAACCATCACACTACCACCACCATGTTTGACAGTCGGTATGAGGTTCTTACTGTGGAATGAAGTTTTTGGTTTTTGCTAGGTATAATGGGACCCATGTTGTCCAAAAAGCCGACTCATAAATGCCAAAAAGCACCTGGATGATCATCAAGACTCTTGGAAGAATATCCTATGGACAGAAAATTCAAAAGCATAACTTTTAGACAAAAAAACAGAAGGTTACTTAACAACTTCTTTGGGATAGGGGGGGCGCTGTTTTCACTTTGGGAAAAAATCGTGCCCAATTTAACCTGTTTGGGCTGCAGGGGCAGTATTGAGTAGCCAGATAAAAGGTGCCCATTTCAAACGGCCTCGTACTCAATTCTTGCTTGTACAATATGCATATTATTATTACTATTGGATAGAAAACACTCTCAAGTTTCTAAAACCGTTTGAATTATATCTGTGAGTAAAACAAAACTCATTTTGCAGCAAACTTCCTGTCAGGAAGTGAAAAATCTGAAATGGAGGCTCTGTTCCAGGGCCTTCCTATTCATTTGCTTGAAATCTATGGATATACATGCACTTCATACGCCTTCCACTAGATGTCAATAGGCAGTGAGAGGTGGAATGGGGTGTCTAGCTTGATCTGAGGTCGAACAAGAGCTCTTGGAATGACGTGACAGCAAATTTCCTTTGTTCAGCAAGGCGCGGGAAGGAACCCTTGATTGCCTTCTGAAAAGCTTTCGGTATAGACGGCTAATATATCCGGCTTTGATTTTATTTGATACATGTGATAATATCATCGTAAAGTATTTTTTTCAATATAGTTTTATCAGATTATTGAACGTTTATCGGGAGTTTTGGCGTTTTCCGTTCTCTGCGTTTGGTGAAGATGGACAACTTCGCGCCACTTGGCTAGCTTTGGTTACTAATTAGACAGGAGAAGAGGACATTCTAAAACCAAACAACGATTTATTCTGGACAAAGGACTCCTTGTACAACATTCTGATGGAAGCTCAGCAAAAGTAGGAACCATTTATGATGTTATTTCGTATTTCTGTGGAAAATGTTTAGTACTATTTTCCACCCTCATTGCAGGCGCTGTCTCGCTATAACGTAAGCTGTTTGTCGTACTAAAGTTATTTTTAGAAATCTAACACGGCGATTGCATTAACCTGTTTGGTGTGCAAGCCCGACGTCGGTACATTTATGACAACAGCCACTTCAAGTGCAGGGCGCGAAATTCAAAATATATATTTTTTAAATATTTAACATTCACACATTAACAAGTCCAATACAGCATATGAAAGGTACACATCTCGTGAATCCAGCCAACATGTCCGATTTTTTTAATGTTTTACAGGGAAGACAAAATATGTAAATCTATTAGCTAACCACGTTAGCAAAAAGACTCCACTTTATTACTTCATCAGTTTTTGACTCCATCAGTAGCTATCACAAATTCGGCCAAATAAAGATATAAATAGCCACTAACCTAGAAACAACCTCATCAGATGAGAGTCTGATAACATATTTATTGTATAGCATATGTGATGTTTTCGAAAAATTTGCATATTTCAGGTATAAATAATAGTTTACATTGCAGCTATATTCAGAAATTGCACCGAAAGCAGCCATAATATTTACAGACACCAACGTCAAATACCTAATTACTCATCATAAAACATTTCTGAAAAATACATAGTGTACAGCAAATGAGACAGGCATCATGTGATGCCAGACAATATTTCCGATTTATTAAGTGTTTTACAGCGAAAACAAAATGTAGCGTTATATTAGCTTAGCACAATAGCCAGAAACACTTGGGCGCCGGCAACTACGACAGATATATGAAACAACATCATAAAATGGGTCTTACTTTTGCTGATCTTTCATCAGAATGTTGAACAAGGTGTCCTTTGTCCAGATGAGTCGTTGTTTGGATTCAGAATGGCAACTTTCTCTCTCCATTTAGCAAGCGCGCTAGCCGGGTTGCACGGATCTCTCCATGTAAACAAACGGAAGAGAACGGAACACGGCAAAACTCCCGAAAAAAATTCAATAATCTGATGAAACTATATTGAAAAAACATACTTTACGATGATATGGTGACATGTATCAAATAAAATCAAAGCCGGAAATAATAGTCGCCTATAACGTCAGCAAAACAAAAGGCAACCCCACTGTCCAAATCGCGTTCTTCAGAGTACCGGAAATGGGGTACACGTCATTCCAAGAGGATTTATTCCATCCCAGATCGAGATAATCACCTCATTTCTTCTCTCACAGCCTTCTTGACACCCAGAGGAAGGTGTATGACGTGCATGTATACTAATAGCTCTTGTGCCCATTTATAGGCAGGAAGAGGAAGAGAGCATCGATTTCAGACTTTGAACTTCCGAGTCAGGAAAAGTGCTGCAGAATGAGTTCTGTTTCACTCAGAGAAATAATTCAAACGGTTTTAGAAACTAGAGAGTGTTTTCTATCCAATAGTAATAATAATATGCATATTGTACGAGCAAGAATTGAGTACGAGGCCGTTTGAAATGGGCACCTTTTATCCGGCTACTCAATACTGCCCCTGCAGCCCAAACAGGTTAAGGCAAAAACTAAAGCAGGGTGGTTGGTCTAGCAACCCAAAGGTTGCGTGTTCAAATCTCATCCAGGCCCCTAGTGTCCGGTCTGGAGAGTGAAGTCACAAGCCCTGGTCTGCCCTATGTACCGTAACTTATGATTGCCAAAAAAGCCAAACCAAGCATTTTTAGATGTCCATTTTGGACTGTGTTTATTATGATCAAGTTTTATCCCCACAGTGAATTATTTAAAAGATTGCTACAAATCGAGATATTTAATTAAATAGTGATCCATTCTGACTACTATATTTGTCGTCACACAGGACCACGTGCTGACACAGACCAATCATGGGCTGACAAGATACAAGGAGGCTCCATAGACATTAAGGTTGACTCTCTCAGGCAGGATGAAAACAATTGCATCGACCATGATCCTTTACTGCCACTTTCAACATGATATTTAGCAATTTTTTTGGTGCCATTCAGACCCATTCAGCGATATGGCACACTTCAAATTCAAATACTTGCGCCATCGGGACTTCTCCATGGAAATACTTGGATGACATCAACGCCATCACTATCTACTGGTTTTAATGTCTATTATTTCATCATGGACAACTTTAGCATTTTAGCTAAATCAGCCACTTTGCAACTACTTACTACTTTTTAGCTACTTTGCAACTACTAAGCATGTTAGCTAACCCTTCCCCTAACCCTTTAAGCTAACTCCTAATCCTAACCTTAATCCTAATTAAGCCCTAACTGTAACCCCTAGTCTATCTAATGTTAGCCACTTAGCTAATGTTAGCCACAAAAAATTGTAATTTAACATATCATACTTTTTGAAAAGTCATAGCATATTGTATGAATTGTAATTGGTAACATACAGTTATACAAATTGTAATTTGTAATATATAATACGAAATGGATGATGGACATCCACAAAATAATACATACAGTACCATACGAAATGAGTGTCTTTGATTTACATTTACTATGTTACGTCTACCCCTAAGTCCAGGTTGCTCCATAATAAAGCAAAATGTAAAATATACATTTCTGTTTGCACATGATTTTCAATAAAGTGGACTGTTCACTGGATAATGCTTCTCAGTCTACTGCATGATGATTCACATCGATTTCAAGGACTAATGATGACTAATGATGACAAAGAAATTCATAGAAGAAGCTGGTGATCATGATAGCATGACCATACCAATGTTCTTTGAGTGTGTAATAGAGCCACACAAATTGGAATAACATGTGTGGCTCTCTGCTAAATATCATTACTCAAATGCATAGTTTAAACGTCAGTATTTAGTCAAATAATTCATAACATGTATAATCTATGGTTATTTACCATTTCTCAAACGTATAGTTTAGACTTCAGCATTTAGAAACAACAAAAGGTTATCATCTTGTAACTTATCTGTAGCCACAGATGGTATCTCAGTCACCTTCCCTTGCTCCATCCATGAAATAAAATAAATAAATAGAGATAAATAAATAAAGAGAAGAAGAATTACAACATGTAATTAGCAGCTCTGATTATTGTTGTTAAGATGTATCTTGTGATTAGGATGCCTTAGAGCTGAATGTGTTGGTATCCTTGGGAGATTGCCTCTAACAAGAGCTGTGGGAAGAATACGAGTGTCAAAAGGAGGACATTCACATTTTGAATATCTGTTTGCCTAAAAAATCCTAATTTAAAGTACAAATGTGCTCAATTTCCCAACTGTTATATGGTGCCCCATATTTGTATAATACCTTGTGGTCCACAACATTACGTAAACCGCGATTATTCTCAGGAATCAAATTACAACATCAATTAAGAGTAGATTAATCCTTAAAACAGTGGTCAGTCAATCACGACCACACAGTATTGATTTCTTAATAATTTTAATAGGTCTCCTCTAATGCAGCTTCTTCTTCTGCAAATATTATTAAGATAGCCTTTGATTGGTGAAGGTTGTTCATTTCTTCACACTCTTTCTAAGAACCAAGACATGACTCTCTTCAGTGGTAAAAAAAAGGTAATTTTCGTCACACTTTAAAACTTCTTACGGCTGGCGGAACCCCGGGACAACATCCATTTCTGAAATCGAGGTTCCTGTTCTGAGGTCAGTTTATAAGTCCCCATGTAAGCTATGGGGCTACATGCACTGCATACGCCTTCCTCTAGATGTCAGTAAGCTGTGAGAATTTGAATGGAGTGGATTGCACCATCTGGGGGACTATAAAGGCTCATGGAACGGAAGTACCGTTCTTTTCAACGGGGCATCTGGCGCAAGGGGGACATCACAATGACGTCCTGCAAAAGCTTTCGTTTTAGCAGTTCTATATCTCCGGTCATGTTTTTATTCGTTATGGGTGTTAAAGACATCATAAGGTAGTTAATTTAAACCGACTTATAGCAGTTTATATCAGTTTATTGCGATTTTCTGGGATTTCTTTGTCACGCGCTTTCACGAGTTGGACACCTCTCCAGTGGGTGGCTATCGTTAGCTGCTATTTCTACAGGAGAAGAGGACATCTTTCAACCAAAAGACGATTATTCTGGAGAAAGGACACCTTGCCCAAGATTCTGATGGAAGCTTGGCAAATAGTAAGCAATCTTTATGTTGTTAATTCGTATTTATGTTGGCAAATGTCAAATAATAATTCTGCCATGAATTTCGGTGCGGTATCGCTTTAGCGCACGCTGTATGTTGAAGTAACGTTAATTTTAAAAATGTAACACAGCGATTGCATTAAGAACTAATTTGTCTTTCATTTGCTGTCCAACCTGTATTTTTAGTCAAGTTTTGGATTTGTTACTGATTAGAATAGGTGCCTTTCCAAAGATTTCTCACAACATTTTCTGGGCAGCTTTGCTACTTTTCTCATTGTATAACCACGATTTGTGCCGCTAAATATGCACATTTTCGAATAAACTCTATATGCATTGTGTAATATGATGTTATAGGACTGTCATCTGAAGAATTCTGAGAAGGTTAGCGAAACAATTTATATATTTTGGTGGTTTATACGTTATCGCTATTTTTGGCTTGAATCAATGCTGTTGTGATGTTTGCTATTGTGGTAAGCTCATATAACGCTATATTATGTTTTTGCTGTAAAACACTTAGAAAATCTGAAATATTGGCTGGATTCACAAGATCTGTGTCTTTCATTTGCTGTACGCTGTGTATTTTTAAGAAATGTTTTATGATGAGTAATTAGGTAATACACGATGGTCTCTGTAGTTATTCTAGTTGCTTTGGTGAGAGTTGTGATGGTGGCTGCAATGGTAAACTATGATTTATACCTGAAATATGTACATTTTTCTAACAAAACATATGCTATACAATAAATATGTTATCAGACTATCATCTGAGGAAGTTGTTTCTTGGTTAGTGGCTATTTATATCTTTATTTGGTTGAAATTGTGATAGCTACCTATGCAGGAAAAAAATGGTGGACAAAAAAAGTTGTGTCTTTTGCTATCGTGGTTAGCTAATAGATTTACATATTGTGTCTTCCCTGTAAAACATTTTAAAAATCAGAAATGATGGCTGGATTCACAAGATGTGTATCTTTCATCTGGTGTCTTGGACTTGTGATTTAATGATATTTAGATGCTACTATTTACTTGTGACGCTATGCTAGGCTATGGTAGTCAGCTTTTTACTGGTGGGGGTGCTCCCGGACCTGGGATTTCTGAAATCGAGGTCCCTGTTCTAGGGTCAGTTTATAAGTCCCCATGCAAGCTATGGGGCTACATGCACTGCATACGCCTTCCTCTAGATGTCAGTAAGCGGTGAGCATTTGAATGGACTGGATTGCACCATCTGGGACACTATAAAGGCTCATGGAACAGAAATCTCACTTCCTGACAGGAAATGTGCTGCAGAATGAGTTCTGTTTCACTCAGAGAAATAATTCAAACGGTTTTAGAAACTAGAGAGTGTTTTCTATCCAATAGTAATAATAATACTTTTATTTATTTCACCTTTATTTAACCAGGTAGGCAAATTGAGAACACGTTCTCATGTTTGATGCATATTGTACGAGCAAGAATTGAGTACGAGGCAGTTTAATTTGGGAACGTAATTATTACAAAGTCCCAACAGCACCCCCTATTGAGAAAAGGTTTTAATGATCGGCTATGAAAAGCCAACTGACATTTATTCCTGATTATTATTTGACCATGCTGGTCATTTATGAACATTTTGAACATCTTGGCCATGTTCTGTTATAATCTCCACCCGCCACAGACAGAAGAGGACTGGCCACCCCTCATAGCCTGGTTCCTCTCTAGGTTTCTTCCTAGGTTTTGGCCTTTCTAGGGAGTTTTTCCCAGCCACCGTGCTTCTACACCTGCATTGCTTGCTGTTTGGGGTTTTAGGCTGGGTCTCTGTACAGCACTTCGAGATATTAGCTGATGTACGAAGGGCTATATAAAATGAACTTGATGAAAAGATAAAAGATAAAGAGCTAGAGAGAGCGAACGAGAGCCATAGTGATAGAGCGAGAGAGAGCTATAGAGACAGAGCGAGAAGGCAAGAGAGAGCTGGAGAAACAGAGGTAGAGTGACAGAGCGAGAGAGTGAGAGAGAGAGAGCTATAGAGACAGCAAAAGAGAACTATGTGAGTGAGAGAGAGCGAGAGAGAGAGACAAGGAGCTAGGAGGAAAACATTGACTAGGTACAGACTCAGTGAGCACAGTCTGGCTATAGAGACCGGTCGTCACAGACAAACCTGGCAGCCCAGAGAGGACAGGCTGTGCTCACTCTGCTCCAGGGGAGAGGTAGAGACAGAGCTGCACTTCCTATTACACTGTGACAAATACTCAGACCTAAGAGAATATTTCTTTCCCAAAATTATAATTCAATACAAAGAATTTGAAACTATAAAAGATGAAGAAAAAATCAAATATTTATTCGGTGAAAAGTTTAAATGTGCAGTTTTGGCAGCCAAATATGTGTCGTCCTACCACAACCTGAGGGACAGCCAGTGAAAAGTGCAATGTCATGTTGATAATATTTCCCATCTTGTTTTGTTTTGTCTTTCATACCATGTCATGTGTCTTCTCAGTCATGTTGACACTGGTCTACTACCATTGCTTTAATGTATTGTTGTTCTGATTAATATTGTTGTTGTTGTTAATGGTAATCCCATGTCCACTACTACTATTATTATTGCTGTTGGTCCCACCATTTATTTATATACAAATATATACAGTGGGGAGAACAAGTATTTTGTACACTGCCGATTTTTGCAGGTTTTCCTACTTACAAAGCATGTAGAGGTCTGTAATTTGTATCATAGGTACACTTCAACTGTGAGAGACGGAATCTAAAACAAAAATCCAAAAAATCACATTGTATGATTTTTAAGTAATTAATTTGCATTTTATTGCATGACATAAGTATTTGATCACCTACCAACCAGTAAGAATTCCGGCTCTCACAGACCTGTTAGTTTTTCTTTAAGAAGCCCTCCTGTTCTCCACTCATTACCTGTATTAACTGCACCTGTTTGAACTCGTTACCTGTATAAAAGACACCTGTCCACACACTCAATCAAACAGACTCCAACCTCTCCACAATGGCCAAGACCAGAGAGCTGTGTAAAGACATCAGGGATAAAATTGTAGACCTGCACAAGGCTGGGATGGGCTACAGGACAATAGGCAAGCAGCTTGGTGAGAAGGCAACAACTGTTGGCGCAATTATTAGAAAATGGAAGAAGTTCAAGATGACGGTCAATCACCCTCGGTCTGGGGCTCCATGCAAGATCTCACCTCGTGGGGCATCAATGATTATGAGGAAGGTGAGGGATCAGCTCAGAACTACAGAGCAGGACCTGGTCAATGACCTGAAGAGAGCTGGGACAACAGTCTCAAAGAAAACCATTAGCAACACACTACGCCGTCATGGATTAAAATCCTGCAGTGCACACAAGGTCCCCCTGCTCAAGCCATGTCCAGGTCCGTCTGAAGTTTGCCAATGACCATCTGGATGATCCAGAGGAGGAATGGGAGAAGATCATGTGGTCTGGTGAGATAAAAATAGAGCTTTTTGGTCTAATCTCCACTCGCCGCGTTTGGAGGAAGAAGAAGGATGAGTACAACCCCAAGAACACCATCCCAACCGTGAAGCATGGAAGTGGAAACATCAGTCTTTGGGGATGCTTTTCTGCAAAGGGGACAGGACGAATGCACCATATTGAGGGGAGGATGGATGGGGCCATGTATCGCGAGATCTTGGCCAACAACCTCCTTCCCTCAGTAAGAGCATTGAAGATGGGTCGTGGCTGGGTCTTCCAGCATGACAACGACCCGAAACACACAGCCAGGGCAACTAAGGAGTGGCTCCGTAAGAAGCATCTCAAGGTCCTGGAGTGGCCTAGCCAGTCTCCAGACCTGAACCCAATAGAAAATCTTTGGAGGGAGCTGAAAGTCCGTATTGCCCAGCGACAGCCCCGAAACCTGAAGGATCTGGAGAAGGTCTGAATGGAGGAGTGGGCCAAAATCCCTGCTGCAGTGTGTGCAAACCTGGTCAAGAACTACAGGAAATGTATGATCTCTGTAATTGCAAACAAAGGTTTCTGTACCAAATATTAAGTTCTGCTTTTCTGATGTATCAAATACTTATGTCATGCAATAAAATGCAAATTAATTACTAAAAATCATACAATGTGATTTTCTTGATTTTTCAGTTCACAGTTGAAGTGTACCTAAGATAAAAATTACAGACCTCTACATGCTTTGTAAGTAGGAAAACCTGCAAAATCGGCAGTGTATCAAATACTTGTTCTCCCCACTGTATATAAATAGCTATTTTTTCTTCTTCTATATGTATACTTTGACAATGTAAGTAATAATGAACTTGCCATGTCATTAAAGTCAATTGAAATTGAAAATTGAAATTGAGAGAGAGGGAGAGAGCTATAGAGAGCTAGATAGCTCTTGAGACAGAGCGAGAGAGAACAAGAGAGAGGGAGAGAGAGCGGGAGAGCTATAGAGACAAAACTAGAGTGAGAGAGAGCGAGAGAGAGCTATAGAGACAGAGCGAGAGACAGTGAAAAGAAATACATAATATATCATATTAGGGAATTGGGCAGTATCGCTGTTGTTACGTGAAATAAGGTCCCCCCACTGCAGGTTGGTTCCAGGCAGTAAAATGATACATGAAGAGGATAAAAGACTAGTCAATTACGGCAGCACATTATTAACCTAAACTAATTAAGACCTCTGGGTAATGTGGGAAATGAAACACTAGCCGCGCCTTCCACAATGTGGAGTCCCATGGCTATGCCATACCGAAGCTGTCTTTGTTCTGCATGTCCCTCTCCCCAGCTCTACTGGCATCTTCTGAGCTTGTGTCTGTGTGTGTGTGTGGCCAGCAGTCTTGGCTGAGTAGTGAAGGGATAACCATGGAATGAGGACTTGCAGTCCGGGCAGCAGCAGAGTAGTGTTGCTCACTAATCAAACATTCTACTCTCCACAACTCTACAGCATACTGTTGACACAACTCTACAGCATACTGTTGACACAACTCTACTGCATACTGTTGACACAACTCTACAGCATACTGTTGACACAACTCTACTGCATACTGTTGACACAACTCTACAGCATACTGTTGACACAACTCTACTGCATACTGTTGACACAACTCTACTGAATACTGTTGACACAACTCTACAGCATACTGTTGACACAACTCTACAGCATACTGTTGACACAACTCTACAGCATACTGTTGACACAACTCTACTGCATACTGTTGACACAACTCTACAGCATACTGTTGACACAACTCTACTGCATACTGTTGACACAACTCTATTGCATACTGTTGACACAACTCTACTGCATACTGTTGACACAACTCTACTGCATACTGTTGACACAACTCTACAGCATACTGTTGACACAACTCTACTGCATACTGTTGACACAACTCTACTGCATACTGTTGACACAACTCTACTGCATACTGTTGACACAACTCTACTGCATACTGTTGACACAACTCTACTGCATACTGTTGACACAACTCTATTGCATACTGTTGACACAACTCTACTGCATACTGTTGACACAACTCTACTGCATACTGTTGACACAACTCTACAGCATACTGTTGACACAACTCTACTGCATACTGTTGACACAACTCTACTGCATACTGTTGACACAACTCTACTGCATACTGTTGACACAACTCTACTGCATACTGTTGACACAACTCTACTGCATACTGTTGACCAAATTGCGCTTCACACTCAAAAGGAACGACCTCCATGAACTCTATTGTGTGAGAGAAATACACTCAGAAGTGGGTTTGGGGAATGTTCAAAGAGGACATAGGACTAATATAAACAGTGGAGGAAAAAAGGGAAACCTTACAGGCTCAGATATTGATAAACCACAAGGCAGTGCCTTGATTTTGTGTGTTTTCCTCAGTGCTACCAACAACAACAGAGTGAGTTTGGAATGTAGAAACACTGTGAAAACAAAGGTCATGAGAGTTCAGTGGTCATGACCAAGTCACATGTATATGGCCTGTTCTCAATCTAAAGTCTGAGTACCCAGATCGAGGAAAAATCATGTTTTAGACGAATAATCTATTTTCACAAATTTAGCGCAGCATTCACAACTTTAAATGGTCTTCAACAAGCTTCACCAAGCTGTGACCTTGTATAGAGATTGTTTCCAAGTCTGTGCAAGTTTGTATGGTATATTCTCATTGGATAGAGTATATAGTGTGGCTTGCTCTTATTGGACAGATCTGTTGATTAAACTCTTAGAAAAATTTGCTATTTTAAACCTTAAAGGGTTCTTTGACTGTCCCAATAGGAGAACCCTTTGAAGAACCCTTTTTGGTTACAGGTAGAATACTTTTGTTTCAGGTAGAACCCTATTGTGTTCCATGTAAAAGTATTTCTACAGTGTTCTACATGGTTGATTCTACTTCGAACCAAAAAGAACCCTTTTGGAACCCTTTGTTTCTAAGAGTGTAGCTTCCCAAGAAAACATTGCCTGCATGTTGTCAAGTAGTAGCTGAAACATAGTGTTATGATATCTGCTAGAGTGATAGCAACACTGTACCACTCTGTAACACTTCAGTGAGGGAAAAGAACAACAGTATACACTCTAAAACACTTACCTGAGTAAAAAGATGGTTATGATTGACTAGATAGCCCCCCCCCCCTCTAGCCCCAAACAGTTTTTGGGGGAGTGTAAATTACATCTCCAACATGTTATTCATGCCTTCGTCCACTCTTACTGCAGACAACATTTCTAGACGAGATACGTTCTACATACTTTGCATATTGGGTCTGGGTTGGAGTCACACATGAGGAAGGAAACACTCTCAACTTGCTGTCATACAGCATGAGGTCATGCATTAAAGCATCCTGTCATGCTAATTGCACTGCTGCACTTCAGAACTGCTTCACTAAAATTACAACTTCTCACCTTCTCTGTGAATGTCTCCTTCTCTGGAAATGAATGCTAACTATAACCTGTTGGGTCCAGCAGCTCCCTGGAGAAGTGTTGTAAGCCATGTACATAAGCGACGGATAGCCATCAGTGCAAACAAACGAGTTTGCATACTGGACACAAATGTAATCTGCAAACATGAGCAAGGCTTGGTCACTGAATTTGAAAAACAAAGCTAATGAGACTAGTCGCAAACGTGATCTCTAGGTGTTACTGATACTGAGTCAGTCTCAGTGGTGATTGGTGTGGTGCTTTCCTTTTTGAAAGACGTTATGCTACAGTCACATAGAGGGAACATGACAAACTCACGGAGCTAAGTGATGCAGATCAGTACGTCCCTCTCTAATCAGGAGGTTCTAATGCAAATGCTGTCTCACAGGTGACCTGAATCCAGCTCGCTTTGAAGTTCTGTGTCAGTGATCTTGCTTGTCATCAATTTGTGGAGATTATATCATTTCTAAAACTTCCTCTCTGTCCAGGGAATTGCAGCAGGCCTTTTCTCCTCTCCATGATGTGGTTATGATGCCGCTGTAGGGCTAGAGAAAGTAAAGTGCTGACGTCAGCGAATGTATCTGGTATTTCCTAATCCTTCTTTAAAACGTTATCCATTTATTTACCAAGGGATGCCTCCATGTGCACCAGTGGGCTAAGATTTACTTCGTCGTGAATTATCATAGTTTTAATATGTAACATGCCAGAAATAGCATCATTAATTAGATCATGCCGAACAGTTGTTGTTGCTCAGATCATTTTCAGTGTCACGAAAGTCAAGAGAGTAGATTTTCTGAAGACACATTCAAAGCCATACTTTCAATTAAAAACGGACAGACACGACTGTGTCAAGCTTTCAGTATGTCAACAACGATCATGACTTTTTAACAACATACAGTACTGTACATACATCTCTGGATGAAAACCTTTAACATTCATCACCAGCACTACTTTGTCACCCTCAGGCATAGTTTACGTCAGTCAAACAGTGGCAGGATGTGAAGTCTGGACAGGCCCTCACTAGATCTTCACTAATGATAGGATTCTATGACATTACATTATCTTGATTGATTCTTTCCCCAAAAAACTTTCTTTCACACAGCTATTCTTTGACTTTCCTAATGAAGTGATTTTCTATTCAGGTTGTGACCTATCCAAATGCCGTCTTTTTCATATTTCATATTCATATTTCCATGTTCAAACGTCAACTTCCAGTTCCCCTGCCTTCGATATCTACACCGTATTAGTCTGAGTGGACTAATTCACTTTTACTGCCTCAGAAACCCGGATCCGGGATCCCCCCCCACCCCCCCCACACTGATTAGCATCGCTAGCATAGCGTCACATTTAAATAGTAGCATCTAAATATCATTAAATCACAAGTCCAAGACACCTAATGAAAGATACAGATCTTGTGAATAAAGTCACCATTTCAGATTTTTAAAATGTTTTACAGGGAAGACAAAATATGTAAATCTATTAGCTAACCATGTTAGCAAAAGACACCCTTTTTTCTTTGTCCACCATTTTTTCTCAACACCAGTAGCTATCACCAATTCGGCTAAACTAAGATATTGATAGCCACTAACCAAGAAAAACTTCATCAGATGACAGTCTGATAACATATTTATGGTATAGGATAGGTTTTGTTAGAAAAATGTGCATATTTCAGGTATAAATCATAGTTTGCCATTGCAGCCACCAACATAAATCTCACCAAAGCGACTAGAATTACTACAGAGAGCAACGTGTATGACCAATTTACTCATCATAAAACATTTCATAAAAATAGACAAAGCATAGCAATGGAAAGACACAGATCTTGTGATTTCAGACAATATTTCAGATTTTCTAAGCGTTTTACAGCGAAAACACAATAAATCGATAAGTTAGCATACCACATGTGCAAACGTCACCACAGCATGAATTCAAGCCAAAGGGAGCGATATCGTTATCATCGCCAAAAGATATAAATTTTTTCACTAACCTTTTCAGAATTCTTCCGATGACACTCCTGTAACATCATATTACAACATACATATATTGTTTGTTCGAAAATGTGCATATTTAGCCATAAAAAAACGTGGTTATACAATGAAAATAGTAGCAAATCAAGCCTGAACATGTCGGACGCCATCTTTCATAGTGATCTAGTTTAATCGAAAGCTAATCATATACTTGACTAAAAAATACAGGGTTGACAGGAATCGAAAGACAAATTAGTTCTTAATGCAATCGCTGATTTACATTTCTAAAATTATCCTTACTGTGCAATACAGGGTTCGCCAAGCGAAGCTATAGCAAACAAAATGGCGGATATATGCGTTTACAATATTTCGACAGAAAAACGATTTATCATATTAAATATTTCTTACTATGAGGTGATTTTCCATCAGATTCTTGGGCAATGCATCCTTTCTTGGGTCTAATCTTCTTTTGGTCGAAAGATGTCCTCTGTCCGTCGAAATGCCTACTAACGTTCGACCGGGACCCCGAAACGTGCCCGGTGCTTGAAAGTGCATAACAAAGCAATGCCTCAAAATCGCACTAAACGGATCTAAATTGCTATAAAACGGTTCAAATTAACTACGTTATGATGTTTCTAACTCCTATATCGAATTAAATTACAGACAGATACATTTCACGTTGATAACCGAGCCTCTGAAAATGGCATCCCGAAGACCTCTTCTGCGTAATGGCCAGAGTCGAAAGGGGGGCTACCCTCACTCCTTGGCCTTTTATAACCTCTGAGAGCTATGCAGAAAGCCCATTCCACTTCTCATTGGTTACTGACATCCAGGGGAAGGCGGGTGCAGTTCATGTCGTTCCATAGGATATACAGAGACTTTCAAAACTGATCTGAAATCAGAGCTTCGCTCTCAGACCATCGCAGTACCTGTCATGGATTTCGCTGTAGAAAGAGTTCTGGGTCACCCACAGACAAAATTCCAACGGCTATAGAAACTAGAGAGTGTTTTCTATCCAATAGAATTAATAATATGCAGATTGTATGATCAAGAATTGAGCACGAGGCAGTTTAATTTGGTGACACCCAGAAATAAAAAATGCTAATTGCGCCACCTATTAACAAAAGGTTAAAAAGGACTGCATGTGTCAACAGAAATACATCATCATGCATCAATGGATTTCACCATCGATACAGTATTTGAAGCAAGTGTGAATGTGATCAGAAACACTACTGAGCAGAAACTATTGCTATTGTGATGTTTGGTTTGTTGGCCTATTCTTAGGTACTAATCTGTACATTTCCATATCGGAATTCTCCAAAATGAACTACACATCAACAGAAACAATTGAATTTTCTTGTCAAACAACGATCAGATCTTTACAGTACATCGTCCACTCCTCAAAGGAAATCCCACTAAATTCCATAGACACATTTACTCCCACATTGCTGCTCTATAACATTCCCTTCTCTAAATTGATTGTATGAAGCTGAATTATTAATAGCTAAATGATCTTTCAAACGCTCTATGAAAGTTTCCAGACTTACATCTTCATGTAGTTAACTTATGAATGAAGGACTGCCCGTGATCCAGGCCTTTACATGTGTTGAGACAGTAATACACCTAGACCAAGACACCAACGTAGCTCTGCTCTCCGATCCTAACATGGCTCAAAGTGGCTAGGCTGGATTTATAAGGAAAGCCCTGAGCTCTGCGTTTGTTGCTTCTGTTCTACGTATTGCTCTAAGCCTGAAGCAGCAGACACAGGATCCCACAGCAACCATGGGGATTTGAACCTGGAAAAGTGATTTCAACTGCAGACGTATTGCACTAGGACTTAACAGGCAAAACTTTTCAAGACAATTTCCTGACCTGCAGAAATCCTATCGTCTCGCACTCTTGTCTGATCCTCTTCGGGCATGTCGACCAGTGCAACGGGATGGTACCTTTAGTATTATTTGTGTGGGTTACTAAGTTGAAACCATCCAAGTAAACAGAACCCTACCAGTTTAAAGGACAGTTTCGACCATGAAACACATCTGAATTGATTAATAGTACCGGTGTCCTGCTGGTAATAACCAAAATAATTAAACCTGTAATCTTACATTTTTTTTTATGTGCCATATCCCTTTATTAGTTTGACTTTATTATGACATAGACTGTTCAGTAGTTCCTTAATGAATCAAACCAATTTCGATAAAATTACTGGAAATACTGTTTTCCCTGTGTACTATTGGAATGAAGTGTTGGTAGCTCTTTATACAACATATTATTGGGCCTCCGCCAGACTATTGATGTCTGAGATCCGTTGGGGATACAACACATCTTCTTTACCTCTCTGCCAACTGACAGGTCCTTTAGGATTACGTTTAGAGGTGGATAAGATGGGAGTAATAGTTTTAGAGTAATAGTGTTACAATGTGCGTTAATGCTTTAGAACGAACACTCTTTGCTGGTTGAACAGATGAGATGTGGCAGCAGACAGCCTCTGTCATGAACAGTTAGACACGCTTCATTACTCCAACCATTCCCTCTCTGTTTATGATACAGTGATACCTGTGGACACCGCCAGTCACTGGACCATATTTCCAGTTTACATAGCTTTACTCACGGAAAGGGCATCTGTGTTTACTTGCTTGAGTAGTAGTTGCACAGATTAATTCAAATTAGACAGAATATTTGAGAACTCCTTTAGTTTGTGTGCATGTAATTACTGCCTTCCCATAATGCTCTGTTAAGCTCCAATGAGAGGGTATGAGTAGAGGGGCGTGTAAGGTTCTAGTTGGTTTTCTGAACAAAAACAAATTAGTGTAATGGCATAAACCCATTTGAGTGCGTTGATCAGGAAGCAAGGAATGTAGGGATACTTTTTTTCACTTCTGAATTAACATCCATACTTTATTAATCTTCTCAAAAATTGGACCTAACTGTAAAGTAGTTCTAACGCTGCTAGTCCTAAAAGCTACAGGGATTTTAAAAACAGTTTCAAAATTCTGCTTTTCTACTTACTTCATTACGTTACAGTTTGCCTGTGGTGTTTGAGTGAATAATATAAAGATGTGGAGATGTAAGCCTCAATTGAACCCATAGATAAGGGTGGTCGAAAGAAGTGAACAACAACTTCTCAAATAATGGCTGCCCATACACTATACTCTCTTTCACAAACCATGTCTGTATTTCTAAGAATCAGCAAGTCCCATTCTTCTGCTGCTTTTTTAAAAGCATTTTGTAAACAGCCCTTTTAAGCCTTGGAGTTTAAAGGCAGAGGTATACACAAGCCAACCAGAGCACCTGGGTAGACGTCAAACGAGGAGTGTTTTGTTGTGTTTGTTGTTTCTGTACAGCACTTCGAGATATTAGCTGATGTACGAAGGGCTGTATAAAATAAACTTGATTTGATTTGATTTGTGTCAGTGCCATGTAAGATGTGCTCCACTCTCTAGATCAATCAGACTTTCATTATTAATTCAAAGGGAGAGTTTTCCTTTCATGTCCTGCAGTCTATTAAAAGAGAAGAAGTTAACCATACAGGGAGGTAAACGGCCGACAGACCTTTTGCTCACTGAATTACCCAGCCCACATGCTTCTCTGGGATTGCGTGATGCCCTGCTCCTGTTTATCATCCTGCATTGCCTAATGAAGCAATTGCTGCCTAACACCTAAAGTAAGAAACCATAAGCACTCTCAATCCCACAAGGTTAATGGGATATTTTATCAAGTGAATGTTGCACAGCCACTTTCCAGTTAATACTCTGTAAAAATATGAGGAGAAGGTAGCGGAGATACGATAGGCAGTAATCAGGGAGACATCACTAGGACTGAGGGAGGGTTGGACACAAGGACATTAAGTAGAGAAGATTTTGAAATTAATTGAAATGGCGGCGCCTCACACAAGCCAAGCGTCTCTGTTTTGATGGAGGTGAGACCAATCAAAATGGCCCTCTCTACACACAAAAGCGGGAGGGGGTAAGTGGGGAGAGGGGAGAGCAAAACCTCTCCAGAGTACCGGTGACTGTGCTCTGTACCTTTTGCATGAGAGGAAAATACCAGCAGGTCAAAGGGTAATGCAAAAGAATAAGCTGGTTCAGTGTATCCTGAATTAGTTAATTTGATCCTGAGACCTGCTGTGTATCATCTGCAACCAAGGGGCAGCAGGTGGTCAAATGACATTTACTAAAATAAAGTATAACTAGACACACACACACGCACACACACACACACACACACACACACACACACACACACACACACACACACACACACACACACACACACACACACACACACACACACACACACACACACACACACACACACACACACACACACACACAAATATGTTCTCTTGTTTTTGACCTGAAGTATATTTGCTTTGATCTAACCGTTATGAGTGCCTGAACATTTAATTCTCATTATTAAAGCTTCAACGGTGAAGATACACATATTAAAAAATACACGTTTGCACCCAAGCGGTTGCTGCTGAATTCATTCCTGTAAAAGCTTAATACATTTTCATTATAATGATGTCATTTATTTATTTGTTCATTACTTTGGCATACAGAAGACAAATGGCATTTGTGACCCATGTCACTTGAAACTATCATTTAAGCATCTACAATCACTTAAGGACACATACTGTATTCATAAAGACTAGTCCAACTCATTGAATATTGCAATTCAATATATTTGTTGAACTGACCAATGCAGTCAATGGCCAATGGGCACTAAGTACAGTGCCTGTACTCAAACCAGTTCAGAGGAGTGGGTCTAGGCCTCTAATGAACTGTGAAATTACGTTACATAAAGCGAAGAATAGGCTGAGATTGTCTTGGTGCCTAGTGCTATGAAACTGACTATAGGACGAGGAGGGACAGGGTTACTGATCTAACTTAAAGCTAGGTGAATGAGAAGGAGACACTGCCACAGTGGGTTTGGTAGCTTACCTCACTGTTATTGTTTAAATTTAAGAACTTCCTTAAGATTTGAGATTTACTGTATGTGTGGATAGCGATGGTTGGCTTCCCTCTTCCCTAAATAGGGGGGATTCAAAGAGCAGGGTTTCAGGTGGGCAATTGGCGCATGAGAAGAGGGGTATGTGAAGCTAGCATATGATTGACATTGTAAGAAGGAATTCTGACTGACGCGGTGAGACAGGGCTCTTCTTGGAGGGATTCACTAGGATTCACCTGCCTTTAATTATTTTATTGCGCTGAAAAGTTACTGGCAAAATCCCAGAATTTCAAGTATTATACATTTAACAATACATTATAGAAAGTACAGAACATGAGACAAAGTACGAGTGTCCACAATGTGGGCAAATTTTGAATTGAATTGTCTGACATCATGTTATGTTCTGTTTGATTTTATTTAATGGGGAGTTGAGCACATTTGAAGCAAATGCCCTTTCAGACTCATTCCCCTTGATGTAATGCTCACAGGTATGGGTATGGAATTTTTCATTTTGTTGTTCCTTCTCAGTCTTGAACAACTCCATCAATATCCGTCGTAGAGGCTGATTATGTAGCAACTAAAACAGACTCAAGTATTGTTAGCTCTTGTAAAAAAAGGAAAGACACTGAACTTCTTATCACACTCAATTGATTTCTAGCTGTAGATAAGGCTGTGGCGGTGCTGTGCTTTTATAATACTGTTTACTGAGACCCAAGGGCAAGTGACTCAGCTGGCTCTCTGGTAACAACTGGGCCAGCTCATCTTGTTGCGAACAGGTGGAGAGCGTTGAGGCAGAACACACTCCCTGATTCGGGTCACTGTGGTTATTTTACTTATTTTTATTTATTTTTCTCCAGTGAGACTTCAACAGTCCAACACTCGACCCTCATTTCAATGATTACGGTCCCCCTAGGCCCGTGGGTGGTGCAGATAATTTGCTTAATTTGTTGCCATTCACTTTTAGGACATGGATCAAAGAGCTGTTAAATTGCACTGACGTGGCGTCTAGGAGTGACTGAGAGAGACGCATTGAGCCCTCTAGCTGAGGGAGGAGACTTTAGTTCACTGCTATGTGTATGCCAGAAAAAGCCACCTACTCATTCCAAACCAGGTCAAACTCCATTACTGACTGGATAATAGTGACATCCAAATCACATGACATCAATGGAATATACACTACATTCGTGCACAAGTACGTTTCTTCAGTATTTTCGTATATATAGTCCCTAACATGAAGATAAAGTACTGTGTATTACAAACTCATACAAAGCTTCTCTAAACCTGATCTCACTCTGCTCCAAAAACTCATTCAAACTTGAGATCAGCAGTTTCTCTCTACTTTCTTTCCACAACCTTTTCTTCTTGCTAATTAAAAAAATTAGCTACATAAATCGTCAACTTACCAGAGAGTATGATCATTAGCCATACGACTCCGATGAGAGATATGCAATCAAAGTATAAAGGCAGCAGTGAGTTGGGGGAATGAAAGCTGGAGTCTTCAAAGAGCTGGAGCCCATTGAAAGCCCAGGAGAGGGAGCTGGTGCATGCTGCGGGAGGGTGGGATCAGTTGTCTTCTTAGGAGAGAAGTGACAGAGCTCCTTCTGGACTAGAGGACACAGGGAACCAATAATCAGCAGGGATTGTGTGTCTCTCTCTCTCTCTCTTTTGTCTTAAAAAGTGCAAGAAAGGGGGCCTGGGGGGGGGGGGGGGGGGGGGCCTGTGAAGTAATTAAAAGTGACAGTGACCTGTCACTTGAAAGAATAGGACACTCCAAGTGCCGAGTCAACAACTAAAATGTTGATAGGACAGCGTTTTGCGTTGACCTCCATGTCAACTGGGCTTTATTAGCTAGTCCAACAATCAAGGGCATTTATAAAAGGAAGAAACAGTTTTATAAAAGGAGGAAGTTCAAAGGAGGGGATGTCTGATAGCAGATAGGACTTTTTTTAGAGACGCAGGTAATGTGCCTCTCAATCTTTAATCACACAAATGGGCTGATTTCTGCACTAGATGCCAATTTCTGCATTAGATTCCAGTCTAGGGTATTTCAGAAAATGCTGTTTGTCTCCTCAGCTCTGAAAGAATCACATGGTAGGAAAGTGACAGGAGTCATTACAGGCAGCCGCTAATGATGAGAATGATCCCCTAGCTTAGAGAGGATTTTTTTTAAATTTCAAGTCTATTTAGACTCTTGCAAATAACAGATAATTGCTGCTGCTTTAGCACATAGGCCTAATTGTGTTGACTGTGTAAATCAAGTAGCCTATGTGGTAATTAATGTGATATTTCTCTAAGCATTAGGCTTGTGGCCTCTGTTTGTCAGAGTAAGACAAGATGAAGAATAGTGGCATTGCAGGTAATATAGCAGTGGTGCATAATAGGAGATATTAATTTATTAAAACAATGTTCTACGCTAGACTCTGGTGCCCAGAGGACTCTGATTTCCTGAGGGTCAAAAGGTTGCAATGCATTTAAACTAGTGTAGTTTACCTGGAATTATGCCTCATTATGGTGTCGTAGCAGCTGTGGGAAGAGGGCTTTAGCGACATGTTAACTGCAAAGGTGACATGCACACACACAAGTGCAATCCTATTTTGAGAATAAAGCATAAGAAAGTAAAATCCCATTGATAACACAATAAGAGCTGGAAACACAGCAATGAGACCAAAATGTATTTATCGACACATCTAACATCTGGCTTTTTGGAGATGTTTGCAACATCATGAATTTGTGAACAAGGTATTAGCATAGTCATTATCTTATGGAGGAAGTGTTTCATTAACACGTCCAAAAAATATAAATGATTCAAATGATGTCTCTTATAAGCAAATAGTGAAACAAACATATTCCTTAGTTATTACACTGACAAGAATAATACCTTCTTTGTATTCGACATGTAGTTAGAGCTAAACAAATAATTTTAGAATCCAATCACATTCCAACAAATCCTTACTTCAAACAAATTCAAACAAATGAAACAAATCCTTACCAAACAGCCTTGGGATCACGTAATTAATAGTTCGTTCTCAAGAAAAACATAGTTGACGGTGCATTACATGGCTTTTACAACAACACACCTATTATTGTCAATACAATGCTGCATTGCATGCTGCACGTTGAGGTAGGCAATACAAGTGTGGTTATAAAGTAACTTTATCTCTTATTTATGACATTTCTCTTCGTATATATATATATATATATATATATATATATATATATATATATATATATATATACGCATTTGAGGTTGGCAACAGAGCCTGAACACATAAAATATTTGTTTTCAAGTTTGGATAAATGTCTTCTGGAATGTTCTGTTCAAGCGCCGATAAGCGATACTAACAACTTGGGGCTGGGAGCTTTCATATTGAACTCCCGAAATCTCATAGCCTTCAGATGCTGGCTTCTGCTATATGAGACTTCCAACAAAATCAATGGAAAACAACTTGTTTAGGCCTGCACGGAATACTAAATGCTGCTTTCACCTTTGCTTTCACTCTGATCACACACCCGTTGTACATTAGCAAAACCCAATAGTCTTCAAGTGTAGCAGATGTTCTCTTTATAAACTATTTTCCTGTCTCTGTTCCATTATGGACTTTGCTATTGTAAGACTATTTAAGGACATTGCTATTGTCAGACAGTTTAGTGATTCTGCTATTCTAAGACAATTTAATGACTTTGCTATTGTAAGACTATTAAAGCACTTGGCTATTGTAAGACTATTAAAGGACTTTACTTTTGTAAGACTATGTAATAATACTGCACAGTATGATGCCAATAGAGCAGATGTCCACATTATAGCTAATGATGTCCATTACATGGATCATACACAGTATCTATCTGCAACCATATTGACTATGTCACACTAGGACACATTTGCTTGCCCAATACCCTCTTCAGTTTTGGGCAAAGAGAGAGGGAGGGGGCTTTCAAGGTAGCAGGCAAGGGATTATGGGTCGATTATCTTAGGTAAACCAGAATCTACAGGGTGCATGATATGTTTTGACCTTCATAAAATATTGATTTACTGTTCACCTGTGAACATGCAGAGGGCAAATAATAAAGAAAAACGCTTTGAAGTTGTGCAGTTGTGTGTCACATTGTTTCACAAAGACAGTAGCTTTTTCTTATGCAACCAATTCTAGCAGAGAATGTATCATTATAATTGGAAGGCAAGGACCATAGTAATCGCTGTAGTTACTTAGCAAAATAATTGGATCAACATCAACACTGTATCAAGCATTACATGGGCAGACTAGTATTTTCTTTTTAAATGCATAAAGTGGGCTGTCGTATATTGATTGACAGGAACCCTTGTCAATCAGAAAATATGAAAATTGCATGAACACTGTATGAGTGAGATTCTGTTTAGAATACTGAGCAGTAGGAAAATATGTTGGATTCAAAGACAGTATGTTAAATTCCCCAGATACTTCCAAACATAGGGTAAAATAAGTGCACAGTTAATGCTGTATTTTCAGCTTGCATACTCTGAAGTGGGCTTACTAGCTCACATTTACATGAACTCACTGTGTGCTAGATTCTATTAGTCTAAATTCTAGTAGATTTATGGACCTCAACACTGAAATAATTTTGGAGGAAGTCACGAAGTGGTTAACATAATCCATGGCATGTATCTATTTTGTCTTATCTTACATAATAACAATTACAGATGAAAATGTGTACTTTAGATGATGTGTGTTTTGTTACTATTCACTACATCTGGAGAGTTTTATATAACAAAATAATTAAGCATATTTGAAATTCAGAACAAAGAAAATAACTGTAAATCCGAACTGGTCCTTCACTCCCTCGTCACGTAAAGAGTGGATTTAGCATTGATCAGCAAAGGTTAAGTGGAAGATGTTGATGAATCTTGAGAACTTTGATAAATGAATATTGATTTGATTTTTTTAAATTATCCTGCCAATTATAGCTGGGCTAGATAATTCCCTCTAGACGAGAGCGGAGTGCATCTATTTTTGAAGCAGCTTTAATATTGTTGAAAATAGTCTTGGGCAGCAGTGCTGTATGAATCCTTCAGAACCTTATCTCTCTACTGAACACCGACGCCGTGAGCCATTGTGGAGAAAGCAATAAATAACCTGGCAATGTCAGAGATGTCATAAATCAAAATTCAGAAATGGCTGAATGCTGTTGGACATTTTCCTCTCCAATACTGTTTTATCCCGCTGAATAATGAATAAATTAGAGAGAGGCAAGGCAGGAGGGGAGTGTTTGAATGTACAGTATTCACATGTGTGTCTTTACCATTTATGTTTATGTGTATGCATACGGGCGGGTGTGTAAATATGACCGACTGGCTCGATTCTGTTACGTAGCAACATTTGAAAATGTGTTTTTTACATTGGATAAAAGTAAAGACTTTTAGAAAAAGGGTATATCATACAATATAGTTGAGGAACAATGGGAAAGTATTTCTGCTTTGAAAGACAAACTTGTCACTTCACTTTTGAGAAAATGGGCCATGAATATTTTGGTACACCTACTGGAGAGCCCTTCTTTGTCTACACCCATTCAGCATCGTTCACACCCTCTTAAGCTTTAGCCCCACCCAGCTCTTTAAGGAGTCAGATGTGATGCCATGTGCTAAACAAACAAAGATTTCAAGACTAAAGGCTGGTTTACGCTACGGGTGTGTTCGTTAATTTAATCTGGAGTGCCAGAGTGGGCTCTGGGTGTTCGTAATCTCATAGCGTTGTCAGATTGACCGTTCGTAAATTCAGAGCCTTTCGTTCTCGGAGCGTTCGGAGTGCACACTGGATGCTCTGGCTGAGGAGAAGGGTTGATCCGAGCGTTCTGATCTAACAACAGCAGTCAAGAACACAAGCTAACTCGCTAACGTTGGCAGCTTGCTAGCTACTTCCAGACACAAATGAGAGAACAGCTCACTCTGACCATTTTACTCACCCTAGCAGAGCTTGTTAGGCTGTTTTTATGTTAATCAAATCAAAGTTTATTTGTCACGTGCGCCAAATACAACAGGTGTAGACTTTACAGTGAAATGCTTACTTACAGGCTCTAACCAATAGCGTGAAAAAAAGGTGTGTGTGTGTGTGTGTGTGTGTGTGTGTGTGTGTGTGTGTGTGTGTGTGTGTGTGTGTGTGTGTGTGTGTGTGTGTGTGTGTGTGTGTGTGTGTGTGTGTGTGTGTGTAGGTAAGTAAAGAAATAAAACAACAGTAAAAATACATTTGAAAATAAGAGGATCAAGGCTATATACAGACACTGGTTAGTCAGGCTTATTGAGGTAGTATGTACATGTAGGTATGGTTAACGTGACTATGCATATATGATGAACAGAGAGTAGCAGTAGCGTAAAAGGAGGGGTTGGCGGGAGGTGGGACACAATGCAGATAGCCCAGTTAGCCAATGTGCGGGAGCACTGGTTGGTCGGGCCAATTGAGGTAGTATGTACATGGATGTCTGGTTAAAGTGACTATGCATATAAGATAAACAGAGAGTAGCAGCAGCGTAAAAGAGGGGTTGGGGGGTGGTACACAATGTAAATAGTCCAGGTAACCATTGGTTACCTGTTCAGAAGTCATATGACATGGGGGGAAAAACTTTTGAGAAGCCTTTTTGTCCTAGACTTGGCACTCCGGTTCCGCTTGCCATGCGGTAGTAGAGAGAACAGTCTATGACTGGGGTGGCTGGGGTCTTTGACTAGTTTTAGGGTTTTCCTCTGACACCACCTGGTGTAGAGGTCCTGGATGGCAGGCAGCTTTGCCCCAGTGATGTATTGGGCCGTACGCACTACCCTCTGAAGTGCCTTGCAGTCATTGCGGTCAGAGGCCGAGCAATTGCCGTACCATGCAGTGATGCAACCGGTCAGGATGCTCTCGATGTTGCAGCTGTAGAACCTTTTGAGGATCTCAGGACCCATGCCAAATCTTTTTAGTTTCCTGAGGGGGAATAGGCTTTGTCGTGCCCTCTTCACGACTGTCTTGCTGTGTTTGGACCATTCTAGTTTGTTGTTGATGTAGACACCAAGGAATTTGAAGCTCTCAACCTGCTCCACTGCAGCCCCGTCGATGAGAATGGTGACGTGCTCGGTGCTCCTTTTCCTGTAGTCCACAATCATCTCCTTAGTCTTGGTCACGTTGAGGGATAGGTTGTTATTCTGGCACCACCCGGCCAGGTCTCTGACCTCCTCCCTATAGGCTGTCTCGTCGTTGTCGGTGATAAGGAATCCCACTGTTGTGTCGTCAGCAAACTTAATGATGGTGTTGGACTCGTGCCTGGCCATGCAGTCATGGGTGAACAGGGAGTACAGGAGGGGACTGAGCATGCACCCCTGGGGAGCTCCAGTGTTGAGGATCAGCGTGGCAGATGTGTGGCTACCTACCCTCACACCCTGGGGGTGACGCCTCAGGAAGCCCAGGATCCAGTTGCAGAGGGAGGTGTTGAGTTCCAGGGTCCTTAGCTTAGTGTTGAGCTTTGAGCGTACTATGGTGTTGAACGCTGAGCTGTAGTCAATGAATAGCATTCTCACATACGTAGGTGTTCCTTTTGTCCATGTGGGAAAGGGCAGTGTGGTGTGCAATAGAGATTTTATCATCTGTGGATCTGTTTGGGCGGTATGCAAATTTAAGTGGTTCTAGGGTTTCTGGGATAATGGTGTTGATGTGAGCCATTACCGGCCTTTCAAAGCACTTCATGGCTACATACGTGAGTGCTACGGGTCTGTAGTCATTTAGGCAGGTTGCCTTTGTGTTCTTGGGCACAGGGACTATGCTGGTCTACTTGAAGCATGTTGGTATTACAGACTCAATCAGGGACATGTTGAAAATGTCAGTGAAGACACCTGCCAGTTGGTCAGCACATGCCCGGAGCACACGTCCTGGTAATCTGTTTGGCCCCGCAGCCTTGTGTATGTTGACCTGTTTAAACGTCTTACTCACGTCGGCTGCGGAGAGCATGATCACACAGTCTTCCGGAACAGCTGATGCTCTCATGCATGCCTCAGTGTTGCTTGTCTCGAAGCGAGCATAGAAGTGATTTAGCTCGTCTGGTAGGCTCATGTCACTGTGCAGCTCGCGGCTATGCTTCCCTTTGTATTCTGTAATAGTTTACATGCCCTGCCACATCCGACGAGCATCAGAGCCGGTGTAGTATGATTCAATCTTAGCCCTGTATTGACGCTTTGCCTGTTTGATGGTTCGTCGCAGGGCATAGCGGGATTTCTTGTAAGTGTTATGATGTTGCCTGCTTGGGTACTGCAAACCCCATCCCCCTCTCCCTGCCTTTCCCTGCCTCTTCAACCCATGCTGTGGTCACAGATAGGTCGTAAATTCCGGAGAATCTCCTCATGGCCCAACAGTATTAGACAGGGGGTAAACTTTCAGGACAAAGGAATTTTCTCCCACCTCACAGAACTTGAGGTACGAACATATTTCATGTTCCTGCAAAAGTATAAAAGACCCTGCATGAATCTGCAGGTAGCTAACCAATCAGGTTCAATGTTAGCTACCTAAAATTAGGCTATAACTAACAATGCAAATGGCTCTGAGATACGAATAATATTACTACACAGATCATACACATAACTTTAACTTGCTAGCTAACAGTACACTAACGTGAAAAGAAAACAATTTCCTGACAAAATTAGAAATGTGTAATGTTTTGAAAATGTAGCTAGACTATCTTACCTATATACATGGACGGACGCTTCTACCTCTCTGTCAAGGATGACATTGTTGCCCTTAGTTTAAAGATGTACTGTAATCTTCAAGACAGGTGTTTCATACAACAGCCTTCTGTTCTATTTTCGACTCCGACTGCATGTTTGCAATCACACGCTAGCTTTTTCTCCATCTCCTTAGCTATCATACTCTAATTCCACTGATTTCAAAACTCGGTCCTCCAGAAAGTGGAAAGCAACACTTATGCAATTCTACCACGTGATATCTTTCAAAAAAGATAATTCAGAAAGGATTACCTACAAACACAGACCAAATCATGTTATAGAACGAAGAGTGCTACATGGCAAACCAATCCAAACTCATCTCTCAGCTTGTCCAGCCCACTCATTATCTCAGCCAATCATGGCTAGTGGGAAGGTTGTTGCCTTTTTTCCATAGCTAAACCGACTAGGCTCGTAACTTAACCATTTTATTTGTATTTACAGATGGCATACAAGTTTGTTATTAAGGCACACGAAAGTTCACATGTTCCAGAAGGCATTTCTGCAACAACAAAAAAAGCATTTTGATAAAAAATAACGTTTACGTTCAAATGGCTCTTGCGTGAAGTAGTGAAGCGTGACACACGCCTAGTTTCCTGAAACGAGTCACATACTGTATGTGTGTGTGTGTGCATGTGTGTGTGAGTAGGCCTATGTGTACTTAGCTTACAATGACTGTAAACTGAGATAGGCAAGGGCCAGGTGTGTACGGACAGTCCTAAACATGACCCACACTACAAAGGCCACATGTGTCACAAAGGATTCACATTTCCCACTGTCAAGACAATTTACAAATCAGGCAGACTCTCTATGCGAAAGCACTGTGGAGGATCGGGATGGTTATTTCCAAATCTGTCACACTTTCCTGACAGTGTGATACTCTCCTCTGTGACTTAGCTTTGGTGTCTCAGAGCCTGTCTCTGCCTTTGACGATATTTCCCAATGCCAACCCACCCCAAAATAATCATTCATTGTATTCTTATTTTGTAGCATGTCATGTCCGTGAGTAAGTGGCAATAACATGAACATTGACTATGATGATTGCAGTTTTCACTCAACTGTGGTTTATCTTCTAACTCAGGGAGTTATTCTCTACTGTATTTCCAGCTCATTGCTTCACACTTCCCACCTCCATCACACACGTCCACACCTCCATCACACACGCACACACTCACACACACACACTTACATTGACAGGGTTACTCTTCTCTGTCAATCCAGGCAGAACACTCAGAACACAGTGTGCAACACTGTACAGCATAACTCTGTCTAAACTCTGCCAAAGCTAAGTGGTAACAGTCATTTTCTTTCAACTGAGTGTTCAATATACTTCTGAGTTAATGTACCAAGGGTGACTTTGTCCTCTCATTTACAGTTTTGGTAGGGGGGGGGGGGGGGGGGGCAGTCACGAGTGCTAAGCTATGCTTCATCTCTTCTCCGGCCTGGGTCTGGCCACAATACTTCGTCCACATCACAAGATACGTTTTCTCTTGCCAAACATTGAGGGAAGTATCTCCTAGCATGGCATGTCCAACCTTGGACAGAGGCAACCTCTATGTCCCCACATGCGTCCTCCATTGCCTGGAGAAGCGGCATGCGGGCATTGGGTTGGCGATCATACACTTTCCAGCGCCAGGCTGAGAAGAATTCCTCTATGGGATTTAGAAAAGGTGAATATGGGGGTAGGTATAAAACTTCAAATTGTGGATGGGTGGCAAACCAGTTTTGGACCAGAACAGCCCAGTGAAACTAACATTGTCCCATAAAACCACAAATCTAGCAGACTCCTGATCTGGATCAGGGACAAGCATTGTGTAAATTGCATCCAGAAAAGTGAGCATATGGCCGGTGTTGTACGGACCCAGTGTGGCATTGTGATGGAGGACCCCGTTTTGAGTGATGGCAGCACATATAGTTATATTACCCCCACGCTGTCCAGGGACATTGGTAATTGCCCTCTGTCCTATTACATTTCTTCCGCGGCGCCTGGTTTTGGTGAGGTTGAAGCCAACCTCATCCACATAAATAAAATCATGGCCAATTACATGGGCATCCAGCTCCAATACTCTCTGTAACAGACCAAAGGATCAACAGATGAGTAAATATGGTTTGTCTGAAGTACTGGAAGTAGTGTTGCATACATACCTCTACAAAGTCATGTCGCATATTCTTGTTAGAGTTTCTCTCAAATGGCACCTTGTAAGTTGTTTCATCGTCACTCGGTGCCGTTGGAGGATGCGTTGTATGGTCGACAGGCTTACAGCATTGATGTTGTTAAATATGGTGTCATTATTCAAGATATGCTCTCTTATCTCTCGAATCCTAATTGTATTGTTGGGCAAAACCATATTTATAATTGCAGTCTCTTGTACATCTGTAAACAAGCGTCCTCGTCCTCCATGATGTCTTTGCCTTTCCACTCTGTACAGAATTCAAACACAGTATGTGTTCAGCATAGGAACTGTAAACAATGTACAAAAAAAATGTGGTACAGCATGATAACCAACCTCATTCATTTAATGCAGTAAATGGATGGCTTAGAGTTACAAATGTTTATGCAATACTATGCAGTCATACGTATTTTACAGTACATTACTGTAATGCTAAAATAGTCATTAGATAGTTGCATACCTGTTCTCATTTCTGAAGGTTCGAATTATGGACGCCACTGTAAATCGACACAAGTTGGGCTGGACTCTCAGTCCAGCTTTTCTCATGGTCAAACTGTTTTATGCAATTGACAACTGAGTCAAAGGCTGAGAAATAGCTTATGGTTTTGGATATTTGGTGTGTAGTTTTGCACTTTGAGTGAGAGGTTTCAAAAATCGTGTGACATTAAAAGATGTTGTGTGTAAGCAGTTGGAAAAAACTGTATTACTTGATCCGCAAACAATCTATTCAATTTACACTACCGCTCAAAAGTTTGGGGTCACATAGAAATGTCCTTGTTTTTGAAAGAAAAGCTAATTTTGTGTCCAATAAAATGACATCAAATTGATCAGAAATACAGTGTAGACATTGTTAATGTTGTAAATGACTATTGTAGCTGGAAACGGCAGATTTCATATAGAATATCTATATAGGCATACAGAGGCACATTATCAGCAACCATCACTCCTGTGTTCCAACGGCACATTGTGTTAGCTAATCCAAGTTTATCATTTTAAAAGGCTAATTGATCATTAGAAGACCCTTTTGCAATTATGTTAGCACACCTGAAAAACGTTGTGCTGATTAAAGAAGCAATAAAACTGGCCTTCTTTAGACTTGCTGAGTATCTGGAGCATCAGCATTTGTGGGTCCTCTTGCTCAGTTGTGCACCGGGGCCTCCCACTCCTCTTTCTATTCTGGTTAGAGACAATTTGCGCTGTTCTGTGAAGGGAGAAGTACACAGCGTTGTACGAGATCTTCAGTTTCTTGGCAATTTCTCGTATGGAACAGCCTTAATTTCTCAGAACAAGAATAGACTGACAAGTTTCAGAAGAAAATCTTTGTTTCTGGACATTTTGAGCCTGTACTCGAACCCACAAATGCTGCTGCTCCAGATACTCAACTATTCTAAAGAAAGTCAGTTGTATTGCTTCTTTACAGTTTTTTTTGATTGCTTAAGCACGATTTTCAAAACAGGGCCCGTGTTTTCAAAACACTACACACAATTAGCACAACCACACACCCAATTAGCAAAACACTACAGATCCTTTGCAAAATTAAACACTCTTGTAAAAACTATACACTTCTTTTTAAAAACCACACTTTGTTATCATATGAAACACACACGTTTCACATTACTATACTCTGTTTGCACGAGTTACACTCTGCTGCGATAAACCTAAAACATTTTTAGCACTTCTACTTCCCTATGATTAGAGTAGGCTACTATCAACAAAGTACAAATATAATGTCAATTCACCAAACACTACACAAGACCAATGTTGCAGACTGAAGAAACTCATTCATTTCTCAACACGCCCAAAATGTTGACATGGAGATTCATAATACTGTAACCAAACGTCACTTTACGTATTGTAAGTTCAAAAAAATAATAATAACTAGACATTGTCTCTTCACCTAGCTGGATCTGGCCAGAGAATTTCATCAACATCGCAGGCAATGTCGTCATTAGCAAGACACCTTGGAAAGAAACGTCTTGAATGATGAATCCATCCTTGCATTGCTGCTACCTCCATCTGGTCACAGGCCTCCTCCATGGCTTTGATGAGGAGTACCTCAGCCTGGAGACGGAGATCATATACCTTCCACCGCCGTGCCGAGAAAAACTCTTCTATAGGGTTGAGGAATGGAGTGGAAGATATAGGACGGTGAAATGTGGATGTTGCTGAAACCAGTTCTGAACCAGAGCAGAGCGGTGGAAAGACACATTGTCCCAGACAACAATGTATTGCATATGATCGATTTGATTTGCTGCTGTTATGTTGTGCAATTGGTATGAGTGCTGTGTTGTAAGGGCCCATATGGGCATGGCGGTGGAGGACCCCATTCTGTGTAATGGCTGCACAGAGTGTTATGTTACCCCCACGTTGCCCTGGGACATTGACTATAGCCCTGTGGCCAATGATGTTTCTTCCCCTCCTTCGTGTTCTCATCAGGTTGAACCCAGCCTCATCTACGTAAATGAACTCATGCTGGATCTCCTCTCCATCCATTCGTAAAACTCTCTGAAAAACAGTGTCAGGCAAAATTGTGTAGTTCAGTTTAGATCTAGTATACATATTACAGTACAGTAAAAGATTATGAGACAGTATGCAAGATCACACTGCTAAAGTGAATACATACCTCTGCATAATCATGCCGCAGTCGTTTCACCCTTTCGGAATTGCGCTCGAAAGGCACTCGATAAATTTGCTTCATTTGAATATGTTTTTTTTTTTAGGATGCATGCCAGTGTTGATGTTGAGACCTGATGGATATCGTTGAAAATGGTGTGGTTATTGACAATGTTAACTTGGAGCTGCTTGAGTGTTATAGCATTGTTGGCCAAAACCATGTTTACTATCTCCCTCTCTTGCTGTTCTGTGAACATAGGAGGCCTTCCCCCTTGTCGTCCCTGACCCTCAATCCTATGTAGAAAAAAACCACAGTATACAGTAGTACAGTAATTTCACAGGAAAAGGTAACAGAAGTGCTGATAGTGCATAGAATACAGTACTGTAAGCAGTTACTGAAACTGTGCAGATGTTTTTGATATGATGATATTTTTACAATACCTATTTTCCAGTAGAAATGTTCTCATCACACTTGCCACTGTATATCGGCTTAGATTTGGCTGTACTCGCAGTCCAGCCTCCCTCAGCGTCAGGCCGTGGTTGACAACGTGGTCAACCAGTGTTGCGCGGATCTCATTTGTCAGATTCGGTCCTCTTTGAGCACCTTCTTGTCTTCCTCTTCCTCCCCTTCCTCGTCCTCCTCCTCATTCTCCTCGTTCTCCTCGTCCTCCTCGTCCTCCTCTTTGTCCTCCTCTTTGTCCTCCTCCTCGTCTTACTCTCTGACTCTTTCCATTGTGCTTGAAGACCGATGAACTCACCTGCTGCTTTTTATAGTGCTTATACACCTGATTGGTGTGTCTACAATTAAGCAAACGAGTGTTTGCACACCTGATGACTGTGTTGAACAAATTGGTTGGACGGTGTGGTAATTTGACAGTCAGTGCTTTGGTATTGCAAGGACGTGACTTCATGATAGATTTTTGTGTGTAATGTATGTTAAGTGTGTTTAGTGTTTTGCAAATCACTGTGTGTAGAGTTTTGCAACAAGTGTGAGGTTGACAATGTGCTTATAGTTGTGCAAATATGGGCTGATGTTTTGCTTCTTGAGTGTAAGGTTTTGCTAATAGTGTACTACTTTTAATTTTAGTGTGTAAGCAATCAAAAAAAACTGTAATCAGTACAACAGTTTTCAGGCTTTTAAAATGATAAACTTAGATTAGCTAACACAACGTGCCATTTGAACACAGGAGTGATGGTTGCTGATAATGGGCCTCTGTATGTCTATGTAGATATTCCATTAAAAATCAGCCGTTTCCAGCTACAACAGTCATTTACAACATTAACAATGTCTACACTGTATTTCTGATCAATTTGATGTTATTTTAATGAACAAAAAATTTGCTTTTCTTTCAAAAACAAGGACATTTCTAAGTGACCCCAAACTTTTGAATGGTAGTGTAGATTGTAGAGGCTGTTAACTCATGTAACAAACGTATGGGTCTCTGTATGGGATCCATTCAGAACAATGTATGTTCATGTCTGATGATTTTTACTTGAGCGTCTCTGCATACTTCTAAATAGTGTCAGCATACACACATGGTCTGATAATGACAATGGCTGTCAGGATTTGACATTGGCATCTCAGCCCATAGCCTAGTGGGAGTAGCTACGTGAGGAAACGTACAAGACTAAGCAGTGTTTGACGAGAGCAGAGGGACCAGTGGTTAGACACTCAATCAGAAGGGGACAGAAGGGGAACAAAACCTCTGGGGGTCACACACAGCAGCTGTTGTCTGTCGTTTTGATGTCCCACCAACCACATATACAGTACCAGTCAAAAGTTGTGACACATCTACTCATTCAAGGGTTTTTATATATTTGTACTATTTTCTACATTGTAGAATAATATTGAAGACATCAAAACTATGAAATAACACATATGGAATCATGCAGTAACCAAACAAGTGTAAAACAAATCAAAATATATTTTCAATTTGAGATTCTTCAAAATAGCCACCCTTTACCTTGATCACAGCTTTGCACACACTTGGCATTCTCTCAACCAGCTTCACCTGGAATGTTTTTTCAACAGTTTAAAATGAGTTCCAACATATGCTGAGCATTTGTTGGCTGCTTTTCCTTCACTCTGCGGTCCAGCTCATCCCGAACCATCTCAATTGGGTTGAGTTCGGGTGATTGTGGAGGCCAAGTCACCTGATGCAGCACTCCATCACTCTCTTTCTTGGTCAATAGCCCTTACACAGCCTGGAGGTGTGTTGGGTCATTGTCCTGTTGAAAAACAAATGATAGTCCCACTAAGTGCAAACCAGAATGGATGGCGTATTAGTGCAGAATGCTGTGGTAGCCATGCTGGTTAAGTGTGCCTTGAATTCGAAATAAATCACTGACAGTGTCACCAGCTAAACACCCCCACACCATCACACCTCCTCCCCCATGATTCACGGGGGGAACCACACATGCGGAGATCATCCGTTCACCTACTCTGTGTCCCCCGGCGGTTGGAACCAAAAATCTGAAATTTGGACTCATCAGACCAAAGGACAGCTTTTCACTGGTCACATGTCCATTGCTCGTGTTTCTTGGCCAAAGCAAGTCTGTTCTTATTATTGGTGTCCTTTAGTAGTGGTTTCTTTGCAGCAATTCAACCATGAAGGCCCGATTCACACAGTCTCCTCTGAAAAGTTGATGTTGAGATGTGGCTGTTTCTTGAACTCTGTGAAGCATTAATTTGGGCTGGTAAACGTATAAACGTATCCTCTGCAGCAGAGGTAACTCTGGGTCTTCCTTTCCTGTGGCGGTCTTCATGAGAGCCAGTTTCATCATAGCTCTTTATGTGTTTTGCGACTGCACTTGAAGAAACTTTAAAAGTTCCGTATTTACTCATCTTCATGTCTTAAAGTAATGATGCACTGTCGTTTCTCTTTGCTTATTTGAGCTGTTCTTGCCATAATATGGACTTTTACCAAATAGGGCTATCTTCTGTATACCACCCCTACCTTGTCACAAAACAACTGATTGGCTCAAAAGCAATAAGAAGGAAAGAAATTCCACAAATTAACATTCAACAAGGCACACCTGTTAATTGAAATGCATTCCAGGTGACTACCTCATGAAGTTGTTTGAGAGAATGCCAAGAGTGTGCATAGCTGTCATCAAGGCAAAGGGTGGCTACTTTCAAGAATCTCAAATATAAAATATATTTTGATTTGTTTAACACTTTTTTGGTTACTTCATGATTCCATATGTGTTATTCATAGTCTTGATGTCTTCACTATTATTCTTCAATGTAGAAAATAGTAAAAATAAAGAAAAACCCTTGAATAAGTAGGTGTGTCCAAACTTTTGACTGGCACTGTAAAAGAAAACAAGCATACACACACACACTCACTCACTCACTCACTCACTCACTCAATCACTCACTCACTCACTCACTCACTCACACACACAAACACACACAGAGAGAAGAGAGTAGCTGGTAATGAGAAACGTTCAACCATTGACTAGGATTTTGGCCAGTGAATTAGTGGACACAATCAAATGAGAGAAGAAATTAGCAGCTTGCCCCAAGTGGTTGTCAAGTTGAGGATGGGGTTAGCTGAGGGGTAGTTATTGTCTGTCTGTGCTGCTCTACAAACCCATTGGATTTCTTCAAAACAAAATCAAACCTTCATTTGATACCCAAATGACCAAACCTCTCTTTGTTGTAGTACAAATACATCTGAAACAGACAGCTACACATCCAAACACATTGAGCTACTGCTCTCTTCCCATCTTTTCCTATCTCTCTCATTGTAAACATAAATTTACCCGTCAGGAGAGAACGCTCTTTGATGTGGTGAAGTCTTTTGATGAGGTTAGATATATTTCCCAATCCAATCATAGACAAATGGAGCGAAGTATTTTCTTCCCTCGGAAAGTAAAGTGTACATAATTTACTACGCTACAACTAAGCAAACTTATGAAATAATGATATGGCTTCTGTTTAATGCAAGGCTGGGTTTTATTATTCTACCACAAATAAGAGAGAGGAGAGCAGCGCGTGTCTTTAAGTGGTACATTTAAACAATTTTGTTTGCTTGTCTCTTGTCACTCAAATGGGGTCTTTAACACTCAAGGCTTTCAGGAAATTCCCCTGTGCCAAGCAAGCGACTACTCATGAGGAATATGATCAACCCTCACACTGTACTGTTTACTCTGGACTGAGAGAAAGTATATTAGCACGGATTTGCATACGTTGAATGTGTTTTTTTCTCTCCATTAATATTTATCTAAGACAAATTTGGCATCCATCCATATCTGGACATAAGAGACAGTTTCTATATTGTCCCTGTATTCTCAACTTAATGACTTTTACCAGGTCAGTAGTGAAGTGTGGGACGTATGTGTGTGAGGGTGAGGTGGTAGATTCAATCCCTCATGCTGAGCATTGTCAAGTAAATGTAGGGTTTGGGAGTGTCCATGTGTGATAGCTGTGTAGGTGGTGGTTGCGTTTTTTGTCAAAGCCAAAATGTGTATATATGATATGTGTTTAAATGAGTGAATGTGTGTGTTTCCAACCAGTGCAGTCCAGTCTACGTAGCTACCATGAGGCCTCAGAATGACAGCTGAGCCTGGCTGTGCTGCCACAGAGCCGCGGCGGGGCTAATCTCTTTGTGAAAATGCTGATATGCCTTGAGACTCCACATTAGGAGGCCATCCTCCCCTGTCATCAGGGCTTTAATTGCCACAGCCAGGTG
The DNA here is from genome assembly GCF_029448725.1 of Salvelinus fontinalis. NCBI lineage: Eukaryota > Metazoa > Chordata > Actinopteri > Salmoniformes > Salmonidae > Salvelinus > Salvelinus fontinalis. The sequence goes on from NC_074697.1 coordinate 25,883,271, forward strand.
CAAACAGCATGTAATCTTGTTTGTCAGCTCTGGCATTTTATTTCTAATTTCGTCCTTTTGACAAGCAATTTGGGAATAGAGAAGGATTTGGAAGAGCAGGCTGCTGTACACTGGAGGGGTAGAGTCTGATTTGGGGGAGAGAGAGAGAGAGCGAGAGAGGGGGGAGACATAGAGAGAGAGTGTGTGTATGTGTGTGTGAGCATGCATGTGTGTGTGCATGTACGCTCCCTTCATCACTCCTGCTCTGCCTTGTGATCTATGTATCTGCCCAGCCCCAGTCTTGCCCTGAGGAATCCCTGGCTCAGTGAGTGCAGAAAATGACCCTCTTGTTCCTAGGCCTCATGAATAGAAAGCCCTTGCTTTGGCTCATCTGACTAGAACACTATAGGATGTGAAATTGGATCATTCCTTCGCATGCTTTTCGTGGACGTTCCCTCCAGGCTTCGTCTAAAGCTCACACAGACAACAACAAAAAACATCACAACAGCCAGCCAATAATAATACACAATACATATTTAACGACAACAACATTGCATTGACGGAGGATTGACAGGCAGTGGTGTCACATCTCCAGCATCGAGATGTGAAGCAGATGACCGTAGCTGAGGGTTTAAATTAGGTCCCAGGTTGGAGAAGAATACCTTTGCTCCCACAATGCAACAGAGCTGGCCCACAGAGTCATGGGAGCTTGGTCCTGGTCGGGCTTGAGCTGCCCTCAATCCCCCTCCTATTGTCCCATTGTTGTAGCTGATAGAGTGTTTGGATACTCAGGTGCGCCTCCTCTTGTGGCTCACCACGCTCCTATGCCCTTCGCGTGCCCCCGACTCCCCGTCTCCATTTTTGCTATTGTCACATTGTTTAGCATAGGGAAAAGGTCCTTTGTGCAGAGGACCAGGAGGTATCTTTTGCTGTGCCTGTACAGAAGGATGAGGGTGTTTTAGTAGCTGGAGTGCTTCCTCTGCCTTAGTATTCAAATGGAGGACACAGCCTTGGAGAGAGCAGCCTCAGAGATAGAGGGCACGTTTAACAAATGGATCTATCAGAGGAAACCTGAGCTGATGTAGTTTACTCCATATGAGATGAGGAACATCCATGGAGACGAGAGTGGGAGCATGTGACAAAGAGAAGAAGAAAAGAACAGCAAGCCACTGTGGCACACTGCTCCTGCATGTCTTATGACAACAGCACGGCTTTCTCCATACAACCAGCGACTGCACTGGAGGTGAACGGAAATTCATTTCTCAGTCTACGAAAACAAGAGGGGGGATTCAAATTGAATTGTGACAAAGAGCGCAAAAGCTCATGCTCCTGCTCACTTCACATACAGAACAGTAGCTGTGTGTGTGTGTGTGTGTGTGTGTGTGTGTGTGTGTGTGTGTGTGTGTGTGTGTGTGTGTGTGTGTGTGTGTGTGTGTGTGTGTGTGTGTGTGTGTGTGTGTGTGTGTGTGTGTGTGTGTGTGTGTGTGTGTGTGTGTGTGTGATCTCTCAGGGTGAAGGCAGGGTGCTTCATTTAATTTGAAAATACATTCTTCCATCTCAAAACTGTGGAGTATAATAAGATTTTTAATTAAGTCGCCTGCTTTATCATGTTTTACAAAGGAGACTGGTGGTGCCATCATGAATGCCCCACATTAATTAATTGTTTTGGAAACTTTTCAGTGCGCTTGATGATAGTGCTTTAATCTGCAATATGGGAAGAAATAGGGTATTTTTAATTCTAATGAGGTTTTCATTGGCTCACATGCACCACATCCCTGACCATACCCACAATTTCTCAATTATTGATGTTGTGGTGTTGGTTAATGTTGATTGTAGCCGTGTGGCTTTTTTCTCTGGGAGTCCAGAGTAGCAGTCTGCTGTCCCATGTGCAGAGAAACAGTCAGCACAGCTCCTTATGGAGCAGAAGCAGCATAGAGCAGAGTGCTGTTTCCCCTCAGGGTAGGTAGAACTTATCACATGACTGACTGGAGCACCAGGGACATTCTGTACCAGAGGAGGAAGAGAGATAAGGAGAAACCGGCTGAGAAGGAAGACACTCTTCCCATGAGACTGACTGGTTTGGCTTGCCTGGACTACTGGGAATACGGTGAGTACTGGGGGCATGATGCTGTGACACATGTCTAAGGTGAACTTCTACTTCTTGGCTCTGCTACCCAGAGAGGTGATGCAATCAATGTCATCTTCCATTCAACATATTGTTTGTCATCTGAAAGTGTCAATCAGGCCTAATGTTATGTTCTTGAAGACTTGGATATTGGTTCACATATGGAAGGAGGGGGAGAACTAGGGAGTAAGTATTCTGAAACAGTGTCTGGGAGGAGGGGATATATGTACTTTTAAACCTCTGCTTGCCAATCTCTCAGCTAAGTGTATTTACTAATTCTGGTCCAACATTCAACTCCCACGCTCTCATAGATTGTACAGCTATTACTTTCTACTATCTGGACCCCTCTTCTTCTCCGTCAACCACCACCTACAACTTCAGAGCAATGGACGTCCTTTCCTATTCCAGCTGTCCAACTTCACCCTTTACAGCCTCCATCTTGGGTCAATTCAAAATGCATGTCTTCCCACTGAGGTCCTCCACCCAGGAATCAAAACTTCTGAAGCTGGTTATTGATTGGTTTCTATTGAAGTCTATCGCCTCTGGCTAGAGGCAGGTATTCTATGGTGTTTTGGTTATTGTAATAATTCTTCTTCACATTTGATCAAGGTTTTCTTTTGGATTCTGTCTGTCTTGCAAATGCCTTACATTTTTCAACAATGTTGTGTGTTATACGGTACATGGCTGGCAGTCAGTCAGTTTGATTAATGAGTACAATACATGGTCATTAAGTTACTGTCATTATTAATGTCACCTACTTTTATCATCTGGCCCTCAGTGAGCTATGTTCCCCTTTATATTTTGATCAGTGTCTCAGCTCTAGTGTCCTGGGGTCCCGGCATATTAGAAAACTCAACCAGACCAATGCTTTGGTTGGCTCGCCCTTTCATTTCTGAAGCGTACTAAACGCATGCAGAGCAACTTTTCCTCCTTCTCCAGACGAGTCTCGAGGATGGTCTGAGCCCCCCTGCTACGCCACACTTATTCGTGCCAGAAAAAGGCAAACGCGATGGTTGCATTGTCCCTGTGACATCGAAGGCCAACACATAAAACGCTTTGGTGTCCGAGTCTGGTCTGCCTTCTCCTTCAGCCTGATTCTTGATCAGGCCCTTCCTTCCTTCAGCCAGAGGATGTGGGAGGCTGGCTGCAGTCCCACGGTGGCCAGCCTTGTCTTCATCCTGTATCCCCTTTAAGCCTGGCGTGCCGCTGAGACTACTGTTTTACTTTGTGCTGCCTATTTTAGCCATCCATCCATCCATGGATCCGTCCCTCCACCCGTCTGCCTGTGTGCCTGGCAGCTATGATACCCACAACTTCTGTCTGGTCTGGTTCAAAGCTCCAGCCTGGAAGTCCCATAGAGGGAGGGATAGGGTCGGAGGCTTGATGTCTGTGGAGACAAACTGATGGAGGGATTCTAATGAGACCAGTGGGGATGAAGGGGGATGCTAGCATGGCCTGCTATAGAGGAGAGGACAAGGTGTAGAAGAGAATGAGAAGTCATCACGTCATAGAAAATGAAAGTGGAGGGAAGGAAGGACCGGGAAGATAGCTAGGTAGATGTATGGAGGGATCCATGCAGAGCCTCAGGAGGATTCAGGCAAGAACAGACAGGATTTGGGAAAACAAAACCCCACTGGGATTGAGATGAGTGGTGAAAAAACAATCAATCAAAGACTGAGGCTGTAAGTACATGGCATCATAGGGATCAGCACTCCTTTGTTCTCCCCCTACCTGGGCCCAAACAGGATGCATCCCTGGAAGAAGAAGGGCTAACGTCTACTACCTCATGGCAAGCAGCAGGTGATATCTGCACTCACAAAAACAGTTATCTAAAGTTTCTGGACATGCAAACTTCTCTAAGGTAAGCTCTATTTCCCAATCAGAAATACTAAATGTAATTTTTGAACCCCAATTGATGTGATCATTACAAAGACAAAGATAATGTGTTGTAGTGTTGTAGGTGAGAATATAGCAGTTGATTACTAGGTGACATGACAGTACTGTACACTGAGTATACCAAACATTAGGAACACCTTCCTAATATTGAGTTGCACCCCCCACCCTTTTTATTTGCCCTTAGCATTGAAAACGTTCCACAGGGATGCTTCCCACAGTTGTGTCAAGTTGGCTGGATGTCGTTTGGGTGGTGGACCACTCTTGAAACACAGGAAACTCTGGAGCGTGAAAAAACTATTAGCGTTGCAGTTGTTGACACAAACCGGTGCTCCTGGCACCTAATTCCTATACCCCCTTCAAAGGCACTTAAATATTTTGTCTTGCTCATTCTTGCACACATACACAATCCATGTCTCAATTGTCTCAAGGTTTAAAAATCCTTCCTTAACCTGTCTCCTCCCCTACATCTACACTGGTTGAAGTGGATTTAACAAGTGACATCAATAAGAGATCATAGGTTTCACCTCGATTCGCCTGGTCAGGCTATGTCATGGAATTATACTCAGTGTATGTACAGTTGAAGTCGGAAGTTTACAAACACTTAGGTTGGAGTCATTAAAACTCTTTTTTCAACCACTCCACAAATGTCTTGTTAACAAACTATAGTTTTGGCAAGTCGGTTAGGAAATCTACTTTGTGAATGATACAAGTGATTTCTCCAACAATTGTTTACAGACAGATTATTTCACTTATAATTCAATGTATCACAATTCCAGTGTGTCATAAGTTTACATACACTAAGTTGACTGTGCCTTTAAACAGCTTGGAAAATTATGTCATGGCTTTAGAAGCTTCTGATAGGCTAATTGACATCATTTGAGTCAATTGGATGTGTGTCTGTGGATGTATTTCAAGGCCTACCTTCAAAGTCAGTGCCTCTTTGCTTGACATCATGGGAAAATCAAAATAAATCAGCTAAGACCACAGAAGAAAATTGTAGAGATCCACAAGTCTGGTTCATCCTTGGGAGCAATTTCCAAACGCCTGAAGGTACCGCGTTTATCTGTACAAACACCATGGGACCACGCAGCCGTTCTACCGCTCAGGAAGGAGACGCGTTCTGTCCTGTCTCCTAGAGATGAACATACTTTGGTGCGAAAAGTGCAAATCAATCCCAGAACAACAGCAAACGACCTTGTGATGTTGCAAGTGGAAACAGGTACAAAAGTAACCTGAAAGGCCGCTCAGCAAGGAAGAGGCCACTGCTCCAAAACCGCCATAAAAAAAGCCAGACTACGATTTGCAACTGCACATGGGGACAAAGATTGTACTTTTTGGAGAAATGTCCTCTTGTCTGATGAAACAAAAATAGAACTGTATGGCCATAATGACCATTGTTATGTTTGGAGGAAAAAGGGGGATGCTTGCAAGCCGAAGAACACCATACCAACTGTGAAGCGCGGGGGTGGCAGCATCATGTTGTGGGGGTGCTTTGCTGCAGGAGGGACTGGAGCACTTCACAAAATAGATGGCCATCATGAGGCAGGATAATTATGTGGATATATTGAAGCAACATCTCAAGACATCAGTCAGAAAGTTAAAGCTTGGTCGCAAATGAGTCTTCCAAATGGACAATGACCCCAAGCATACTTCCAAAGTTGTGACAAAATGGCTTAAGGACAACAAAGTCAAGGTATTGGAGTGGCCATCACAAAGCCCTGACCTCAACCCTATATAAATGTGTGGGCAGAACTGAAAAAGCATGTGCGAGCAAGGAGGCCTACAAACCTGACTCAGTTACACCAGCTCTTTCGGGAGGAATGGGCCAAAATTCACCCAACTTATTGTGGGAAGCTTGTGGAAGGCTACCCAAAACATTTGACCAAAGTTAAACAATTAAAAGCAATGCTACCAAATACTATTTGAGTGTATGTAAACCTCTGACCCACTGGGAATGTGATGAAAGAAATAAAAGCTGAAATAAATAATTCTCTACTATTATTCTGACATTTCACATTCTTAAAATAAAGTGGTGATTCTAACTGACCTAAAACAGTTTTTTTTTACTGGGATTAAGTCAGGGATTGTGAAAAACTGAGACTAAAAGTATTTGGCCAAGGTATATGCAAACCTCTGACTTCAACTGTATGTGGAATATGTATGTATGAATACTCATTACACAGTATGTGTGGGTTTATTTGTTAATACTTTGACTGAATTCTGTTGTTTTGTGCTGTGTCTTCCACTATTTCTGTGCATTTTACCTGCAGAGTGCATCCTACTCCCAAGGCCAAGAGATTATGGTGTTGATTTGAGAGTGTGAATTAATTAAGCTACTACCACATTTGCAATCAATAAACAGCAAAGCCATCGACAGGATTTTACATCCATCCACCTCCTACTATCAAAACGTCCTCCAAGCTCTGAGCTCAAGCTAACTTTTGGCAGTCAGAAGAAAATGACAATTTTTGGCATGTTTATCTCAATTTATACTAAGCAATAGGACTGGAGGGACCAGGAGCAGGGTTCTTCAGAATCAGAGATGGATTTATGTCATGATTGTCAATGATCTGTTCCCCTTCTCCCTCAGTCTGCAGTTAGTGAAGCTCAATTTGAAATCCTGGTTTTGGAACTGTCCGATAGACAGAGGTGTGTCCATATCTGCTGCAGGCCAGTCAATGAGGAGTTGATTTAGAGAACCGGGCCTTTGTCTGAGATGCCCAAGTGATGTATGGGCCTCATCTTAAACAGGAACAGAATATTAAATAAAATACAAAGCAATTAAAATATGAATGTATAGTTGCATGATCTGAAACTTTGGTTTTAGCACCATCTACCATATGGAATGAACTCTTAATAAGTGTGTGTATTTCCTGTTTACTTTTGATGTGTTTCATAATTTAGTACCATGATTGATTACGTTTATTCTCTAATAAGCAGAAACGAAAAAGTCCATATGCAGTCCGCATATTTGATGCAAATAATTATCCTCAAAGACCTTAGTTGGTTATTAATTAATGCAACGTAACATAGACACTGGCTGTGTGTAGCAGAGACACACACCACGAACGATCCACCATTATTCTATTTTATTATCAGCCAGGTATTAAAATGCTGCCAATTAAGTACAGATTTAATTTTCACTAATCATGGCCAATACTTTATAGGATTTACCTGGACTGAGATGTGAAGTGAATGTCAAATTAAATTCATAAAATACAAATATGATGAACAGCGCTCAAAATTGCCTTCCAAAGGCCGTCCCTGGCTGTCAAAGTGAGACGGTTTACTAAGCCATGTTTATTCAGGTTTGTTTAGGATGTATTTGTGTGTACGCTTAGATGTGGAGTTTATCAAGTCACAGCGAAATCAAAATGGAGCCAATTGGTGCGGCACCAGCTCAAAGCCTTGGCTTGTTATTTCAACACTGGGTTAGCCGGAAACACTCCAACTCTCATTATTTCAGTCCTTTGTTTATTCTGGGTCAAAAATAGACACTGTCACGTGTTTCTGAAAAATGGGTAAATAATCTGTTGGGGATCTGCTATCTCCAGCACTATTGTATCAGTTGTGTTTGTGTTCCCGGTAGTGTTGGCTGGACTCATAGAGATTAATCAGGCCAACACACAGTCCTCAGTGTGGCCTCAGGTTCTCTACTGGGACATACTGCATTTTACAGATACCCTGCTTTCTCCATCCCTGACAAACCGTTACAGACAGGCTTCATTTAGTCCTTAGATTGATGAACAGGAGTGATGCTCATTGTCTAGTATTGTGTCATTATCATAGATCAATATTATTAGTTGTTGGCCACAGTCTGTGTTGTGCTCATTTGTTGACTCATTAGAAACAGAGATGCAATTTGTTGATCTTATTTCAATGGACCAGCAATAGTAACTCAGCCTTGTGTCTTCCATTATTTTCTCCCATGGGCATAGTGGTAAATGTGTCACCCCCATCCCCTCCTTTCTGTTCGCAGTGAGGGGCTGAATGTAGATTAAAGCTACTGTACAATGAGCAGCAGTTGATTGGGAGGAACCCTGGCTTCCATGTGATGGAATGGGCTTTAAATGATATAACCTGATGGATTAAGTCCCTCTATTCCTCTTATCGCCCTCAGCCGTGCACATTAGAGTAAGTGCCTTGATCATCCATGTGCGAACCCACTGGGGAAGGTGCAATACGCCGAGCATATTCCTAGCATCACATGAAACTCCATTTCACGGCCGGCTAACCTGATTGAAAGTAATAGGGGGGCCAGGACGTGATGAAGTGACATACCCAATAACTTTCATTACGTGTCTGTAACCTTGTCCCATCCAGCTAATTCATTTTCCTGTGGCAGTCATATGCCGTCAGTGTGGTGTGCTGCCTTGGCCAGAGAGAGAAACCTCCATTTCACCTCCCACTGTGGTGCCTGGGAATGAAAATATAACATTGGTCATAGCTGTCTTGGTGGAGTTTTCTTCGTGTGGACGATTTAGAACCAATATCGGTTTGCTTTGGAGACAGGGATTTGTCTATGGTCGCTGCCTCCTCACCCTTACACAAAACCTCTCCCTCTTCCTGATGAGTAGGGTTGCTCTGTCCCATTTCACTGTGATAGTCTAGCCATAAAACCAGCTCCTCTTCAAGGTCTTGATTTAGTTTCCCCCAAGGATGTAAACACTATACATTAGAACTTGTTCATCAATGGGCTTGTTTTCTTTAAGATTTTGTGGGTTTGAAAGAATTGGATGAATGAATAATACATCACAAGACCAGGTCCTAAGATGCCTTAAAAGAAAGTAACATGTTTTCTACCAGCACTAGACTTTATGGCCATGTTAACATTTCCACTGGTATCTCCAGTACCACAGAGTGGGAAGGTTGTGTGCCTGTCCTCTGTTGAGTCTTACCTCGAATGCTTGGAATATATTATAGCTTTATTGTATTTCTCATGTTATTGCAGCTATATTTTACTTTATTTTTCTTCCAAACCACAATTAAATCGGAGACTGTTACTTTTTCCACAGCACAACTCTCTCCAGTCTGGTGATCCATGCAGCCACAGACATGGAGGACAGCATATGAGCACCACCTAGTGTTGGCTTCCCAGAGAGGACAAACTCACTGCTCAAACAGGATTAGTGTTGGTAAATACAATTCTGGCAAACAAATTTCTTCACGATAGACGCTAAAAAAACAGCAATTGCCCTGGCAGCTCACCAGAAACCAGACAGAGGTCAGAGAGCTGTATGTGTCTGACGCAGTGACAGTATTTCAAAGGTCACCAGGGGGGTCTGTGATGAAAATCCGACAGACAACCTTGATTGCAGCAGTAAGACAAATGTGTGGCTGCATGTTAGTTGGCTCTTTCATAGCATTTACATAGCTTGGGTTGCTTCATCCATTTTGGACTTGCCTCATGAGCCTCATGAGCTACGTTCAACTGTCGTACCCCATCAGAACCCAAAATATAAGCTTGTTTGTAAACAAAGTAAATGTAAACAAAGACTATATATCCTCAGAACATTGTTAAAACTATAATTTTGATATCATGAATGGTCAGTTCTTGCATCTCTGTTTATGAATTTGTTAGTGGTTACATTTCTTCAGCCCCATGCCTCAGCGTTTTGATAAAACGGGCAGGGATTACACTTTGTTATTGTTTAACCTCTTGACGCTAGGGGTCAGATTATATATATATTTTTTAAATAACGTTCCCAAGGTAAACTGACTATTTCTCAGGTCCAGATCGTAGAATATCCATATAATTTACAGATTAGGATAGAAAACACTACAAAGTTTCCAAAACTGTCAAAATATTGTCTGTGAGTATAACAAAACTGATTCTGCAGGCGAAAACCAAAGAAAATCTAACCCGGAGGTGATTTTTTTTTGTTGGTGTGTTTCCTGGCCCGTCTTTCTTCCATTTAAAGGGGTATCAACCAGATTCCTTTTCCAATGGCTTCCTCAGGCTGTGACCAGGCTTTAGACATAGTTTCAGGCTTTTACTTTGAAAAATCTCGCTCATTTTTCAAAATAAAAGCCTGAAACTATTACGGATACTTTTTGGAATTTGTCGAACAGAACGAGGCTTTGGTTTTCTGAACATAACGCGCAACCCAAATGGCGTTTTTTTGTTATAAAAGTAATATTTATCGAACAAAAATAACATTTGTTGTGTAACTGGGAGTCTCGTGAGTGCAAACATCCGAAGATTATCAAAGGTAAGCGATTAATTTTATTGCTTTTCTGACTTTCATGACCATGCTAATTTGAGGCTAGCTGTTCTAGCATTGATTGATACACTCACAAAAGCTTGGATTTCTTTCGCTGTAAAGCATATTTTCAAAATCTGACACAATAGGTGGATTAACAACAAGCTAAGCTGTGTTTTGGTATATTTCACTTGTGATTGCATGATTATAAATATTTTTTGTAATATTTTGCGCCCTGCAATTCAGTGGTTGTTTAGGAAAATGATCCCGTAAAAGGGATCCGTAGCGCAGAGAAGTTAAACTGCTGATTGCCTCTTTAAAACAAGTGGTATTAGCACAAAACCTTTACCTGAGATGGCAATGAAAGTAGTATTCCATTAAATACCATCGTTGTTGATTTTGGTTCTTTTATAACATTACCCCAGGGAATATTACCAGATCAGAAATGGTGCATTATAATGTTGTCATTATACTTATTACAGGTCTAATGTATTGTTTTGTCTTTACTGCAAAGAAAACTGCATCATTAAAAAGGTTTATGTTTCCTATAATGTACTGTATGTCTGTCATCGTTGACAAAAGCCAGAGTGAGGAAGGACTGTTTTCTCTACCTTCCTAGCTCACACTCCATTCCTCTTCCTTTTATCTATTGTGTTTTCATGTTAATGCTCAAAAATGTCTACATTTGTCACGTACAGTAGAATATCTTCAACTCAGAGTATTTCCTTAATGACAGCATTGCCTTTATGGAGCTTTGGCTCCTCTGTTTCCTCTCCTCCACTGATATCAGATTATATTGTGAATGAGTTCATTGCATCTCTCTGCCAGTGCCCTCGCTACCTCTTCCCGAACAATGTCTAAACTACAGACAGCAGAGGAAAGTACAGACACCTCCACTATGGGGCTTTGTTTGGTTTCTGTGTACCTCTGAGACAGTAGCTAAAACCCACTGGTGATGAAAAAGAAATGTCCTAGATTTGGAGGGAAGGGGGCCGGGAAAGACTTAGACAGAATAAAGGGTATGTTTGACAATGGCATTCTGTTCAGTTGGAGTAGCTCCACTTCTTTCTCCCCATCTCTTATCTCCACATCTCCCAGCAGATGGAGATCCAGCCATGACATAGACTCATAAATCCCCTCTCTCCTCTACCCTGGTCCCAGACTAAGCGCCCAGCCTCCCCAATGGTAGTGGGCCTCTGTCTGTCACTGAGCTATGCCCCCCTCTCCCTTTAATAATAAGGCTTTAATAAGGTAGGGAAGTCATCGTGCCTCTTCATCACGCTCAGCCCCATGGTCCCGGCCAGATCACTGGGCTGTCTGCTAAGCGGCCCCTTGCAATGAGGGAGCGATGGAAGGGGGGCAGAGGGGCCGGGCTGAGAACGAGGCCTCAGCTATTTCAAGGCTTCAATGCGTCATGATGTCCGGGGCCCGTCAACACATGGTCGTCTTTGCATTTGCCTGTCCTGAATAGGAATGGCTATTGTAACGCTCGTCTGATGAAGAATGAGGAGTGGACCAAAGCGCAGCGTGGTACGTGTTCATGATTTATATTTAACTCAGAACACTACGAACAAAAATAACAAGGAGACAAACGAAGAGTTCTGTAAGGTAACCAAACTAAACAGAAAACAACTACCCACAAAACACAGGTGGGAAAAGGCTACCTAAGTATGGTTCTCAAACAGAGACAACAATAGACAGCTGCCTCTGATTGAGAACCACACCTGGCCAAACACACAGAAATAGAAAACATAGAACACAAAACATAGAATGCCCACCCCAACTCACACCCTGACCAAACCAAAATAGAGACATAAAAAGGATCTCTAAGGTCAGGGCGTGACAGCTATCATGGATCCCGGCTTTCTAACAAAGAGAGAGTGGCCTGATACACAGAAACAGGTGCAAGCTAGGGGAATGCAAAAAGCTGAAGCTAATTATTATGGCTGCAAGGGGATTTCAGGCCCCTGGACAGTTCCTTTTAGAGTTGTTGGTGATCAACGACAATAGGTAATTTTAGAAGTTACTGATATCTATTGGTTACACTCAAACATGATGTCATTGGCAGTAGGAGATGATTGAAATTGGGTTTTATAGTCTTTACTTTACTTAACTTAAGAGTTCAGTGTGGTAGGCAAGAGCAACATGGATCTGCTACTTATGCAGCTATTGTCTACTTTGGTGGTTGATTAGTGATCATAAATTCAGGCCAGATTCTTTCTCTCTCTTTCTTATTATTTCTTTCCTTCCTCCTCTCCATCCCCCTGGCTGGTGTTTTGTCTCAGAGGAGGAAGGAATGTAAACACGCTCAGGCCAGAGAGAAGGCCAACAGTTGCATGTCCAGAACATTGTGAATGGGGTGGCCAAAGTGGGACACAGACCGGGTTTAGGGGGAATATAACATTTTGATGATTTTTGTTACAAAGTAGATTTTTTTCAAAGTAATTATGATGGTTCAACGCATTAAATGCTTCAGCTTAGGTTTGGTACATTTCCCTGTTCAAATAAATCATACATACATTCCAAAAGTCTTCTTACAGTTTACATTCAATATTAGAATTGAGCATACATCAGTAAATTCACTTGAAAGTGAATTGTACTGTGACATTTTAGGGGGGGGTCTTTATTTTTTACGGAACCTTTTACGTTCCGCGCATGACTGGGAATGTTTTATGGGCTTCATAGTAAAGACATGTATTATTACATTTTAATGTGTCAGGAACACAACCAGTCATGATGTTTTAATCTGACTGTCAAACAAATCACTTCAAAAAGTACGTTAAGTCTATTCCAAAATAAGTCCAGCATCCGAACACAATTTTGGTGCACTGGAAAGGGAAATCTATTACAAACACCATAGGTGTAATGACCTTCAGCCTACAAAGTGGCGTGTATTCATGGATGCCAAGGAAAGCCAGGCTTCCCCAAATGTTTTGATAACTTCTCATTCGTGTCTTTCTGTGTTTGTTCGCTCTGAGGCTTTCTTGGTGAGATTGATGAGTCTTGCTGCTGGTGCGCGTTTTGGTCAAAATTTCCATGTGGGGAGCGAAGGTCAGAGAGAGCAAGCAGCGGATCATGTACCATTGTACTGCTGCTTTGTTCACATTTCCCATTCAGCTTTCATTTCTCCGACTCAAAGGTCAAATCCTTTCAGAGGGAAAGCCGCATAATGACACATAAGAATCCATAATTGCCTCACATTCGAAGAAAAGAACACGGATCCTATTGGAGTTTTATTATAACTGGGAAGGAGAATAGTCTATTAAACGACGGAGGGGAAACTGATGTGACGAACGGTTAGTGGTAAGATGCTAGCGATACAAAGACACCCCATGTCAATAGCAAGCTCATTATTCTGCCTTGGTCTGTGAACATTGTAGGAAAGGCAGAGGACTGGAGACTGAAGTCAAAAGCTCCCAGAGTAAATGACTGTAAATCAACTGCTTATTCCACTCATCTACTGGGGAGAGGAGAGTGGTAGGGGAGTGTGGGTGGTAGATGTTTGTCGCTTCAAAGGGTACGCAAAGGTTTTACATTTCACATCCCAAGTGACCTTTGGATGGTTGGTGTCAGAGGCTTTTGTCTCCTCTTTATTAATGTGGTGTGGGTTGGCTGAGTCTTGGTGGTAGGCTGGGGGTGGACTGGGTGTCAGCGGGCTGCCTGCTGGATGCCTGCCTCTCTGAACACTGTGCTAATTGAATTCACCAGACCTACTATCAGGGTGCCTAATGAGACAAAGTGGAAGTGAGGTCTGGGGCCTATCGACAACCCCCACCCCTACCAGCTCCCCTCTCCCATCCCTCACACACCAGGCAGTGCCTGGGGCAAACGCTTCACTCAGATCTGTCAGCATGGGGCTTGTGAAGAGGGCCACAGTCAAAGGCCTGGCACACAACAGCCACCCTGGAGCTCACCTGGGAGATCACAGCCGACGTGGTCTCTGGACAGGCCACTGCATGCTGCTGGAGAGGCTGAGGTGTGGAATCACTGTAGAATCAGAACAGAGCAGTCTTGTTATTAGTATTAATATCAAGCATTCGTTTTAATATAAGCATCTACAGCAGAAGCAGCCACAACAGTCGTCCCCATAATCAACATCAGAATCATTGTCAGTATCACTAGCAGCAACTACTGAAGGGGGGGAACATTTACATTTTTCACAACAAAAGTCAAAACTGATTATAAGAAAAATCTATGTCAGTTGATATATAGTATTTGCATGTATGTAAGTAGCACAAACATTATTTTTGGAGCTTTGTGTGATTGCCTAGTGAGCCCACACAGCATGAAAAGCAGCAGACCAAGCCTGATGAAAGCGATCCAGCAGCCCACACAAAGGAAGTGTCACGTAAAGTGTTCCTAAAATAAGAGAAACTGAACTAATTACGCTCTGTTGTTGTTTATATGTCATTTGTGCCTCCATGTTTTATTCATCAGGACGCCAGGCGGCTATGCCATTTCTTTTTTTCCTCTGTTAAATCTCATTTCAAACGGGACCGTTGAGCCATGGAAACGCGTTCCGAATCCCAATGAATGTGTTTCTCCATGGTGAAGGAATAAAATATATATCTTTGTGAGAGTGAAGCTTCGGCATGGCAAATAGATCGAGAGGGCTTTCTAAGTGTTACCTGACAATCACTGCCAAACAGCAAGCCAGGCCATCTGAAGCCGCGGGTTAAAAAATGGAAAGAGATGACTTGTTTTGGTACTAAGACACCTGGTTCAGAGTGCCTCCAGAGCACTAATTGCTCAAAACACTTTGATGTTTGATGTTATTCTGAGCAGGATGCTCCACCATCTTGACAGGCCAAACTTTAAAACATGTTAAGTCCCCAATTACAGAGAAATACAGGAAAGACAGAGTATTAATTGGCTAAGTCAATCTTCTATAGACACTATGGCTCTGGATGGCTTCCCTTGGTCCTCACATTATCTGGTAAGCTGTGCTTATTTATAAGTGATGCAAACAATGCTCAATAACTACCTGTAGGATCTCTCCCAGTTAATATGCCTGTCATATTCCCTGCAGACTGTGATATGTGTATGGTATGCACCAGCTTCCCTCCGGGAGTGATCAGAGTCGCTAGGGAATGTCTACCTGTTCGAGCAGCACCACATCAACACCCACCATAAGCTATAGTAAAGGTTACACATGAATACTGGTAGTGTACATTTTGAAAATAAAAAGTAAGGAAAATTGCAATGTAAGGCATCTCTCCTACAGGTCTACAGAGGATAAGGTCAAACACATGGTATACATGCTCACAATAAACCAAACACACACACTCCAGGTCTCAGAGCTCATATGAAACCTTTCTACTTTCCTCCACTGGGCTTTCATTAAGCATTTCTGAGCAGCCATCTGGCTGACTCTCAGTTGAAGGCTCTGCTCTGAGCCCAACACCTGATACTGGGATCACAAGGCCTGTCTCAGAGCATGTCTCAGTCCAAGAGAGAGAAGCATAAGAGAAAGATAGAGAGAACGAGACAGAGAACATGAGAGTCAGAGAGAGAGAGAGAGAGGGAGAGGATGAAAGAGAGAACTAGACAGAGAACGAGAGAATTAGAGAGAGAGAGAAAGCATGAGAGAGAAAGAGAGAGAGAGAGAAAGGGGTGTGGAGACTGGAGAGGGACAGAGAGAGAGAGAACGAGAGAGAGAATGCATTAGAGAGAAAGAGAGCGAGAGAGAGAGAGAGCGAGAGCGAGAGAGAGATGTGAGACTGGAGAGGGAAAGAAATAGTGAGAGGATGATAACGAGAGAGAGAATGAGAGAGCGAATGAGAGAGAGAACGAAAGAGAGAATGAGAGGGAATGAGAGAGAAAGAGAGATGGAGAAAGAGTGAGAAGTGAGGGAACGAGAGAGAGAATGAGAGAGAGAAAGAGAGAGACTGACAGCTACAGACCGAGAGAATGAGAGAGAGCGACACAGAGCAAGAGAAAGAGAGACGAATGAGAGAGAGAAAGATGTACTCAGTAGGAGAGGATGTACTTAGAATAAGAAGTAAAGGAGAGAGGAGTGGGGCTTTAGAGTACATGTGCCCCAGGGAGGATAGTGTAAATTGCCCATTGTCTTCTTTCCATCAGGACATTCTTCTGGGGTAAACCTAGCCAAGCATTTTCTACCTGCAAAACCCACTTTGAAGGTGGGCAAAGCAAAGCCTCTATTGTGGGCATTGAGTGGAGCTGCACCTCAGCACAATAAATCCCCTACTCAATGCTGTGGGTGTGTACCAGGCTTTAGTCTACGCATTATCCATTTTCTCTTTCCACTTGGCGTGACAAACTGACGGGCTAAATGCGGAAAGACAGTTTCACCTTGGATACACCTGCATACCTAGTCTGAGGTGATTGGCAAGGCTCTGTGACCAATATAACTTAAGGCTTGACTTAGCATTCCTCTATTCCCAGCAGAAGTGCGTGCACAGGGGAACAGGGTAAACAACAGTGCAGCTTTCTCGCCACAGGATCCACAGGGGAAATAACAAGCTTTATTCATCCCAAATGATCATCATAATGATAACCTCTAATTGTTTACCTGCAGAAGTACTCTTCTGGAGAGGGGAGGGGAAGAGGAGTTAATCGTGGGAAGCGATGGAGCTGGAGAAGGGAGGATTAGAGAAGGGGTCCTGAGCTCCTGACTGCTGAAACATAAGAAGGATTTTGTCTGATCAGAGAGAGCACTTAATTAAGCCTGGGGCAAGGTGGTAATGGATCTGTACCACAGAACAGTCATCTGGCGGTCTACTCTCCTTGCTCATCGCACTCTGATCACTTAGAGGAGCACAATCAGGTTCACAGACAAGACACACTAACACACACAAGATACACTAACACTCACCATCTGAACCCATCTCTTGGGAGATTCTGAACAAGAAAATGTTGCACTATGAGCAACAAGCCTTGAGAAAAGAGTAGGGAGATGCAAATTACAGCCACACAATGTAGGTGTAGGCCTATTTCTTGTACGCATTAATATGTGGAAGAAAATGTTCTACCTTTATCCACACACCTGCTTATGAAATGGCTTTTGTTATTTAATGGCTTGTCATTGTATAACAAATGAGAACACCGTTATTGAACTTGTACTTAGTTTTGTCTGCTTTCATTAATTAGGAGGAATTAACAAAAACCATTAAAAGTGTGGTTTAGTATTACCAGGATCCATTAATTAGTCTATCCTGGTGTTTTCTAAAGCACACTCAGCAATGCTAATTGGAACATAAAAGGTTTAATCAAAATAGCCCCTTTCTTTCTTGGAACACATGAAATATTTATTTTTCTCAATGTTTACTTGTGTTCCACTCCATGATGATAAAAAACATGGTGACCTAAATGCAACAGTAAAGAAGCGTAATTATATGAATGTGTAGTTCTCCTCGCTGCCTAAGGACTATGAATATTGCACTGCAAAATTTACTGTCTCTTTGTATTTCAAAGTTCTCATTAAAGAACTTCACATTGCCTATTTTCTCTATTTCTCATCTCTTGAACAAATAAGATGGTCGCAGAACAAACCCCAGGCTGATCCCCCACCCGTTGGCTTCGTGATTTTGCTCATATGAAACCATAATGATGATAATTTATCAAGCAAGCCAAATCAGAGGAACACAGATGGTATCTACTACAGTAGTTATTTAAGGAACACGTTGAATGAGTGACAACAGAAAGTTTCCCCCCAGCTCTGTGGTAACTTCTGGTCCCTGTAGTAAAATTCAGTTTTACTCAGACCTCATCAACATTTTTAGTTAACTAGGCAAGTCAGTTAAGAACAAATTCTTATTTTACAAACCCGGACGACGCTGGGCCAATTGTGCACCGCCCTATGGGACTCCCGATTACGGCCGGTTGTTATACAGCCCTTTGTCAATTTGTCTGTTTTTACACTGTGTATTTTTTTTAGCAACTGCAATCATCATTACCCTTAAAGTCCCCCTTTGGTGAGCCACTCCAAGCAGTGTCCCAACTCCCACTCCCCTCTGCCCTACCGCTCTCCCCTCTCCCTCGCTATCCCACCCCCACAGTCTAATTTCAGAGCTGATGACTCTCAAATTGATTACGGTCGGTGCTGATCAACCATCGGGAGGAAGGAGGGGAACCCATCTCATAATTGCCCTGAAATTTTACGCATAATAAATATTAATGTGTGTACTCTTCCCAGAGCTCTCTGTTCGGGGTAAAGTGGCTGTGCACACGTAGGCAAACAATATTGAGTTTCATCTCACAGATAGATATTTTCCATCCACAAGCCATGCAATTTGTATTCAACCAATATTGTATTACAGCCATTTTCAATGCATGTCTGTTTCTTTGTAAAGCAAGTCCCTGTACAATAATGTGTCTAACACCTTCAAATAGACTGTACTGAAGAACAGCCTCAATTTGTTGGGGTATGGACTCTACATGGTGTCGAAAGCATTCGACAGGGATGCTGGCCCATGTTGACTCCAATGCTCCCCACAGTTGGCTGGATGTCCTTTGGGGGGTAGACTATTCTTGATACACACAGGAAACTGTTGATTGTGAAAAACCCAGCAGTGGTGCAGTTCTTGACGCACTCAAGAGTATTACCATA
The DNA here is from genome assembly GCF_029448725.1 of Salvelinus fontinalis. Taxonomy (NCBI): domain Eukaryota; kingdom Metazoa; phylum Chordata; class Actinopteri; order Salmoniformes; family Salmonidae; genus Salvelinus; species Salvelinus fontinalis. The sequence continues at coordinate 25,902,046 of NC_074697.1, forward strand.
CCCCGTTGAAAGGCACTTAAATATTGTGTCTTACACATTCACCCTCTGAAACACGCACATACATGGCTCAAATCCATGACTCAACTGTCTCAAAGCTTAAAAATACATTTTAACCTGTCTCCTCCCCTTCATCCACACTGATTGAAGGGGATTTAACAAGTGACATCAACAAGGGATCATAGCTTTCACCTGGTCGGTCCATATTTTTTACATTTACTTAACTAGTCAAGTCAGTTAAATGATGGCCTAGGAACAGTGGGTTAACTGCCTTGTTCAGGGGCAGAACGACAGATTTGTACCTTGTCAGCTCAGGGATTTGATCTTGCAACCTTTCGGTTCCTAGTCCAGCGCTCTAACTACTAGGCTACCCTGTCGCCCCATATCATGAAAAGAGCAGGTGTTGTTAATGTTTTTTACCCTTAGTGTATATCAAGTATGAAATTCACAATGCACACAAAAAACATGCAGTTGCTGTTTATGACTTGTGGGCTCCACATGATTTCTTTATTTTCAAGTCAATAGGTTTAATTGTTCAGCGTTAGAGAGCTATACACTTTGAGAAATAGAGTTGCAACTGGGAGGATATTGAATAATTGCCCAGAGAATTTGTCAACCTGTGTACCTTATACTTATCAAGATTGAGTAATATTTTCTGACAGTACAACCAATGTATAAAGAATACCAAATACAAACAATCGTCAAGCAACAGAAAATAGAGAAAATCCTCAGCATCTTCATTTGTCACTGTTGTGATGAAAGCAAGGAGTAATTCATGCAATTCTGGAAAAGGCAATTAAATGTGGGGAAAAGCTTCGAGCAACACTAAAGCAATAAAATGTTGTTTGTTTATTTACCAAAATAAATAACTCCCTAAATATGTTTGGTTTAGTGTTTTACTTACAAGACCTTGTTGTCTTTTTCATTTGATTTCCAAAGTACTAACTTTTTTGGTATGCCAGTCAAAAGTTTGGACACACCCACTCATTCAAGTTAATATTTTTTTTTACTATTATCTACATTGTAGAATAATAGTGAAGACATCAAAACTATGAAATAACACATATGGAATCATGTAGTAACCCAAAAAGTTTTAAACAAAACAACATACACTGCTCAAAAAAATAAAGGGAACACTTAAACAACACAATGTTGTGCAAATGGAATAGACAAAAGGTGGAAATTATAGGCAATTAGCAAGACACCACCAATAAAGGAGTGGTTCTGCAGGTGATGACCACAGACCACTTCTCAGTTCCTATGCTTCCTGGCTGATATTTTGGTCACTTTTGAATGCTGGCGGTGCTCTCACTCTAGTGGTAGCATGAGACGGAGTCTACAACCCACACAAGTGGCTCAGGTAGTGCAGTTCATCCAGGATGGCACATCAATGCGAGCTGTGGCAAAAAGGTTTGCTGTGTCTGTCAGCGTAGTGTCCAGAGCATGGAGGCGCTACCAGGAGACAGGCCAGTACATCAGGAGACGTGGAGGAGGCCGTAGGAGGGCAACAACCCAGCAGCAGGACCGCTACCTCCGCCTAATCAAGTCTAAAAATGTCACTCTTTCGAAGATCAGAAAAATTGGATCCACTAAAATGTGCATGACGCCAACTAAGGGGGTTTAATTTTCCAATCGACAGACAGGACAAATCACTTATTTTACTTCTCAGAATGGATTAACACATTTAATGGTGTGGGTTTGGGGGACCGTAATACTGTATGTAGGACACTCAGTAATCAGACACAAAAATTTTATATGCCGGATTTAATGATGTCCTACGCCCACCTACCCTGGCTTTATTTCAACGGTATTAGTTTTATAAAGAATTATCCCCGCTCTAAATGTGTGCTGCCAATGACAACCAAACAGAGTCATTACTGTAAGATGGGCAGCTCTGGCTGCTGGGGGAGACTGACTGGTTCTTCACCATAATAGTTTTCAGACATCTCCTTTACCATAGTATCTAGTAAATTGGTGTATTATGGGGTATCATTAGGGATATGGGAGAAATTTGAAGGAATCTCTCAACAACATTCAACAATGAACAAATACACCAGACAAAGTCTCTGAAACAGATAAGTTCCTCTCTCATCTGAATTTAATCCGAAGTGACCAGCAGTGGTGTAAAGTACTTAAGTAAAAATACTTTAAATGTATACTTAAGTAGTTTTTGGGGGAATCTGTACTTAAGTTTTTATATTTTTCACAACTTTAACTTTTACTACGCTGCATTCCTAAAGCAAATCATGTACTTTTTACTACTTACATTTTCCCTGACACCCAAAGGTACTCGTTACATTTTGAATGCTTAGCAGGACAGGAAAATGGTCCAATTCACGCATTTATCAAGAGAACATCCCTGGTCATCCCTACTGCCTCTGATCTGGCAGACTCACTAAACACAAATGCTTTGTTTGTAAATTATGTCTGACTGTGTGTCCCTGGCTATCCGTAAATTTAAAAAACAAGAAAATTGTGCCATCTGGGTTGCTTAATATAAGGAATTTGAAATGATGTATACTTTTACTTTCATTCTTAAGTATATTCAAAACCAAATACTTCTAGACTTTTAATCAATTAGTATTTTACCGGGAGACATTCACATTTACTTTTAAGGTACAGTTGTAGTCGGAAGTTTACATACACCTTAGCCAAATACTTTTAAACTCAGTTTTTCACAATTCCTGACATTTAATCATAGTAAAAAATCCCTATCTTAGGTCATTTAAATCACCACTTTATTTTAAGAATGTGAAATTCAGAATAATAGTAGAGAGAATGATTTATTTCAGCTTTAATTTCTTTCATCACATTCCCAGTGGGTCAGAAGTTTACATACACTCAATTAGTATTTGGTAGAATTGCCTTAAAATTGTTTAACTTGGGTCAAACGTTTTGGGTAGCCTTCCACAAGCTTCCCACAATAAGTTGGTTGAATTTTGGCCCATTCCTCCTGACAGAGCTGGTGTAACTGAGTCAGGTTTGTAGGTCTCCTTGCTCGCACATGCTTCTTCAGTTCTGCCAACAATATTTCTATAGGATTGAGGTCAGGGCTTTGTGATGGCCACTCCAATACCTTGACTTTGTTATCCTTAAGCCATTTTGCCACAAATTTTGAAGTATGCTTAGGGTCATTGTCCATTTGGAAGACCCATTTGCGACCAAGCTTTAACTTCCTGACTGATGTCTTGAGATGTTGCTTCAATATATCCACATAATTGTCCTGCCTCATGATGCCATCTATTTTGTGAAGTGCACCAGTCCCTCCTGCAGTAAAGCACCCCCAGAACATAATGCTTCACGGTTGGGATGTGTTCTTCGGCTTGCAAGCCTCCCAACATATCGATGGTCATTATGGCCAAACAGTTCTATTTTTGTTTCATCAGACCAGAGGACATTTCTCCGAAAAGTACAATCTTTGTCCCCATGTGCAGTTACAAACCGTAGTCTGGCTTTTTTATGGCAGTTTTGGAGAAGTGGCTTCTTCCTTGCTGAAAGGCCTTTCAGGTTATGTCGATATAGGACTCGTTTTACTGTGGATATGGATACTTTTGTACCCGTTTCCTCCAGCATCTTCACAAGGTCCTTTGCTGTTGTTCTGGGATTGATTTGCACTTTTCGCACCAGAGTACATTCATCTCTAGGAGACAGGACGCGTCTCCATCCTGAGCGGTGTGACGGCTGCGTGGTCCCATGGTGTTTATACTTGTGTACTATTGTTTGTACAGACGTGGTACCCTCAGGCATTTGGAAATTGCTCTCAGGGATGAACCAGACTTGTGGAGGTCTACAATTTGTTTGAGGTCTTGGCTGATTTATTTTGATTTCCCCATGATGTCAAGCAAAGAGACACTGAATTTGAAGGTAGGCCTTGAAATACATCCACAGGTACACTTCCAATTGACTCAGCTTCTGATAGGCTAATTGACATCATTTTTTTGTAATTTTCTAAGTTGTTTAAAGGCACAGTCAACTTAGTGTATGTAAACGTCTGACCTACTGGAATTGTGATACAGTGAATTTTCGTGAAATAATCTGTCTAAACAATTCTTGAAAAGATTACTTATGTAGATGTCCTAACTGGCTTTCCAAAACTATAGTTTGTTAACAAGAAATTTGTGGTGTGGTTGAAAAATGAGTTTTAACCTGTTGAGGATGGGGGCGCTGTTGTGACTATTTATGCTAATCGTGTAATTTTTGAAACGGCTTCCCACAAAGTTCTTGATCGTACAATATGCATATTATTATTATTATTGGATAGAAAACAGTCTTTAGTTTCTATAGGAGTTGAAATTTTGTCTCTAAGTGGAACAGAGCCCATTCTACAGCAATTTCCCTGACATGGAGTCAGATTTCAGAAATTTTGGCCACTGTTCTGGAGTCAGTTAAAAGGGCACTGTTATTGCTATGACTATACGGACACTGCTTACGTCTTCCCCTGGATGCCTTTACGTGATGACGATTTGAATGGGGTCGATTGCGCGTTCACAGGCACTATAAATTAAAAAACCCTGTAGATAGCAAGTCTTTTCTTGGTGCGTAACGCGCGTGGAGGACACCGACCCGCTCCTGTTCCAAGCGTTAGTGTTGGGAGTAATCTTTCTCCGGTCATGTTAAGACTCGTTATAGGAGTTAAAAACATCATAAGGTAGTTAATTTAAAGCGTTTTATAGCAATTTATATCCGTTTAGTGCGATTTTGGGACATTTATTTCTGAAACGCTGTAAATTGCTGGGCACGCTTCCAGTTCATCCCGAACGCAGTTGGCATTTCCACATGGCAAGAGGACAGCTTTCCACCAAAAGACGATTGGACCCAAGAAAGGATCCTTTGCCCAAGATACTGATGGAAGAACAGCTCAAAGTAGGACATTTTTATTATGATAAATCGTGTTTCTGTCTAAAAATGTTAGTGGCTTAGGACGCCATGTTTTTTGACGTAGCTTCGCTTGGCGCAAACTGTATTGAAAAGTAAGGATAATTTAAAAAATGTAATTCCGCGATTGTATTAAGAATTAAATTGTCTATCAATCCCTGTCCACCCTATATTTTTTAGTCACGTTTATGAGTATTTATGTATAAGAGTAGATCACTGTCTAAGTGGCGCATGGACATTTTCTGACCAGCTGAGCTACATTTCACATTGTCTAACCATGATTTTGGTGGCTAAATATAAACATTTTCGATCAAACTCTATATGGATTGTGTAATATGATGTTACAGGAGTGTCATCTGAAGAATTCTGAGAAGGTTAGTGAAAAAATTAATATATTTTGGCGATGTTGACTTTTATCGCTCACTTTGGCTAGAATCAATGCTGGGCTGCTATGTGCTATGTGCTATGCTAATATAACGATTTATTGTGTTTTCGCTGTAAGACACTTAGAAAATCTGAAATATTGTCTGTATTCACAGGATCTGTGTCTTTCGATTCGTGTATGCTGTGTATTTTTACGAAATGTTTGATGATTAGTAAGTAGGTAAACACGTTGCTCTAAGTAGTTTTTCTATTCCATTTGTGACGGTGGGTGCAATTGTAACCTATGCCATCTACCTGAAATATGCACTTTTTTCTAACAAAACCTATCCCATACCATAAATATGTTATCAGACTGTCATCTGATGAGTTTTTTTCTTGGTTAGGGGCTATAAATATCTTAGTTTAGCCGAATTGGTGATAGCTACTGGTGTTGGTGGACAAATAAAAGATGGTGGATTATAGTAATGTGTTTTTAGGTAATAGATGTACATCTTTACATATTGTGTCTTCCCTGTAAAACATTTTAAAAATCGGACATGTTGACTGGATTCACAAGATCTGTGTCTTTCATTAGCTGTATTGGACTTTAATGTGTGAAAGTTAAATATTTTAAAAAAATATTTTTTTTGAATTTCGCGGCACTGGTTTTTCAGTGGGGGTGGGGGGGGATTGCCGCTAGCGGCACTCTCATCCTAGACAGGTTAAAAGAACAAATTTGCTAACATACTTTGCTGACCCAACTTGATCAATACAGTCCTCCATCCTAGGAAGAGGGTAAAGGTCTGCTTTAGTAACATTGTTAACTTTTCTATAATCAGTGCAACGTCTGAAAGTGGAATCAGACTTTTTGACCAAAAGACAGGGTGAAGCCCAATTTGAACAACATGGCTCCACAATACCATTGTCCAACATATACTGCACCTCTGTTTCCAATTGCAGTCTCTTCTCCTCAGATACACAATAAAATCTCTGTTTGATAGGCTTAGCATCTCCGATGTCTATATCATGCTTAATTAAGTGGGTTTGCAATATTGTGTCAGAAAACAAAACAGGGTAGTTTCTAATAAGAGCTACCAATTCATCACGTTTCTCAGAGTCTAAATGATCTACCAAAACCCCAAGGTTTTGCAAAGTCTGGGAGTTTTTCAACCGACCTTGTAAGACCTCATCTGAAACTCTAACTACCTCCTCTTCTCCCCCCTCCAAATTAAAGCCACAAGATGCAGTGACTGGAGCAGCAGTCAACGCTGACCTCACCGCTGGAGTGCCTTCAACTTTGCTTAGATCACAGGAGTGATAACATTTTAACGGGTTCACGTGGCATAATTTCGAGGACTTCCTATGACTAGGGGTTTCAATAATATAGTTCAAATCTGATACTTTACGCAACACAGTGAAAGGACCACAGTATTTTGCCTGAAAAGGTGAACTTACAAGAGGCAGAAGAGCAAGTACACGATCACCGGGACTAAACTCACGCAGCTCAGCCTGTCCGTCATATTTCAATTTCATTTTCTGTTGAGAACCTTTTAGTTTCTTTCGCCAGTTCACCAGCCCTATACAACTTCAACCTAAAACCATTTACATAGTCAATAAGGTTCCGAGGTGGTTCCTCAGGCAAACAACCATCCTGCAACACTGCTAAAGGCCCACGCACCTTATGACCAAACACTAAGTCATTTGGGCTAAACCCTGTGCTTTCCTACACTACTTCACGAGCAGCTAGTAACAGCCAAGGTAACCCCTCCTCCCAATCTGCAGACAGTTCTGTACAGTATGCACGAAGCAAGGATTTTAAAGTTTGATGAAAACGTTCCAAAGCTCCCTGGCTCTGGGCATGGAATGCAGTAGACTTGTTGTGTTTAACTTTAAGCTGTTTGAGAACCTGAGCAAATAAATGGGAGGTAAAGTTAGACCCCTGATCTGACTGGATAATTTTGGAATCCCAAATGTTGAAATAAATTGAATTAACGCTTTAACTACTGATTTTGAAGTTATGGTACGCAAGGAAAAAGCTGCTGGATATCTAGTTGCTTGACACATAACCGTTAATAAGTAGTTATTACCTGACTTGGACCTTGGTAAAGGCCCAACACAATCGATACTAAGATGCTCAAAAGGTTGCCCTACAGCTGGTATTGGATAAAGAGGTGCTGGCTTTACAACCTGGTTTGGTTTGCTTGTGCGCTGACACGTATGACAAGTTTAAATAAACTGAGCTACATCCCGCTTTAAACTTGTCCAGAAATAAATTATGGAGTATGCAATCATAAGTTTTACGAACACCCATATGACCTGCCACATCACCATGTGAAGTTTGCAACACTTTATTTCGCAAAGGAGTAGGTACAACTATTTGAAAGACTAGTTCTCCTAGACCCTGATCATAGTGTGGAACCCATTTCCTGACCAACAGCCCATCAAGAAAAAAACACTGAGCACTATTCCTCACCACTGAATCAGGAACAACTTTATCAAACAGATCAGCCAAGGTAGTATCGGCCTTTTGCTCAGCCATCAATGAATCTCTAGAACTAGTCAACTGTTCTGTCTGGAGTTTGACTGGCAACTCAAGACTTTCTGGCTTACTCTCAATCTCCTTGCGAGAGGCCGCGCGGGTAACCGCACAAACTGGAAATACCTCAGGAGACACAGTTTTGATCCGGAGATTCCCTTGCAGGGGACACTGAAGGTTGCTTCTTACAGATGTTTAGTTTGCCATCAGCCCACACCTTACTACCTGCCAAGTCATTCCCCAAAATCATGTGGACTCCCTCTACTGGCAACTGGGGTCTAACCCCAACATCTACATCACCCTCTACCAGACCAGATTTTAGGGTAACTTCATGTAAAGGACAAGAGAATGGAACTAAACCCATACCACGTACCATTACACAACTGCCAGTATCAGACTCTTTAGAGAACGGCAAAACAGATTGCAGAATAAAAGAATCTAAAGCTCCAGTGTCTCTTAAGATCTTGATTGAAACATTGTGGTTGCCATCTACCAGGGACACTACACCATCTGAAATAAAGGCTGAAAAATCACAGTGGGAAGACTGAGAATCAAACTCAACTAGTGGCTGAAAAAGCTCACCCTGGTGGTCAGAGGCTGTAACAGGACTTGCCATCACAGCAGGTTTAACTTCTACTGCCTCAGAAACCCGGATCCGGGAGCACCCCCCACCCCCCACACACTGTTTAGCATAGCTAGCATAGCTTCACAAGTAGATAGTAGCATCTAAATATCATTAAATCACAAGTCCAAGACACCAGATGAAAGATACAGATCTTGTGAATAAAGCCACCATTTCCGATTTTTAAAATGTTTTACAGGGAAGACACAATATGTAAAGATGTACATCTATTACCTAAAAACACATTAGCATAATCCACCATCTTTTATTTGTCCACCAACACCAGTAGCCATCACCAATTCGGCTAAACTAAGATATTTATAGCCCCTAACCAACAAAAAAACTCATTAGATGACAGTCTGATAACATATTTATGGTATGGGATAGGTTTTGTTAGAAAAAAGTGCATATTTCAGGTAGCTGCCATAGGTTACAATTGCACCCACCGTCACAAATGGACTAGAATAATTACAATGAGCAACGTGTTTACCTAACTACTAATCATCAAACATTTCGTAAAAATACACAGCATACACTAATCGAAAGACACAGATCCTGTGAATACAGACAATATTTCAGATTTTCTAAGTGTCTTACAGCGAAAACACAATAAATCGTTATATTAGCATAGCACATAGCACATAGCAGCCCAGCATTGATTCTAGCCAAAGTGAGCGATGAAAGTCAACATCGCCAAAAGATATTAATTTTTTCACTAACCTTCTCAGAATTCTTCCGATGACACTCCTGTAACATCATTTTACAATATACATATACAGTTTGTTCGAAAAGGTGCATATTTAGCCATACAAAACCGTGGTTACACAATGAAAATAGTAGCAAAACAAGCCTGAAAATGTCGGTCGCCATCTTTCAGAGTGATCTAGTTTAATTAATAGCTAATCATATACTTGACTAAAAAATACAGGGTTTACAGGAATCGAAAGACAAATTAGTTCTTAATGCAACCGCTGATTTACATTTTTAAAATTATCCTTACTTTTCAATACAGGGTTCGCCAAGTGAAGCTATACCAAACAAAATGGCGAAATATGCGTTTAAAATATTTCGACAGAAACACGATTTATCATATTAAATATTGCTTACTTTGAGCTGTTCTTCCATCAGATTCTTGGGCAATGTATCCTTTCTATGTTATAAACGTCTTTTGGTCGATAGATGTCCTCTGTCCTTCGAAATGTCCACCACCAACGACCGACACCCCAAAACGTGTCCAAAGTTTCAGAGTGCACAACAAATAAATTCCTCTAAAATCGCACTAAACGGATATAAATTGCTATAAAACGGTTCAAATTAACTACATTTTGATGTTTTTAACACCTAGAACGAGTAAAAACATGACCGGAGAAATATTGCTGGTTAGAAAACGATTTGGAACGAGGCAGGTCCGATGCCCTTCACGCTTCAGGCGCACGACGAGAAAGGGCGGTCTCTATACATTTTGGTCTTTTATACTGGCTGTGAATATCCCATCGATTCCATTGAAAGCGTGATGACGTACAGACACCCAGAGGAAGACGTAGGCAGTGTCGGTTTCTTCATAGCATTCACTGTCGCCTTAAAAACAGACCCCAGATCAGAGGTAAAAAAATTTGAAATCTGAACCCTGTCATGAAAAGTGCTGTAGAAATTGTTCTGTACAACTCAGAGACAAAATTTCAACTTCTATAGAAACTAGAAGGTGTTTTCTATCCAATAATAACAATAATATGCATATTGTACGATCAAGAATTTAGCACGAGGCAGTTTAATTTGGAGACACAAATATGCTAATGCGGAACAGCACCCCCTATAGTTCCAAGAGGTTAACTTGACCTGACTGTTGATTTAAGCAGAGGACAATCTTTCTTCTAATGTCCTTCAACTAAACAGTAGCGACAGGTATTAGCATTAACCGGTGCTTTAAGTCCTCCAGACCCAAACTTCTGCTGAGGCCTTTGGAAAGAAGCTCCAAAAAAGGTGACCTACTATTCCTATGAGTAAAGTTATTGTTATGGTACATGTCACTGTTTGAATCAAATGGCTTTTATGTGTTAGCCTGTACTCTTTTATTTAAATAACGTTCCCAAGGTAAACTGACTATTTCTCAGGTCTAGATCGTAGAATATGCATATAATTTACAGATTAGGATAGAAAACACTCAAAATATTGTCTGTGAGTATAACAACTGATTCTGCAGGCGAAAACATGAGGAAATCTAACCCGGAAGTGATTTTTTTAAATGTTTTATCTGTGTTTCCTTGCCCGTCGTTCTTCCATTTAAAGGGGTATCAACCAGATTCCTTTTCAAATGGCTTCCCCGGGCTGTGACCAGGCTTTAGACATAGTTTCAGGCTTTTATTTTTGAAAAATTTGCGAGATTTTTCAAAAGTAGTCAGGTGTCCTTTGATTAGTTCCTGCGCGCGAGAGGGGTAGCTCTCCATTTTCTTTCTCTCTTTTATTGAAAAGGTTACGGTCCGGTTGAAATATTATCGATTATGTTTGTTAAAAACAACCTGAGGATTGATTATAAAAAACATTTGACATGTTTCTACGAACATTACGGATACTTTTTGGACTTTTCGTCGAACGAAACGAGGCTTTGGTTTTCTGAAAATAAACACCATTTGGGTTGCGCGTTATGTTATAAAAGTAATATTCAACGAACAAAAAGAACATTTATTGTGTAACTGGGAGTCTCGTGAGTGCAAACATCTGAAGATTATCAAAGGTAAGCGATTAATTTTATAGCTTTTCTGACTTTCATGACCATGCTAATTTGGGGCTAGCTGTTCTAGCATTGATTGATACACTCACAAAAGCTTGGATTGCTTTCGCTGCAAAGCATATTTTCAAAATCTGACATGATAGGTGGATTAACAACAAGCTAAGCTGTGATTTGGTATATTTCACTTGTGATTGCATGATTATAAATATTTTTAGTAATATTTTGCGCCCTGCAATTCAGCGGTTGTTTAGGAAAATGATCCCGCTAAAGGGATCCGTAGCGCAGAGAAGTTAACTTTACGTTCATTCATGTATATAGCAACCTGGTCAGACACAGAATTTTTGAACTGTTCTAACACAATCAAATTAGACAGACCCTCAAAACTACAAACTTCAGAAGCTGTACACCAACGATTAAATGCAGAAGTCAAATCACGAACAAACTCAGAATAGGTTTGTGAATCTAACTTTTTAGTGTAACAAAAACGTTGACGATATGCCTCTGGCACAAGCTCGTAGACCTTCAGAACTGCTGATTTAACTTTAGCAAAAACTTTACTGTCAGCTACACTCAGTGCTCCAAAAGCCTCACGTGCTTTACCTGTAAGTACACATTGTAACAACATAGTCATGTCCAAATCTGACCAAGCTCTAGCTTCCGCAATACGCTCAAATAAAGCAAATTATGTGTCTGGATCTGACTCATCAAATTTAGGCAACAAAAAAATTCTGTGAAACATCAAACTGTGGTAGTCCTTCTGGTAGCATTTCTCAATCGGATTATCTCTAACTGCATTTGCAACAGCTCCCTCTGCTGCTCAAAAGTTGAAGGGCTAGACTGAAAACTTGCACCCTCACTACTAGCAGACTGACCCCAAAAAACACCCATTTCCCTAAGACCCTGCTTTAATCTAATTTGAACACTTTAATTTTTTTATCAACAATCTCAATCTGGTAATGTTCAGCAATTTCAATTAACTGCTCCTTAGTACACAACTCTAAGGCTACCTCTGAAGGAGCTTGCACAAAACTACTCAGAATGGAAGACATTTAACTCAACCAATACAACTATAACAAATGCTTCAAAAAACACACAACTCACCTGCTGTCAGTCTGGGTTCAAGGACAGGAGCCACACCCCACTATCCTCCAAAAACAACTAACTAACTGGCCCTGGTCTTCGTGCAGTCACATGTGGTGGGGTTTTATGCACACGAAACCAGTGGAGTTGAAAAGACAACCAGAGACAACCACGGAGGTGCTCCCGAGCCGATGCAGGGGAAAAGGGAAAGGGATGCTCTACCCACGTTCACTGCCACCTAAAACAAAAACACCACGAGCCTCCTATTGACACTCGCTGATAAGCCTGAACAGGAGAGGACTCCCACCTGAACAAAACCCAGAAAAACCCAGAGTGAATTGCTAACCAAATTTAGCTACCAAGCTAACTGAACCAAAAGAACACATGGCTCTCAACGCTCTCTTCAACAATATTGGCCCAACCAAAACATCCCCTCAAACTATTTTTTGGGGGCAATCTGAACTAAACTAACCCAAGTTAACTACAAAACAATAAGCCAAATTACAAATAAACAAACATATCAATAATAAGACAAAGACAATCTAGACAAACCCTTAACCAACTATGACAAAATGTTAAAATAAACTCAAATACTAAAGTAAGACTAAAGTACAATTAACTTTAACTTACGGATGAGCCCCCACTTGTCACAGGCTGGCTCATAGCCTGTGGCAAAAATGAGGGGACACGAACAACAGGTATAGGCCAATCAAAAAGGTTCTTTATTATAAACCAAAAACTATTCACTTCAAACAAAGAAAAAGGAATGAGGTGTGAAAGTATCATAATGTAGGGTGTATGTCAAGTGCATGGATGCGTGAATCTGTGTGTGTGAATATGACTGAGTTAAAACTACAAAGGAACAAACAAAACAGGATCATACCTGGAGGAGCAGAGAGAGAGAGACAAAAGTGGTTAGTGAAGCAGCTTAAATACCCTGAGCCCAGGTGGCTCCAATCACTAACGACCCTCCTCTGCCTGCAGGAGGAACCGCCCCTGCAATGCAGAGGAGGGGCCGTGACACTATATACAGTGTTGTAGTGATGTACAAATACAAAAAGGAAATAAATAAACATAAATATAGGTTGTATTAACAATGGTGTTTGTTCTTCACTGGTTGCTCTATTTATGTGGCAACAGGTCACAAATCTTGCTGCTGTGATGGCACACTGTGGTATTTCACCCAGTAGATATGGGAGTTTATCAAAACTGGATTTGTTTTCAAATTCTTTGTGGATCTGTATAATCTGAGGGAAATATGTGTCTCTAATATGGTCATACATTTGGCAGGAGGTTAGGAAGTGCAGTTCAGTTTCCACATAATTTTGTAGGCAGTGTGCGCAGAGCCTGTCTTCTTTTGAGAGCGAGGTCTGCCTTCAGCGGCCTTTCTCAATAGCAAGGCTATGATCACTGAGTCTGTACATAGTCAAATCTTTCATTAATTGTGGGTCAGTCACAGTGGTCAAGTATTCTGCCACTATGTACTCTCTGCTTAGGGCCAAATAGCATTGTAGTTGCCTCTGATTTTTTGTAAACTATTTCCAATGTGTCATGTGATTATCTTTTTATTTTCTCATGATTTGGTTGGGTCTAATTGGGTTGCTGTCCTGGGGTCTGTTTGTGTTTGTGACAGAGCCCCAGCACCAGCTTGCTTAAGGGGCTCTTCTCCAGGTTCATCTCTCTGTAGGTGATGGCTTTGTTATGGAAGGTTTGGAATCGCTTCCTTTTAGGTGGTTGTAGAATTTAACGGCTCTTTTCTGGATTTAGATAATTAGTGGGTATCAGCCTAATTCTGCTCTGCATGCATTATTTTGTGTTTTACGTTGTACATGGAGGATATTTTTGCAGAATTCTGCATGCAGTCTCAATTTGGTGTTTGTCCCATTTTGTGAACGCTTGGTTGGTTGGTGAGCGGACCCCAGACCTCACAACCATGGGGGTTATGGGGGAACAGAGGGTTAAATACACAGCATGTAATGATGGAATTGAAACCAGGTGTGTGGGAAGACAAGACAAACAAATGGAAAATGAAAGGTGGATCGGCGATGGCTAGAAGACGGGTGACGTTGACCGCCGAAAGCTGCCCGAACAAGGAGAGGGACCGACTTCGGCGGAAGTCGTGACAACAGTTTTGTGGATGTTACCTGTGCCGGTGATGTTCAGGCCAAATTATGTAAAGTTTTTGTGTGCTCTAGGGCAATGGTGTCTAGATGGAATTTGTATTTGTGGTCCTGGCAACTGGACATTTTTTGGAACACCATTATCTTTGTCTTACTGAGATGTACTGTCAGGGCCACAGTCTGACAGAATCTGTACAGAAGATATAGGTGATGCTGTAGGCCCTCCTTGGTTGGTGACAGAAGCACCAGATCATCAGCAAACAGTAGACATTTGACTTCAGACTCTAGTAGGGTGAGGCAGTGTGCTGCAGACTGTCCTAGTGCCCTTGCCAATATGTTGAAGAGCGTGGGGCTTAAGCTGCATCCCTGTCTCACCCCTCGGCCCTGTGGAAAGAAATGTGTGTTTTTTGCCAATTGTCGTATGTGTTTTCCCCAACACCACTTTCCATCAATTTGTATGGCAGACCCTCATGCAAAATTGAGTCAAAAGCTTTTTGGAAACCAACAAAGCATGAGAAGACTGCCTTTGTTTGTTAGAAAGCCAATTTGACATTTGCTCAGTACATCGTTTTCACTGAGGAAATGCACGAGTCTGCTGTTAATGATAATATAAAGGATTTTCCCAAGGTATTACACGGTAGTAATTGGGGCCAAATTTGTCTCCACATTTGTGGATTGGGGTGATCAGTCCTTGGTTCCAAATATTGGGGAAGAGGCCAGAGCTGAGGATGATGTTAAAGAGTTTAAGTATAGTCAATTGGAATTTGTGGTCTGTATATTTTATAATTTCATTTAGGATACCATCAAAACCACAGGCCTTTTTGGGTTGAAGGGTTTGTATTTTGTCCTGTATTTCATTCAATGTAATTGGAGAATCCTGTGTGTTCTGGTAGTCTTCAATAGTTGATTCTAAGATTTGTATTTGATCATGTATATGTTTCAGCTGATTGTGCTTTGTTATAGGGCCAAAAATAGTGGAGAAGTGGTTTACCCATACATCTCCATTTTGGATAGATAATTCTTCATTTGTTTGTTTAGTGTTTTCCAATTTTCCCAGAAGTGGCTTTAGTCTATGGATTCTTCAATTACATTGAGTTTATTTCTAACGTGCTGTTCCTTATTTTTCCGTAGTGTATTTCTGTATTGTTTTAGTGATTCACCGTAGAGAAGGAGTATGCTCAGGTTTTCTGGGTCTCTATGGGTCTCTCTATTTTTGATTGGATAGGTTTCTCAATTCTTTCTTAGGTTTTTGCATTCATCATCAAACCATCTGTCATTGTTGTATATTTTCTTAGGTGGTCCGCTTGACATTTTATATTTGATAGGGAAGCTGAGAGGTCAAATATTCTGTTTAGGTTTTCTACTGCCAAGTTTACACCTTCACTATTACAGTGAAATATTTTGTTCAGGAAATGTTCCAGAAGGAATTCAATTTGTTGTTGCCTGATTGTTTTTTTAGTAGATTTCCACTCTACTTTCCATCCATCTATAGCATTTCTTAATATTATTCAGTTCCTTTGGCTTTGATGCCTCTGTTTAAGTAGACTGTGATTTTTCTGTGATCTGATAGGGGTGTCAATGGGCTGACTGTGAACGCTCTAAGAGACTCTGGGTTGAGGTCGATTATAAAGCCAGACTGTGCTCACTGAGTCTGTACCTAGTCAATGTTTTCCTCAGTTTTCTATCAGTCACAGTGATCAGATAGTCTGCCACCATGTACTGTCTGTTTAGAGCCAAATAGCATTGAAGTTTACTTCGATTTTTTGTGGTGTCTTTCCAATAGGTGATATATTTTTCTTTTTGTTTTGTGATGATTTGGTTGGGCCAGATTTTCTGAGCGCTGTCCTGAGGCTCTATGGGGTTGGTTTGGGTTGGTGAACTGAGCCTCAGAACCAGCTGGCTGAGGGGACTCTTCTCTGGTTTCATCTCTTGACATTGTAGAGCTCTGTGATGGAATGTTTTGGGGTCACTTGTTTTTAGATGGTTGTAAAATTTGATTCTATTCGAATGAGGAGGGGGTATTGGTCCAATTCTGCCCTACATGCATTATTTGGAGTTTTTCTTTGTACTTGCAATATGGTCTTGCAAAACTCTGCATGCAATATTTCAATTGGATGTTTGTCCCATTTAGTAAATTCATTATTAGCGAGTGGACCCCATACTTCACTGCCATATAGAGCAATTGGTTCTATAACTGATTGAAACATTTTGAGCCAGATTCTAATTGGAATTTCGATTTTGATGTTCCTTTTAATGGCTCTAGAATGCTCTTCTTGCTTTGTCTCTCAGCTCATTCACAGCCATGTGAAAGCTACCTGTGTTGCTGACTACCAGATCTCTGTAACCTAGAGGGCAACCAGTGGGTCAGTCTCCTTTATACCATGTTTCTTGTAGGATGACAATGTCTGTATTTCCAATTTATTTGATGAAGTCTGGATTCCTGCTCTTTAGGCCAAAGACAGATGACCTCAGATCTTGTATATTCCAGGATGAGAGAGTAAAAGCTATGTGTTCCATAGTGTCTAGTGTTGTTTTCGTGTGTTTTGTGTGGTTTTGTGTCGCAGGATGGGGCTTGTGCGGCTGAAATAGTGGGGGTTGGGCCTGTTGCTCTGCTAACGACCTGGGCATTTGTCCTGCTGTCATGTCGAGGTCCTTGCTGGGGGGCATGGGGTGGGCAGAAGGGGCGTAGGTCTAACATGGGGGGGGCCTATATTTGGTGTGGCCAGGGTTTTCTTGGGGGGGTCTTAGTTGGTTGGGATGTGGCTGGTGATGCTGTGGTCTGGGTGTAGGTCCTTTTGGCGTGGGTTCTCTCGGGGCAGGTACTTCGGGAGAGGGTCTTGCAGGTCTGGGAGGGTGTCTCGCTGGTCTGGCTGGGGTGTCCGTTGCTCTGTTGCTCCTGTGTTGGTGCTGGGACTACGGTTGAGGTTGACGTCCTTCAGGGTCCTGGCAAAAGTCGGGATTGCTGCCTTGTAGAGGTGGACCTGGTCATAAATGCTGTTCAAGTCCTGGGTGGTGTGGTGGGCCAAGTAGACATTAGGTTCTGAGGCACAGTCTTGCGAAATGCTTGCATTCACCCACTGTATGGTGGTAGCAGGGTGGAGATAACCATTTGTGCGTTGGGGAAAGTGGAAGAAGCTTTTTCAATCACTCCCTTGAGTGCTGTGGCCACCCTTTCCAGCTAGCCCCTCAGGTCATTTGTGCCTGTGTGAATTATGATGTTTCTGGGGGGACCCTAGTCTTTTCTCTGACAACAGCTCCAGGGAATGCCTAGTTTTTGGGCACCAGTGTTTAGCCACTTTGTGTTTGGGAAAAAGTTTATTTTCTTGAATGTATTTGCCATTTGAGTCAAAGAGGAGCACACGTTCTGGCTTTTGTGTGTCCCTCTCTCTCTGTGTGTCTCTCTCTCTCTCTCTCTCTCTCTCTCTCTCTCTCTCTGTGTGTGTGTGTTTGTTTGGACTTTTGTCTTAATTTCTGGTGATTGAGATCTCTTCCTTCTATG
This sequence comes from Salvelinus fontinalis, assembly GCF_029448725.1. Classification (NCBI taxonomy): domain Eukaryota; kingdom Metazoa; phylum Chordata; class Actinopteri; order Salmoniformes; family Salmonidae; genus Salvelinus; species Salvelinus fontinalis. The sequence goes on from NC_074697.1 coordinate 25,919,866, forward strand.
ATTGTGTGTATGATTGTGGGACTCCACACACAACCACGCGCACAAACACACACACACACACACACACACACACACACACACACACACACACACACACACACGTGCCTGTGTGTGTAGCCCCAAAGCAAAAAACAGCCTTGGCGGGACATAGAAACAGCGCGTAGCTTTGAAGTTATGGTCTCTTAACGTATGAGTGAGTCTTCTGTCCCTGTAGTACCATCTTCTGTGGTGGATTGTTTTCGCCGATTGAATATTAGTTGGGCCTAATTATTCTTGTATCTTGTTCCCACCATTGCTATAATTGTTTGTGTTTTATCTATCTTTATTTTGACAGGGAAGAAATAATGACACTAGAGTCTCTTTACAGATGAGCTCTGCTTAAATAATTCAAACACATATAATATACAATATACAAAATCACAAAACATATTAAGAAAAACAGACACATTTATCATCAGAGGTCCAACTCTGAACTGACCAAGGGGGGTCGGAACATCTAATTTTAGAGAGCTCTGGATGTTGTTCCACATACAGGGCTAAAAAAACAAAAATCAGCTTCACCCAACTCTGTGGAGACCGAAGGGGCCTTCAGTGTTATCCAAGCCTGAGACCGGATTTGGTCATTTGTAAGTCTAAATTGAATTAATGATGACAGATACATGGGATGTTTCTGCATGAGTGCTTTGTACATAAACACAAGAAAATGCTGCTCTCTCTTTACATACAGAGGCCCAAACTACTTTTTGATACAGAACACAATGGGGAGTTCTATAACCTTCATCAATTAATCCTCTACATCGTACAAATGGCAAGTGCAACGCTGTGAGTTTGGAGCAGGGAGACGATAATTGTTCACTCCTATAACTGCTAGCTGAAGACCAGATCCCCCTCGGCTAATTTCTGACCTTGCATTCTACACTGAATGCCAAAAGGTTTAATTGAGTACAGAAAAACCCTTTCCTTGTACTTTTAGCACTGTAATGTTTCTGTCAGATATATTGATGACTTTACTGTTGAAGGTATTGCCTCTGTGCCTCTGTGATTTGCGAGTAATTATTTTTAGGTTAGTATATAATTGCTTTAGCTGAATCCAGTTACATGACTATACTAAAACTGCACAATAGCACAAATGCAAATCAATTATTTCTAATATACAGTACTGTTCAGTACACAATAGTCACAAAACTCAAACTGTGCTCCCTAAACTGTGTTGTGCAGGACAAGTGGCTCCTCCACTCAGTCCTAATGCTGGTCCAGTCCTGGTCTGAGCCTTCGGTGTACCTGCAAACCACCTTGGATAATTACGGCGACGTTCCTGACACTACTCAACAAGACCAAATGGGTGTCGGAAAAACTCCTTCGTTTGGAGAGTGGAGTGGTGGTCATCATCAGGAAGGTACTTCAGTGTCATTACGCATTGTCCTCTTAAGCCCAAGCTCCTCAAGTGTCACCAGACTGACAAATACAGCTGTTTCCTTTACGAGAGAACAACTATTTACACCCCATTCAAACCCCTACTATTATATGGACTAAACAAGACACTACCCACCCACAATGAGGCTAGCATTAAACATTTTTCCTCCCTGCTTCTGGTGCACCCGCATTTGCCTTGAACACATAGCGAGGTCGATTGATATGACCTCTGCCTTAGGGTGTCTAACATCATCAAATAACTGTATTTATAAAGCCCTTTTTACATCAGCCGATGTCACAAAGTGCTATACAGAAACCCAGCCTAAAACCCCAAACAGCAAGCAATGCAGATTTAGAAGCACGGTGGCTCGGAAAAACTCCCTAGAAAGGCCGGAACCTAGAAAGAAACCTAGAGAGGAACCAGGCTCTGAGGGGTGGCCAGTCCTCCTCTGGCTGTGCCGGGTGGAGATTATAACAGAACATGGCCAAGATGTTCAAAAGTTCATAGATGACCAGCAGGGTCAAATAATAATAATCACAGTAGTTGTAGAGGGTGCAACAGGTCAGCACTTACTCAGGAGTAAATGCAGTTGGCTTTTCATAGCCAATCACCGAGTGTGTGGCTGGTGCATTACAGTATGTTAGCAACTGACTGTTTCCAAACATTTTCGTACATGCAACACTAAGTAGGTGTAATGGTTTGCCACTTTATTTGAAAAGCTGCATTTAATTTTTTCCTTTATATTTTTATAACCTGGCAAAGCGTTGCAGGGTGAAGTCCCAAAGGAGGATTTGCATCTTGCTCTTTCAAAAAAAGAAGAAAAATCTGCATATTTTACGATTGATTTCCATTTCCTTTGTTCTTAACTGGAGTTTGTATTCCTATCTGGTTCTGCAGTGTTTCGATTATTTCTGTGGCCCCTTGTGTATTTGGAGAGATCCTGTTCTTCTAGTCGAGCTGGCTTCACCTCTGCATTAGTGAAATGGAACACACTCGGTAGGAGACGGGAGTCAAAGGAAGCTACAGACAAAGAGAAGAGCTAAAGATATTCTGACAGGGAGAGAAGAGATAAAAATCCGAAAGTTTTGCAGGAGGAATGGAGAGGAGAGTAAAATAAATATGGTTTGTTGGACAGGATATGAATTAGCATTATTTTTAGTTATGCCCATACCAGATTGTGTTTATCTCAAATTTACACAGAGGTCAGAATGAGGACTAAGTAAGGACTATTTTTAGAGTGTAAAATACCTTGATGATTAGTGTAACTGGCAAGACAAAAATAGGATACACTTTTTGTCATGATAATCACTAAACATTCCCTAGAATTTATGGAAGTTTTGGAATCCTACTTTTTGTCAATTTGATGGAAAATCTATTTGTCTTTATTATTCGAAATGGAACATTGCTTGAGGGTTAGCATGAAACTGTACCATTGGTCCAATGGTGATGCATAGCAAATAGTAGAGGTATTCATGTGCCATAAACAAATGAAAGGACATAACAATCAATCACTGAAGTTGCAAGAAGGGAATTCTCTCTGACCTGAAATGTTGTCTTTGTGAGAATGCTTTTGGTCAAAGATATGGTTCAAAGATATGGTTCAATGAATCTTCTTAGCTATGGCAGAGAAGCTATAGGAAGTATCTCGGAAGGACGACGAAATGGAAGAGAGAAAAAAAACTGCCTGAGAGACAGACTAATTACAAACTTGGATTAAAAGCTCCTGTCTGCAACCCCAAGGTACCTTATTAAACACATCGTCTAGAGTTTTTTGTATCCTATGGCAACACTGATGGTCTGTTATTACGGAAAAAATTGTGAGGGTGGAAAGGGGTACAGCGCCGACACCCCTGCCCTATAACCCATCATCGTTTCTCCTAATATTAAAGTACATCGGGTTCCATAAAAATTACTCACCTTTTCTGCTGTAAGAGCTCAAAGCTTCCCTTCCAGTAACTAGGCAATATGTCAAAAGGTTCCCTTTTCTAATGACAAATGTGTTCCTCGAAAATGTCTCAGTTGTAAAATGATCTGTAGATAAAAATAACATGCATTTCAATCCACATGACCAAATTACAGATTTACTAGAAAAAGGCAAAGTATGTTTGTGTTTATCAATAAGGACAATAGTTTATGTAGCAAATTTGATATTATGTAAATGTGTTTTATTTTATTGGTGCGTTGATATCTCTTCTGGACGACATCAGTGGTTCCCAAACCAAGGGGTTTAGTTGTAATGTTTGAGTTACTCAGATATCACATTCGACTGAGTGGGTGGGAGGGGTGGGGTCCCCAATGATGGTAGGGGGGCCGAGTGAAAAGGTTTGGGAACCGTTGGGTTACATGATTGTCCTCTCCTTCCCAACCCATTGCACCAGGTGGCAGCAGTGCTCTTTCTTCAAAGTCTTTTGATCTGAGAAGATTGCAGTTTGGTCAGTCCATTTAGAATACACTCTTTGATCTAGGCCTACATGTACACTACCATTCAAAAGTTTGGGGTCTCTTTTTTTTTATCCCCTTTTTTCTCCCCAATTTCATGGTATCCAATTGTTAGTAGTTACCGTCTTGTCTCATCGCTACAACTCCCATACGGGCTCGGGAGAGTCGAAGGTCGAGAGCCATGCGTCCTCCGAAACACAACCCAACCAAGCCGCACTGCTTCTTAACACAGCGCGCATCCAACCCGGAAGCCAGCCTCACCAATATGTCGGAGGAAACACCGTACACCTGGCGACCAGTGTCAACGTGCACTGCGCCCGGCCCGCCACAGGAGTCTCTAGTGCGCAATGAGACAAGGATATCCCTACCGGCCAAACCCTCCCTAACCCGGACGACGCTAGGCCAATTGTGCGTCGCCCCATGGACATCCCGGTCGCGGCCAGCTGCGACAGAGCCTGGGCTCAAACCCACAGTACTGGTGGCACAGCTAGTACTGCGATGCAGTGCCTAAGACCACTGCGCCACCCGGGAGGCCTAAATGTCCTTATTTTTTAAAGAAGAGCACATTTTTTGTCCATTAAAATAACATGAAATGTATCAGAAATACAGTGTCTGTTAGTTGTTAATTGCTAATGTTGTAAATGGCAGATTTTTTATGGAATATCTGCATAGGCGTAAAGAGGCACATTATACGCAAATCATGACTCCTGTGTTCCAATGGCACGTGTGTTAGCTAATGCAAGTGTATCATTTTAAAAGACTAATTGATCATTAGACAACCCTTTTGCAATTATGTTAGCCCAGCTGAAAACTGTTGTACTGATTAAAGAAGCAATAAAACTGGCCTTCTTTAGACTAGGTGAGTATCTGGAGCATCAGCATTTGTGGGTTCGATTGGCCAGAAACAAAGTACTTTCTTCTGAAACGCATCAGTCTATTCTTGTTCTGAGAAATGAAGGTTATTCCATGCGAGAAATTGCTAAGAAACTGAGGATGTAGTACAACGCTGTGTCCTACTCCCTTCACAAAACAGGACAAACTGGCACTAACCAGAATAGAAAGAGGAGTGGGTGGCCCCGGTGCACAAGTGAGCAAGAGGACAAGTACATTAGAGTGTCTCGTTTGAGAAACAGATGTCTCACAAGTCCTCAATTGGCATCTTCATTAAATAATAACCGCAAAACATCAGTCTCAACGTCAACAGTGAAGAGGTGACTCCGGGATGCTGGCCTTGGCAAAATGGCTTAAGAACAACAAAGTCAAGGTATTGGAGTGGCCATCACAAACCCTGACCTCAATTCTACAGAAAATTTGTGGGCAGAACTGAAAAAACTCTGTGTGCAAGCAAGGAGGCATACAAACCTGACTCAGTTACATCAGCTCTGTCAGGAGGAATGGGCCAACATTCACCCAACTTATTGTGGGAAGCTTGTGGAAGGCTACCCGAAACGTTTGACCCAAGTTAAACAATTTATAGGCAATGCTACCAAATACTAATTGAGTATAAAGATGCCTCCTATTGAGAGCAAAATGTAAATGTTGCAGTGGAATGCAGACGTGTAATAGAACTGGACACGTGCTTTTGAACATTTGACACATATTTAACGCAAACATTTATCATTTAACCTACTGCTTCAGGAAGGAAGGAAAGTGAGACACATTGCCACATAAAATCATATTCAGAGGAACTAGTATGGTTCCTCTCTCTGCGTATTCGTACAATATATATACTGTATATTTTAGAGTCAGAGAGAATTTGTCTCACAGCTTCACGTTCTCAGAGAGGCTCATGTACATGAGACGACCAGGGTTTGAGCATGCTTATGAGGAAATAATTGTATCCCTCACAGGAAAACTCCGGACTGCATCAGTGACTCTGGTTGTGAGTGATGGATTGACAAAATAAAGAAGTAGAAGTACTGTTCGTCCTGCTCTCTTGAGAATGGGCCTAAATTGGCGGTCCTTATTGTTTGTTCCTGTTTACACCCAACATCACACTAGCAAGGTGAACACAATAAAGGAAGCGGCCAACAAAGACGGTTGTTCCTTGTCTGGGTTTCCTGCCAGTAATGCAATCCTCTACAATTGTCTTCTCATCTATAGCTCCTCCACGTCAATACCACCCCAGCTCCCTTCATCACAAGATGTAAATCAGGCAGGGGTTGTCACGGCGAATCAAGTGTCAGTGTGGCGAGGGTTTTGCAGGCAGGATGTGGCGGTGGGGCCTAGTGTCAGCAATGTCAGGTTCAGCTTCCTGTGCCTTAATCACTTCAGTATGGGGGCCTAGGCCTCGGGTTGCCTGCCCTGCTCACCACCACCACCCAGGCCAGTCCACTTACAAAATGCAAGGAGCAGTAGACCAGCCCCTCACCCCCACCCGCTCCCCAGGCTTTGCATCCATAAATATTAAAGATCTGCTATAAGTGACTGGGGGAGGAGGGCGGTATGGATGATTTCACAGTCTAACTATTATAACCCGAGGTAAGGAAATCCAGACTGCTTGGATGCAGGAGCGGAGCAGAGAGAGAGCGAGACAGAGCGACAAAGAGAGAGAAAGTGAGAGGGGGCAGAGGAGGGATCTGTGTGAGAGAGGCAAAGATAGGGATAAAGGGAGAACGTGGATTGCTGGAAGGCAGGTAGTTGGAAGAAGTTTGGAACTAGAGCTGGAGCTGGCTTGATATGGAATGAAGCCTCGGTATTCAATTGCACCTCATGTTCTGACAGCCGGGCTGCAGCTCTTCACTACAAAGCCATTTATATCACGCCACCTCAGACTAGAGGGAATGTGATTCAGGCCATGAAAGAATGTCAGAGGGCTTCTTATCCTCCCTCAAAGAACACAGGACCACTGGGTCTGCAGCGCGCGGAGCTGTCAGACAACAGTGTGTGTGTGTGTGTGTGTGTGTGTGTGTGTGTGTGTGTGTGTGTGTGTGTGTGTGCGTGTGTGCGTGTGTGCGTGTGTGCGTGTGTGCGTGTGTGCGTGCGTGCGTGCGTGTGTGCGTGTGTTGAAAAGGTCCAAACCAGGAGTAAGGGGCCCATTCAGCTCTGACCCCCCCAAACCCCTCTCCCCATGTCTTCCCTGGGGGCATCTCAGGGAGGCTGCATGTACGTGTTAGTGGAGGTGAGGTCAGGAGGTCAGGGGTCAAGCCCCTTCTAACCGTTCCAGTGTGTTGGGAGATGTCAACCCGAGTCCGTCAGATTGTAATAGCAGGCTAGGGTTTCACCCAGGAAAGCTGCTAGTAAGAAAGAGGAGATATGGGGACAGATTAGAGCAGAGTGAAGTCCGTGAAACATTTTGAAGTCCTATAATGATCCTCTGTTAAGGCAGTGACAGGTTTGGTGTGACACATTGGTCAAGGAAATGATTTGAATGTACATGGCAAATCATGCATTACTGGAATGACATAATGCAAAAGATGGTCAAATATCCTCTTGCTTCCATTGTTTCTTTGTTTAATCTCCAAGAACACCTGTATATACTGTTTACTTAGAGAGAGAAATTCCATCAGTCAACCATTCTTTTACATTACCATTGTGTACTGTTCTGTGTCATTTACAAGAAGCAGTGGGGACAACAATGGTGCAAAACAGTTTGTTGTTGTTTTTAATCGCAGGCAAACAGATGGGCATACTGAAACGGCCCTGTGGGTGTCCCCCATTTGTGGTGAGTGCGGCGAACTGCAGGATTTACGCCACAAGGAAATGAAGCGATTACCCAGGAGGTTGCAGGGAATGGGCGATGGGCTGTGAACTCAGCGGGGTAGGGACCATCAAATCGTCCCTATGTGAAGCCCTGGCCTCCCTCCACTGTTCTGCTGGTCAACTATCTTACCCTGCACTACATTCCCATGCCACAAATAGAAGAAGGGAGGAAAGAAACCTAAAAAACTATAGATGGACTCTGAGTTACTGTCATGAAGTCTCACAAACCTCTAGCAAAGACTAACTCGAGCAAGTGTCACTAACTCGAGAAAGTTTGTCATTTTAGGAAGCATATACAGTGGTAACACAAACTGGTGTCAAAGGTTACTGGAGAGTAGTGGTCCATTATCTACTCAGTGCCACTGAATGGACAGATTAACTTTTTTCATCATCATAAAATTATTATTTATTTAAATCCCCTTTTGCAGAAGCAGCAGCTACTCTTCCTTGGGTCCACACAAAACGTGATGAGTATCAAAACCCATACACTGATAGACAAGGACAGTCACCAAAATGAAATTTACAATGATATGCAAATAATAAAACAAAATAAATATGCCATTACAACTTAAGCCTTTGTATAAACCTTTTTGCATTTAGAGTCTTACATCCTGAAACCCTCTCATGGATGAACAAACTAGTATGTTTGTGTATTTCTGTAAGACTGTTCAGCTTTTTCTATATGGTACCAGTTCAGGTTAAACAACGCTAGCTGGTTTAAACCAGGCAGCCTCTGTCACATCCTCTTACCATTGCCATGGATATATAAAAAAACACTAAAAAAACATGTTACACTACTGTGTCTAAACCAAACTGCCTGGAACAAACGTTCTCACTTAGGGAAAGAAAACAAAAAAAAAGGACAGATGCCAAAAGAAGCTGAGCTTAAATCAATGCAATTTCCTCCCCTCACTTCTCTGGCCAGAGGAACCTTTGGAGTTTTCCAGCCTTTTTTTCCTCCTGACATAAATTGCAATGCACATAGTGGGACTGAGGTAGCGGGTGGGGGCTGAAAGGGTGGCAGGGGGGCAGAGGGGGATATATTTGTCTGTCTGCCAGGATGCTCTGTGTTTTTCTTAGATCAGGACACAAGCATAAAAATCTAGTGCATTTCCCCCACTTCAGGAAGCTCTGCTGCCATAACTTCAAATACAATAATTTCCTTTTTGGAAAGAGGGAGGATTATCCCACTTTCATTTATTTATGTATTTATTTATTTCTGCCTTGAAAGAAAAGCATTGGAGAAAAGGGGGGATAGATGGTTGGACGTGTAAATGGTTGGACCTCTAGCCTGTGATCCTAAAAGAGTTTTGATAGGTGTGTTGCTGAATTTAGATACGGTTCAGGGATTAAACCGGGCTGACTCTGTCCCTGGTGAGGCTCCATGGAGGTGTGTTGCTGAATTTAGATACGGTTCAGGGATTAAACCGGGCTGACTCTGTCCCTGGTGAGGCTCCATGGAGGTGTGTTGCTGAATTTAGATACGGTTCAGGGATTAAACCGGGCTGACTCTGTCCCTGGTGAGGCTCCATGGAGGTGTGTTGCTGAATTTAGATACGGTTCAGGGATTAAACCGGGCTGACTCTGTCCCTGGTGAGGCTCCATGGAGGTGTGTTGCTGAATTTAGATACGGTTCAGGGATTAAACCGGGCTGACTCTGTCCCTGGTGAGGCTCCATGGAGGTGTGTTGCTGAATTTAGATACGGTTTAGGGATTAAACCGGGCTGACTCTGTCCCTGGTGAGGCTCCATGGAGGTGGGTTGGGATGGGACAGCCGAGCCTCTGAAGAAAACAATAATACTGGGAGCTGTCAATACAGTGAACAACACAACACACTGAACATCTAAGGTATGCAAAGAACCGCGACCCTTTGTTTCAAATGGGTGGATTGTGTGTTTCCACTTTGACAATGTATTGCTTTTTTCGAATAAAAATGTAATTGATAGGGACATCAAATAGAGAATGTGATTTAAAAACATAATACTATGAATGTGAATTATGTGCTCTCATAATACTGAAAATGTTAAGAAAAGGAAAAAGGAACCACAAAAAGGTTGTGTAGGTTGTTTTATAATTAGTGAATAGAATAGTAATCATTGGGTCTCCAATGGTCTCCTGTATAGCATCTCAGTCTGTTGACTGGTTTTCAGGGTAAGACAACACTTTGAACACATTGCAATGGTTTCAGCAAGAACGAGTGTCAGAAAATGTAATGATATGATGTCCTCTCAATTTGACTGGATCTCCACTGGGAAGGCCTGTCTGTGTAGCCACTCTCATTCATTTAAGCTCATAAACGTTTTGAATTATATCTTGTATACTTGTTGTGGTTTCCCTGCTCTAACCCTAAATTGGTGGCTTCCTCACATCTCCCCCACAGCTGACCAGCGTTGTCTCTGCGGTCTCAACCCCTCCGAGTAGACCATGGTGCTCCCTCCCACATGCTGTTGGTTTGCAGCACATACAATAGACACACTGCCTGAGCAAACCTGAAGGGTCTGTGGGACGAGGGCTTTGTCGGCCAAAACCAGCAACTCCATACATGCCAGTGTTGGTCTAGTCTAGCCCAGTGTAGAAGTGGAGGTTGGGGTGGTGCAGGGCAGTTAGCTTCCATCCCCATGGGATGCTCCAGACGTGTTTCCATCAACAGTGGGAAAGTGAAGGCAGGGTGGGAGATCTGCTCCCCTCAGACTCAGATTATAAATACAGACATTACGTCAGTGGCGTGGTGTGTTGCGGAGGTGGCGGAGAGGTGAACCTGGGAGAGGCCTTGTCTGGGCAGGGTTTTTAATTTGAATTATTATGATACCCATTTGCTGATACCAAAGACGACAGCTAGTCTTACTGGGGTCCGACATAGACTTTACAATGGACATACTGTACATTTAAAAACATTAACATGTAGTTTGTGTGTGCATCTATCAGTTACACATACATATCAGTACATACACACAATATTGGGAGAGGCATTGTGCTGTGAGGTGTTGCTGTACGTGTTTTTTGAAACCAGGTCTGCTGTTCACTTGCACTATATGAGATGGAAGGGAGTTCCATGCACTCATGACTCTGTATAGTACTGTGCATTTCCTTGAATTTGTTCTGGACCTGGGGACTGTGAAAAGACCCCTGGTGGCATGTCTGTTGGGGTAAGTGTGTGTCAGAGCTGTGTGTAAGTTGACTATGCAAACAGTTTGGCATTTCCAACACATTCATATTTCTTATAAAAACAAGAAGTGACGCAGTCAGTCATTTCTCAACTCTTAGCCAAGAGAGACTGACATGCATATTATTAATATTAGCCCTCCGATTACAATAAACAGCAAGACATGTCGCTCTTTTCTGGGTCAGCTGCAGCTTAACTCAGCCTTTCTTTGCAGCACTTGACCATATGACTGGACAATAATCAAAATAAGCTAAAACTAGAGCCTGCATGACTTGCTTTGTGAAGTGTGGTGTCAAAAAAAGCAGAGTGTAACGGGCTTCCTCCTTCTCCTCATCCGAAGAGGAGTAGCAGGGATTTGACCAAAATGCAGCGGGTTGTGAATACATAATGATTTAAGACAAAACGGAAAAACACGACAAACACTTGAATAATTACAAAACAAATAAACGAACGTAGACAGACCTGGACACGAACTTACATACAACGTGAAGAACGCATGAACCAGGAAAACAGACTACATAAAACAAACAAACTAACAAAAACCGTAACAGTCCCGTGTGGCGTAACATACTGACACTGACACAGGAGACAATCACCCACAAACAAACAGTGAGAACACCCTACCTTAATATGACTCTCAATTAGAGGAAAACGCAAAACACCTGCCTCTAATTAAGAGCCATACCAGGCAACCAAAAACCAACATAGAAACAGAAAACATAGACTGCCCACCCAAAACTCACGCCCTGACCATCACACACATACAAAACAACAGAAAACAGGTCAGGAACGTGACACAGAGCATCTCTTTATTATGGACATACCTCTCCCCATCTTTACAACCATTGAATCTATATGTTTTGACCATGGCAGTTTACAATCTTAGGTAACACCAAGTAATTTAGTCTCCTCAACTTGTTCAACAGCAACACCATTCATTACCAGATTCAGCTGAGGTCTAGAACTTAGGGGATGATTTGTACCTAATACAATACTCTTAGTTTTAGAGATGTTCAGGAACAGTTTATTACTGGCCACCCACTCCAAAACAGACTGCAACTCTTTGTTGACCATGTATGAACTCCACACACAGAGTTCATACAACAATTTAAAGGCATTGCTACCAAATACTAATTGAGTGTATGTAAACTTCTGACCCACTGGGAATGTGATAAAATAAATAAAAGCTGAAATAAATCATTCTCTCTACTATTATTCTGACATTTCACATTCTTAAAATAAAGTGGTGATCCTAACTGACCTAAAACAGGGAATTTTTGCTCGGATTAAATGTCAGGAATTGTGAAAAACTGAGTTTAAATGTATTTGGCTAAGGTCTATGTAAACTTCCGACTTAACTGTACGTCTAGAACTGAGAAGCAGCACCCACCCTCATAGAGCCATCCAGAACAGGCAGTCTTTTTCAATAGCTGTATTGATGACTGCATGTTGAAACAGAACCAGTTATCTAGTAAATGAATTCCACTTGGCATGTGGAGATAACAGTATACTATGCAGCAAGGACATAGACAATAAAATCAGAAATCAAATAGTTTGTTTTTGAGTTGTATTTTGGGAATGATTTGTGTGCCAGTGGATTAGAATAGTGTCTGGGTCCGGGATTCACTAAAGCCTCGCTGCTCTCCTGTCTTCTCATTCCTTTTTTATTCCTACTGCTTCCTCTCTGCCTATTGTTCATGCGGTGTGGAGTGGACGCAGCTTCCTGGATTCCCGCTCAGCGAGGCGAAGGCCGAGGCTCCGACTCCCTGCCAAGACACGTTATCTAGACCTGGCAGCCTGAAAACAGGATGGGAGAAGACAGAGGGGCTGGCTGCATGGGGATAATGGGCTGGAGGGGATAAGGCTACAGGAGAGAGGCATGGTGGTCTGCCCTTTAACACTGGGGGGGGGGGGGGGGGGGGGGGTCTGATGAGATTGAGTCTGGAGTCTCTCTCTCTCTCTCTCCCCCCCACCCCCCCCCACCCCACCCGCAGCCTTGTGTATGTTGACCTGTTTAAAGGTCTTACTCACGTCGGCTACGGAGAGCGTGATCACACAGTCGTCTGGAACAGCTTATGCTCTCATGCATGCCTCAGTGTTGCTTGCCTCGAAGCGAGCATAGAGGTGATTTAGCGCGTCTGGTAGGCTCATGTCACTGAGCAGCTCGCGGCTGTGCTTCCCTTTGTAGTCTGTAACAGCTTGCAAGCCCTGCCACATAAGACGGGCATCGGTCCCGTGTAGTATGATTCAATCTTAGCCCTGTATTGACGCTTTGCCTGTTTGATGGTTCGTCGCAGGGCATAGCAGGATTTCTTGTAAGCTTCCGGGTTAGAGTCCCACACCTTGAAAGCGGCAGCTCTACCCTTTAGCTCAGTGTGAATGTTGCCTCCATGGCTTCTGGTTGGGGTATGTACGTACAGTCACTGTGTGGATGGCATCCTCGATGCACTTATTGATAAAGCCAGTGACTGATGTGGTGTACTCCTCAATGCCATCGGAAGAATCCCGGAACATGTTCCAGTCTTTGATAGGAAAACAGTCCTGTAGATTAGCATCTGCTTCATCTGACCACTTTTTATAGACCGAGTCACTGGTGCTTCCTGCTTTAATTTTTGCTTGTAAGCAGGAATCAGGAGGATAGAGTTGTGGTCGGATTTACCAAATGGAGGGCGAGGGAGAGTGTTGTAAGCTTCTCTGTGTGTGGAGTACAGGTGATCTAGAATTGTTTTCCCTCTGGTTGCACATTTAACATGTTGATGGAAATTTGGTAGAACTGATTTAAGATACAGCTTATGGAACAGCAGAGACTGTGAAGAGACACACATAAACATGATAAGACACGCACTCTACACACACGTAGACATGGATTTTGTATTGTAGATATGTGGTAGTAGAGTAGTGGCCTGAGGGAACACACTTATTAATGTATTGTGTAAAGTGTTATGAAATGTAATGTCAAGTAACATTTTAAAATTGTATATAACTGCCTTAATGTTGCTGAAGCCCAGGAAGAGTAGCTGCTGCCTTGGCAGGAACTAATAGGGATCCTTAATTAAAGAAATAATAAAGAAAGGTCCAAGGCCAAACACACCAGCTAGCCAAACACACCAGCTAGCCAAACACACTAGCTAGCCAAACACACCAGCTACCAGCTAGCCAAACACACCAGCTACCAGCTAGCCAAACACACCAGCTAGCCAAACACACCAGCTACCAGCTAGCCAAACACACCAGCTAGCCAAACACACCAGCTAGCCAAACACAGGTCTTTACAAGGCAGCCGTCTAATTAAAGGGACATAATAAACACTGCTGTTGTTTGTTGGTCTGTGAGATGGCTCACCACCTCTTTTCAAGGCCCTGTCATTGTGGTTTTTATTTTGTTCTCACTTCTCACTTTGATATCAAATCTATTTGATGAGTGAATGAGATGTAGGCCTACTGTTGTTCAAAGTTCACTCTCTCTCTTCAAGATCAAGCTAATTTGATGTTATGTGTGAAGCTATCTTGTCACAATGAACACCCAGAAAGAGAAAGGCAGGGATGGGGCATTTCTCGAGGGTTTGGGGACAAGCAGTCAAAGTGAAAGAGGCTTGGCACATGTTGAATCAGAAGTAGTGAAAACTCACAGCCTCCTGAACTCTTGGGTTTAGACTTCAGGATGAAAATATGTGAGTTGCCTTACACTCTTTGGCATTTTAACTATTACTTGGTTCGTGAATTTTTCAGTATTATCTGTTTCAGGAGCAATCAGTCATTTACTATTTTCAGGTATTTGATATATAACTTCAGATGTCATGTGTATTTGGCAGAGACACCTATCCAGAGCGATTTAGTCAGTGCATTCAACTAAAGTAGGTGAAACAGCCACATATCACAATTTTTTCCTAAATACTCAGCTGAGGCAAACACTTAACTCACTTTTCCCATTAGTTTGCCAATTTAAAAAAATATATATTCACTTTACTTTGAAACACACAATGATCTAGGCTACCCTACATGGTGAACATTCCCCATAATTTTAGTTGTGGATTGAAAGAAGTAGAAGTATGTTTATTAAAATGGCACATCAATTGATCTTGCCTTTTACGTAATCAGGGGGTAATTATGACCTGTGTGTTGCTGACTGACTAAAGCCATAACTATACTTTGAGCCAGAGGGAGCACACAATAGAAGCCTTGAGAGTGAGACATCAAACCCCTCCACAGGAGGTCCTCATTCTATATCGAAATCTTCTATATCACCTGCCTCTGGACTACATGGAGCAACTCCCCAGGAAATTGACTAATAGCAAAATACAAAATTAAGTTCATTCTTTTGTTGCGGCTGGCAGGCAGGCGTGAGTTGTGGAAGGACGATGCAGCACAGGATAGCAGGATAGTTAACAGGATGAGCTCTTAGCACCTAAGTCCACTGCATTTCACACTAGCGGGTTTTCTAATGGACCACAACCCCTCTGCGAGTGCTGTGTAAAGCCCGGGAAATCGCAATTAGCATCCCCATGTATGTGTACAACCAGTGGGGATGACATGCAAGTACCACCACCTACCACTAGATGGCAGGCAAGCCCTGCACATTTCTACTTGTAGATCGCTAGGGCATAAGCAATAGCATTCAACCAAGAAGATGTATTAAATGGTGAGGTATGAAATACAAGGAATGCATATGATTAGGGTTAGTATTTGTGAAGCCTTCTTGATTTTTTTATTTGATGGAATATGCAGATGCTTGATGTAGGCAAAGAATGTGCACATGACTTCTCAATGACTTCTCCAGATGTGTGTGTGTGTGTGTGTGTGTGTGTGTGTGTGTGTGTGTGTGTGTGTGTGTGTGTGTGTGTGTGTGTGTGTGTGTGTGTGTGTGTGTCTCCCTCTCTCTCTCTCTCTCTCTTTCTGCCAGACTGTTTTTGCAGAGCCATCTTTGAGGGTTATCAAAAGCTGAATTAGATATTTAACAGGCTACCAATTCCCATCAAGTCCTTTGTCCTTATTGCTCTGATCCGAAGAGAGGAGGGAAGGAGCCCAACGTGACATTACTCATCTAGAGTTGAGAACATGGAGTCCCTCAGTGCACCTGCCTGTTCCATGATGTCACCAGGGTTATGTGTAACTTGGGGGAGAAGCACTATCCCAGCATATTTGATTGCATTGACTAAGAGCTTCATTGTGCTTTAAAAAATGTGTTGTACTTTGTAAAGGATGACCTCTTAGATAGATAGACAAAGATACCAAAATTACTGCTGGGGCGGCAGGTAGCCTAGTGGTTAGAGTGTTGGGCCAGTAACCGAAAGGTTGCTGGATTGAATCCCTGAGCTGACAAGGTAAAGTATGTTGTTCTGCCCCTGAACAAGGCAGTTAACCTACTGTTCCCTGGTAGGCTGTCATTGTAAGTAAGAATGTGTTCTTAAATAAAGGTTACATTTCATTTAAAAAAGAATGGTCTTATTTGAAAATCATTCTCGAGGGTCCTTGTTCGTTTCATTCTTAGAAAGCATTAATGACATTGAGACTCTCTCTCTCTCTCAGCAGGCCTTGTGCAAACACTGGCCTCTTGTTTAGGGCAGGGTGTGTTCTCTCAGACCACTCCCTGGGTCTAATTACCACAGAGTTCTTTCCAAATTGCAATTACAGATAAACAGAGTGGGTGATGGGGATGGCGATTGTGGAGGCCGAATGGGCATTATCTGGCATCAGCCTAATTGTTACAAACAATCTGCCCAGTTTTCTTTACCCTCCCCTGTGCTGTGATTGTGGAGTGCGTACTACAGGGGCAAACTGTTTATGAGCCAGCTCATTTGGGAGCACTTTGAAGTCAGCGCCCAGCCTTTCAGAAGCATTTTTTCAACAGCCTAGCTGCGTTCTGGGATCCTTTTTTAAACAGTTGTTTTTGTTGGAGTCAGACGATAAACAGTCATTTGGAAGTTGTTTTTGATTCGTCATCAGAGATGGAGGGAATGCTAAGAGCATGACATACACTTAACTTTTGATGCCATGTTCCCAAGACACCGAAAGCACATTTTTATGTTTCAATCTGTTTTCCTTTATCTTGATTTTGTTGTATCTTCAGTGATTGCTGTGGCTGTGTCATTCACAGAGCCAATGTGTTCTCCCTTTCACTCTCACACTGTTCCATTCAAGGCACATGTTTGAAACATGCTACATGTGACGTGTGGTTTTCTCAGGGTGTCACTGGTGAACAGATGCTTGGACTGTCGGAAACCCCAGACAGCAGTTTGGTCTCCACATCATGTTGTAAGGGAAGGAGAGAGAGTGTTAAGGTAGAGGTAGAGAGAAAGAAACAGAGAGAGAGAGAGAGAGCAAGAAAGAGCGAGAGAGAGAGAGAGAGAGAGAGAGAAAGCGAGAGCAGGGAGTGTTTCACAAAGGGGGGGTGAAACCAGGAAACTGTGGCCTAGTCTTTCCCTCGTTCTCTCTATTCTTTAGTCACAGTGAAGAATAACCAACAGACCCTCCTGCATGGGGAGAACAGGAAATGACACAATCCGAAGAGGAAGTGCTGCATGGTGACCAGTAGCTAGCCAATTCAGGAGGGGGGTGAGTGAGGGGTTTGTTTGTCTTGGCCTAACCCAGGGCCTAGCTACGCCACTGTTTCAGCAGTTTGGAGGAAGGAAACAGCTGGATAAGGGAGGCAGCTAGGGGCAACAGTCTCCAGACAGCCGTTGGCTTGCTACAGTTTGAGTGAACATCAATCAAAAGCACAAGGTCAGACCAGACCTCCGCTATATTTAACCACAGCATGTTAGCACATTTACGCAAACATACTGTCACCGTCTCAGAACAGAACAGTAGCCTACCCTCGCACACACCTTGAGGAGCAGGAATCATGGAATTAAAGCTATCCAGGTGTTCTCAGACAGGCATAGTTTGCATGATTGTTTTTGTAAAGTAAAGGTATGATTAAATTAGAGGTAAAGTTCAAAGTCGTTCATGGAAGCTTGTAACTTTCCCAGTCAACCGTGCCACCGAGCCACCCACATCATCACAAGCAGGCCAAATAGGTGGGTTGCTTCTCTGTGGCTTTTTAACAGCCAGCCTATCTACATCTATGCCATCTGGTAATGAACAACACATCACAATGTATAGATGGAAAACAAAATGCAACGTTTATATTGTGTGCATGTGTGTGCGTTTCTGTGTGTGTGTGTGTATGTTTGTGTGAAAGTAGGAGAAAGAAAAAGAGAGAGCAGAATGCTGACCAGACATGTTAGTTGTGTTGAACCCTGACTGTGCTATGACTGACTGTGGTCCAGAGGGGAGGCTGAGCAGGTAAGAAAAGAAGGCTAAGGGTTAGGGTTATTGGGGGAACCCTGGCTGTGCTATGACTGACTGTGGTCCAGAGGGGAGGCTGAGCAGGTAAGAAGAGAAGGCCCTCAGGGTCAGGGTTATTGGGGGAACCCTGGCTGTGCTGTGACTGACTGTGGTCCAGAGGGGAGGCTGAGCAGGTAAGAAGAGAAGGCCCTCACTGTCAGGGTTATTGGGGGAACCCTGACTGTGCTGTGACTGACTGTGGTCCAGAGGGGAGGCTGAGCAGGTAAGAAGAGAAGGCTCTCAGGGATAGGGTTAGGGTTATTGGGGGAACCCTGGGTGCCACAGTGAAAGATGCCGTCAGCTCCACATCCATGACCTCTCCATATTATTCCTTCTAAATCTCTACATAAACCAGCGCAATAAGACAGACTTCCAAAAGCCTGTCCCGGGGGAGTCCTTGAGGCCCCCTTGTGCTGAGAAAGGTTATTAATAAGCACGGTGTAATCTGTGGCACATTTTAATAATCATCTGATATTAATTAGAAGCAGCTGGTTTGGTATTTATAGGATGATATTACATTTCATTGAATCTGTCACCCAGCTGCAGAGAGCACATCTGGCAACCGGACTGCTCTTCCTTGAATGCAGCCTCTCTCCTCTTCCTCTCTCTCTCTCTTCCGCCCTCTCTCTTTCTCTTGTTGTGCTCTCTGTTTTTCATTTTAAATGCTACAAAAAGTCGCTTTTTGGATGGATAATAAAATGGCAATGTTGCACTGCTTGGCTTCGAAAGAAACAAAGTGAGGTCTGGATAATCGCAGTGCATTTGTTGATGAACCAGACCTTTATCTTCACTTGTAAAGTCACCCTGGATAAGAGT
The DNA here is from genome assembly GCF_029448725.1 of Salvelinus fontinalis. Lineage (NCBI taxonomy): Eukaryota > Metazoa > Chordata > Actinopteri > Salmoniformes > Salmonidae > Salvelinus > Salvelinus fontinalis. Next base: position 25,938,725 of record NC_074697.1, read on the forward strand.
GTCAGACAAATGAACGTATGCTACTATGTTTAAACAGATCGTAATATTAACTACTGATTAAAAAGTGTCACAACAACTAGGCCTAATATCACAAGTCATGATGAAACAGTGCTACGTCCACAAATGCAGTGACTAACATCTAATATATCTGTACACTTTCACATTGTCAACCAGCCTTTTTGTCTTCAGTCTCAAATCAAGTCATACCTTGATTACAATGAGACATGATCAAATGTCTTTTTTTTATTTGTGGGAATACTTGGGAAGAGATTTCCCAAAACTAAAATCCCACCAAATATAATTCTAGAATAATAATGAAGACATCAAAACTATGAAATAACACATATGGAATCATGTAGTAACCAAAAAAGTGTTAAACAAATCAAATTATATTTTATATTTGAGATTCTTCAAAGTAGCCATCCTTTGCCTTGATGACAGCTCTTGGCATTCTCTCAAGCAGCCATGACCACAACCCCATCGAACACCGTTGAGATGAATTGGAACACAGACTGCGAGCCCGGCCTAGTCTCCCAACATCAGTGCCCGACCTCACTAATGCTCTTGTGGCTGAATGGAAGCAAGTCCCCGCAGAAATGTTCCAACATCTAGTGGAAAGCCTTCCCAGAAGAGTGGAGAATGTTGTAGCAGCAAAGGGGGACCAACTCCATGATTTTGGAATGAGATGTTCGACGAGCAGGTGTCCACATACTTTTGGTCTTGTAGTGTATTTATGTCCCTATAATAAATCACAGTCAGTGCAGAGGTTCAGATCTGGCTACAGACTTGTGGCTCTCCCGATTTGTTGGATTGCATTTCTTTAAAAAAAAAATCGAACTTAATGTTCCCATCCCTTGGGCTATAAACAAGGACGCAAAGACAAACATATAAAAGCTGTTTCCATGGTCACATATAGACATACACACAAACGTATGCAGAACCCCCCCCCCCTACACACACACACACACACACACACACACACACACACACACACACACACACACACACACACACACACACACACACACACACACACACACACACACACACACACACACACACACACACACACACACACACACACACACACACAGCCTTCTCCACCTAATAATGCTACCCGGGCCTGATTTACACTCCCCTTGATGCGTGCCCCCCACCCACACCATGCTAAACTGGGGGCTAATATTTACAGACTGTCTGCTGAGTCTCGCCGTGGAGATTTCCACTGGATCCTCACAGTATCTGGGTCTGGCAGAGAGAGACTCACGCTACATCCACAAGCCCTGGGCTGAGGCTGCCACTCCCTGCTCCATTATCAGTCTGTCTGCTTGTGGCTCAGACTGCTGTAGTGTAGCCTGTACAGTACAGACATCCTGACCCAGTCACTACAGGACAACAGGTAGGTACAGGAGCTGTCTGTCCTCACCGATTCTCTTCTTATCCTCTCCTTTCCGTTGGCAACCTTTCTGCTGGCTTCCTCAAACAGTACATACCCTCTGTTGTAAGTAGGTTAGTAGGGTATGTCTTCACTGGAAAGGATGGATAAAGACAAACATTGGGATCAATATAAACTGATGGGTAAGGAGGGATAGTGAGTGGCCTGGCTGCTAGTTCAAATTCAGTTCAGGGTGACTATCTCTTCAACTCACTGGTCCAATTTTTGAACTGGATACTGTTTGTCATCATGAGGCCATGACAGAAGTGGTGTGTCAAGAGTTCAGAACATGTGGTCCTGTCTGACTTACTTTAGGGTCACTGAGACAAGAGCTGTCTGTTTCTGTTGGAGCAGCAGGCCACATATTTTGGGCCACGTGTATTTGAGCAGAGTGCACCCAAATGAAAGACACATTGGATCGCAGAAATGTTGCATTTGCAGTTGTATGAGTGACTGTGGAAACAGGATGGCTGGTCGAAAATAATCGAGGACGAATGTTAGGGTTGAGTACTCTGGGCTTGTACTCCAACACAAGGCTAAACAGTTAATCCTGCATTGTGAGTTTTATTTACTTTGCATTATTGAAAAGCCTGATAAGTGTGTCACATATAAAGGGATCCAAGCCTGCAGTGAGGCACATAGTTTGACAGGGGGCAGCAATAAGCTGCTGAGAGGATGATGTGGTTTAAATGGATCGAACGAGTCGACATCACACACTAATGACATGAAGTCATGAACTTAAGTAGATCACACTCTTCCTAGTTTGTCCCATTTTGTCTCCGTTTGATTCTCCTCAAGCAAAAGACAAACATTTTTTGCTACATCTTTTTTTAATTTATTCCATCTGCCAGCACTTTCTGGGTTGCACTCATTTCACCAAGAGAGGCAATGTGTCACCTCGGAACACAGCGTAACTTGAGATATGAAAAGGCTTGTATTCTAGGCATTCCAGTATTGTGCAATTGTTCCCTGTTCTAGAAAAACAGTGGTGGAAAAAGTACCCAATTGTCATACTTGAGTAAAAGTAAAGATACCTTAATAGAAAGTTACTCAAGTAAAAGTGAAATTCACCCAGTAAAATACTACTTGAGTGAAAATCTAAAAGTATTTGGTTGTAAATATACTTAAGTATCAAAAGTAAATGTAATTGCTGAAATATACTTAAGTATCAAAAGTAAAAGTATAAATACTTTCAAATTCCTTATATTAAGCAAAGCAGACGGCCCCATTGTCTTGTTTTTAAAATGTATGGATAGCCAACAGTCAGATATCATTTACAAACGAAGCATTTGTATTTAGTGAGTGTGCCAGACCAGAAGCAGTAGGGATGACCACGTGTTAAGTGCATGTAAGTAAGTAAGTGAATTGGACCATTTTCCTGTCCTGCTAAGCATTTATCATGTAACGAGTACTTTTAGATGTCAGGGAAAATGTATGGAGTAGAAAGTACATTATTTTCTTTACGAATGTAGTGAAATAAAAGTAAAAGTTGTTGTTAAAAATATAAATAGTAAAGTAAAGTGCAGATACCCCCAATAAAGTAGTAAGTAGTACTTTAAAGCAAATTGACTGAAGTACTGTACACAACTGTAGAAAAGGGGAGTATAGTGCTGAAGATCTGTTGAATCAGACACATTGTTTGCTCTATCACTTTCTCATTAAAATTATTCAGATTGTTGTGCAGGTCCTCAAGGCCATTTTATCACCAGGCCTTTCCACATCGAAGAGACAAGCTCTCAGCTCACAGGCTTTATGCGCCCACAGAGCCACCTGCAGAGTTTACATCACCCCAAAGACACAGACTGTGAAAGGTGATACCCTCTATGACAGGTAGTAAAGACGGGGCAGCTCACAGCTTTCTGCTTTTATTTCCCTGTCTTTATCCCACTGCACTGGCCTTCTGTGGTGGTGTAGGTTACACATCTCCAAGGTCTATGCCTGAGCTCCACTTAGGTTTGATTTAGTTGACGTTCAGAAAGTGTACTACTGTTCATACTGATCAATCCTTTACGACAGTGTTATAACCATAGGTAGAAACACTACCAGGCTCCTGGCTATTTTATTCTACATCATCAGATTTATCGATGAAATAAAGGCAAATGTTATCCTCCCAGTATAAATCATATGAAAGCAGTTGGATGATTTTTGGTGATCATCAACAGCCTCCAACAGTCTGGAATGTGGGTCGTTATGAGACTGACCGGATCTCCTCAGTGTTGTAGGGTTGCAGTGTTGGCCTCCTTATCGCTCCCTATCCCTCACTTCCCTCGGTGGCAGTCAACCAAGATGGATGCTGTGTTGCCAGGTCCAGGGGGTAGGAGAGGGAGGCAGCTAATTACAAGGTCCAGGGAACTGGCCGTTCTAACTGGCAACTCTCCTCTACTGTACTCTCCTATTTAGGTCTGTAAACAGAGGTTACATTGGGCCAAAAGATCCACGCAAGAGTTCATGCACTTGAGCTTGGCATTTATCATATTTACATTCCTTGATAATCTCAGTAGATCTGTTTATGATATTTCTCCCTCTTTGATTGTTTTTGGTTCTTTTTCCTCCAGCCTCATATCAGGACTTACGGCGAGGATTGCCATGGCCTGATTTGGACTTGATGTTGTTTTACTGTGTTAGAAATAACAGAGTATTTTTTTTCTTGTTAATTATTTTATCTATATCTATCTATCTATAATAGATTATAATATATGATCAAGGTCATAAAATATTATCTTTTAAACAAAGTCCACATATTTCAGTGTACGTTAGTGTTTTGCACACTAGAGGTGAAATTATAAACACACAATATGAAAACAGATCCATTGTTGTATTTCTGCCATGTCTATTATCTAATGATTCTGAAAAGCACTTTGTTTGGACAAAAAGTTAAAAGGTTTGACCAGACCATTGTAGATGCTGCGGCTTTGCTCCAAGCAGACAGAAAGCACCGGCTCTCTTCCCCTGGAAAACCTGTAAAAAAAAACCTAGGCCATGTAATTTAGAGGGGGATCCATTTCCACCGCGCTCCATTTACTTTTAACTGTTTCAGCCGCTCTGTCCCACACCTGGCCTCTGAGTGTGGCACTGAACAGAGCGTGCACTGTTCTGCACCCAGACAGAACTGCAGAGCCATGCAGAAAATAAATCAGATCCATGTTCATTACACAAAAGCTGTGGGCAGATTTATTTCATTGTTGGACTTTCTCATTCTGAGCCACGACTTCACCGCTTTTTTTTCTCCTTTCCCTCACAAGTGAACCTCTAGAGGGGGGGAACCGTCTATTGGTTTTGCGTCTCCACCTCCGTGCTATCTCGACTCTGTGGTTTTGGAGTGGTCTGAAAAATGCTGTCCAAGCCACCCAAAGGACTCTGTAATGGCTGTGTGAAATGGCCCTGGATGGCTCTGGAGTACCTCACCTCTCTGAAACAACATCGACAAACCTGCATAAATACGCTTCTCTCCGCAGATCAACAAGGAAGAGCCCGTGGATATAATGGGCCTATTAAGGTCAAGTTTTTCAAAGTGTGCTACTGTACCACACCCACTCCCCTCATTCTGATACAGCAACCCCCAGGCCCCAGTCCCCTGCAAGAGCTTGTGATAAAATCCAAGGGCTGACTCTCGCCCTCTCTCAAGTCATAGCACATTGATGAAAGTGTTGACTGAATATAATTGTGTTTTGATATAGCTGCTGATTCTAGGTCACAGTAGAGAGAAACTGTGAAACCACAGAGCCCAATCTACCATCCTAACAGAAACAAACAGGAATACGTTTCTTCAGATAATCACACTGAACAAAACCTGGAGAGTATAACAGTAAATATTTCATTAGTTTATACATTTTCTTCTCATTGAGTGAGGAACGGGATCAAATGGAATTATCCAATGAGGCAGCAAGATGTGTCCAATATACTGGCCAGAGAAGCAATATAAATATGTCTTAAATGGCAGCACAATGTGTCATCAAGTGTCATCAATTGATTTTGTGATCAATAATGACAAGAATCCCAAGCACACATTCAGACAGTGCACAACTTTTAGCTAATACTGCAGGCACCAGTGGCTCTACCAGAGGCTCAGAGTGGCAGCAGCGGTAGTGAGAGACTGAATGGTTAGCCTACGTAAAGTCGCTATCAGTGCGAGAGCATCCTCTCAGGAAGGAAGCGAGCTGCGTTAGTGCCTCTCTGGCTTCACAGCATCAGCTCCTGCAGTGACAGCGGTTATTTTTGGACTGGGGGTCATGTTACGACTATGAGAAGAGTCCTCGGACAGGAACTCACCAAGCGCATCACCCAGCAGCTACAGCATTCTTGGCACAGTGCCGAGGTGGGGCTAGCTCACCCCAGAGCTGGACAGTACAGGAAGAGGACAACCCGAAAACCCAAAGAGGCCCATCTCATCTTCAACTCTAGCTGAACTCTTCTCAACACCCTCAACCATATACTACATACGGTTGTACATGCACTGTAAACCAAGGCATTTAACTCAAATACTTCTAGTAATTTGAACTCAAAGTCAATAAAAAATGCGGTACTGACTCAAAACTAAATGAGAAGTCACATCAACTACATTTAAGTTATAACAAATTAACTATTTTCCCCGCACACTACTGCAGGTAGATTTTTTGGAATTGTTTTTGAAATGTGTTCTTGCATTTAAATTGAGTGATTAGTCAATCTAAGGCTACACAAATATACAAAAACATACATTTTTCTTGTAAAGCATGTGCTGAGAGTCAGGAAGCAAGTTCAGGGAGTGTTTTAATAAAAGAAACAATGAACACAAAACACAAACAACGCACCGACATGAAAACAGAGTCAATAACACCTCAGGAAATAACCAAGGGGAGTGACAGATATAGGGAAGATAATAAAGGAGGTGATCGAGTCCAGGTGAGTGTCATGAGGCGCAGGTGCACGAGGCGATAGTGACAGGTGTGCGGGATAATCAGCAGCCTATAGGTGACAGTACCCCCTCCCCGGCGCGCGGCATCTGCCGCAGGATGCCATCAAAGGGGACAAACCAGGGGGATCAGGAGCGGACCGGTCACGCCAGCGGTCACCCCTGCTGATGCGCGAGAACCTGTCACGCCAGCTGAGGAACGGGAACCTGTCGAGTCAGCTGGGGCTGGGAACCTGACAGATCGGTTGAGGCGGGGGAGCCTGGCGATCCGGCAGAGGCATGAGAACCTGACGAGCTGGTGGAAGCAGGGGAGCCTGACAATCCGGCGGAGGCATGAAAGCCCAACGAACCGGCTGAGGCAGGGGAGCCTGGCGATCCGGCTAAGGCATGAAAGTCAGATGAGCCGACTAACAGGGGACCCTGGCATCCGAGTAAGGCAGGGGAGCCTAGCGACCCGGCTGAGGCATGAGAGCCTGACGAGCCAGCTGAGGCAGGGGAGCCTGGCGATCCGGCTAAGGCATGAAAGCCAGATGAGCCGACTAACAGGGGACCCTGGCATCCGACTAAGGCAGGGGAGCCTAGCGACCCGGCTGAGGCATGAGAGCTTGACGAGCCGGCTGAGGCAGGGGAGCCTGGTGATCTGGTTGAGGCATGAGAGCCTGTAGCAGTTCCCGGACCCGCCGTCATTACTCTGACACACACAAAAAAACTCCCTGATGCTTCCCTTAGGTGAGGTGATATTCTGTAACGAGCGAGCTGAGAGTCGGTAAGCAAGTTCAGGGAGTGAGTGTTTTAATAAATAAAAGAAACAATGAACACGAAACACAAACAATGCACCGACATGAAAACAGAGTCAATAACACCTGAAGAAAGAACCAAGGGGGGTGACAGATATAGGGAAGATAATCAAGGAGGTGATCGAGTCCAGGTGAGTGTCATGAGGCGTAGGTGTGCGAGACGATGGTTAAAGGTGTGCGGTATAATCAGCAGCCTGATGACCTAGAGGCCAGAGAGGGATAATACGTGACATTTCTAAACTAATCCAGTCATTTAGTTACATTTTGCACCCTTTACTGAAATGGTTGTTCCAGTTTAAATGGCTTACTGTAGTTAGCCACCTCACACTGTTCCTAACCCTGGCAGTCATTACGAATGCAGGTTGCGGGTGAATACACATTTTAACTGTTGGATATCTTAACTCTGTTTGGATTCCAATAGGAATTACATAATTAGGAATTACACAATTACAAATCAGCATAATGTGATTTGCATGTATGTTGCAAAATTCTGTTGTTTTTCAGAAATTCCGGTTAGAAGATTCCTGTAAATCCTTCAATCAGGGTACTATAACTTTGCTAGACCTCAAAATAAGACCTTATGATATACAGTACCAGTCAAAGGTTTGGACACACCTACTCATTCAATCATTTTTCTTTATTTTTACTATTTTCTACATTGTTGAATAATAGTGAAGACACTACCCCTACCTTGTCACAACTGATTGTCTCAAACACATTAAAATGAAAGAAATGCCACAAATTAACTTTTAACAAGGCACACCTGTTAATTGAACTGCATTCCAGGTGACTACCTCATGAAGCTGGTTGAGAGAATGCCAAGTGTGCAAAGCTGTCATCAAGGCAAAGGGTGGCTACTTTGAAGAATTTGAAACATAAAATGTATTTTGATTTGTTTAAAACTTTTTTTGTTACCATATGACTCCATGTGTGTTGTTTCATAGTTGTGATGTCTTCACTATTATTCTATAATGTAGAAAATAGTTTTAAAAAATAAGAAAAACCCTTGAATGAGTAGGTGTGTTCAAACTGTTGACTGGTACTGTATGTAATGTCATAAAGAGTTTAATTCTAATGATAATGTTCACCTAGGAACTCACTTGGTGAAGGCCACAGGACTGAAAATGAATGAATTCAACAACCATGTCTGTCCTTTACAAATACAGTCATGGGTGGTAACTCCACAATTCACTTTAGAAGTCAAGGCACACTGGCAAATTATATTTGAGGCGTGGCTCAGTGCGAGTGTATGTTCAAGCTGATACAATTTTCATCTGGACCCCCTACACAGTTACTCTGTCGGTTTAAGGAATGACTACAAAATGACTTTAAGTAACTGTACTGAGATTAAGTGCAACGGGTTTCCTCAAAAGTTTGGTGTAATGACAGCACATTGGGGTTTACAGTGTGGACATTGAGAGATCAAGTGTGTTGTGGTTTGAGGAAACATTTTTAGGTGATGCCTATGGTTCTGTAAGGGATCTAGTGAAAGTTAATAGAATTTGACATGAATCAGATGTCTTCTGGATCACCACATGGCAAAGCAGTGACATATTGTGATATGTTTTTGGTGAAGGCATTCCTGAGGCTGGGTTAGGAACCACAGAGTTACTACGCAAGAAATATCAAAGGCTTAGCACACACCACTGCTGTAGCAGAGAATGTGGGAGGTTTACAACAAATCCTGATCCTAACTCATTCACCCTGAAAATGTGTGTGTGTACGTGTGCAGACGTGTGTGTGAATATACGTGCGTGTGTCTGTGTTGCCAAAGTAGTAATTTATTGGCATTTCCATTGATCTGACCTCAGGGTGTAGAGGTTGTTTCTCCAGAGCAACTTCAGCAGCTCAGGTTACACTGTCCACCCTGAGAGAAAACAAGATGGAGAACACTCCCCTGAGACACCTCCTTCTCCCTCTCCCTCTCATGCCCTGTCTGTCCCCCCACAACACAACACAACATATGGGATCCATTAACCCTGTTAGGTAGGGCCACATAAAAGTTTAGTTAAATTTTCTACAACCCCACTCCTCACTGCGGCCCCAGCAGCCAGTAAATGAAATGCTCCAGGGCCCACGATGGCTGCTAGTGAACAGCAGGGGCCATTTAGGAAGGCTGAGGTGACACCTCATATCAGCTGACTCGCTATAACTACTACACATACATGGGGAGGGGAAGGGGAGGGGGGTGTTGACCTTGGAAACAGATATCTGGATTTGATCTTCTGACAACAGCCGACCAACGACAGAGTTTGCATTCAACTTTTCCTGACCAGACTCCTCACACAACAATAAGTATTTTATGGAAACATGTTTTTTGTATTAAGATCAAATGTCATCACACAATGACTCAGTGGAGTGATACTTGACACTGTGATAGATGCTGTAAATGTGTATGTCTTTATGAGACTGAGTAGTACTACCCCAGCTCTATGAGTCAGTACACGGTGTGGGGTTTCAGTTCAGAACAATGAAAAGCAGTAGGTGTTTTCAGGGTCTATGAATATTACTGACACAGCAGGCATTTCATAGTATTTATCGGTCTGGTTTGTTACTCTCAAACCACCACTCTGCTCATGGCATTTACCTTCTTTCCAATAGAATTGTATGTCTGGAAAGAGAATATGATAAGATTGGAAGAAGCTGAAAACAAATTAGAAGAAATTAAGTTAAAGTTGTAGTCACTTGTAGTCTGAGATCTGGCTCAGGTGTCATATTCATCGGACGGGGGTTGAGGTGGAATGGGGGTGGGGGAGTTGACCCTCCCTCCATCGTCCTCCCACACTCCCCTGGTCTAGTAGTGAAACAGCCTTCATTAAAACCCACTGGAGGGTTATGAATGGGCCTGTCTGGTTCTCCTACACCCTTGAAGCTACAGCTGCTTCCCATTACAGAGAAAGAGAGAGATAGCGAGAGGGGGGGGGCAGCACAAGTCCCAGCTCTAATCCCTGGCAGGCAGGTAGCTCTGCTCTGATGAGGCCCAGAGTTCAGTGCTCTGAGGAGGAGGAGGAGGAGGAGGAGGAGGAGGAAGAGAAGCAGTGGGGGCTTCACTTCCGGAGCTAGTGTCCATCGAAGCCTAATATCTCCTTTTTTTCCTACTCCTCTGTTCATATCACTCATATCACTCTGTTCATATTGCTTTTTCTGCCCCAGTTTTTTCACTTGATGATCCTCTAATTTATACTAATAAATGAAGTGTTGTCTTTTTCTGGTGAGCCGTAACCATTACTTTCCTGGCAGCGGCCCAAAGGTGAGAATAGGAGATTTGGGCCTGCCAGACTGTTTGGGCCAGTTTTATGAAAGTGTATAAATCTGAGTGGCAGTAGAGAGTTAGATGCTAAATCCCCTGGCCTTATGTTATCATGTGTTTTCATGCAGCAGACAGTGGGGGGGGGGGGGTTGGGGAGTAATGAAACAAAAAAAATGAACAGATGAACCGAATATAATGTCATCTCACAACGAAGAAAGAGGGCTTTAATTTGATGTACTGTATGTTTGGGTTTATGGGTAGATTAGACTATCCAGCAAATATCAGATTAGTAAAATACTTTTTAGGTCTTATATTTTCCCTTTAGATTGATGGGGAGAAAACCCATAAATGTGCTTCACCACAAATAACCTAAATGGGAACCATCATGTAACAACCCTACACACCACCACCACTGGTACAGTCCATATTTAGACCATCTGCAGATGTTTATGAGTGTCAGAAAGCACTGAGTGACTGACACTGAATAGCAGATCGTTGTGGTCATAGTGGGGCAGAGATCATGTCCAGATTTATGGTTTGATGTTATTCTATTGTTTATTGGACAATGTGGTTTAAATTGAGCTCACTCAAAAACACCATTCCCCCTCGTGCGTTCCCATGGACTTAGTAGAGGTTTACATTCTCATGCCCTCCCAGCCACCAGCTACCCTCCTCCAAACCAGGTTTTTTGTCTTTCCCCCATCAGCAACACGCTCATTCACAATAGCAGCACCCTCTCTCTCCACCCCCTGCACAGCACAACACAATGCTGAACATATGCCTCCAATGAGCTTTTCGTTTGTTATAACACACACACACATAAAATGCTCACTGAAGAAATGTGTATTTATCTTCTAAATTGATTATAGGATGTCATTGAGATTTGCCCCTGGAGATGTGATGTAAAAACAACATGTAAAAAAGGACCTAACAGTGGGAATCTGACTGAAGGCCCCTGCCTCATGGTGCAATTCTCATACACACCACTAGAGGAGCCCCTACCTCACCAGACAAGTTCAGACAACCACTACCAGTTTTAGTTGTGAAAAGCACAAAGCATTCACAAGCAGGTAACTTAACTTCAACTACACAACATAGTGATAATGATAACTACATGTAACAAGTTTCCAAAACTTCCTTCACATGATATGGCAATAGGCTATTTTATCAAAGATTTTCTCTATTGGATTGCAGTATTGTGGATGTAATGTCAGAGCCCTGTGAAATAAATGTGCTACTTTCTAACAGGTAGGCTAATGATGAGTCAGAACATATGTACCTACCCCATGACAATAGTGGTGTAGTTGATAACTTTCAACAGGTAGGCTACGTTATTTGTATATTTGTTTAGAGTGACTAGTCATAAATCAAGAGTGAAGGTGCAGTAGGCAAGCAACAGCTCACTGACATAATCTTACCTCTCTGGTGCCTTCGGCGGCCAAACTGAGGCCAAGACGGCGTAGTTGTAAGCAGGAACCAAGATGGCGTAGTTGTAAGCAGGAACCAAGATGGCGTCGTTGTAAGCAGGAACCAAGATGACGTCGTTGTAAGCAGGAACCAAGATGGCGTAGTTGTAAGCAGGAACCAAGATGGCGTCGTTGTAAGCAGGAACCAAGATGGCGTCGTTGTAAGCAGGAACCAAGATGGCGTCGTTGTAAGCAGGAACCAAGATGGCGTCGTTGTAAGCAGGAACCAAGATGGCGTCGTTGTAAGCAGGAACCAAGATGGCGTCGTTGTAAGCAGGAACCAAGATGGCGTCGTTGTAAGCAGGAACCAAGATGGCGTAGTTGTAAGCAGGAAACAAGATGGCGTCGTTGTAAGCAGGAACCAAGATGGCGTCGTTGTAAGCAGGAACCAAGATGGCGTCGTTGTAAGCAGGAACCAAGATGGCGTCGTTGTAAGCAGGAAACAAGATGGTGGCAAAACGTCCTAATTTCAAACAAAAATGTAAAAGTTACCACCAACTATGTAAGGCATGGATAAAAAGATGAGACAAACAACTTCTCTCATCGATGATGAATCTAACTTTTAGCTTCACATGACAAAAATAGTAGTTTGAAGACAACCATGCTGTAGTCATGACTTCTTTCACAAGCGTGCGCGGGGGTCGGGGTGTTCTGGTTAACTTCCGCCAACATAGCGGATTTTGCTTCGGTTACTTTGGCTTTCAAATATAGCTCCGTGCTCCCAAGCTGATTTGCTATCAAAGGCAGTGGCCACTATATGGTATTGATTTCTGCTAATGTGCTAATTTTGAACAATCAAAATAGTGGTGTAGTGCTAAACTACCTACAGACATGTCTTCTGCTTATCTGTTTGTTTACAATGAGTCATAAATGACTGAAGGTAAAAACAGAAACACCTACAGTTCTGTGTAATGCTATTGATAGGTCTTACCTCAGTGTCAACAGCTTAGCTGGAAGACTAGGTGAATCTCAAGGGCCACACATATTTCAAATCTATATATCTCTCTGATATAATGAGCTTGCCAAGAGGTTCATCATACCATAGCTACAGTGGTCATTGTACTGCAGGCCTTGTGATTTGCCTGCAACTAAAGAATAGCCCTTACTAACCCTTAGGCAGGTCTTCTTGTGTCTCTGCATACTTGGTGGATGAGACTCCATGAACAGGGTATGTCCACTGATGATCTAACCACAGGGGTCGAATAATAACCCCTTGTGTCAGAAATCAGTTTGATAATGTAAAAGTCAGACTGCACTGCTAACATTTACAATAACCCTGGTTAATAGGTTAACTCAATTCAGATATTGAGTGCATGCAGCATCATAAGAGGCTTCTTTTTTCTCTCAACATCATTCAATATTCATACTGACGCTGCTCTTTGCATGAAGCATATCATAGGTTTGCGTAAAGTAGTTTATTCTAGGCCAGCGTTGCGCACGTGGTTGAATTTGTTGTTGCTAGTACGATGCTCTAATTTGGCCCTTGTTGTAGACATTGTGGTGAACAGCAACAGGTGCCTGTTATTTTGGTCCTCTTGTTGCAAGGTACTGTGTGTGTGTGTGTATGTGTGTGTGTGTGTGTGTGTGTGTGTGTGTGTGTGTGTGTGTGTGTGTGTGTGTGTGTGTGTGTGTGTGTGTGTGTGTGTGTGTGTGTGTGTGTGTGTGTGTGTGTGTGTGTGTGTGTGTGTGTAACGTGTTACCTTCGTGCCTTCAGAGGGACTGAAATACACGCCCGCAGACTGAGACAAGAGGGAGCAAATGAAGGCTCTGTGGTTCGCCGAGCACCGCACCCAAGGGATCCACAGCATTTGTTTACCGGCTCCCTGTGAAGGTGTGAGGCTTGAAGAAATGTGTGTGTGTGTGCTGCACATACAACAACGCCTAGTCCCTTTTCTACCTCTCTCCTATTCACACTCTGAAAAAGTAACCAACCGCCACCCAGCTTGACCTTTCAATGTTTCCATTGCACTACTCAGGCAAGGAGGTGCATGCTAGGTTAGATCAGAGATTATGTGGGTGACAGGGTGTTGGTCTCTAGACTGGTTATAGTGCGGATTTATACTACTCTGTATTTGAGTGGGACACACTGCTCTGCACTGTGCTTGTACAGAGGACATGCTTATTTCAGCCTCCCCATCTTGATGGATACCATAGATATATTCAGCAGTTAGTGCTTTACAAATACTGCCAATGTTCTTTTTGGAATATCAGACTCATTCTATGACAACTTTCTCTTTTGCCAACTGTGCGCTTGCTGTAAATAGTTGTGCGACCACTCAATATGATACCATCTGAATTGACAGTAATTGCTATCACCTGGAACAGACTGGCAGAGTGTTCCATGTCAGGTGTGAGTTAAAGGGCCACGCTGCCAGGAAAGAGATGGCTTAGGCCAGAGAGGAAGAAGCAAGAGGTTTTACTACACCCAAAATGTGTCCACAAAAATAAGCCCACGGAGTGAGAAATGTTTGTATGGAGGTCTAAAAAATCAACAACAAAAAATCTATGAGACAGTGTTGAATTTGGTTAACAAAAAATGTAATTGTAAAATTTCTACGTGAGGCTTATTTTTATTGAATAGAAGTCTCATAATGGTTAGGTTGTTACAAATACACTGATATAAGTGGACGCACGTGGCATTTCGTCAACTTTAGATAAACAAATACAAAAATCGGAGTTGTGCCTGTTGTCATAGAGATATATAGAGGACTCATCATGGATATAATCTGTTTTAGCATCGACCTTGCCATTGAGGGCTTCCACCATTTTAAAACAGTCAACTGGGTGTGGATTCATATGAGTTGGGAGTGTTCAGCTAATGAAAATGCTGTCAGAGACGCTATAGTGGCACAGATACAAAGATGAGTCCTCTATCTATCTCTATGGCCTGTTGTGCACATCTGCCCTCTCATTGGCTAGAAGGGTCCCACCTAATCTCGCCTCCTCCCGCCTGCCTTCCATCTTTGAGGATATGTATTTCCATTGTTAGACTGGTCACTTGACTATCCTGTCAATATAATAGACAATCATTGCTTAGGTCCAGATTTGGTTGTAAAAAAGCTAACTTCTCCTTTAAATCTCTAACATGGAGGCACATTTTTGTTCTAATTGGTCTTCAGAAGTACCACAGCTTTCTTATTTTAAGGGACTGGGGTCTACCCAGACCCATCTTTTGAACTCTAGCCACTGAGTGGCGCAGCGGTCTAAGGCACTGCATCTCAGTGCTAGAGGCATCACTACAGACCCTGGTTTGATCCCGGGCTGTATTACAACCGGCCGTGATCGGGAGTCTCATAGGGCGGTGCACAATTGGCCCAGCGTTGTTCTGGTTAGGGGAGGGTTTGGCCGGAATAGGCCGTCATTGTAAAATAAGAATGTGTTCTTAACCTGTTTGGGCTGCAAGCTGAATATTGAAAAAACTGGAAAATGTGTGCAC
Organism: Salvelinus fontinalis; assembly: GCF_029448725.1. NCBI lineage: Eukaryota > Metazoa > Chordata > Actinopteri > Salmoniformes > Salmonidae > Salvelinus > Salvelinus fontinalis. The sequence continues at coordinate 25,954,000 of NC_074697.1, forward strand.
ATTTTCAAACGGCCTCCTAAGAAACTTTTTATTTTCCAATATGCATATATTTACTACTGTTGGATAGATAACAGTCTATAGTTTCTAAAAAGGTTTGAATTGTTTCTCTAAGTCGAACAGAAATATTTGGCTCATTGTGCTGTCACTCATGGGGATACTACATCACCCCAAAATCTACAGGGAGAGTTAGAATGTTCAAGCCCCCTTGGGTGCTGCCCTAGATTTACATTAGAAGTGCCGATCCAAGAAGGCTCAAGGTCATGGGCCACAGATAAAATCACATCAAATCATGTTATATCTACCGTAGCTTTAATATTGTCAATATAGGGACTTGCCTAGTTAAATAAAGGTTACATTTAAAAGAATGAGTTAAGGCCTGGTGTCTGTGGTCCCATATGAGTGGGGAAAAGGAGAGTAGTGCGTTGGTATGAGGGCTATAATATTTATGGTCTGGTCTGGCCTGCATGTCTGATGCTCTGCTCTGGGCATGGCCCTGCCTTGGTAGTTAAGGCAGACGGTGTGTCCACCTTTGAACCGCTGATCTCCTGGCTAAAGCCTGACACGGTTTGGGTCTGTAACTCAAAAAGCCCCTCCCTCTCTTCTCTCCCGGGTCTCCTGGCCCATCTAAAGTCTCTCTGTGATATACGCTTCCAGGGAGGGCGACTCCTCTGACCCTAACCCAGCCACCCTGAGACCCCTCCCCATGACTCTCTGCAAGAGCGCAGAGTTGGGATCTGCCCATGCTGCGTGAGGCACCACTGGTGTTCCCTGCTCTGTTATTCCAACTATCTGGTTACAGTCCTAAACCCTGGAGAGTCTTTAACGTCCTGGAGATCAGGACCCTGGCTGTTAACAGCTACAAGGGGAAAGGTTCCTCTACATTCTGCCCTAGACTCTCCCCATGTTACCAAACCTCCTCCCTCTCAGTAAAGGAACCCCCTTGTAGACATATTTGATTGCTTAAACCAGGCCATTGAGATGATGGTTGGCCAAATACATGTAGGTTGAGGATGTATTTGCTATGCATATCCCAAATTCTTAAGCCACTAAATCCCACACGTGGTACAGGTAAGACAGGTAAGATTATGTCACGGCCAACCACTGATTTACAGTTTTGTATCTTTATTTCATCAGATATTGAGTCAAAAATTATATTAAGGCTACCATACAGTTAAAATAAATTTAAATGTACTTAGATTTCACAGATAGAATAAGATGTTTTCCAAGGTAGTTTGCAATGTAAAATTAAATCATGATCATTCAAATATATGCTAAATGCATGGCCAAGTTTTCAACTGAATATTCCGTTTGAGTTTTGACCCCTGTTCTGACCTGGCCATTTGTCTTTTTGACAGTGGCAGTTTTCAACCCAGTTTGAAATTTAGATTATCTCCCAGACTATTATCATTTTATGTACCACAGTTGAACTTGTCAGAGCCAATTGAAATGCTGTAATTGAAGCTTGATCCGAAAAATGCCCAAAGACCTTTTGCTATTTTTGTCAAAATGGCACCTGTCATTTTTTATCTATGAGCATGTCTTTCAAGATGACGATTGTACGTTGGCCATGGGAATATTTTGTCTCTCATGTCATTTGTGGTGATCCCAAGTTCATTCACAGTGATAATTTAATCTCAAACGTATTCAACAATAAAAAGTGAGAGAGCTTGACAGCAGGTGCTCAACTGCAAAACATTCACGTTCTGTACCCTCAGAAGCTCATTGACTGGAAGTTACTGGAAGTAAACTTTGTTTTAAATAAACTGACATCATTCTAAAAGAATGACAGACTAGATAATGTGTCCATATTGCAGAACAATTTGATGCAGGCTAATGCCATCTACTTCAGCAATGTGTAGGCCGTATCTTTGCTTACAAACCACTACCAATGCAGTAAGACAGTGCATAGTGAGAAAGTGCATAGTGATGATTACATGTTACGTCTGGCTAGGCAGGGCGAGGATTTCCTCCTGGAAGTGTACGGCTAGAAAAGTTGTAATGATGCTTCAGTGGAGGGCTGGTTGGGGTAAAGAGCCCCCCAAGATGAGGAGATGAGCCGAGGGCTTCTGGCTCCCCCTCTCTGGCCCACTCCCCATCTCCCACACCTCCACCGGCCCTCTCCCCTCCTCAGTCTCTCCTATTGTCTCTCAGCCACCGACCATGACTCCTTGACCCCATGCACCGTACCCACTGTGGGGTGGTTCCGGTTCCTATTTATAATGGTGGATTTCCTCCTATTCTTTTGTCATCATCCCATCCACCTCATTCCACAGCCCCCCTTCCTCTTTTCATTCGTTGTCCTTTCCTCCACTTCCTGTTTGTGAGCTAGTCCCATGGCTGGCTGGTGGGTTGGCGGGCGGTCATCTGGGGGCTGTTTGGTCGTCTCTCCTAATTATCCAGGGCTAAAGGCAGGGTGTGTTGGAGAGAGCAGAGCACAGACTGCCACTGGACCACCAGTCATGTCTGGACCTGTTATATTCTATACTCATCTTCCTATCTGGATCACAATGAGTTGGGATGGAGTAGGCCTATGTGCACACACATCAATGGAAAGTGGAAACTCCAGTCAACATCCACTTGATTGGTCATGCTACTCATAATAAATTAATTTAGCCATTTCTCTGCTTAAAGGTCATGCTTTGAATTGAATGTAGCCTCTGCTTATTTTTGAATATTCTATTTTATTCACTTTAATACTGTTGTCTCTTAGTAGATGGAAAATATGTTCTCTGAATGTACTGTAAATAGGTCAAATTATTTTCTAAAATGAAAATCACGGGGGTGGAAAAACATAGCTTTCGCAATTGCATGGTTGATTATTTAAAAAATGTTATGACAATTTAGTGTATCTGAATATGGATAGGCTTATACCATGTAATGTCCATATACCAAACAAAGAAGTCTTTGTTTGGAAAGCAAGGAGACCTTTATTTATCAATCTATAAAGAATAAGGCTAGCGCTAGCTGCATAGTCGTCTCTGATTACAGAGATTTCAGCCAGTCTCACTTAAGATCTCAGGTCCCAAGAGAGGCCTTTTTATAGTAAAACAGGAACCTACCTTCCCCTGTGGGCTTTGCTTCATCTGTGGGCATGACACACTTTCTTTATATTCAGTCTGCTTTTTTCTCCATTGTTTTGACGCCTTCCATTTGTGAAGTGATCGACAGCTAATCTGAGCCAAATTCAAAAATATTTATATTTTTGTTAATGAGACGACGGTGTCCAAAGATGTTTTAGAGCCTTAATTCCAAAACTCTAAAATGTTCATGTAAACATCACGTGCTGGAATGTGCAGTGTTTTCCACAACAATGGACAAAGTGTTTAAATCAACAATTGAGAAGGAAGAATGCAAAGTTGATACAAGAATTCAATAAAGAAATTCAACAAATTCATTCAAACTCAACAAAGAGCTGTAGAATGAGGATAATGCATGAATGGTGGACCATTGATACATATTTTGTTCTTTGTTGCACCCCCCACCCCCATCAACTAAACTATGAAAGGAAATGATGCACCTGGATAAGCAAAAACATTGTTAAAAAGGGCCCCCAGAGAGGCTGTCTGACAATGGATCAAAATGAGACCACAGACAATGAGCCCCCAAGTCACTGACAACATCCAGATCCAGATGCTTGTCCCGACCCGGAACTTGTGGGTGTTTGAGCCAAGGTTACGGCCCACCTGGATGTAAAACGCCCAGTCAGACAGACGGGGGGGTAAACTCTCTCTGCTCTTATCTCACACAGGCATCTGTTGCTGTGAGCCTCCCAGATGTTTCCTGCCCGGCTGGGCGGCTGCTGCTGCTGCTGTATGGTAGTGGTGGTAGTGGAGCACTTGGCTGGAGTCTGCACACTCTCGTCCTCTCCAGAGTGGGTGCTAGACCTCCAGGTCTAATCAAATGTGTTTATCTAAGGCGTTTCATGCTGATAGTAACTTGGCAACTTGACCAAACAATTCCAAAATATCATCATGCGTTGTAGGGAGTGGAGGACGTTGTTATTTTTGTGCTCAATATGACCAGCATGTCGACTCTTCCCTGAGGACAAACAGGAGGGTTTCATTTTGAAGCGTTCTCATCCACAGCACATTACTATATGTAATTGTACTAAGAACCAGTGTGTCAAGTTGTCAACAACACCACAAATGCTTAGCTAAAATAAGATGAATCAAGAATTAGGCTTGTTAAAGTAATCTGGCAGGTACTGTATATCAATGTAGGCCTACGTGACAACCTCCACACCACTCTCTCCTTTATAATGGCCTTTGTTTTGTTTTATGGACATGACTTGGAGAAGCACCAAAAGCACCTTTGCCTTCCAGACTGGAAGGTAAATGATTATTCAGCCATTATATTTAACATGTGCAAACAGAGATGACTATCTACACACTACCTTTATTAGAATCAGTCATTACATCAAATCTTCATCAAATGTGTTTTTAATCAACTTCCTTTGAGCACATGAACGTATAGAAGACTAGGTTTGAACATTCATCCACCCAGCCACTATCAGATATCCATGTCACCGCAAAATACATTATTATTATTTATTAATCTATTATTATTATTATTATTATATACATTACATTGATGTATTTGAGGTTTAACATGTTTTTATGTATTTTCATAATCTAACACAAAGTGTTTTCTAATTAATTTCTTCTGCTCCCATCCTTTTCTGTTACTGTGCACACCAACAGTTTATACAGCCAGGCTAAATTATTTAAGTGATAACGCCCGAGAGGCCGGTGTTTGGAGGTTATATTGGCACGGGTGTTGTTCGTGTCGGGCCGGTGTTGTGCCGAAAATCTGACAAATTTTGGCAAAGATGTTAATTTATAGATTAATAAACTTGAAACAAATAGCCAAACCTAAAACTGCATACATTACTAGTGCCTCCCCTGCTATCAAACCGCCCCCCCCCCCCCCCCAAAAAAATGAAACGCAGTCTAACGTGATAATTGACAGTTGCCTTGAAGGACACAAATAAAAAATAATTTCTGCTACTAAAATCAGTGAAATGTAGGCTAAACAGACAACGGAGTGAAGAGCAGAAATCTCAACTAGCAAGCAAGTCGCAGCAATGAAGAATTGAGTGTGTGCGCGTTCACGCGAAGGGAGGGGGGTTCTGACAGGGGGGAGATGTTCGGCACAACACCGGCAATGTGTTTATACTATTTCATCCTTCCACAAGATATAGTCCCGAAAACAAATCGAGGGTTGCTACCTAAGCCGGCTGGTCGTTCGTTCTATTGGTTCGGTTGCCAGAGACGAGACCAAGTTCTAAATGTTTCATTTCCACACTGGCTGCCAACGTCCTTATCTCTTGCTTGCTAGCTAGCCAACTACAGCTAACTTACAGTCACGTCAAACAGTGCAGATAGAATAACAACAGTAGCTGCATTTGTTTAAGATGTTTTCTAGTGACATTTATTTGGATACATCCATAACTATGAGCTAATGAGGCACGATTTCGCTTGGCATAGAACATGTGCTCACTCGTTAGGACACAAGGACACAGTTAACACAGTAACTTCGAATTGAAGCTGGAAAGACTGCAAACTAGCTGCACTTAATTTCCTTTTACCTTTTTTCAATTGCAATTTCTTTGTATCCATAAACATGATTTCGACTGGTTGAGAAACGCTGCCTGCCTTTATCTCGTCCCGACTCCCGAACCCTACACGTCCATTACTATGGGACAGTTGGGGATCAAATTTGAATATTGAAACAATGTTGGAAATGTCAGAGCGACAGACAGCAAGTTAATACAAACCTCCGCTGTTGAAAACTAAATGTTGGTCTAAAATAAATGTGAGATAATATCTAGATGCTTTTTATAGTGGAGATGACGTTTATAATTTCCCTGCCTGGGTTGATGAGATAGTGGATTGCGCAGTCAGATGGAACAGAGTAAATATGCATTTTTACGTCATAGATTTAGCCTGTGGTAACTAGTGGAATAGACACCAGCTGGAATGCGCTTTTAACCAATCAGCATTCAGGATTAGACCCACCCATTGTAAAAATAGGTACAGTCTTTGGATAACTGGGCCAGGGCTTTGAACATTGAAGTCATTTCCACAACTTTTAAGCAAATTGGCTACTTCAGAAGTGTGAGTATACTTTACAGTTACCGCAGTCTGATAGTAGGATATCTTACGAAAGGGAGAGCCACTCGATCATCTGTCAGGCCTGGAGCCTGCCTGCCTCTCTCCTCCCTAGTCTCTCCTCAGTCTCTCCCCAGTCTAGGGTTCTGGAATGAGGAGGAGCTATCTATGATGGAGGGGGACAGATAACAGTGTCTGGAGCCCAGAGGGAGCCATGATTCCATACAGTACACAGTGGCTAGAACCACATGAATACCCAGAGAGGTATAGATACATTGGTCTCGATCTGTCTAACTATAGCTTCATACCCCATATCCTGCCAGTATTGTTCGATGGTTGTTTGTTTATTTCAGGCTGTAACGACCTGTAGTGTATAGCTGTGTGGGTAACGTACCTGTATATAGATCTTGTTTATATACAGCTCAAAAGTTTGATTATCCTATCCATTAATGTACAAACAACCTCAACGTGTGGTTTGATCGCATTGCCCCAGCGAACTAATAGAATCCCCTGTGAGATTTTCCCATTGCTAGTGCTTCTTTGGCCTGGCATGTTTCTTTGTATGTTTAACACATTCCACTTGTTTGCTCTGTTACGTAGTGGAAAATAACATGTGGCTGAGTGCACAGAGCAGCGTGAGGTGTCTGTCACACTAGTCTGCAACCTGCAGGCACGAAGCCCCTGCTACGGAGGATATGCACCATGCATGATGACATCATCACATGGTTTCTGCAGAGTTCTATATCTAGGCAGATATCAGGGAGAGACATAGTGTTACTTTTTTCTTCTTCTTTTTAGCTTGCAGATTTTGCAGAAACGCAGCCTCCATCTCTCCTCTCCTCACCCACACTTGAAGAAAAGAACTCACAGGCTCCTAGTCTGGATTTTCATTGGTTAATTTTATTTTTTAGTGTAGACAGGATTCTGAAGAATGACTGTTATGAGTGTGACTCTGAGATTGTTCACCTTCTCTGATGTTGGCAGACAGCCATGATAGACTTAGATGCGGTTGTTGACTCTAAAGTTTGATGTTCTATATCTTTCCCATATGGTTAATGATTTTGCAATGTTTTGTCACTGAGGTTTTCTCATTGTATCACCCCAGGCTCAACGTCATTTATAGCTTGGATTTCACTCACCACATCACATTTTTCAGGTAGCTCAAATATGCATCGCTTGATTACAGTTATTTGCATATGAGATCTGAAATAAATATTCAAATTATCAACCAAATGTTGACGATGTTTGGTAGACGACGGTTGACAAGACAATGTCTGACATACAGGTCCAGTGTGCATGCTTTCAGGTATCTACAGTGTGACTAGTTCAACCTGGGCATTTTCTGAACCGTTTTTTAAAGGTACTGGCTTGGAGGAAATGAAGACCGTTTGAGGTGCTGGCAGATTTGAATCTGTGATGGATTCATTGAGAGTTATTTCCAGTGAGCATCTATTTCTAGTGAGGAACTGTACCTACTGGCATTGATATACAGGGGCTTTCAGGCAATGGGATCTATTTAATATCCTCCTACGTTTCATTTGAGTTCTAAGGATGACAGGATATTTATAGTACTGCCAAGATATGTGATTTTTTCCAGACTGCTTGGCTGGGCTTTGGGGAGTGCCCAGGCCCAGCAGATGGTTATTTTATTCACCTTCTTCTCTCTCTTCTTTTTCCTCTCTTTCTCCCTCTATGTACTTTTTCATGAAAAGAATCAGCTGAGTCTTTTGGAGAAGGAGAGGAAATCCATCAGATCCGCAGCACAGCACCCAACCCCAGTGCCATACATTCTGGATGCTTCAAAGTAGCAGGAAGTGGAGACCTAATAAGGTGTATCCTCCAGGCTTCCTGTTAGGCTAACCCCGGAACCCTGGGCCCAGGGTACTTTAGATCTGCCACTAGATCCTCACATTTGACCCCCACACTTAAACTGGGTCCATTATGTGGTCAAGGCTGCAAACTCACCACTCAACAGGTCTCAGTGGTCATTTTGCTTTAGCATAGACCACCAAGGTAGATCTCTGAGTCACTGTTCATTAAAAACGCAATCCCATTACACATAATGCAACGTCTAGAATTGCTGGAAGAATATTATTATTTTTGAAGAAAACACACAAAAGCCTAAGAGAGGTCCATGATTTTCTTCACATGATCCTCTGCTCTCTTCAGACTGCAGCCTAGTGATGAAGGGGTTAACTGCTTCCATCAGCAGGAGACCCCGCCCACCCCAGGGGAGGAGATCAGGTGCCCATCTGGATCCAATCCCACCTGGACCCATGTAGATAAAAATAGAGGCTGCAGGGGGATGGGCCGTAGCTAAGGCACACCAGCCGCACATCAAAGCCCTTGAGACAAGGTACAGAGCTGGGGCGAGGGTCGAGGGCTGGGTTGGGGCAGTGGGCAGCCGCGTGCGTCCATGCTCATCTCTACTGGGCTGGAGTGTCTGCACGGTCTCATCTCCAAATTGAGCTTGGCTTTGAACCATGGGGATCAGCCTCTCCTTGCCCGTTTCACAGATAATATGCGTAGATTAGACATGTTGAAAGGATATGTTTCCAATTTGACTCGTGCCACCCTCCTCCTCCCCCATCTCTCCTCCTGTCTCCCCTCTTTCTCTTCTCATCCCTTCCTCCCTCTGTCTGCCTCCCTGTCTTCCTGGGCCATGTGTCTGACAGCTGATTAATTCTCCTGTGGAGAGGGGGAGCCAAACGGTGGATTGATAAATCATTTCTTTATGCATCCTCAGGTAAATAAAAAAACCTGGCCCTGGTTAAAAATACATTGATCCTCTGTCTGACGTGCCACAGATGCTCCACATTAATGTCTTCCTGGCCTTCCTCGGAGTAGCTCTGTAATTTATTAACTGTTTTTACATACAGACCCAACAGACGTGTTTTATCTCTACAATAGCACAGTGCTCTGCAGACCATTAAATCAAAAGCAATGTTCAACATATTTTTCTCAAAAACAATCATACTGTAGCTAGCTAGCTTGTGTGTGTGTGTGTGTGTGTGTGTGTGTGTGTGTGTGTGTGTGTGTGTGTGTGTGTGTGTGTGTGTGTGTGTGTGTGTGTGTGTGTGTGTGTGTGTGTGTGTGTGTGTGTGTGTGTGTGTGTGTGTGTGTGTGTGTGTGTGTGTGTGTGTGTGTGTGAGAGAGAGAGAGAGCATAGGTGTGTGTTGCACATGTATGTACTGTATGCACATCTGTTACAGCGGAGATGCAGATATAGAAGCTATTCAGATTGACCCCAGTGGGCTGGTGAGTTGATAGTACACAGAAAAAATGTTTTTTTCTAGCCTTGCTAGTAACTAAACTTCATAAACGATCTAGCCATGGTAGGGTAAATCCAACACTAGATCTGAGTTTTAATTAATGTGTTTTTGTGTGACTCCCTTTAAGGACTAAATGACTCAAATGGAGTAAATTACTTAAATGGAAGGCTTTCCTAATTACATTGAACAAGGTCTGATATATTCAAGAATCCAAGAGAGCTGTGTTCAGTCAATTTATTGAAAAGCCCAAGTGAGTTTTGAAAATGTTTCTTATGAGCAAGGCATGCTGTTCAGTACCCCACCTGCACACACTCTTTGTCCCTCCAGATGTTCTCTCAAAGCAATGTAGTGTAGGGAGATATGAAGCTCTGGCTTTGGTCTGGTAGCATACTGACAGTCATCACTTACAGTATAGTAATGACAACACACTCTCGTCTCATTGGAGCTCCTCAAGCCCCAGAGTTTACTTTCAAAGCAGCTTCCATCGCTGGAGAGAGTCTGTGCTATAAACAAACGTCTTTAAGTTGAGAACAGTTTGGTTTGAGACAATGTGTTTACACAACCAATGTATGGTGCTGGTGTTAGTCAGGGTGGGTTTTCAAATTATATGAGATTTAGTTATGAGATGCAGATGGGAGTCTGTAAATGAATTTGTGTGTAACACACTTATGTTTACAGCTGCATTACGTTTTCTTTAAGCTTCTTACGGTCTAAACAGACTTGAGAATACATTGGGGTGCAGGTCCCAGAGAGTGCTATTGTTTTAGTTCAAACCCAGTGAGGGCACAGCGCTCTGTGTTGTGGTGCGCTGCAGAGATGTCTTCTGGGGTGTTGTCGCGCTGCGATGTGTGTCTGATAAAGGTGGTTTCCTGCCACTGCTCCACTTAGCTGGGAGAGATAGTGAAAAGTGCAATCACAGCTGAAAGGGAAGATCCAGTGTGTGTGTGCGCGCGTATGTGTGCTTGTGTGTGTGTGTTTGTGTTTGTGTGTCTGATTAGCGGAGCACATCCTCTGGCCAGCCCAGGGAAGGGGAGTCCTTTCTAACAGCCCCTGATTACAGTTCCACAGCAACACACTAATGGCTGCCAGGTCATTGACCCAAAAACAGACCTTTTCTCTCTCCTCCCCCTTATCTACTTTGCAGCACAGGGGAGAATGGGGGACGGGGTGTTCGAGCTAAAGTAGCACTCTTGGTGGGTGCACGTCTGTCCTTTGTCAGTGTTTAGGCAGTGCAGTGTCTTAGTTTGGAAAGTTGGCGTATTTGTAGTCTGCAGAGTATATAAATGCAAGTATTCATCAGCATGAACATTTCAGGAAGAGTTTGTTCTTGTCAACCCAAGCTGCTGTAACAAGATAAAACTACTCTTACTAGTCTGTACACTGCGGTCAATGACTGTCCTGTTCTATATAAGTCTCCTTATCACCTGACACTACTCACACCCCTGCTGCACTGGTTGGCTCTCCCATTCCCTGCTTCTCTCCTCTGCACTGGGGCTGGAGGCTGGGAGCACGAGCCAAGTCCCCAACCACACATCTGCCTGTGGGCTGCTCCGAGCCTCCTTGCTGTGCTGCAGGGGGAGAATGTGAGAACGGTGGGCCCTGGCCTTTCCCAGCCAACAGCCACGGCCCAGGAGATTGCCATGGAGCGAGTCTGCCTCGCCTCGCTCAACCCCGTGATATGGGAATTGGAATAGCCTGGGAGGGAGGGAGAGAGCGAGGGAGTTTGTCCCACTGAGTAGACTCAGGCACCCAGCCCGGCTCGTACAGTTAAAGATAGTTAGCTCTGTGTGTGTTTTCTTTTCTGTTGTTTCGCCTTGCCTCAGAGACCTAACAACAGTGCCACACAAGTGGTCGGGACTGGAGTCTACGCGGCCAAGTGGTTCCAGGGGTTAGGACCTCTTTGTGACTTCATTTAAGACCAGTGTGTAAACGTGTTTGCATTGTTGCAGAAATTGGTCACTCCAGGGTTATTGATTAATGTTCTTCTCCCATGTGCCCCTCAGTTGTTTTTCTGCCCTTTGTCCTTTTTCAACTTGTTGCTAAAGTTTCTCTTTCTTCAGTTACCACCTCTCTTGTTCTTACTACAAACAACTGTCAGAATTATTACTAGTATCACAAACACTTATCATTGTGTTATGACTCATATCCAGCTACCTCAACAGACTGTTAGTGTGTGTTATGACTCATATCCAGGTACTCAACAGACTGTTAGTGTGTGTTATGACTCATATCCAGCTACCTCAACAGACTGTTAGTGTGTGTTATGACTCATATCCAGGTACTCAACAGACTGTTAGTGTGTGTTATGACTCATATCCAGCTACCTCAACAGACTGTTAGTGTGTGTTATGACTCATATCCAGGTACTCAACAGACTGTTAGTGTGTGTTATGACTCATATCCAGGTACTCAACAGACTGTTAGTGTGTGTTATGAATCATATCCAGCTACCTCAACAGACTGTTAGTGTGTGTTATGACTCAGATCCAGGTACTCAACATACTGTTAGTGTGTGTTATGACTCAGATCCAGGTACTCAACAGACTGTTAGTGTGTGTTATGACTCAGATCCAGGTACTCAACATACTGTTAGTGTGTGTTATGACTCAGATCCAGCTACCTCAACAGACTGTTAGTGTGTGTTATGACTCATATCCAGCTACCTCAACAGACTGTTAGTGTGTGTTATGAATCATATCCAGCTAACTCAACAGACTGTTAGTGTGTGTTATGACTCAGATCTAGGTACTCAACAGACTGTTAGTGTGTGTTATGACTCATATCCAGGTACTCAACAGACTGTTAGTGTGTGTTATGACTCATATCCAGGTACTCAACAGACTGTTAGTGTGTGTCATGAATCATATCCAGCTAACTCAACAGACTGTTAGTGTGTGTTATGACTCAGATCTAGGTACTCAACAGACTGTTAGTGTGTGTTATGACTCATATCCAGGTACTCAACAGATTGTTAGTGTGTGTTATGACTCATATCCAGGTACTCAACAGACTGTTAGTGTGTGTTATGAATCATATCCAGCTAACTCAACAGACTGTTAGTGTGTGTTATGACTCAGATCTAGGTACTCAACAGACTGTTAGCGTGTGTTATGACTCATATCCAGGTACTCAACAGACTGTTAGTGTGTGTTATGAATCATATCCAGCTAACTCAACAGACTGTTAGTGTGTGTTATGACTCAGATCTAGGTACTCAACAGACTGTTAGTGTGTGTTATGACTCATATCCAGGTACTCAACAGACTGTTAGTGTGTGTTATGAATCATACCAGCTACCTCAACAGACTGTTAGTGTGTTTTATGACTCATATCCAGGTACCACAACATACTGTTGGTGTGTGTTATGATTCAGATCCAGGTACCGCAACAGACTGTTAGTGTGTGTTATGTATTACACAACCACTATCATAACTGAAGAGACTACAGGGTGGTTTGGTGACTAATCTCTAGTCTAGCCCCACCATGTTACACTGATAAAGAGCAGGACTGTCTGCTCTGGCTCAGACCTGAAAACCAGACCCTCCTCCTCCCCTCTTCCCCTCCCAACACCTCTCCACTAGACACCACACCCCCACGGAGAACACTGAGGGCCACCCAAGGGCCAAACTTAGACCATCAACATTCATCTGGGCTTAGTGAGGGGTTTCAACATCCCTGTTCAGTCTATAGTACGCATTCATGCTATGAGAATCAGGAGGACTTCCTCCGCCGCCTACACCTTCTCTTGGAACATAGCTGCTTTTGGGCAGTCACACACACGCACACACATAGACATAATACACACAACAACACAAATATACACAGACAGACACACATGCACTCACACAAGTTATGGGAAGTTCTGTTCTTCCAGTCGATGAACAACACTAACTCGATGTCCATATGTCACTGTGATCCTTGTATGGGAAAGTCGGTGACCTGAGGTGAGTTTGTCTCCTACGCAGCGTGTGAAAAACTGCTTTCCGACCCGCCCCCTCACGTTCCCTCACTATTGATGGTATGTGTTACATTGTATTTTCTCTCTCGTCTTTTAAAGTTTCATTGACTCAGTGGGGTGGTACCCAGCTGGCACAGACAGACGCCTGACTCTGGTTTATATTAGGCCTTAGTCACTTGGAGGGCCCTGTTTATATTGCTGCCTGATTCTGGGGAATGCAGACTTGGGAAGCAGGCCCAGGGAACTCCCCCCCCCCCCCCCCCCCCCCCCCCCCATGCATGCACTGCTAGGTCATAGAGGGAGTTTGGACAGTGTCATCTTGTTGGACAGTGTCATCTTGTTGGACAGTGTCATCTTGGACAGTGTCATCTTGGACAGTGTCATCTTGTTGGACAGTGTCATCTTGTTGGACAGTGTCATCTTGTTGGACAGTCTCATCTTGGACAGTGTCATCTTGGACAGTGTCATCTTGTTGGACAGTGTCATCTTGTTGGACAGTGTCATCTTGTTGGACAGTGTCATCTTGTTGGACAGTGTCATCTTGGACAGTGTCATCTTGTTGGACAGTGTCATCTTGTTGGACAGTGTCATCTTGTTGGACAGTGTCATCTTGTTGGACAGTGTCATCTTGTTGGACAGTGTCATCTTGTTGGACAGTGTCATCTTGGACAGTGTCATCTTGTTGGACAGTGTCATCTTGGAAAGTGTCATCTTGTTGGACAGTGTCATCTTGGACAGTGTCATCTTGTTGGACAGTGTCATCTTGTTGGACAGTGTCATCTTGTTGGAAAGTGTCATCTTGTTGGACAGTGTCATCTTGGACAGTGTCATCTTGGACAGTGTCATCTTGTTGGACAGTGTTATCTTGTTGGACAGTGTCATCTTGGACAGTGTCATCTTGGACAGTGTCATCTTGTTGGACAGTGTCATCTTGTTGGACAGTGTCATCTTGTTGGACAGTGTCATCTTGGACAGTGTCATCTTGGACAGTGTCATCTTGGACAGTGTCATCTTGTCGGACAGTGTCATCTTGGACAGTGTCATCTTGTTGGACAGTGCCATCTTGTTGGACAGTGCCATCTTGATGAACAGTGTCATCTTGGACAGTGTCATCTTGTTGGACAGTGTCATCTTGGACAGTGTCATCTTGTTGGACAGTGTCATCTTGTTGGACAGTGTCATCTTGGACAGTGTCATCTTGTTGGACAGTGTCATCTTGTTGGACAGTGTCATCTTGTTGGACAGTGTCATCTTGTTGGACAGTGTCATCTTGTTGGACAGCGTCATCTTGGACAGTGTCATCTTGGACAGTGTCATCTTGTTGGACAGTGTCATCTTGGAAAGTGTCATCTTGTTGGACAGTGTCATCTTGGACAGTGTCATCTTGTTGGACAGTGTCATCTTGTTGGACAGTGTCATCTTGGACAGTGTCATCTTGTTGGACAGTGTCATCTTGTTGGACAGTGTCATCTTGTTGGACAGTGTCATCTTGTTGGACAGTGTCATCTTGTTGGACAGTGTCATCTTGGACAGTGTCATCTTGGACAGTGTCATCTTGTTGGACAGTGTCATCTTGTTGGACAGTGTCATCTTGTTGGACAGTGTCATCTTGGACAGTGTCATCTTGGACAGTGTCATCTTGGACAATGTCATCTTGTTGGACAGTGTCATCTTTGACAGTGTCATCTTGTTGGACAGTGCCATCTTGTTGGACAGTGTCATCTTGGACAGTGTCATCTTGTTGGACAGTGTCATCTTGTTGGACAGTGTCATCTTGGACAGTGTCATCTTGTTGGACAGTGTCATCTTGTTGGACAGTGTCATCTTCTTGGACAGTGTCATCTTGGACATTGCCATCTTGTTGGACAGTGTTATCTTGTTGGACAGTGTCATCTTGTTGGACAGTGTCATCTTGGACAGTGTCATCTTGGACAGTGTCATCTTTTTGGACAGTGTCATCTTGTTGGACAGTGTCATCTTGTTGGACAGTCTCATCTTGGACAGTGTCATCTTGGACAGTGTCATCTTGTTGGAATGTGTCATCTTGTTGGACAGTGTCATCTTGTTGGACAGTGTCATCTTGGACAGTGTCATCTTGGACAGTGTCATCTTTTTGGACAGTGTCATCTTGTTGGACAGTGTCATCTTGTTGGACAGTCTCATCTTGGACAGTGTCATCTTGGACAGTGTCATCTTGTTGGAATGTGTCATCTTGTTGGACAGTGTCATCTTGTTGGACAGTGCCATCTTGTTGGACAGTGTCATCTTGGACAGTGTCATCTTGTTGGACAGTGTCATCTTGTTGGACAGTGTCATCTTGGACAGTGTCATCTTGGACAGTGTCATCTTGTTGGACAGTGTCATCTTGTTGGACAGTGTCATCTTGGACAGTGTCATCTTGTTGGACAGTGTCATCTTGTTGGACAGTGTCATCTTGTTGGACAGTGTCATCTTGTTGGACAGTGTCATCTTGTTGGACAGTGTCATCTTTTTGGACAGTGTCATCTTGGACAGTGTCATCTTGGACAGTGTCATCTTGTTGGACTGTGTCATCTTGTTGGACAGTGTCATCTTGTTGGACAGTGTCATCTTGGACAGTGTCATCTTGTTGGACAGTGTCATCTTGGACAGTGTGATCTTGTTGGACAGTGTCATCTTGTTGGACAGTGTCATCTTGGACAGTGCCATCTTGTTGGACAGTATCATCTTGGACAGTGCCATCTTGTTGGACAGTGTCATCTTGGACAGTGTCATCTTGTTGGACAGTGTCATCTTGGACAGTGTCATCTTGTTGGACAGTGTCATCTTGTTGGACAGTGTCATCTTGTTGGACAGTGTCATCTTGTTGGACAGTGTCATCTTGGACAGTGTCATCTTGGACAGTGTCATCTTGTTGGACAGTGTCATCTTGTTGGACAGTGTCATCTTGTTGGACAGTGTCATCTTGTTGGACAGTGTCATCTTGGACAGTGTCATCTTGGACAGTGTCATCTTGGACAGTGTCATCTTGTTGGACAGTGTCATCTTGTTGGACAGTGTCATCTTGGACAGTGTCATCTTGTTGGACAGTGTCATCTTGTTGGACAGTGTCATCTTGTTGGACAGTGTCATCTTGTTGGACAGTGTCATCTTGGACAGTGTCATCTTGTTGAACAGTGTCATCTTGGACAGTGTCATCTTGTTGGACAGTGTCGCCTTGTTGGACAGTGTCATCTTGTTGGACAGTGTCATCTTGGACAGTGTCATCTTGGACAGTGTCATCTTGTTGGACAGTGTTATCTTGGACAGTGTCATCTTGTTGGACAGTGTCATCTTGTTGGACAGTGTCATCTTGTTGGACAGTGTCATCTTGTTGGACAGTGTCATCTTGTTGGACAGTGTCATCTTGTTGGACAGTGTCATCTTGGACAGTGTCATCTTGTTGGACAGTGTAATCTTGGACAGTGTGATCTTGTTGGACAGTGTCATCTTGTTGGACAGTGTCATCTTGGACAGTGCCATCTTGTTGGACCATATCATCTAGGACAGAGCCATTTTGTTGGACAGTGTCATCTTGGACAGTGTCATCTTGTTGGACAGTGTCATCTTGGACAGTGTCATCTTGTTGGACAGTGTCATCTTGTTGGACAGTGTCATCTTGGACAGTGACATCTTGTTGGACAGTGTCATCTTGTTGGACAGTGTCATCTTGTTGGACAGTGTCATCTTGTTGGACAGTGTCATCTTGGACAGTGTCATCTTGTTGGACAGTGTCATCTTGGACAGTGTCATCTTGTTGGACAGTGTCATCTTGGACAGTGTCATCTTGTTGGACAGTGTCATCTTGTTGGACAGTGTCATCTTGTTGGACAGTGTCATCTTGGACAGTGTCATCTTGGACAGTGTCATCTTGTTGGACAGTGTCATCTTGGACACTGTCATCTTGGACAGTGTCATCTTGTTGGACAGTGTCATCTTGTTGGACAGTGTCATCTTGTTGGACAGTGTCATCTTGGACAGTGTCATCTTGGACAGTGTCATCTTGTTGGACAGTGTCAACTTGTTGGACAGTGTCATCTTGTTGGACAGTGTCATCTTGTTGGACAGTGTCATCTTGTTGGACAGTGTCATCTTGTTGGACAGTGTCATCTTGGACAGTGTCATCTTGGACAGTGTCATCTTGTTGGACAGTGTCATCTTGGACAGTGTCATCTTGTTGGACAGTGTCATCTTGTTGGACAGTGTCATCTTGGACAGTGTCATCTTGTTGGACAGTGTCATCTTGTTGGACAGTGTCATGTTGGACAGTGCCATCTTGTTGGACAGTATCATCTTGGACAGTGCCATCTTGTTGGACAGTGTCATCTTGGACAGTGCCATCTTGTTGGACAGTGTCATCTTGTTGGACAGTGTCATCTTGGACAGTGTCATCTTGTTGGACAGTGTCATCTTGTTGGACAGTGTCATCTTGGACAGTGTCATCTTGTTGGACAGTGTCATCTTGGACAGTGTAATCTTGTTGGACAGTGTCATCTTGGACAGTGTCATCTTGGACAGTGTAATCTTGTTGGACAGTGTCATCTTGTTGGACAGTGTCATCTTGGACAGTGTCATCTTGGACAGTGTCATCTTGTTGGACAGTGTCATCTTGGACAGTGTCATCTTGTTGGACAGTGTCATCTTGTTGGACAGTGTCATCTTGTTGGACAGTGTCATCTTGGACAGTGTCATCTTGTTGGACAGTGTCATCTTGGACAGTGTCATCTTGGACAGTGTCATCTTGTTGGACAGTGTCATCTTGGACAGTGTCATCTTGTTGGACAGTGTCATCTTGGACAGTGTCATCTTGGACAGTGTCATCTTGTTGGACAGTGTCATCTTGGACAGTGTCATCTTGTTGGACAGTGTCATCTTTTTGGACAGTGTCATCTTGGATAGTGTCCTCTTGTTGGACAGTGTCATCTTGGACAGTGTCATCTTGGACAGTGTCATCTTGTTGGACAGTGTCATCTTGTTGGACAGTGTCATCTTGTTGGACAGTGTCATCTTGGACAGTGTCATCTTGTTGGACAGTGTCATCTTGGACAGTGTCATCTTGTTGGACAGTGTCATCTTGTTGGACAGTGTTATCTTGGATAGTGTCATCTTGGACAGTGTCATCTTGTTGGACAGTGTCATATTGGACAGTGTCATCTTGTTGGACAGTGTCATCTTGTTGGACAGTGTCATCTTGTTGGACAGTGTCATCTTGTTGGACAGTGTCATCTTGGACAGTGTCATCTTGTTGGACTGTGTCAACTTGTTGGACAGTGTCATCTTGGACAGTTTCATCTTGTTGGACTGTGTCATCTTGGACAGTGTCATCTTGTTGGACAGTGTCATCTTGGACAGTGTCATCTTTTTGGACAGTGTCATCTTGTTGGACAGTGTCATCTTGTTGGACAGTGTCATCTTGTTGGACAGTGTCATCTTGGACAGTGTCATCTTGTTGGACAGTGTCATCTTGGACAGTGTCATCTTGTTGGACAGTGTCGCCTTGTTGGACAGTGTCATCTTGTTGGACAGTGTCATCTTGGACAGTGTCATCTTGGACAGTGTCATCTTTTTGGACAGTGTTATCTTGGACAGTGTCATCTTGTTGGACAGTGTCATCTTGTTGGACAGTGTCATCTTGGACAGTGTCATCTTGTTGGACAGTGTAATCTTGGACAGTGTGATCTTGTTGGACAGTGTCATCTTGTTGGACAGTGTCATCTTGGACAGTGCCATCTTGTTGGACAGTATCATCTAGGACAGTGCCATCTTGTTGGACAGTGTCATCTTGGACAGTGTCATCTTGTTGGACAGTGTCATCTTGGACAGTGTCATCTTGTTGGACAGTGTCATCTTGTTGGACAGTGTAATCTTGTTGGACAGTGTCATCTTGTTGGACAGTGTCATCTTGGACAGTGTCATTTTGTTGGACAGTGTCATCTTGGACAGTGTCATCTTGTTGGACAGTGTCATCTTGGACAGTGTCATCTTGTTGGACAGTGTCATCTTGTTGGACAGTGTCATCTTGTTGGACAGTGTCATCTTGGACAGTGTCATCTTGGACAGTGTCATCTTGTTGGACAGTGTCATCTTGGACAGTGTCATCTTGGACAGTGTCATCTTGTTGGACAGTGTCATCTTGTTGGACAGTGTCATCTTGGACAGTGTCATCTTGGACAGTGTCATCTTGTTGGACAGTGTCATCTTGTTGGACAGTGTCATCTTGTTGGACAGTGTCATCTTGTTGGACAGTGTCATCTTGTTGGACAGTGTCATCTTGGACAGTGTCATCTTGTTGGACAGTGTCATCTTGTTGGACAGTGTCATCTTGGACAGTGTCATCTTGTTGGACAGTGTCATCTTGTTGGACAGTGTCATCTTGGACAGTGCCATCTTGTTGGACAGTATCATCTTGGACAGTGCCATCTTGTTGGACAGTGTCATCTTGGACAATGCCATCTTGTTGGACAGTGTCATCTTGTTGGACAGTGTCATATTGGACAGTGTCATCTTGTTGGACAGTGTCATCTTGGACAGTGTCATCTTGTTGGACAGTGTCATCTTGGACAGTGTCATCTTGGACAGTGTCATCTTGTTGGACAGTGTAATCTTGGACAGTGTGATCTTGTTGGACAGTGTCATCTTGTTGGACAGTGTCATCTTGGACAGTGCCATCTTGTTGGACCATATCATCTAGGACAGAGCCATTTTGTTGGACAGTGTCATCTTGGACAGTGTCATCTTGTTGGACAGTGTCATCTTGGACAGTGTCATCTTGTTGGACAGTGTCATCTTGTTGGACAGTGTCATCTTGGACAGTGACATCTTGTTGGACAGTGTCATCTTGTTAGACAGTGTCATCTTGTTGGACAGTGTCATCTTGTTGGACAGTGTCATCTTGGACAGTGTCATCTTGTTGGACAGTGTCATCTTGGACAGTGTCATCTTGTTGGACAGTGTCATCTTGGACAGTGTCATCTTGTTGGACAGTGTCATCTTGTTGGACAGTGTCATCTTGTTGGACAGTGTCATCTTGGACAGTGTCATCTTGGACAGTGTCATCTTGTTGGACAGTGTCATCTTGGACACTGTCATCTTGGACAGTGTCATCTTGTTGGACAGTGTCATCTTGTTGGACAGTGTCATCTTGTTGGACAGTGTCATCTTGGACAGTGTCATCTTGGACAGTGTCATCTTGTTGGACAGTGTCAACTTGTTGGACAGTGTCATCTTGTTGGACAGTGTCATCTTGTTGGACAGTGTCATCTTGTTGGACAGTGTCATCTTGTTGGACAGTGTCATCTTGGACAGTGTCATCTTGGACAGTGTCATCTTGTTGGACAGTGTCATCTTGGACAGTGTCATCTTGTTGGACAGTGTCATCTTGTTGGACAGTGTCATCTTGGACAGTGTCATCTTGTTGGACAGTGTCATCTTGTTGGACAGTGTCATGTTGGACAGTGCCATCTTGTTGGACAGTATCATCTTGGACAGTGCCATCTTGTTGGACAGTGTCATCTTGGACAGTGCCATCTTGTTGGACAGTGTCATCTTGTTGGACAGTGTCATCTTGGACAGTGTCATCTTGTTGGACAGTGTCATCTTGTTGGACAGTGTCATCTTGGACAGTGTCATCTTGTTGGACAGTGTCATCTTGGACAGTGTAATCTTGTTGGACAGTGTCATCTTGGACAGTGTCATCTTGGACAGTGTAATCTTGTTGGACAGTGTCATCTTGTTGGACAGTGTCATCTTGGACAGTGTCATCTTGGACAGTGTCATCTTGTTGGACAGTGTCATCTTGGACAGTGTCATCTTGTTGGACAGTGTCATCTTGTTGGACAGTGTCATCTTGTTGGACAGTGTCATCTTGGACAGTGTCATCTTGTTGGACAGTGTCATCTTGGACAGTGTCATCTTGGACAGTGTCATCTTGTTGGACAGTGTCATCTTGGACAGTGTCATCTTGTTGGACAGTGTCATCTTGGACAGTGTCATCTTGGACAGTGTCATCTTGTTGGACAGTGTCATCTTGGACAGTGTCATCTTGTTGGACAGTGTCATCTTTTTGGACAGTGTCATCTTGGATAGTGTCCTCTTGTTGGACAGTGTCATCTTGGACAGTGTCATCTTGGACAGTGTCATCTTGTTGGACAGTGTCATCTTGTTGGACAGTGTCATCTTGTTGGACAGTGTCATCTTGGACAGTGTCATCTTGTTGGACAGTGTCATCTTGGACAGTGTCATCTTGTTGGACAGTGTCATCTTGTTGGACAGTGTTATCTTGGATAGTGTCATCTTGGACAGTGTCATCTTGTCGGACAGTGTCATATTGGACAGTGTCATCTTGTTGGACAGTGTCATCTTGTTGGACAGTGTCATCTTGTTGGACAGTGTCATCTTGTTGGACAGTGTCATCTTGGACAGTGTCATCTTGTTGGACTGTGTCAACTTGTTGGACAGTGTCATCTTGGACAGTTTCATCTTGTTGGACTGTGTCATCTTGGACAGTGTCATCTTGTTGGACAGTGTCATCTTGGACAGTGTCATCTTTTTGGACAGTGTCATCTTGTTGGACAGTGTCATCTTGTTGGACAGTGTCATCTTGTTGGACAGTGTCATCTTGGACAGTGTCATCTTGTTGGACAGTGTCATCTTGGACAGTGTCATCTTGTTGGACAGTGTCGCCTTGTTGGACAGTGTCATCTTGTTGGACAGTGTCATCTTGGACAGTGTCATCTTGGACAGTGTCATCTTTTTGGACAGTGTTATCTTGGACAGTGTCATCTTGTTGGACAGTGTCATCTTGTTGGACAGTGTCATCTTGGACAGTGTCATCTTGTTGGACAGTGTAATCTTGGACAGTGTGATCTTGTTGGACAGTGTCATCTTGTTGGACAGTGTCATCTTGGACAGTGCCATCTTGTTGGACAGTATCATCTAGGACAGTGCCATCTTGTTGGACAGTGTCATCTTGGACAGTGTCATCTTGTTGGACAGTGTCATCTTGGACAGTGTCATCTTGTTGGACAGTGTCATCTTGTTGGACAGTGTAATCTTGTTGGACAGTGTCATCTTGTTGGACAGTGTCATCTTGGACAGTGTCATTTTGTTGGACAGTGTCATCTTGGACAGTGTCATCTTGTTGGACAGTGTCATCTTGGACAGTGTCATCTTGTTGGACAGTGTCATCTTGTTGGACAGTGTCATCTTGTTGGACAGTGTCATCTTGTTGGACAGTGTCATCTTGGACAGTGTCATCTTGGACAGTGTCATCTTGTTGGACAGTGTCATCTTGGACAGTGTCATCTTGGACAGTGTCATCTTGTTGGACAGTGTCATCTTGTTGGACAGTGTCATCTTGGACAGTGTCATCTTGGACAGTGTCATCTTGTTGGACAGTGTCATCTTGTTGGACAGTGTCATCTTGTTGGACAGTGTCATCTTGTTGGACAGTGTCATCTTGTTGGACAGTGTCATCTTGGACAGTGTCATCTTGTTGGACAGTGTCTTCTTGTTGGACAGTGTCATCTTGGACAGTGTCATCTTGTTGGACAGTGTCATCTTGTTGGACAGTGTCATCTTGGACAGTGCCATCTTGTTGGACAGTATCATCTTGGACAGTGCCATCTTGTTGGACAGTGTCATCTTGGACAATGCCATCTTGTTGGACAGTGTCATCTTGTTGGACAGTGTCATATTGGACAGTGTCATCTTGTTGGACAGTGTCATCTTGGACAGTGTCATCTTGTTGGACAGTGTCATCTTGGACAGTGTCATCTTGGACAGTGTCATCTTGGACAGTGTAATCTTGTTGGACAGTGTCATCTTGTTGGACAGTGTCATCTTGGACAGTGTCATCTTGTTGGACAGTGTCATCTTGGACAGTGTCATCTTGTTGGACAGTGTCATCTTGTTGGACAGTGTCATCTTGGACAGTGTCATCTTGTTGGATAGTGTCATCTTGGACAGTGTCATCTTGTTGGACAGTGTCATCTTGGACAGTGTCATCTTGGACAGTGTCATCTTGTTGGACAGTGTCATCTTGGACAGTGTCATCTTGTTGGACAGTGTCATCTTGTTGGACAGTGTCATCTTGGACAGTGTCATCTTGGACAGTGTCATCTTGGACAGTGTCATCTTGTTGGACAGTGTCATCTTGTTGGACAGTGTCATCTTGGACAGTGTCATCTTGTTGGACAGTGTCATCTTGTTGGACAGTGTCATCTTGGATAGTGTCCTCTTGTTGGACAGTGTCATCTTGGACAGTGTCATCTTGGACAGTGTCATCTTGTTGGACAGTGTCATCTTGTTGGACAGTGTCATCTTGTTGGACAGTGTCATCTTGTTGGACAGTGTCATCTTGGACAGTGTCATCTTGTTGGACAGTGTCATCTTGTTGGACAGTGTCATCTTGGACAGTGTCATCTTGTTGGACAGTGTCATCTTGTTGGACAGTGTCATCTTGGACAGTGCCATCTTGTTGGACAGTATCATCTTGGACAGTGCCATCTTGTTGGACAGTGTCATCTTGGACAGTGCCATCTTGTTGGACAGTGTCATCTTGTTGGACAGTGTCATCTTGGACAGTGTCATCTTGTTGGACAGTGTCATCTTGTTGGACAGTGTCATCTTGGACAGTGTCATCTTGTTGGACAGTGTCATCTTGGACAGTGTCATCTTGAACAGTGTCATCTTGGACAGTGTCATCTTGGACAGTGTAATCTTGTTGGACAGTGTAATCTTGTTGGACAGTGTCATCTTGTTGGACAGTGTCATCTTGTTGGACAGTGTCATCTTGGACAGTGTCATCTTGTTGGACAGTGTCATCTTGTTGGACAGTGTCATCTTGGACAGTGTCATCTTGTTGGACAGTGTCATCTTGGACAGTGTCATCTTGTTGGACAGTGTCATCTTGGACAGTGTCATCTTGGACAGTGTCATCTTGTTGGACTGTGTCATCTTGGACAGTGTCATCTTGTTGGACAGTGTCATCTTGTTGGACAGTGTCATCTTGGACAGTGTCATCTTGGACAGTGTCATCTTGGACAGTGTCATCTTGTTGGACAGTGTCATCTTGGACAGTGTCATCTTGTTGGACAGTGTCATCTTGGATAGTGTCCTATTGTTGGACAGTGTCATCTTAGACAGTGTCATCTTGGACAGTGTCATCTTGTTGGACAGTGTCATCTTGTTGGACAGTGTCATCTTGTTGGACAGTGTCATCTTGGACAGTGTCATCTTGTTGGACAGTGTCATCTTGGACAGTGTCATCTTGTTGGACAGTGTCATCTTGGACAGTGTCATCTTGTTGGACAGTGTCATCTTGTTGGACAGTGTTATCTTGGATAGTGTCATCTTGGACAGTGTCATCTTGTTGGACAGTGTCATATTGGACAGTGTCATCTTGTTGGACAGTGTCATCTTGTTGGACAGTGTCATCTTGGACAGTGTCATCTTGTTGGACAGTGTCATCTTGGACAGTGTCATCTTGTTGGACTGTGTCAACTTGTTGGACAGTGTCATCTTGGACAGTGTCATCTTGTTGGACTGTGTCATCTTGGACAGTGTCATCTTGTTGGACAGTGTCATCTTGGACAGTGTCATCTTTTTGGACAGTGTCATCTTGTTGGACAGTGTCATCTTGTTGGACAGTGTCATCTTGTTGGACAGTGTCATCTTGGACAGTGCCATCTTGTTGGACAGTGTCATCTTGGACAGTGCCATCTTGTGACATCACACTGAGACAGTGAGAGAAGTAAGAGTGGCCTGATGTGTCTACTTAGTCATGTAGAACGATTCTGTGGAAAAATACTACTGGCAACATGGCTTAGTTGATTGCATGATTTCAGCTTCCTTGGAAAGAAGTGGTGGGACTTACCAAGCTTAATTCTAGGTATTGTACACTGTGGGTTTGTAGAATTTTGCCTTCCACTGAAAATAGCCATGGGAGATGATGATTTTGTTGTGTGTTCTGAACAAGCAAAAAATGTGCCACTGACTAACTTTAGAGCTTGGGGGTCAAACGACTCCAGGAATGACTTCAAGAAACCAAATGTAGACAGTGTTAACCTTTGAACTACAGTGAAAAGAGACCATGTTTCCATGTTCTTGCCAAACTGAAACCTTATCTAGCCATAATCGCCTGTCTATCAACTCCTTCAGATGTTTCCATATTACAACAGTAAGGTTGTGACATTTTAAATACAGAAAATAAATAAATGAAAACGTAAGAGTGACTATGATCTCTGACCTTTAGGAGCTCTTGAGAGTTCCCTTGAAGAACATTGTATTTCCATTAGCAACTGCAACCCCAAAGAGCAATGATATGCAACTCTGCTTGTGACCATCTTCTGCCAGTTTAGGGCTCATAGCTGTCCATCTAGATGCCCACTCATGGGCAGCAAACCACTCAGAGCACCTCCCAAGTCCCAGTGGCCTTCTCCCCTGCCGGCCTGGCTGCCCTAACCACTGGCAAAGCCACCGGCCAGCAGACCGATCAATTTAGGAATGTTTTCTTGTGTAAGTTTACATGCAACCCAGTTTATGGCTCAAAGCAGAGAGGATATATTTTAATGTGTTATTGCAAGAAAATGTGTTAATTAATGTTGTGTGAGTTCATTCATGTTGTGTATGTCTGCCTTCACACAAACTCTAAATGCTCTTGTCCTTTCCCACAAAGCTTTAACCTCTGAGATGCCAAAGGTTGTCACAGATTACTTTACTCAGTGTGGCCATTTGAAGAGAGAGGGAGGGTTGAATTCCTCACAAGGACAATATCTGCTGTAACTTTCTAGTGTTTTAAATCAAAGTAAGACTTTGTGAAGATTTTGCATTTTATTTTCTAAACTGCTTACATTTTAAAGTGTCACCCGGTTTGTCCTTTAGCTTCAGTTGAGGAGCCATTTGTAAAGTAGCTATAGAGATGTATTATAAATTTATAACATGATTAATCAGCCTTAAAAATATTGAAAGATACTTAGGGCTCTATTCAATCCCTATTGCGGAAGCGTTTGTCATGCCCTGACCGCAGAGAGCTTTTTATGTCTCTATTTTGGTTTGGTCAGGGTGTGATTTGGGTGGGCATTCTATGTTCATTTTCTATGTTTTGTATTTCTTTGTTGTTTGGCCGGGTGTGGTTCTCAATCAGAGGCAGCTGTCTATTGTTGTCTCTGATTGAGAACCATACTTAGGTAGCTTTTTCCCACATGATTTTTGTGGTTAGTTATTTTCTGGTTTGTGTTTCTGCACCTGACAGGACTGTTTCGTGTTGTTCTATTTTTGTTATTTTTGTTATTACTGCCACCTCTGAGAGGCTGGTGGACGGTGAGAGTAGACTGGTGAAGTGATGAGAGGTGGAGGGGTGAGAGACCACTGTAACCAGAGACCATAGACCAAACATGACCTGCCTGTCTACTGCCTCCTCAGCTCTGCTCTCTGCCAAGGAGACCTCAATTCCCGCAGTCAGAAGTAACCTAAGGTTTACTCAACTCTTCTACTTTCACAAGTGCCTGTGCAGGAAATACAGGCAAGAAGACGGTCCATCAAAATATCTCTCGTAATGTTTTACTTGCATTCAGTCTAGGTTGAATCAATGCGATTTACCAGAAAATGTCTTAGGCAAAGGATACAACCTAAGAACCCTGTCTGCAGTTTGACCCTATCTCCCTAGACAGAGACAGTAGATTTACTGCCAGGCCAGGTCCAGGCCAGGCCCTGGATTACCCAGGAAGAGCAGTCAGCACTACTGGGCACTAAATCACAACAGCTTCAGCAGGAGCAGGCCAGAGAGCCAATGATGTTAAGGGTCAAAGGTCAATGGGAAGGAAGCTCAAGAACAGTCTGTATCTACATCTTAGGTCACTAGAAACCCATGACTTGTGTTTGTGCCTTAGAGCTAACATGTTTGTTATACTCTTTATCAGTGGCTGTTCACTAAATGATGGTAGGTTGTGGTTCACTACTGGCATCACAGCTACAGTGTTCATTGCCCTTGATTTATTGATGTACAGAATTTGACATTCATTGTTTGTCAACAGCACATGTACTGCACAGTACAGGTTGTACAGCACATGTTAGTGGGAGTTGGAAAAATCCTTAACCTTTCTCTGACTAACTTTTCTCTCCAGGAAACTTGTTTCCCATGTTTAGCCTTGAAGCCTCAGAGGCAGAAGTAATACAGTAAGACAACCTCCTGCGAATGCCGCTGAGAACTCCAGTAAGAGCTCCTTAGATTGTGTGTTTTTGTTAGACTACAGTTATTCACCATGCTTATTTCTGAATATGTATGGAAAGTGCCTGCTATGATAAGCAGGGTTTTCACTGTTTATTGACTCAATCTGCATGTTTGAAAGTCACGCAAGAAGAGCTACAACTGACCACACATGAGGCTGAAGTAGTTTAATTAAGGGGGAGGGGCTAAGGGGTTGGAAGCATTAGTAAAGGGGGAAAGGCAAGCTACATACAAGAAGAAAGAGAAAAGACAGAGAGTGGAAGCCATGGGGCTTTGGTGAAGAAGGAAAAGGGTTGACTCTGTTTTCTCAGGGAGAGGGTGGGAGTGGGGTGCTGAGAGCAGCAGTTCCATGATGCAGCTGTGTGTGTGCGTGTGTGTTAGTGTGTTAGTGTCTGTGTGTTCACTTTACCTTAATTTAAGACATTCGTATCTGATCCACTCACTCTTCACCCACCCACAACTCTCACACCCACAATGGAAAACATCTCCTCTCAAGCCAGTTATATTTCTTACCAAGGACATTAGAAGATAATATTGTTTTGATTTGTAATAATGACTTTATCATATGTAATGAAATCAACTTAATTTGCTGACAGACTTAATGAACCTGAGACAAAGCTAGACAATTAACACTTCCCTCAGTTGTTGAAGGTTATTTGAAAGCTTTCAAATCCTAACCATGGAAAAAATCTTCCTCATCATGAATGTAATGCAAGGAGTCATTAGAAGCGAGGGGGAATAGAGAGGGCTAGGGAGTGGAGGGTCCATAGCAGAAAGCGAGAGGACTGTGGGCCTTTGAGGGGTGGGCGGCAGCAGTGGCAGGGGTTGAGGGGGTGGCCAGCATGGGACTGGTGTGTGTTTGTAAGAAAGCCAGACTGGGGGGATGGGGGGGCTACTCGCTGACTGTGATTGGAAGCAGATGTTGGCGAGAACCAAGGCAGAGATGAAAATGTTTCGGAAAATTCTCAGGCCTTCCCTTTCTGGGCCCTGGCTCCAGCTGCCAATCAAAGCACGCACACACTGGTCTGAGGGGCGTTCAATGCCGTCTGATTGGCCAAGGGCTCTAACGTGGGCGCTCTGAGCAGATGTCCTGGGAAAGTTGTTGAATCCCAGCCGACCCGCTGTAAAAGAGAAGTGAAAACATTCGGTCCTACAACTGGACAGTGACCAAAACCTGTTCTAATCCAGCTGCACACACACACACACACAAACACCCGTGCATGCTCACACACACACAATCCACTTGTACAGACAGAGGAACACATGCATGGAATCACATTCTTACAGTATGTCCAACTGAAACGCTTCTAGACCTATAAATATCAAATGCAGTGTCTGTATTCAAGTCAAGTAATAAATTGGCCTCTTAAGAACCAGAATTGAAAATGACCTTTATTCAGGAAAATAAATTATAGCGTATTACCGTTCCCCTTTGTTCTTGTGGTCTGGAGAAGACATTTTGTAATCAATGCAGGAGAGTGGCTCCACACATTCACGACCATCCCTTCACCCCACCAACCCTCCACACTCTCCCCTTAACCGGGCAAGACCACTCCACTCCCTCCTCAAACACACATCTACTCCTTCACCTCCTCACAATGAAGCCAACCCCCTCAGTGTGGCCCTGTATCTGACAGGTACTGTAGTGCCTGGGTTGTAAATCAATCACCATTACTAATGGAAAGTCCACATTACCATGTGAAGCCACTCCATTTCCTGCCCAGAATGCCAGGTCCCTGGTACCCAGGCCCTCATGAATGCAGGGCGGGCAGTCCACCAGCCCCAAGACTGCCTCTCATTTCAGCAGGGCTACCACGAGGACCAGGGGTGCCTTTGGGAGTCAATGGCATATTAACTGGGGATGCGACAACAGCAATAAAAATGCAAATTGCAGCCCAAGCTGAGGATGCCCCAGCCGTGACCTTCATAAACCTGTATAATACAGTCCTCCACCTGCAATGACATGTGGGTCAACCCATCTCCTCCACCACAATACACACAGATGAATGAGAATGAAAAGAAAAAAAGCAGGAGATTGACTACCTCCTTTTTCCGGAGTGGGAAGTCATACTAAATACAATGTCTTCTTTTGTATGTCAATCAAGTTTGTTAATTACATGAATGTTCCGTAAATGTCAAACATCTTAAAAGTGTCACTATTTTCTGGGTGTTTACTCAGTCTCTGACAACTGTGGTGATTGTGTAAATCCTTCGTCTCTGAATGATGTTTGGTCACAGCAGTAACCATGAGAAGGGTCAGACCGTTGGAAAAGATAGTGTCTCTTGAAACGGACATGGACCAATGTGTTTATGTGTTCCCCAGACACCACTCCTACCCTGGGTCCATATTAACTCAAACAAGCAAACTCTACCATGGAGAACAATAAGACCAGAATAGAACCAACTCTGTTGTGTTACTGCCAATGGGGGGCCAAGGGGAATGTTGGTCATATTTCATGCCTTCTCTGCGTAATGGAAGCAGTGAGCTGTATCTGTCTGCGTCACACTCTCCCTCTCTCCCTACAGAGGAGCTGTGATTAAGTACTGAGAGAGGCAGAGATCAGGGAGGTATTATGGGTTCTACCATCCTAGACAAATTGCTTAACCAACTACGCAATAGGCCTGCACAACATAGAGTGCTTACTAAATAGGGCTAGGAGTTTTGCCTGGTACGGTCCGGTGGTTAGGAGAATCTAATGGCAGTAAACACAGCACAGAGCCAGTCAAAGGTCCTATCCTCCTCCTACTCTATTCTTCCCCTGCATCTCAGTCTTTTCATCTTAACAACATGTCATCCTGAACCGTGTTGAACAACACAATTCACCAACCTCTGTAGTGCAGCTATCTCAGTCTGAACCTTAGTGTGCTCTATCCTCCTCCTCATGCTCATCCTCATCCTCCTCCTCCTTTCTCACTCCTGTTTAAAAGACTAGGCGTAGGAGACAGATGAAGCTTCGCAAGCGAGGCCTTTAGATAAATATTTGGGTTGAAGTCTGACAAATGCGTCTCTCTCCATTTCTGGAGTGGAGTAAGCTGTGAGCGACATGGGGTCTCAGACAGGGAGGCAGACATCTCCGTCTCCTGACATCTTGGTGCCACCACCAGGCGCTACGGTTTACTTTTCTATTCCGCTGTTATGTTCTCTCTCTTTTCTCTATTTAGCAGTGATTTAGTTTTGGGGGTCTGTGAGTTGAGTGAGATACAAACAAATTACCATGTGAAGTCCACACCTCATCTGAGTGCTTTATCTCTCTCTCTCTTTGGATGTGAAACCAACAGGTGTGAATGGTATCATGATGTGTTGAGTTTTGTTCCGGGTTCTTTGGCACGAGGGGCCTGGTTATAGTGTCTGGTCTGGATCACAGGCCCACGGGGTGGAATCGTAAATGTTAGAAGAGCCACCTGCATCACCTAAGCCACCCTCTGCACATGCTCCTCCAGTCCATTAGAAAATTAGCCAGTGTGTCTGTGTGTACGTGCTCGTATGCGTGCATGCGTGAGTGTCAGCATCTACATCCTGTCTACTGTATTTATAAAAAGTTGCAGGTACGAGACGTTTTAGTCATGTTGCATCCAAGTCCCAGTAAAAATGATACCATTGTTAAGGAGTCTGAGACTATAGTTTTAATAGTCAAGTTCTAACCTAAGCTTGTTCCCTACAGCTCATTTGAACCATGAGCATATTGCACGCTATTGAACATCTCAGCAAGGATCTTCCTAATTGGTTTTTGATGTACAAAACGTCTTAAATATGGTACGGATTTCAAGGTCTAGCCTCTGTTCTGATGTGACATCTCATACCAAGCCATTATACATTATCATCCCAGTAAAGGAATACAACATTTTTCATTTTTATGCCAATAACTGATCAAGCTTAGTTTGGTAAAGACCATTCTGTGACAGTGGGATGAAAACACTAGTCTGTATTGGGACTGGTCCTTGGCCTTTTATCCAGTGTGCTGTTCTATAGGAGCCAGACAGCTGTGCTGTGTCGGCCAGGGCAGCGGCTGGGGAGCGGGCCATGGCCTGTATGGTTTTTATTTGAAGTGGAATTGCTAGGACCCTATGGTTACAAACACATGAATGGGCCCAGTGTGCCTGCTTCTGCTTTGACATCACCCATCGCCGTGGAAGCGACATCCCAGCATGCCTTTCAGAGGGGACCTGGATCTGCCACCAGGCCCAAACTGAGACCAACACATACTATTAATCTGCACATTGTAGATGTACTGTATTCGGCTGCATTTACACAGGCAGCCCAATTCTGATCTTTTCTTTCACTAATTGGTATTTTGACCAATCAGATCAGCTCTGAATAAGATCTGATGTGAAAATACCAGATTTTATTGGTCAAAAGACCAATTAGTAGGAAAAAGATCAGAAATGGGCTGCCTGTGTAAACACAGTCTTAAGTGGTATCATGGTTGAGTGAGATACTGACTTGCTCAGGTAGGTTTTGGATGTGAGTTATTAATATGCAATGTGTGATGTGTATAGGCCTAGTATATGCCCAGGTAGTTATTAAAATGAGTACACAGAAATATTTTGAGGATAATGATGTGTACAGGAGAAAATTCTGTATCTACTTTTATTGTGTTTACAAAGAGCTGACTAAGACTGCAATTTCTATGACTGCAATTTCTGATTTCTTTCATGTTAAGAGCTCAATGTACTGTAAGTTACAGTATAGATGTAACGTTTCAAAAGCCTTTTTTGCTCTGGTAATATCAGAAGAAATAACCACACAATACACACAAAAGTATGAAATATTTGTTGACATATATTTTTATGACAATTTTTTTTAAAGTACATTAAGAAATAGAAGCTTCAGTTTATAAAACTTTCCAGCAGAAATCAATGATGGGCCAGCATCAGCCTTTTTCTTTAACAGAAAGGTCTATTCTCTATATCGAAAGAAAATCGCTACATTTTTTCCTGTGCTACCTTTATTTCCCATGAAAGCACCAGCTGTCTGTGTCTTTTTCTTTTATAAAATATAAATTATTGAAAAATATTCAAATGTTTGTGAACTAAATACATAAAAAGTATCTCATTAACAAAAATACAGAAACACTATAAAATATACAAAAAACAACACCATCCATAACAAAACAGGTTTCCTAATGGATCAGTTTGAGATATGGTAATATGTTAAGGTATCTGTGTATGTATGTATTTAGTCCATTTAGAAATAGCTGTGCAATACTTGTGTCTACAACTTAACGTATATGACATTTACTGAAACAAACTTGACTTTGAAGTCCAAACAGACACAGTATATGTTCCATTTAAACAGACAAAGATATTATATTCTGATCTACTCAAAATGGTGACTGGCTTGGAGCTGGAAGGCATCGTCAACAACAAGTTAAGCATATATTTAAATATCTGAACAGTTGTCCTAACATTAAAAAAAACATTCTTTGAAGTAAAAACATCTGAACAGTAATAATCAAACAGTGATGTGAATCCTGGAAATGTAGCGTGCATAAAGGACGGAACCACAGAGATTGGGTGGATTGATTTGTTCAAGAGAATTCAATCTTTTCTACACAATTACATGTGTGTGTGTGGGTGTGTGTGTGTTTATGCTGACTGACACTTGAAGTACCAACTCTGTGGTCAGTTGCCCAACTAAAACGTAACTAATATGGAAAGATATCGCTTTCCTATAATCTCAAGGGGGAACTACAGTCAGTCCAGCCAAATCTCTTCGCTGAGTCCTAACGCTGAGTGCTTTCCAACAAATCAAAAGATCAAAGCAGAAACAACACTTTGAACGTGAGGGAATAACGGTCCCTGTCCTCCAAGATGGTGGACATACCCAAAGCCCTATCTATCGCCTAGACCTCACATGGGTTTGGTTATTATTCCTGCTTTGTCTCTTGCTTATTTGTTTAATCTGGGTCTTAATAAAGCGTTATGAAATACAATCTGTACAAATAGACATTTCAAAACCTATTTTCATCAATATGGGTAACATTCAGCCACTGTAAACAATAACATTTGTATTTTAAGATGATATTTCTTGACTTCGGCTTTTCCCCTAATGCCTGCGTACAGTCATGTTCCCACTGACGACAACCAGTGGGAACAAGCCGCACAAGTACATACAGTATTCAGGGCATATAATTTCATTTATCGATTCCATATACTGAATAGGATGTCCTTCTGTCTTAGAAACAATAGAAAAGCATGTACAAAGCATGGTAAGAAAATAGCATATAATGCCACATCTCTCCAAGTAGTCCTTTAGCCCAACTGTTTATGGTAGTCCTGTTTTCTATAGATCTCTACCTCCTCCGAAAGTGGTGAAAGGGAGCATCAATACAAACACTTCAGTTAACAAAAGCCTCCAAGCTGTGCAGCGGCACAAGCATTAATCTCATCCTCATGCCATAATGATGATCATTCTCTTTAACTTCACAACTCCACGCTTCCCTCCCAAAACCACCCAGTCCTCTTATTCAAACAGTCATCCAAAGTTTATACTCCTTGCTTCGAACCCTTATCTTTTCATCCTACTACCATAATGCATCCTCGATATACCTTACCTATCTATGGCAGTTTCCCTTCATTCAGAGAACACCACATAACACACAAAAATACAGTATACTCTACATTCCTAAGCTTTCCGACAAAACCAATCCCTCATGTACATGGCTCGCAATTCAATCTGTTGACAACAGGTCCCTCCCTCTTTGTTCTCGTCTAAAACAATGCTAAAATGGGGGCATGGAAAACCACTTAATATACAGATTGAGCACGTTTGTCTCTTTTATGTCCAAATACTTTCAAAACTCACCACAGAAAGGGTGTCTAAGGACTTTTATTACTGGTGGCAGGACAGTAATGTATGCAATCTGCAAAGTCCTGGTGGCAGACAGTATATTTCTATAGTGAAGCGGCAAATGTGCAAAGGTGAAAGCGTCAGTTTTAAAGCAACGGTTACTTTCAGTTGTCTATCAACTGCTCTTGGTATGAGTAAGTTACTCTCCATCCAACCTATGAAAATGAGTAAAAAGGCCAGTGTCTAGTGTCGTCTGTATAACCAAATCAGCATGTTTCAGTTATTGGGCTTTCGCAGAGAGGAGACAGGACTAACTTAGCCTTAAACGGTGCAATGTTTAGTTTCAGAATAGCTTCATCAGCATAAAAAAAACTAAACGGGGGAACCCTGGTCGGACTGAGACTCAACAGTACAATCTCAACGATAATACTGGCACAAACATTATGCTTCTGAAACAACGGTAAAAAATAAAAATACTTTTTTGGTCCAAGCTGAGAACTCTACCCAATGCCTATTGTGTGCAGTGGCATAGAGACAGTGACCTACTTCCACTACTTTCCATTTTTTATTTGGCAACAAATTCCATAGAAGGAACTCTCCATCCATGCAATGTCCTTCCCTAAGATGAATCCTTCACTGTCTCTTGGCCCTCTTCCTCAATGACAGTTTTTTGTCCTACTTAGGCTAAATGGCCACTCTATTCTAATTGATAGCTTTCCATGTGCCTTGAGTTACTAAGTAATACCTGTATCTATCTCAAATGCAACAAATTATGAATTGTCACATTTGGCATAGTGCTTCCTTTCTGAACATCGTTTGACAACAGCTCAAAATGATACAGACCACAGTTTAGGTGTTAAGAATGAACATGTTTGGTCTCAAAATGGACGCCCCCTTTAACCGGACGGTAAATATCAATCTCTGAGCCCCAGTCCCCTCAGCTCCTTTACTCTCCTCTTCTTCTTCTCTTCTCTCATCCCTCTGTTTTCACTCGTCCACATCAGGCTTGACGTCCAGCATGGCGTGGAGCTCCTCGGGGGTGTATCCCAGCAGGCTTTTTAAGTCACAGACAAAGCGGTAGACGTAGCGCTTCCCTGATGTCTTGTGGATGATGTTCTTGTCGTAGTAGTAGCGCAGGCCTCGGCTCAGCTTTTCGTAGTTCATCTTGGGCTTGTTTTTCCTCTTCCCCCACCTCCGAGCCACCTGAGTCACAGAGGGAAAAGGCACCCTGTTACACTGTGTATCCAACTTGAGACAAAGCTCTGCACTAACCTCACAATACAGTGTTATCGTGTACATGTCTTCTCTTGACATGGATCAATATTTAATGTAGCTAAATGTACTTGATACCACTAAGGTTCCTCTAAGTCTAAGTGAGGCAAATGACAGTGTTGTTGGCGTCACATTAAAAAGACATCAACCTCATCAGTCTAACTGTTTTGGGCCCCCATGCCATGTAAGGTCAGTGGTGGGGGGGGTCATGACCTCTCACCTCGTCAGGGTCGGACAGCTTGAACTCCCAGCCGTCTCCCGTCCAGCTGATGAAGGACTGACAGGATTTGTCCGTCAGAAGCTCCAGCAGAAACTGCCACAGCTGGATGGGGCCACTGCCTGCAGAGCAGAACCAGGATAAGGGAGAGAGAGGAGAACAAGGTTAGAACACAGAGAGAGCAGTCTTGTTTTCACTATAATACAGATCAGTATTACAGAACATGTCATCATCAGCCACATGCAAACACAGCATATCTGTGACTGACTGTTCTCCTCATGCTTCTCATTAACTACTCATCTTAGGGTCATTCATTTCCTACTATAAAAAGACAAATATTCAATTCTAAATCAGACGTGCACAAGGCAAGATAGTGGAGAGAAATCAGTGTTTTCACAGACAAGGGTCCCATTCATCATGAATCCCTTTGTGTACACTTTTCCCTCTGCAGTATCTGGAGCTGGAGTTCACAGCATATTTTTGTCTGACTGTATGAATTCCATGGCAATGAAATCACTGTGGTTTAAAAAAAGAGGGGGTCTTCATATGTGTGTGTGTGTGTGTGTGTGTGTGTGTGTGTGTGTGTGTGTGTGTGTGTGTGTGTGTGTGTGTGTGTGTGTGTGTGTGTGTGTGTGTGTGTGTGTGTGTGTGTGGTGTAGACTCCCAGAGATCAGCCATTAGAAACATTACATTTAATCTAATTGGTAAATAAATGTTGTTGCCTTCTGTAATGTGCAGGTATGCACTGATAATGCAATATACTATAAAAGCAGTTTAATACAATTACCTACAATTTGAATAAAAAAATATATACTGTATATTTGTAGACTTAACAAATGGCCTAAATGTGACAACCAGAACTGCTGGGGTTACTGCTTTTCAACATGTGTGTTGAAAAGAAAAAGAGTAGCAGAAGAGAAAAACAAAGCTTCCGTACTCTTTGATCTTGTGGTTTTCTGTACAGACAGAAAACCCCACTCAGTTCAAATCACACCTGCCTATGCACTGGCTGCTTAGCAAAGCTGTAGCAGAGCAGAGCTGTTACCTCCCAGAACTGGCTCATAAATGCACCCTTATACAACACAAACCAAAGCTTTCAGAGAAATGGGACCGTGGGTTGAACACTTGAAAGCAAAATAAGCCATTTTCAATCCAGGCCTTCTACCCTCTTCACTCAGTTATGAACATGAATGCAAAGACGCAATACCCAAACTTCAGCAAATAATCCTCCAGATCAAGTCACATTCCAAGAATCCCGCTATTGTAACAGTGGGCCCACATAAGGATGATACAACAGTGCCCGTTTCCAACCCCCTCGAGCGCTCACACGAAAATGTTGGCGACCCCCCCAAAAAATCTCCAAAAATATGTTAAAAGCCTCCAAGCTCAATGGGCCTCATTGAAAAAACATCTACGGTGGAGAAAGGGTGGGGGTCTGGCATTCATAGTACTGTTAAGGATCTGCCCTTAGGCTACAGTCTCATCTGTAAAGCCTATGCAGGGTAGAGAGAGAGAGAGAGAGAGAGAGAGAGAGAGAGAGAGAGAGAGAGAGAGAGAGAGAAGTAGGCTGTAATTGTCCAAGGTACTGTGGCTGGCTGCCTGCTGCATCCCAAGAGCTGACAGAAGTGTGATTGGTGATGAGAAACACAGTCAACCTCTGAGTTGACGACTGACTGAGCCTCACTTATCTCACACCTTCTTTATCACACCAACTCATCACTGTGTGTGACAGAGAACCGTGTGTGTGCCTGTCAGTGCACAGCTACTGGGACAGGAAGCCAAAACACGTTTTCATCAACAGCTATTTGAGATACTACATACACGTCTTACTCTTTTTTGGCAGATTCTCTCTATTTTTCACATAGTAAGAAAATGCATTTGTTGCTTGGGGGCCTAATGGGGGTGGTCTTTCTCTTGGCTGCAGGACAGGATACAGGGTGATAACAGTTAATAACAATGGTTGTTGCCAGCTAGACATAGGCATATTGAAGTCTTATGTTTCTTTTCTTCTCTTTAGTTCTGAGCTCTGAGAACATATTCTGACTCCAATGAAAATATGTGAACATGCATTAGCCTCTGAACATGAGTCTATGGTAGCTTTGTATCTAATGCTACATCATTGTACACATAGGGAAGTGAATTACTTTGCAGAAATGCGTGCATGCATGATGACATGGAGCAAATAGCCTACAGATGTAGGATCTCAATTTGAGCCAGTTTACTACAGCAGGAAAATAATCCTGCAGCAACAGGAAATGTGAATTATTATGTGGATTATAATTAATGGACATTTTTGTAGGGGATGATACATTTTTCATAAGGGAAAATCAAGTCTGAAATTTCTAAGTGGAAATTACAAACTTCAGAAGCCTTTTAAAACCATTGCAGGAAAGTTCTCCTTCAACAGGGTGGATCAAATTAAGATTCTACATCTTACCACAAGCTGGCTTTATAATACTAATGTCAAAGGCTTCAATGAGGGCATGCCAATTGTTTATATCTATCTTTCACTTTATCTTACATTTCTAATTTACATCTAATGTACGTCTCTGTAAGTATACAATTATCATCAAAAGATTAATGCATGAATTAGGTAATTTACATAATTGATTAGTACAGACAACCTTGCAGATCAAAAATGACCTTGAGATGCCAAATGTAGGCAATGCTTCAAGCAATCTGAAGTATACGTTGTCAGTGACGTACAGTGTGTATTCTGGCATTTCCCTTCTTCCCTACTAGCGACCTTGTGACTGCAATTTAATACAGAGGGGAGAAAGTCCCCAAAGGACTAGTCTTTCTAGTGCATTAAAGTTATTGAGAGACTGTTTCCCCTTAAATTGCTTCTCAGTCTCCATAGATGTACAGTGCATTAGGAAAGTATTCAGACTCCTAGACTTCTTCCACATTTTGTTACTTTACAGCCTTATTCTAAAATGGATGAAATCGTTGTTTTTCCTCATCAGTCTACACACAATACCACCAAGCAAACACAGGTTTTTAGATTTTTTGCAAATGTATTACAAAAAAAAACCTGAAATATGACATTTACACAAGAATTCAGTACCTTTAATCAGTACTTTGTTGAAGCGCCTTTGGCAGCGATTACAGCCTCGATTCTTCTTGGGTGTTACGCTACAAGCTTGGCACACCTGTATTTGGGGAGTTTATCCTATTCTTCTCTGCAGATCCTCTCAAGCTCTGTCAGGTTGGATGGGGACTGTTGCAGCACAGCTATTTTCAGGACTCTCCAGAGATGTTTGATTGGGTTCAAGTCCGGGCTCTGGCTGGGCCACTCAAGGACATTCAGAGACTTGTCCCGAAGCCACTCCTGTGTTGTCTTTGCTGTGTGCTTAGCGTCATTGTCCTGTTGGAAGGGGAACCTTCGCCCCAGTCTGAGATCCTGAACGCTCTGGAGCAGGATTTCATCAAGGATCTCTCTGTACTTTGCTCTTTTCCTCCGTACTGACTAGTCTCCCAGTCCCTGCCGCTGAAAAACATCCCCACAGCATGATGCTGCCACCACCATGCTTCACCATAGGGATGGTGCCAGGTTTCCTCCAGACGTGACGCTTGGCATTCAGGCCAAAGAGTTCAATCTTGGTTTCATCAGACCAGAGAATCTTGTTTCTTATTGTCAGAGAGTCCTTTATGTGCCTTTTGGCAAACACCAAGCAGGTTGTCATGTGCCTTTTACTGAGGAGTGGCTTCTGTCTGGCCATTCTATTATAAAGGCCTGATTGGTGGAGTACTGCAGAGATGGTTGTTCTTCTGGAAGGTTCTCCCATCTCCACCGAGGAACACTGTTAGAGTGACCATCGGCTTCTTGGTCACCTCCCTAAGCAATGCCATTCTCCCCTAATTGCTCAGGTTGGCCCGGGCAGCCAGCTCTAGGAAGTCTTGGTGGTTCCAAACATCTTCCATTTAAGAATAATGGAGACCACTGTGTTCTTGGGGACCTTCAATGCTGCAGAAATGTTTTGGTACCCTTCCCCAGATCTGTGCCTCGACACAATCCTGTCTCGGAGCTCTACGGACAATTCCCTTTGACCTCATGGCTTGGTTTTTGCTCTGACATGCACTGTCAACTGTGGGACCTTATATAGACAGCTTTTCCAAATCATGTCCAATCAATTGAATTTACCACAGGTGGACTCCAATCAAGATGTAAAAACACAATTTGTAATAAATGCGCAAGAATTTCTTAAAACCTATTCTCGCTTTGTCATTATGGGTTATTGTGTGTAGAGTCATGAGGGGAAAAAACAATTTTATCAATTTTAGAATAAGGCTGTAACGTAACAAAATGTGGAAAAGGTCAAGGGGTCTGAATACTT
Source organism: Salvelinus fontinalis (assembly GCF_029448725.1). Lineage (NCBI taxonomy): Eukaryota > Metazoa > Chordata > Actinopteri > Salmoniformes > Salmonidae > Salvelinus > Salvelinus fontinalis. Next base: position 25,994,201 of record NC_074697.1, read on the forward strand.
TCTGAATGCACTGTCTATATACTGTATATGAGCTCTACTTTGAAAAATTGAGAATTCCATTCCCTTACGGAAAAACCACATGAATTTCATGTGAAATCATGTGATTTTCCACATGTGAAATCATGTGGTTTTTCTGTATAGGTTCCAAAATGTCAAATGGTGAATAGGGATTTAAGTAGCAACGAACTGAAAACCTCATAAAAAGAATACTAAAATAGAATGTGCCAGACCTTGGATCTTTTTTTTTACTTCTAAAATGTGTTTCTTTCTGTTTAAATAGAAGATAGAGTAGTTTTTTCATCAGGTAGAAAGAAAGGGGCTATAACAGATGAACAGATAAATCTACTCAAGTGTTAAGTGCACAGGGCAGGTATCGTTTTGTGTTTGCACCCGGGTTGCCAAGACGACCTGGAAAATTGGTTGAGATGCGGCCACAGATAAAACGGTGCAGATGACAAAGTCAAAAGTGCAAGACAACGCGAGATGGAGAGAAGAGAAGAGGCTGAGAGCAAGTGTTTCCTGTAAGTGCATGACTCTGGGCCTGCAGTGCCACAGAGGCTGATATAGAGGAGTGTATATAAACGCTCTCAGCCACAAGCTGTGCTGACAGTTACGGAGACCCAGTTACATTGAGGTACACCTACAGTATGTACAACTGCTGCAACTGCCTGGCAAACATGTAACATAGGGCCCAGTTGGGTGGCATAAACACGCCTGTAAGAAGTAACAGGGATGAATGTTTGGCCATGCCTATTGTAGTTAATCGCACATTTTTTAAACTGTAACCTGCATTTAGTCATCTTATCTATCAATAAAGAGAGGGCTCGAACTCCTCTAGCTTCACAATGAGATAGGGTGCAGGCCAGGCAGCAGGCTGACAGCTTAGTGGAGTCTGACATTAGCACAGTCAGTGTAGTCAGCTCAGCTATCCCCACTGAGACCGTCTCTGTGCCTCGATCTAGGTTGGGCAAAACTAAACATGGCGGTGTTCGCCTTAGCAATCTCACTGGAATAAAGACCTACTCCATGCCTGTCATTATTGAATGAGATTGTGATATCTCACATCTCAAAATAGGGTTACCTAATGTTAGATCCCTCACTTCCAAAGCAGTCATAGTCAATGAACTAATCACTGATCATAACCTTGGTGTGATTGGCCTGACTGAAACATGGCTCAAGCCTGATGAATTGACTTTGTTAAATGAGGCCCCTCCTCCTGGTTACACTATTGACCATATCCCCCGCGCATTGCGCGAAGACGGAGGTGTTGCTAACTCTCTGGCTACCTGGATAAAGAGATAAATAAACTTCAGTTAGTGCTAAATACGGCTGCTAGAATCTTGACAAAAATTTGTATCATATTATTCCAGTGCTAGCCATTCTACACAGGCTTCCTGTTAAGGCTAGGGCTGATTTCAATGTTTTACTGTTACCCTACAAAGCATTACATGGACTTGCTCATACCCATCTCTCCGATTTGGTCCTGCTACACATACATACATACCTACATGTACGTTATGGTCACAAGACGCAGGCCTCCTTAATGTCCCTAGAATTTCGAAGCAAACAGCTGGAGGCAGAGCTTAGAGCTCAATTTTCATGGAATGGTCTCAACATTTAAGTCTTTACTGAAGACTCATCTCTTCAGTAGGTCCTATGATTGAGTGTAGTATGGCCCAGGGGTGCGAAGGTGAACGGCAAGGCACTGGAATGACGAACCACCCTTGCTGTCTCTGTCTGGCCGGCTCCCCTCTCTCCACTGGGATTTTCTGCCTCTGACCCTATTACGGGGGCTGAGTCACTAGCTTACTAGTGCTCTGCCATGCCGTCCCTAGGATATGTGTGTCACGTCGTGCCAGGCTTTTTTTGCTCTACTCGACTTGAGTGGGTTGTGTCACTGACGTGATCTTCTGGTCTTGCTCCCCCACGTGCTTGTGCGGTGCAGGAGATCTTTGTGGGCTATACTCAGCCTTGTCTCAGGGTAGTATGTTGGTGGTCTGTTGATATCCCTCTAGTGGTATGGGGGCTGTGCTTTGGCAAAGTGGGTGGGGTTATATCCTGCCTGGTTGGCCCTGTCCGGGTGTAACTGGGATTATTATTTGACCCTGCTGGTCATCTATAAACGTTTGATAATCTTGAAGAACAATCTGGCCTCAATGGCCATGTACTCTTATAATCTCAACCCGGCACAGCCAAAAGAGGACTGGCCACCCCTCAGAGCCTGGTTCCTCTCTAGGTTTCTTCCTAAGTTTCTGCCTTTCTAGGGAGTTTTTCCTAGCCACTGTGCTTCTACATCTGCATTGCTTGCTGTTTGGGGTTTTAAGCTGGGTTTCTGGCATAAGCACTTTGTGACATCTGCTGATGTTAAAGGGCTTTATTAATACATTTGATTGATGGATTTATTGATGACATCATTCATTCATTAATTTCGTCTGACCTGTGTATCCTGCGAGTGCTGCGGCGGGGATGACAGGTTTGTCCTTGCTGAGGTCTGAGCGCTCCCTGACGTAGTCCTTGAAGGTTCCCTTGGGCTTGTGTCCGTGTAGGGCATTGGGGTAGTCCTCGGAGTCAAAGTTGTCGTAGGATGGGACGCGCTGCAGACTGTTGAAGGAAGACTGGCTGCTCCAGGACTGGGTCAGACGGTCACAGCTTTCAAAGCTCTCAATGCTCTCAAACGAGTCCTGTCCTCCCAGCTTACCTGAGAGACAGAGAGCAGAAGCTGTTAGTTGTATTGTCTCAAGGTGTGAGAGGGAATGATAATATAATTGTCTGAAAGTAAATCGTATTGAGCAGGGACATTACGATTTGACAGAGGACAATATTTATAGCTGGAATACACATTAGACATTGGCAGTAAATTACACTCTCACTGAGCTTCTTTGTTCTGTATAACGCAATGTATGGTCTTGGCCCCTTCATTTCACACTCAGTTTAGCATACGCAACTGGCATTTGGTTTTGTCTAATTGGAAGAAGATCAATACAAATTGAATTGCTATTTCTGGCCTTGGCAAAGATAAAAGGAGCATTTCAACTGAGAGCTATTAAAGAATGAAAGATAATCCAGTGCCTCGACTGATGCTGAAATCTTCAATTGCACAAATTGAAGCCACGTGTGGTTTTCGGTGGTGCCACAAATACTTTCCCACATTGAGAAAGCACAATGCGCTGCCAAAAACCCTGGGATTTATTATGTACGAGGCCTGGACATACCTTGCAGGCGAATGCCCAGTCAGTCCACTGGATTGGTCCTGTGTACTGTAAAATCCCTGATACCCCCTATTCATTTGTTCAGCTGGGGGATTTGAGAAGAAAATCCCAGCTTTATTGGTATCAATGTAAACCGCACTGTTAATTCTTCTCCAAACGATCAGTGGGAAAGCAAACAGATGTGCATGTGACAAAGTAAACAGAGCGATTCTTGAGAAAGAAAACCCACGCTCTCTGACACTCTGTCACTCTCTGTCCTTGCTGAGAACAGCCTCAAGGTTGAGATGTGAGAAACAGAGATGAGAAAGTTGAGAGAGAGAAAAAAAAATGTGGTTGTTTTTTAAAGTTACCTCGCTTGAGCTGTTTTACATGAAAGCTATAGGGACAGACAGCTCTAATGAACCATGTGGCTTTGTTCACTTCTCACTCCTGACACAAACAATTAATTTATTTTGTCCTCGAGGCGAGTTTGCTTGATCCACAAGCCAGCTATAGGGCCTCCTTTCTACTATCCTGGTACATGAGTGATGTGGCAGGGCAAGATTGGAGAACATCAGCAAAATCACACGATCACAGTGATGTTCACAAACCCAACACAATTAGCTAGACCTCAAGACTCACACAAATCATATCTATCATAGATTCATACTGTATGGATTGAATCAGATTGAATCAGAGTCTCAGTCTTATGCAGAACTGAGACATGGACTAAAGGCCTACTCACGTAATGGCGCCAATTACCCAAGTTAACTTGTTCCTCTTTGAGATAGGGCACCTAAAATACAGCAGCTGTAACAGCCACACTACACTAAACCTTGATTTCCAACCATTTCCTTCACTATCTTGTGTGTAACCCCTCACCTCTGCTGATGCGGCCCACACACATGTTGTCGGGGGAGACCACCTCCTGTTTGACGGAGAAGTAGTCCCCCTGAACTGGATTGAGGGGCATGTCCCGGAGGATGACGTTGGGGTATTCACTCTCGTACTTGAGTGACAGCAGGTCCTCTGAGCTGATTGGGTGAAGGGTCTGGTAGGACTCTGTGATGAAGCCCGGCTCGGAGTATTCAGAGGGAGGAACGCACTGGGCATGTTCAATGCCATAGCCTGGAGAAACACAGGAGTAGGAGGCGGATGAGGAGAGAGAGGGGGGGGGGGGGGGGGGGGGGGGGTGAGAGAAAGGGAGGAGGAGAGAAAGATAGAGAGGGATTAACAAACCATTGATGCATTAGATCCAGACTTACAGTACATAGGATGTAGTCCCCTCAGTGATACTTACTGACAAAGTAGTCTGAGGTATAGTGGGATTCCTGGAAGGTAGAGGTCAGGCCGTTGACAGGGAAATGCTTTGTGTCTTCTTCATGAAAAATAGATATCAACTGTCACTGACCCCGTCATTGATTTCATGTATCCTATAATAGCCATAAACACACTGCATGCAGTATGGTTGGGCCTAGCTGATTAAATATTAATGACCAGGAGGAACGGGAGGTCTTCCTCTTCATCTCAGATTACCATGTAAATGCTAACAGCGCTAACACTTGAAATCGTTTTGCACAAAGATAGACAATGCTGTGCTTCAATACACACTACAGCTAATGTGACCGGAACAGTAAGCATTTCTGAGGCTTGTGATTGATACCAGGGTTGGGCTCAATTTTTCATTGAAGGTAGTCAATTCAGGAAGTAAAGCGAAATCACAATTTAATAATATATCAAAGGCATTTCTTTTTTTAATTACTTCTCAATAAACTGAAAAGTATTTATATAAAAAGTTTTTACATTTCTGAATATTAAATTACTTCAATTCGAATTGAGCCCAACACTGATTGATATGTTGTACGGAGCATTATGGTTACTGTAGTACAATCATGCCATAGCCTGGGCCTACCTTTCTGAAGCATCTCTAGATGTTCCCAGAGAATGTCGCCCACAAAGTCAGGAGCTAGATCGAGGAAGCGTTCCTTCCCCAAAGCACACAGACTGGCCCCGTTCATACAAAACTTGTGGAAGTCCACACTCTTCAGGCTGAACTCGTTCACCGTCCACGTCAGCCACTCTCCCACGTGGCTCTCTGTCCACTGCCTGGGGTCTGAGAAGGACATGGGGGGAGAGGGAGGGACATGTCACTGAAGAGCTACCTGAGGTCACAGTCATATACATGGTCACAAAACACCTCCAGTCCACTCCTCTGGTTTAATCTACACTCCCCTGAACTAGAATGGAGATGAGGTATTATCAGGCCACAGAGCCATTTCTCTAGCACATTCATTTTCATTAGCAGTTTCAGTGGGTCATGATTTTAGACCTGCTGCTGCTATTAGAGGTAAGAGGAGGAGTGGTGCAGATACGTGGTGACAGTAACAATAGACTGTCAGTGAAACCCCAGCTATTTGCAGACTGCCTGGTAGGGCTGGACTGGGGAAACCCAATATAGACCTGCTATTAAGAAAATGATGAGCTCTTCGGTATGCCTCAATCGAAGAACCATAATGAATCATTTTTGTATGTCTCTCTACCCCAGCTTTCTCTGATTCCTACAGTCTGTCTGACAACTAGTACACTCAATCTGTCATTTTGAATATAATGTCACCACTTAGCTATCTTTAGTCATACTGAGAGGAAGGGTTTAGGTTTTGAGTGTGTATAGGGAAACATGCCACAGTGGTTAATCTAAAAATATACATGTAAAGTGAGAGATAGAACAAGAAATAGAGGGAGAGAAAGAGAAATAGAGAGAAAGACACAAAAAGAGAAAGTAATCCCTTGTTTAAGTGCCTTACCTTTGGGAATAGCCAGTCGTTGCTGTTCCTTTGTGAAGCCGCTGAACGTGTCCTTCAGAGCCTGCGACATCATCTCTTTACTCCCTGGAGTGAGCAGGGGCACGTCTCCACACTCCAGATCTGTCAGTCACACAGGAGAGAGAGACTAGCAGTCAGAGACAGAGCACAGGGCCACACACACACACTGTCCAGACAGACAGTGTATCAACTTGGGAGAGAATCAATTATACTATAAGGTAGCTGGCGCAAACACATTGGTCAGATACGTGTGTCCACAAACAATACATGCTCCAGCTTCCACTCTCCGTGTTGTCAAAGTGCCTCAAAGCGAAGGGTTGTTTGTTTGGCAATATAATACATGAATGACTCACACATTGACAAGGTAGAAGGGCTTTAAGAGGCTTTCAGAGGCCATTCTCACTGACCTGGTCACACCCTGGGTGGGACTCACAAGGTGGGGCTAATACCTATCAGTGGCCACTGTGACCTCCTAACTATGTCCTCCCTTGACACACAGAGGGTCTACTGTCACCCCGACACCACGGTGGTCAAACGGCAAGGGTCAGAGGTTAGGGACGAGGTGATGATGTCACCCTGAGCCCTGCCAAGCTGGAGGGGGTCGAGGGGGTGTATGAAGGGTGAGGGGTGTCTCTGGGGTCCCAGACACACAGGCTCACTGTTCTCTCCTCACAGCCAGTGGGCCCACAGCAGGAGACAGAGCACTCTTTGATGGCTTTAAACAGTGCACGATGACTCGCACTGATCTAATTCAACTCTACCAGATTACAGAGGGGTGGATGGAGGGAGGGGGAGAGGGAAAGCCCCCAGGGCAGGAGAGCTAGACTAGAGTGCTAAAACTCTACTCGGATCAAGATGGCAACAGTCTGAAAAAACAAAGACATGAAAAGAGAGAGAGAGAGACAAACACAGACAGAGAGACAGACAGAGAGACAGACAATCTACTGTGAATAAATATAGAAATCCCCACACCGCATTTCATAACAAAGAAAGGCATAAATGACTACCACGGCTGTATGTCACTCTGTCTCTATCACCCCTCGCCGTGTGAGGTAAACTACCAGATCACAAGCAGGCCCGGAGGGAGATTGGAGATGTTTTGTCACCACTCTGCTGTCTCTCAACGCCACAGATGTTCTGGCATCTCTGCCCTGGTTTGATCTGCCAGCCCAGCGAAGGGGAGGCCTTGGCGATGTGCAGTTCATGCGTGTTTTCAACGCTCGTCAATGTTCCCGACTTCATATGAAATGCACAACAGCTATCTCTCCTCGTTGGGCTGTGGAACTGTAACCCAACACTGCCTGAATGGAACCCAAGGCTCTCTCTCTGTTTAACTGCTGGAAGCTGACAGGCCACATTATGCAGAGTGCCCAAATGGAGGCGAACCGTAACACTAACGGTGTGTGATTGGATTAGGCCTCCATGCTCCCTCTCTCTCCATTTGGAAGACCTGATTATACTGCATATTAGAGTATCCACTCTGTTGGCTAGGTTACAAATTTCTATAGTATCAAGCTATTTTAGTATCATTTTGCAAAAGACTGTAGAGGCTTTTGTCAGACAAGGCCCTCGACATCACGCAGCAAAACAGGCTCCGATTCTGAAAGCATTCTGAAATTAAAATAAAACGAGACCTGACTGTATAGCGTACACCATGTCCCTGACTGCACGGTCAACTTGACCGTCTTCACCAAGGCGGCTGGTTGTTGAGTAACTATGTAGTGTTAGATAGCACAAGCGGAGAGCGGTCGCAGTCTGAGATGAGATGGAGCATGCTCAGAGTCAGACTGTGCCTGGGCTTTGATATCTATCAAAGGCAAAGACTGAGGGAATGTTGCATTTTATTTGAGATGGATCGAGCGGAGTTTGTCTGCACTTTCAAACCAACTCAAAGACACACATAGCTCCCTCTGGGTGAGCAGGTGGGGCTTCAGATCCTTCAGAAACAGCTGAAACAGGCGGTTTAAAAAACCTAGAAAAGACAGGTGTCCTAGTTAAGACTTAACCAATGTGCGTGTGTCTGTACTTAACCAATGTGCGAGGGTCTGTACTTAACCAATGTGCGAGGGTCTGTACTTAACCAATGTGCGAGGGTCTGTACTTAACCAATGTGCGAGGGTCTGTACTTAACCAATGTGCGTGTGTCTGTACTTAACCAATGTGCGTGTGTCTGTACTTAACCAATGTGCGAGGGTCTGTACTTAACCAATGTGCGAGGGTCTGTACTTAACCAATGTGCGTGTGTCTGTACTTAACCAATGTGCGAGGGTCTGTACTTAACCAATGTGCGAGGGTCTGTACTTAACCAATGTGCGAGGGTCTGTACTTAACCAATGTGCGAGGGTCTGTACTTAACCAATGTGCGAGGGTCTGTACTTAACCAATGTGCGAGTGTCTGTACTTAACCAATGTGCGAGTGTCTGTACTTAACCAATGTGCGTGTGTCTGTACTTAACCAATGTGTGTGTGTCTGTACTTAACCAATGTGCGTGTGTCTGTACTTAACCAATGTGCGTGTGTCTGTACTTAACCAATGTGCGTGTGTCTGTACTTAACCAATGTGCGTGTGTCTGTACTTAACCAATGTGCGTGTGTCTGTACTTAACCAATGTGTGTATGTCTGTACTTAACCAATGTGTGTGTGTCTGTACTTAACCAATGTACTGCATAACATTCATGTTTTAACTTGAACATGATATTTCCTGGTGCATGAAGCTCCTATAGTCTGAACTGAATATGATTCTGTTTTACACATTACAAATGATTACATTTCATACAGTATACTGAGAATGGTGCTCACTCCCTCTCTAAACAGCCTATGCAGTTCTCTGTAAGATAGCTAATGTACTGTCCATCCATTAACTAGGGAGGCAGGCTTGGGTCTAGAGTCTCTGCTAAAATATGAGGTCCTGATATAGTTTCAATGCCTGAGAGTCCCATTATGGCAGGCTGGGCAGAGCAGGTCACTATCACTGAGCGTTAATAAGCATCCGCTAGCCACCTCTAACACAGAGTGGTAGTCTATCATAGGATAAGACCCATCCATTTAGTGGACTGACAGTGTGATTGGGTTTAATATGGGGTGTGATTATGACAGAAGAAGGGTAAGGTTGGTGATCTATGACACCCACAACTTAGATTACAGAGTGGAGGAAGGGAGGACCGTGTCTGCATGTGGCTTGTGGTAAATAGTTTTATTGCCTGCCAATTAAGAGAACATACGGATCATTCCAATTTTAATTAGAAGTGGTATGTAAAATGGGACTATATAATCATTGACAGACATTGGGAGAGAGATGTGCTGTAGATATACTGTAAAATATATTGACAGCCACTGCTCTGGTGTCATCCTGTGAGTAATGTCAGTGAGTGCTTGATGTGCGGAGTGCCACTATGATATCTGTCCCGAGAGACACCTACTGAATGGATGCTGTGCGTGCCGTACTAACCATCTCCCTTCCCCCACTCCTAACCTTCCCTGCAGACAAAAGGTTCCAGTCCACACCTCTGGCCGCCAGGTCTGTTAGCAGTCGGGAACAGGAGGAGGAGGGAGGCACAAGTGAACCAAATTAGCAGCCTTCTTCGCCTGTGCGCCGGAGCGAGGGCGTGAAATTGGGATTTTGTGGCCAGGGCCATGGCCCTAAGGAACCGTGGTGGGGCTGGGGTGCGGCAGACCAAGGCGGGTGGGGTAGGGTGGGTGAGGGGAGTGGAGTGGAGGGAGACTGGAAGGATGAGTCATTGAGCTGTAATGTGAGTTGATCACAGGCCTCAAAGTGCTCCCTCTGCTCTCACACACTCTCAGTGTCTGGAACGGTGCCTCCTCCCTGCCTCTCCTCCCTGCCTCTCCTCCCTGCCTCTCCTCCCTGCCTCTCCTCCCTGCCTCTCCTCCCTGCCTCTCCTCCCTGCCTCTCCTCCCTGCCTCTGGCTGAGACTGCTGTGTTCATTCATAAACTCCCTGCTACAACGTTGCCTCTGGCTGAGACTGCTGTGTTCATTCATAAACACCCTGCTACGACGCTGTCTCTGGCTGAGACTGGTGTGTTCATTCATAAACACCCTGCTACGACGCTGTCTCTGGCTGAGACTGGTGTGTTCATTCATAAACACCCTGCTACGACGCTGTCTCTGGCTGAGACTGCTGCGTTCCTTCATAAACCCCCTGCTACGATGCTGTCTCTGGCTGAGACTGCTGCGTTCCTTCATAAACACCCTGCTACGATGCTGTCTCTGGCTGAGACTGCTGCGTTCCTTCATAAACACCCTGCTACGACGCTGTCTCTGGCTGAGACTGCTGTGTTCATTCATAAACTCCCTGCTACAACGTTGCCTCTGGCTGAGACTGCTGTGTTCATTCATAAACACCCTGCTACGATGCTGTCTCTGGCTGAGACTGCTGCGTTCCTTCATAAACACCCTGCTACGATGCTGTCTCTGGCTGAGACTGCTGCGTTCCTTCATAAACACCCTGCTACGATGCTGTCTGGCTGAGACTGCTGTGTTCCTTCATAAACACCCTGCTACGATGCTGTCTCTGGCTGAGACTGCTGCGTTCATTCATAAACACCCTGCTACGACGCTGTCTCTGGCTGAGACTGGTGTGTTCATTCATAAACACCCTGCTACGACGCTGTCTCTGGCTGAGACTGCTGCGTTCCTTCATAAACCCCCTGCTACGATGCTGTCTCTGGCTGAGACTGCTGCGTTCCTTCATAAACACCCTGCTACGATGCTGTCTCTGGCTGAGACTGCTGCGTTCCTTCATAAACACCCTGCTACGATACTGTCTCTGGCTGAGACTGCTGCGTTCCTTCATAAACACCCTGCTACGATGCTGTCTCTGGCTGAGACTGCTGCCTTCATTCATAAACCCCCTGCTACGATGCTGTCTCTGGCTGAGACTGATGCGTTCATTCATAAACACCCTGCTACGATGCTGTCTCTGGCTGAGACTGCTGCGTTCCTTCATAAACACCCTGCTACGATGCTGTCTCTGGCTGAGACTGCTGCGTTCCTTCATAAACACCCTGCTACGATGCTGTCTCTGGCTGAGACTGCTGCGTTCCTTCATAAACACCCTGCTACGATGCTGTCTCTGGCTGAGACTGCTGCCTTCATTCATAAACCCCCTGCTACGATGCTGTCTCTGGCTGAGACTGATGCGTTCATTCATAAACACCCTGCTACGATGCTGTCTCTGGCTGAGACTGCTGCGTTCCTTCATAAACACCCTGCTACGATGCTGTCTCTGGCTGAGACTGCTGCGTTCCTTCATAAACACCCTGCTACGATGCTGTCTCTGGCTGAGACTGCTGCGTTCCTTCATAAACACCCTGCTACGACGCTGTCTCTGGCTGAGACTGCTGCGTTCCTTCATAAACACCCTGCTACGATGCTGTCTCTGGCTGAGACTGCTGCGTTCCTTCATAAACACCCTGCTACGATGCTGTCTCTGGCTGAGACTGCTGCGTTCCTTCATAAACACCCTGCTACGACGCTGTCTCTGGCTGAGACTGCTGCGTTCCTTCATAAACACCCTGCTACGATGCTGTCTCTGGCTGAGACTGCTGCGTTCCTTCATAAACACCCTGCTACGATGCTGTCTGGCTGAGACTGCTGCGTTCCTTCATAAACACCCTGCTACGATGCTGTCTCTGGCTGAGACTGCTGCGTTCCTTCATAAACACCCTGCTACGATGCTGTCTCTGGCTGAGACTGCTGCGTTCCTTCATAAACACCCTGCTACGATGCTGTCTCTGGCTGAGACTGCTGCGTTCCTTCATAAACACCCTGCTACGATGCTGTCTCTGGCTGAGACTGCTGCCTTCATTCATAAACCCCCTGCTACGATGCTGTCTCTGGCTGAGACTGATGCGTTCATTCATAAACACCCTGCTACGATGCTGTCTCTGGCTGAGACTGATGCGTTCATTCATAAACCCCCTGCTACGACGCTGCCTCGATATGCATGGAGCAGGCAACTTCCACCCACACAATGGGAGAAAGAGACACTGTGCTATCATGTGGCTATAAATAGTCCTAGACTGAGTGTGTATGAATGTGTGTGTGTCCATTTAGGTCTGTCACTGTGTGTGTGAGAGAGAAAGACAGTGGGTGTGCGATCAAAGTGGGGAGAATGTCTATAGGGCTATTCAGTGGACTGTCAAATATTTCAGCAGTGAAATGCTTTTAAAGCCATAAAGGGCTGATTTATTTCAGTCCGATGTGAGAATAACATCCGTGGCTGACAATACACCTCTCTTTCTCTCTCTGCAGCACTGTAAGGCTGCATTTCAGTATGCGAGAGGGTCCACTTCCTGAGGCTAAGGTGTCACTTCCTAGAAAGAAAGAGAGAGGTGAGTGGTGGGTTGAGCGAGTCGGTCATTTCAGGGCCAACCCCGGTTAACCCCTTTATGGAAAATATCCCTCCACGGCTTTATAGGTTATTAGGCAGCGTGGTGGGTACCACCAGGGGGTCCAACTCACTCAGGGACCCAATGTCCAGAGGTGACACCGCTATCTGATAGAGCTTTGATGGGGATTCCTATCAGTCCCAGTCTGGGAGCGAAGTGTCATAAACCCTGCTGACATAAAGAGAGACCATTCAGCAGGGGAATGAAGTGGTGGGGGGGTTCAGAGGGTAGTCTATGTCCTGAGAGGACTGCTTGTTCTATTTGGATTCCCATGTGAGGGACAGAGACAGTAATAGAAGAGGCCGCTCGGCACTCGCTAGAGGAAGCTGCCGGGCAGGCAGAGCAGTTGCGTTACATCAGGGCCGACCATGGGCCAGTCCAGGCGCTGCTCTGAGGTCACAGGCTGGGGCTATCCCACCATCCATCCATCCCTCCTTGTTGGAACACTGCAGCTATTCTTAGGGCTCCACCGCTGTCTGCTGGGCGCCCACTCCCTTCACAAGCATGTGGTGCTCAGCCTCCGGACCTGTAACTATTACTACTGTTGACCAGACCTGTATCTATTACTACTGTTGACCAGATCTGTAACTACTACTACTGTTGACCAGACCTGTAACTACTATTACTGTTGACCAGACCTATAACTACTACTACTGTTGACCAGACCTGTAACTACTACTACTGTTGACCAGACCTGTAACTACTACTACTGTTGACCAGACCTGTAACTATTACCACTGTTGACCAGACCTGTAACTACTACTACTGTTGACCAGACCTGTAACTACTAATTCTGTTGACCAGACCTGTAACTACTACTACTGTTGACCAGACCTATAACTACTACTACTTTTGACCAGACCTGTAACTACTACTACTGTTGACCAGACCTGTAACTACTACTACTGTTGACCAGACCTGTAACTACTATTACTGTTGACCAGACCTGTAACTACTATTACTGTTGACCAGACCTGTAACTACTATTACTGTTGACCAGACCTGTAACTACTATTACTGTTGACCAGACCTATAACTACTACTACTGTTGACCAGACCTGTAACTACTACTACTGTTGACCAGACCTGTAACTACTACTACTGTTGACCAGACCTGTAACTATTACTACTGTTGACCAGACCTGTAACTACTACTACTGTTGACCAGACCTGTAACTACTATTACTGTTGACCAGACCTGTAACTACTATTACTGTTGACCAGACCTGTAACTACTATTACTGTTGACCAGACCTGTAACTACTACTACTGTTGACCAGACCTGTAACTACTACTACTGTTGACCAGACCTGTAACTACTACTACTGTTGACCAGACCTGTAACTACTACTACTGTTGACCAGACCTGTAACTATTACTACTGTTGGCCAGACCTGTAACTACTACTACTGTTGACCAGACCTGTAACTACTACTACTGTTGACCAGACCTGTAACTACTACTACTGTTGACCAGACCTCTAACTATTACTACTGTTGACCAGACCTGTAACTACTACTACTGTTGACCAGACCTGTAACTACTACTACTGTTGACCAGACCTGTAACTACTACTACTGTTGACCAGACCTGTAACTACTACTACTGTTGACCAGACCTGTAACTACTACTACTGTTGACCAGACCTATAACTACTACTACTGTTGACCAGACCTGTAACTACTACTACTGTTGACCAGACCTGTAACTATTACTACTGTTGACCAGACCTGTAACTACTACTACTGTTGACCAGACCTGTAACTACTATTACTGTTGACCAGACCTGTAACTACTACTACTGTTGACCAGACCTGTAACTACTACTACTGTTGACCAGACCTGTAACTACTACTACTGTTGACCAGACCTGTAACTATTACTACTGTTGACCAGACCTATAACTACTACTACTGTTGACCAGACCCGTAACTACTATTACTGTTGACCAGACCTGTAACTACTATTACTGTTGAGCAGACCTGTAACTACTACTACTGTTGACCAGACCTCTAACTATTACTACTGTTGACCAGACCTGTAACTACTATTACTGTTGACCAGACCTGTAACTATTACTACTGTTGACCAGACCTGTAACTACTACTACTGTTGACCAGACCTCTAACTATTACTACTGTTGACCAGACCTGTAACTATTACTACTGTTGACCAGACCTGTAACTATTACTACTGTTGACCAGACCTGTAACTACTACTACTGTTGACCAGACCTGTAACTACTACTACTGTTGACCAGACCTGTAACTACTACTACTGTTGACCAGACCTGTAACTACTACTACTGTTGACCAGACCTGTAACTACTACTACTGTTGACCAGACCTGTAACTACTACTACTGTTGACCAGACCTGTAACTATTACTACTGTTGACCAGACCTGTAACTACTACTACTGTTGACCAGACCTGTAACTACTATTACTGTTGACCAGACCTGTAACTACTACTACTGTTGACCAGACCTGTAACTACTACTACTGTTGACCAGACCTGTATCTATTACTACTGTTGACCAGACCTGTAACTACTATTACTGTTGACCAGACCTATAACTATTACTACTGTTGACCAGACCTGTAACTACTACTACTGTTGACCAGACCTGTAACTACTACTACTGTTGACCAGACCTGTAACTACTACTACTGTTGACCAGACCTGTATCTATTACTACTGTTGACCAGACCTGTAACTACTATTACTGTTGACCAGACCTATAACTACTACTACTGTTGACCAGACCTGTAACTACTACTACTGTTGACCAGACCTGTAACTATTACTACTGTTGACCAGACCTGTAACTATTACTACTGTTGACCAGACCTGTAACTACTACTACTGTTGACCAGACCTGTAACTACTACTACTGTTGACCAGACCTGTAACTACTACTACTGTTGACCAGACCTGTAACTATTACTACTGTTGACCAGACCTGTAACTATTACTACTGTTGACCAGACCCGTAACTACTACTACTGTTGACCAGACCTGTAACTACTACTACTGTTGACCAGACCTGTAACTACTACTACTGTTGACCAGACCTGTAACTACTACTACTGTTGACCAGACCTGTAACTACTACTACTGTTGACCAGACCTGTAACTACTACTACTGTTGACCAGACCTGTAACTACTACTACTGTTGACCAGACCTGTAACTACTACTACTGTTGACCAGACCTGTAACTATTACTACTGTTGACCAGACCTGTAACTACTACTACTGTTGACCAGACCCGTAACTGCTACTACTGTTGACCAGACCCGTAACTGCTACTACTGTTGACCAGACCTGTAACTACTATTACTGTTGACCAGACCTGTAACTACTACTACTGTTGACCAGACCTGTAACTATTACTACTGTTGACCAGACCTATAACTACAGTATGTCTCTCTTTCCAATACAAAACACACAGCTCTCCAGGCTCTGAGGCTAAAAGAGACTAATGCCCCCACAGCTTCTCTTCTTTATTTCTCTCTCTTCTCTATGTTTGAAATTCTAGCTCTGATGTATAGTAAGTACATTAACTCGTCCATATTGTTTACCAGTCTCAGTTCATGTGTGATGACATTAACTGCCTTTTTCAATTGATCCAAGGCTATGCCTGGTGGATGCTAAGTATTTCTCTTGAAAGCTGGTGGAAATTCCCTGCTTACTGCAGAGGGGAAAACAGAGACAAAGCTCTTACTAATGGCTCATGCTCACCATCCACGCCAGCCGCCTACATGTCTTACTACGCACGATCATACACTCAATACTTCAATCATAGAGAAAGAGCAGATGGTTTTATGCGTCTTCAAAGTAGAAGTGACGACTGGGTTGCAAAATGTCTCACTCTGCAAAAATACATACACATTGTGCAATGCCCCAGCTCCCTATGAAAAACGCCTACAGCATATTTCAGAACACTTCAATCTACCCAAGACAAAAAACATGGGAAAAAGCAGGAAAAGGCTGTTCCATGTTCTTTGTGAGTTAGCAGGGCTCTGGCTATCTGTTAGACTACCATGCCAGAGAGCAGAGCAGGTGGTGTGAGCTTAGCGGCATGTAGCAGCTTTCCCTGGCCCCAGCCCTGCTGTAAACACACAGGGGATGCTCTGAGGGAACTGTTTAGGCATTAAATCAAACACACGACATATCTGACAAACAGTTTACTCGCTCGCTTAGATTCTTCTAACAAACCCACCATGCCTGTCCCGTTTTCAGCCCAAACTGCAACATTCCGTGACTACAGTGTCCTGACACTGTTCTGAAATGTGGCGGGAAGCGTTACCGCCTGAAAGTAGAGGGAATCCGTCATATTAACAGAATATTAATTAATTCCACAGTTCTGTTTGTGACACTCTACGCACACAAATACTATATGGATACAGTTCTAGATCATACAGCTCAATGTGCTCTGCTCATTCTAAAGCATGGGCGACAGATGGATAGTGGATAAATAAATTCCCTCCAGACCACATTGTTTTCATGTTGCGTGCCATACATTCCTCTTGTGTTTTACAATCACTAATGTGCTTCCCACAGCGTTCTTGTGTGCCTCTAATGAGTCAGAGAATGACTGTGGCCCCTTAGAAAATGGTTGGAGTTCAAATAGATGAATTAATCTCTATTTTCAATGGAACAGTGATGTTTTAGAGTTGAAATTGATGTTTGAGTGAGAGGAAAACAATCGTATATTGGTAAAACATATCAAACATCTACTTACTTTTCACCTCTTTATCTCAATGTAGGTGTTTTTGACGCAATGCAACACTTCAGACAAAATGAGATAGCTGTGTGTGTGCTGATCATGATGTGTAACAGATGGATAACAGCAACTCATGGAACACATGCACGCGAGCGTGCAAACACTCACACACACAGACTCCTCCAAAACATTGAGTAGATGTGACTCACACCGTCAACGAATGACTGAACTTAACATTGTGTTCCTCTTGACGTGAGTAAACATAATGCAAGCAATCAGTCTATCTAAATAAATGTCATCATTTACTCACTATTTGTCATTTCTTCCTAAGAAGTTCCCCAAAAAAACACACTGGAGTCTGAGCTCTGAGGGCTGAGGATAGGAGCACGTAGAGAGACCTCTTCATGTGGTTTTATGAGAAACTGCCAGTGGACTGTGTCCCAGCAGCTCTGTAGTGATGGAAGTGAACGCTGTCAAGTTCTCATTAGGACGGACCCTTGGGCCTCCTCCAGATGCCCACAGTAATTGTCGTTAGCAACACACAGTCTGGAGATTGCCAGGCCAGGCCACTCACTCCATCCCAAATATGCAGATATGAAGAAAGAGAGAGAAGGACCCAGGCCAAGCTAAGGCATCCAGCTGTTCCAAACACCCAACTCCCAACCAACCACAGCCTGAGCCCTGGCCCCAACCTCCCCTCCTTGGGGTCCAGAGCAGGGCAAGGTAAGGGCACATGCGCCTCCGATTTGACTGTGCCTGCGTCACTGAGACCCGACTCGACATGAGAGTGCCACAGAGCCTCACCTACATCATAGAACTCTCCTCCTCCGCCACAGCTTTCCTTATTGTTCCTTGCTAAGTAGAGGAGAACTGCTTGTCAATACCCCTCTGATATAGTAGGGTTGACAGACATTAAAGCGCAGGCTGTGGCTCATGGGACGTTCACTACTAGCCTGATTACAAAAGCAGCACTCATGCTGACTCCAAAAACAGGTGGTCTGCAGAAAACAGAAAATGCATACAAAAAGGAAAGAGGAAAATCTGGGCCGCTGGCCGTAAACAAAAGACCGGGCTGGCCTCGGAGGACACCAGATTGATGTGTATACCAGGCAAGGTATTCTTACTCTGGGCAAACAACCTCCTGATGAGGAACTGTAAAACAGCAATATGGGGACAGAAATACATGTAGTGCCATGCACAGGGAATGGTGGGATGCGTGGGAGATGGTTGGCCATGGTTTGGTGAGGCAGCGTGGACCCCACTAGTCAGTTCCCAGTCAGCTCTCCCAGTCAGTCCAGTAATGTGGAGTAATGGGGAGAGGAAGGGCCTGTGGCGGCAGGAGGCAGCCAGTGGCATGCGGTGGTGCGGCTGGTGCTGTGACTCAGTGATTAGCAGAGACTGACAGACGGCTGGGATGAGACAAGCCGACGCCACATCAAGGCCTGAGGTGACGTTAGACTGAGAGATGCTCATGTGGCCCACAGAGAGGATGGGAAAGAGGAGGGAGAGAGGGAGAGGAGGAGAGGAGGAATGAGAGGGGGGAGGATGTAAAACTCAGGGACATGATGTTTCTTTGTTTTGGTTGCTGTCTCGAGAAGACTTATTGGTGAAGGCTACACTCCAAGAGATTAATCTTCTCTGATGTTTCTGACACGGTCAAAAGAAATGATCTTTCAAGAAGTTCACATACCATTATACTACCAAATTACATTTTTCAACATGATTCCACACATACCTATGCTTCAGCACATCTTACAGTATGTCACACCTTCAAATGCCTTTCTTGCTCCCTCTCTCTCCACATATGCTTACTATTTAGTACACTGATGTATCACAAGGTAGCACACCTATTGTATATGACTAAACTCTAAAAGGCTAAATTAATGCGTGCAGTCATCCCGATATTGCCCATTCACAATAACATTTCACAGATTAACAGGGGAAGACCACGGTCAAAGAGATGAATGAATGAAGGATGAGGAGGGAGGAGAAGATACCCATTTAATGATATTATAGGGTGACATCACAGCCCATTGACAGCAGAGACACTGTGTCATTGTGGCCAGTAGTAAAGTACTTCTCCTCATAGACAACCATTCTACCAACGTCTGCTCTGCATAAAATTAGACTGTGGCCCATTCAGGAGACTGGGCATCCAATGCCCACTGGGCACAACGGCAGCCTGGCATCATGGATACATTGTTAAGGTAAACACTGTCTAATTACTATGGGCACAGCACCAAATACCAGGCACCGAAAAGTGCTCTTGATCTAACATCCTGGTTGGCCATTACTTGACTCAGCAAAGTGAAATGGACCTGAGCAAACATGTTTGTTCTGTTGGGTCCAGAAGCAGCAGCCCACATCAGAGGAGGCTGAATCGCCCCACCGCTGTTTGCACAGCTGCCAAGTGGCCAGGCGGGATCAAACACGGGCACATTTTGCATTTTATACCCCACTACTGAAGGAGCGCTGAAAACGTCAAACCAGCCCTCAGCCGACACACGCTTATTCAAGCCACCATGCCCAGGAGGAAAACACACCTCACCATGCCAACAGGCACCCACCCGGGGAGAGATGGGTCGAGCCTCTGGCTCCTGGCCCGTTGAGAGCCCTGGCTGGCTGTGTGTGGCTAGGGTGTGTGGTAGCATAAGGGGTTCTGAGTGCAGCCGTCCGGCCTGGTAGTGCTGCGGGCCAGTTAAGACAAGCAGCGTCTTAATCAGATAAAAGGGAGACTGTGACCGAGCAGTCCTGCCTGCCGCACACATTCCTCTCAGTCAATTAACCCTGACCTGCAGACCTGACGAACAGAGAGAGCGGGATCATAGACCGTGCAGGGAGGACTCAGTCAGTACAGGACAGCACATGTTCTTATACAGGATACAGGATGGTAGGAGTAGTGTATATACAGTACTGTAAAGAAGCCATAAGCTACATTCTTTTGAAATCAGAAAAAGAGGCCGTTATATTGCAAACCGACACCCTCCATCTTGAGAAGAAATCGGACTTATCTAAGCCTTGGCAGCTCCACTCCATAGCTTTCTAGTTCTGTTATGGCTACTTGATAAATGGGGTAATCAGCTCCTGCACCATGCTCAACGTTATACTGGGCTTACAGTACATATCTAATTCAATATTGGAGCACTTTATTGCCAACTGTTCACTTGCATGTGGAAAACTTGTATTTCCCAATATATCATTGGCACTACTGTGTGTGGGAATGAAGGAATGAAGGATCTACTATGTCAGTACCACTACTGTAACTCGGGAACCTGCTTTGTGGAATATAAACAGCTTTGTTTTGGATCACCCCTAACCTCCACCACAGCCTGTAGGCACTTAAAAAGAATTACCTCAGTGGGATAGAGTGAAAAAAGCTTCAGTAAACTGACACTCACTGCACCTTCACAAAGATAGAAAAATAAACAAGACAATGAGATGTACTCCAACCACTTAATCCTATTGTCTTGCTCTGTGTGTGTGTGTGTGTGTGTGTGTGTGTGTGTGTGTGTGTGTGTGTGTGTGTGTGTGTGTGTGTGTGTGTGTGTGTGTGTGTGTGTGTGTGTGTGTGTGTGTGTGTGTGTGTGTGTGTGTGTGTGTGTGTGTGTGTGTGTGTGTTTCTGCGCATGCGTGCATGTGCGCATAGAGAGAAAAAGAGACAGAAAAAAGTTATACCTGTATCTTAGTGTAAATGTTACTAACCAAATCCTCTGCCTAAGTATCATCACTCTATAGCTCACTTAACCCTTTCCACCATTCACAGACAAAGGGCTGTTGTAGTATAAACCAGCCACCGAGGAACATTGCAATTTCCTCTTTGGATCAGAAGGAGCAGGAAGGGTTCAGTTCATCAGTGGGCCACTGGTCTACTGTCCTATTTGCAGTGAGAGAAGCTAGCTACATGGAAACTGGGAAGGAGTAGACGGAATGTGTATGTCTGATGTAGAGAGTCTTGGCAGCTACAGCCTGACCCCAGCACACATGGTCGGTAGAGGAAGAGGGAGCTAGCATTGCGAAATGGCTTTGCAAGATAGCAGTATGTTTTGGCAACCCCACTGCAGCTGTCAGCAACTTTTTTATATGAGTGTGTTACCATTCCTGTGTGTGTGTGTGTGTGTGTGTGTGTGTGTGTGTGTGTGTGTGTGTGTGTGTGTGTGTGTGTGTGTGTGTGTGTGTGTGTGTGTGTGTGTGTGTGTGTGTGTGTGTGTGTGTGTGTGTGTGTGTGTGTGTGTGTGTGCGTGTGTGTGTGTGTGTGTGTGTGCGTGTGTGTGTGTGTGTGTGCGTGTGTGCACCTTCTGCAGGTGTAATCTGAATTAAAGTGGTGAACACATCACCAGTGCTTCACCTCAAGGAGTCATTACACGTTCTTCCTTTTTTTCAGCGTATCGGGTTACAGTATGTATTATGTTTCCATGACGTCTCAAGCCTTTGCCACCTTAACAGCTGGCACACTTCTGAAGCTAAAAACTTGTCTTATTATTAGCCTGATGTTAGCTACTAAAGCCCAGTCAGCCCTATCAATGAAGAAAGAAAGAGTGAAATCAGCCTGATTCTCTGTGTAAAAGAACCGAGTCACTTTGAGGGGAATTAAACCACAAGGATCTAAATACAGACACAAACACTGTGTTGTGTGGGCTTGTCTCCATGCCACAGCCCAGTGCAACCTGGCCTGGCCTTACGGGCAGCAGGCAGGATATCCAGCCCTTAGGCCTGCACACTCATCACCCCGTCTGCCTCTGGTTCTCTCTGGAGACGCCAGCTAAACCACTCAGCAAGGAGGAGATGAGAGGGGGAAAGGAGAGTGGGAATACTGATGACTGGGCGTGGTCTCCCATGCAGACAGAGCAGCATGCCTGATATGACACCCCCCCTCCCTGTGCTGGGGCTGGGGCAACTCTGGGTGGCCAGGGAGGGAGACTGGGAGAGGCCGTTAGATGGGATGTGATTGGGAGAGGAGATGGGACTGTGATAGTAGGTGCCCGGAGAGGCATGATCTCAGGATGAAAGAGAAGGCTTACTCTCTAGAGGGAAATCATTTGGACAGACTTTTTTTACTATTATACCAAAGGCATACACAACAGGCACAAGGCTACTGTAAACCTACATAAATAATAATGTGTTCAAATTAACAAACTTTTTATGAATAAGGAAATGTGTCAACTGTCAAATTCAAATATTATTTTTTTAACACGCTTATGCACAATGTCACACTGATTGCTTTAGTCTTACGTTATTTACCATAGTTGAAGTAAGTGTTCATACAGGTAAAATAGTTCAATCATGTCTCCTCATAAATGAACTCTTCATCCTCTGAAATATGATTGTCAGTCTAGCGCAGGGTTCAGCAGCAGCAGCCTACAGTCTAGCCTTGTGATACAGAGCTTTAGACCAGTATAGACAGAATAGTCCCTGCATCATTTCTACTGAACATGAGATAGAAGATTAAGAAATACAACTATGTAAACGGGGGATATCATTCATTTTGTAGGTTAGGAGTAGGTTATAAACCAAGCATAATGTACTGTAACCTAAATTGTATAAAAGTCATGTAAAACAAAATACATGCATTTTCCCTTGTCCATTATTTTATCCAACACAACTGTCTGGAACCACAAACATTTATCGAAACATGTTGTCTTGTTCATGCATACACAACAATTATGGAGATGCGATAGGACGCGGACATTATGTCCCGTTAGGCTACATGATGGCTTTATCATAGGGAAATACTTATCACCTCCACTGATACATGTTGCACTACATAGGATAGCATTTTGCCTTACAAAAGTTGACGCAAGTTTGAAATGCAAGCCGCTATGGACCGGGTAATATGAAACATACGGAGCACAGGCTACTGTAATTACAATGTTATATTATGTCAAAGTTAAAAAGTTGATTTACTCACCGTCCATTCTTTCAGACTTTATGATGGTTAACGTCGGTTTCATATCGACAGCTGCCGTCATGATCATCAGATCAATTTGTTCGATAACGGGATGCTCTATTTTTGTCTCTCTCTCTAACACAATAGTTCCGAGACAATTTATAAAAAAAGGTTTTATTCCCTTGCCGTCCAATAAAGTTATGATTTACTCAAAAACAATATTGCGTTTTTTCTTATCCTCCCGCTTCAATTTATCTCAACCAACATTTCTCCAGTAGGCTACAAACTTCTCTCTCCTCTACTCTCTCTCACGCTCTCTCTCTCTCTCTCTCTCTCTCTCTCAATTCAATGGCTTTCTCCCTCTCTCCCTCTATCTCCGTCAGGGCGTTTCTGTCGCGCTGACTGAGAAGCACGGAAAAGGTTGTTCCCTCTGTGGAGCCTAAATGTACGACTTGACATCTGAAGGGGCGGCGTTTCGACCGCTAGTGCTCAAGTTCGTTTTGCATGGCCCGGTTCCCCGGGTGAGGAGAGTTCTCATTTTAGAACATTCCATTAAGTGACATCTACACTCAACCGGAGCACCAGGCGATGCAAAACGAACTCCACCAGTGATTCACAATTCAATTACGTTCTTGTCCACTGTCTTTCTGTGAGAAACAATGATCCACATGTTCCCGCAAATTAGTCAAATTCAGAGGCTGACAGTAGGCTATTTTGGACATCTGATTAGTTAGGCTACTTCTTGTATTTAGAGATACGTTTTGTTTAGAGTTTTTACACACAACAATAGACCTACAGAAGTTCATCCATGTTCTATAATCCTAATGTCAAAGACTCCCCCATAACGTAACATAAGGTCTTCAATTAAAATGTTGAACAAATTACATAATTATGCAGATAGAGACCTAATACAGTGAGTCAATAACCCTATACAATTCGCATTGTTTATGAAACATTCTCACAGTCAGCCTTAAGCACAAGTTAAAAGAAAGGTGTGGGAGGATTGTTAAACATCTGATAGACCAGCATACAGAGCAGTATACAAAGCATCCCAGGTGAAGGGGTCCGTCTGTGTCCAATTCCAAGGGTCCAAGCGTCCTCATAATTTGCAACCGGCCCTCATAAACACCTCAGATTATTTCCTGTTCACCTTGTACTGATCAATAAAAAACAAGCATGCCTATTTACATAACTACCTCTCAGGCTTTAGAAAAGGGATGACGTCTTGGGGGAATGCACAGGATTTGATGCTGCTGAAACTTGAAACACATCCAAATCACTCAGTGGACACAGAGAGTTCCAAATAACTGGATCAATCGTCTGTTTATCGACACAAATAGAATTGGGGCCCCTGTCATCATGGCCATCACTGCTGATTTGATTTGTATGTGTTACTGTTTAATCTCTAAGATCCTTTTTATATTTGAGTCTGTTTTTCAGGCTACTCTGATGAGGGACACTCAATGTGTTATTTTGGATATTGAATCAAGATTTAGTTATGCCTCTTGTAGGAGAATGACTGAATATCTGAGTGAGAGAGAAAGAGTGCTGGTGCTCCACTTGAAACAATGCCAACCACAAAGAAATTACCTGCCATTGTAACAGATTGTCATTGCAATTTTTTACATGCAGGTTGCTCTGCTTCTTTAGTGGAACCTAGTTATGTTGACAACAGTAGGAGGGTCTGTCCAAGACAATATTACTGGTAGAAATAGACAGATAAAGTACAATAGTTTCATTGTGTGTGAGCTGTAGAATTAATGCCCCAAACAAACAATATAGTGACATAGGATTTAGCCAATGTATCAGCATCCAATCTACACAGGTCTGCATACACAAAATAACATAGCTAGATAAGTCAATATGATCCATCCTAATTTGCAAGGCAATATGATTCTGCATGTACGTATCATTATCTCCAAATGGGATTGGGAGGTAGGGAAGCCAGGGGTATTGATCATGTATGGATTTTTATATAGGGATCTTTCCATTAGCAAACCTGGATATGAGCCATAGTGGAAATGCCAGGCAGAGATGTTGTGTGGCCTCTGCGGTCTTACTACTCCTCACAAGGAGCTGTCAAATGGGTGGGTGTGAGGGGAGGGGTGGTTTAAAGGTACCGCTTACTTCATTTCAGTCAGTCAGTCAGTCTCTCTCCACTCTCTCCCTCTCACTGCCCTCTTTGTTTTGGCTTAATGAGCTCCTTGTATCTACTCTTAAAAGGACAGCCCATGTCCTTTGTGCCTGAGGGCAGCCATTAAGACTAATAGTGTTGCTGACTAATATCTGGACCGGAGCTAGCTGAATGGCCTTTTCAAGGCCACTTTTCATTATGCCCCCTCTCGCTCCCTTATAAGTACCATCCATGTGTTAATGGTGAACATTTAAAGTAGGTATTAATCTATCTATCGATGTACTTAATATCTTAGTTTGAAACTTACTAAGTTCTGGAAATAGGTCAAGTTGAATATAAACTTTTGTTTAATGTTTTGAGAGCTCCACATACACATATAATCGCATGCAGACAAAAATGTAGAGGGGATGTACCCATTTCCACTTGGTTAATACACTCTGGTTTTCATTCAGTATTATATTTCTGACAGGCTAAACTCATTTCCATGAGCGTTACAACAGAGGGAATAAGAGCTGGGTCTCTCTTTACTAAAATCAATGGTTCAAAGAGAAACTCTGAGAGGAAATATTAAAGTTGATTAATTTATTACAAAAGCCAGTTACAGATGTAGGATCTTAATTTGCAGGATTGCAATGCAGGACATGTAAAACGTGCACTGTATTTGAGGTTTAAAAAGGCTTCTCAAGTTTGTAATTTCAGACTTGTCCATTAATTATAATCCACATAATAATTCACATTTCCTGTTGCTGCAGAATTATTTTCCGGCTGTAGCAAACTGTCTCAAATTAAGATACTACATCTGTAAGAACTGGGGCTGCTGTTGTTAACCACACAAACAGTTTCCTGGATACTACCACGTCAAGTTAGTCACTGGTCATTGTACTGTAATTTATACATTGTACAGTTACAGGATGAATGGTCATGGGAATGAAAAGGTCTCTATGTAATTTTAAGTGTAAGTGACAGTCCTCCCAATGAGGTTGAGCAGCACCACCATCATGTCCCACAGATAAGGCAACATGTGCACTTGGGTTTCAATGTCTCGCTTCTTCACCTGGCAAATGCTGTTGCCATGGTTTTGACAGTTAGGGGTTCATGCAATGGCATTGCATTTTAGCACCCATAGCTAAAGCAAAGCTGCTCCTCGGGCACATCTGATGGCTGACTGCTTCTCTTTAATCCAGACATGTGTCTGGTGCACCTGCTGCTGCTACCAGAGGTTAACTGACAGGTAGCTAGCTAAAAGGACCTGCTGCTGCTACCAGAGGTTAACTGACAGGTAGCTAGCTAAAAGGACCTGCTGCTGCTACCAGAGGTTAACTGACAGATAGCTAGCTAAAAGGACCTGCTGCTGCTACCAGAGGTTAACTGACAGGTAGCTAGCTAAAAGGACCTGCTGCTGCTACCAGAGGTTAACTGACAGGTAGCTAGCTAAAAGGACCTGCTGCTGCTACCAAGGGGTTAACTGACAGGTAGCTAGCTAAAAAGGACCTGCTGCTGCTACCAGAGGTTAACTGACAGGTAGCTAGCTAAAAGGACCTGCTGCTGCTACCAGAGGTTAACTGACAGGTAGCTAGCTAAAAGGACCTGCTGCTGCTACCAGAGGTTAACTGACAGGTAGCTAGCTAAAAGGACCTGCTGCTGCTACCAGAGGTTAACTGACAGGTAGCTAGCTAAAAGGACCTGCTGCTGCTACCAAGGGGTTAACTGACAGGTAGCTAGCTAAAAGGACCTGCTGCTGCTACCAAGGGGTTAACTGACAGGTAGCTAGCTAAAAAGGACCTGCTGCTGCTACCAGAGGTTAACTGACAGGTAGCTAGCTAAAAGGACCTGCTGCTGCTACCAGGGGTTAACTGACAGGTAGCTAGCTAAAAGGACCTGCTGCTGCTACCAGAGGTTAACTGACAGGTAGCTAGCTAATTGAAAGGACCTGCTGCTGCTACCAGGGGTTAACTGACAGCTAGCTAATTGAAATGACCAGCTGCTGCTACCAGGGGTTAACTGACAGCTAGCTAGCTGAAAGTTTAACCTATGACCTATACTATATCCTGGGGATTGAAGCTCACCTTCTTTTGACATTGGTCCCTCTCTTTAAGTTTTGGATGTCATTCCTTGATTACATCACGATGACATGCCTCCCCCTGGTTTTAGATATGATCATATTTACAAGGATGTATTACAGTATGCTTTGCTTAGAAACAATGGCTAGGCTGGGGAATTGTTGGCGAGCTGTTGTTTCTTTATGTACCTTAAAATGCAACACCTTGACATGTTTGTCTTTTTGCTACAATATGAAACCCAGACCCTAGGGTTGGTGGTGGAGAAGCGTAGTGAAATGAAAAATATTATTCTGTTACCACCAGCCAATCGGTATGGCATGACTGGATTGGCCTCCCTGTTCTTAGGTACCACTTAGCGAGTTATTGACCAGTCACTCATTCATTCACACACACACACACACACACACACACTAATGACACAGTGGGATCCTTGTTGGCCCTTGTCTCTTAGCCGTCTGGGGATGAGACAGGCTGGATGCAGTCCTGCTGAGATCACAGGCGTCCAGTAGGGACAGAACTACAGGCTGTGTGTTTGTGTGTGCATCTGTGTGTGCGTGCGTGGTGAGTGACCGTATGTATGTATGTTTGAGTGAGTATGCTGGGCCTGCCTGAACATAAGTTCAGTTCTTTCTGAACAATTAGCTTCGATAAAAAGGACATCTCTTCCTCCATTAGCGCTACCATGTGCCCCCCATCCCTCCATTGTGCAGATAATTCAATCCCCCCCCAGGCATTTCTCCTTCTCTATCAGAGCTAGAGAGAGAGCTCACTGATAAAGCTCCACCACCCCCTGCAGCTAAAGGAAAGCCCCTCATCTCCTCAGCTACACTACAGCCTGTTGATTAGAAGCTTGTCTTCATTACAATATTGTGTTAAAATCATTAGCTGGATTGATTGGTTGACTATAAAAGCTCACTCTATTCCAAATGTGATATGATTATGATACCATTATGATTAGAACAATGACATAGTCATTACCTGTTATCGACACTGACACATTGTTCAGTCCTGACACACTCATAAGGGTGTAATGACAGTTTGTATTACTAAGCCACACAATAGCATTTTTACAATAGAGATCTTTACCCACATTTTCCATCTTTCCAATGAGTTGGCATTAGTTGCATCACCGCTCCCAGTGATTGTACTATATGTCCTTGAAGACTGAATGTTCTGTATATGTAGTCACTGGTTAGTCACTGTAGAGGAACTGACCCCACTTACCTTTCCCAGGACTGGTCATTGCCACTACACACAGAAGCTCTCTAGAGAACATTTTTTAAGTATGCCTGATGGTATTATCAGCTATCACTACAAACAAAGCCAATGTCACTACTACACTACTACAACAAAAACATAGCCTAGCGAAGTGGGGCTGCGCTGTGACCCTCTGCTCCAGAGTTGTCTCTCTTTTTTCCATTCTCCCCTCATTTTGTTTTATTGTCGGGGGAAGTGTGTGCCGGCCTGATTAGCATCGCTGTTTCCTCCTTTCCCATAACCTCCAGACCCCCGCAGCCTGCCTGTTTACTCGTATAAAATACGTGCCCCTCATCAGAGGCGACCCCCCCCACAATCTCTCCCCCCTCCCCTCATTTACTCTCCTCCTCCCTCCCTCTCTCCCACCACCCCCAGCTCTGGCCCTGTGACCCCCCCCCCCCCTCTATCCCCTCCCTCCTCCCTACTATCCAGCTGTTAAATCACATCAATTAAAACCTAGGCCAATGGTCCCTGGGTTCCATATCACAGCTGTGTGTTCTAAATGGGAGTGTATGTTTAAATGTACAGTGAGATCATAGGTGCCTGGGAGTGGATGTGTGTGGAAGTGGGTTTTTTACTGAATGGGAGGATACAGTAATACAATACATGCCAGAAAACTGGTGTGAATTTAATGAATGGACATGTGTGGTGTGAGCGACTACCGGAAGTGTGTGTGTGTGTGTGTGTGTGTGTGTGTGTGTGTGTGTGTGTGTGTGTGTGTGTGTGTGTGTGTGTGTGTGTGTGTGTGTGTGTGTGTGTGTGTGTGTGTGTGTGTGTGTGTGTGTGTGTGTGTGTTTGTGTGTGCATTTCTGTGTTTCAGTGAGACTGTGCAGCACACACACCATGGATCTCTAAGTGGGCGTTTATGATCAGACCCAGTGGTGTGAGAGTGGCCAGGTTTCTGGAAGAGGAGAAGAGCGGAGCATAGAGTGGAAAGGAGACGGGTGGAAAAGAGAGGAGAGTGGGGGGGGGTATTGTAAACAGTGCTATGGCATGGCGGATGTCAGGAAGCTGTGTGTGACAGTGGGCTCAGGGCCAAACATGCAAAGGCCCTTCAACATACAACATCCCTTCACCACATCTGCTCTCAGCTCTCTCTCACAGTTACTGTAACAGCACACTATAAATCCAAAGTCCAACAAAGTCCTCTCATGTAAACGAAAAGGGTGTTACAGTACTGAATGAGGAAGTCAGTCTTTCAAACTTTGAGTTGTGTTCCTCAATTAAAAGTAGAGAACATTTTCATTACTGGACCCAGTACTCAGTGCACATGTGCTGATATTATGTATCTGTCATCTCTGTGAAAGGGAACCAGGGCAGTTTGTATTGGTCATACACATAGTGAAACAGAAAGAGGTTCTTCACAATTTGTATACTGTATTGGACATTCTAGGTGGATACTGACACACAGACAGTCATTTTCCATAATGTTAGCCTGACTCAACAGCAGTTTAGGTGGTATCTGTGTTTAATTGCATTGGTTCCATGAAAGGAAAAATGTAATGCGTGTTCATTAACAGAAATATGGCATTGATTAATCGTGCGCTGTGACTCGGGCTGTAAAATATGAAAGGGAAGCACACACAAATGTGTTCAAAGCTAAGCAAGGTGCAGGAGTGGCCTGATAAGCGGGCCAAGCTTACACACATGGTAAAGTGTGGCTTCAGGAAAGAAAGAGCACATCTGCTGGTGGCACAGTCAGCCAAAGAAGACTTCTTCACGGCTATCCTTACTAGTTGATTTTCTCAGTAGGTTATTGAGATGACCTCAAATGACTCTCGTTAAGAAGTCAAAATATTTTAATTTGAGAAACATATGGGTCAGATCAATGGTTTCAGGCAGTGGAGTGTGTCAAGGGTTACTGACCTGGTTTGGAGATTCCAGCTCCATATACTGGGAGGCTACGCAACAACATGCAAATGACACTCAGTGGGGTCACTAAATAACTCTAATTTCATCTACAGGTGGTTGCATTGCGCGGACGAATG
Source organism: Salvelinus fontinalis (assembly GCF_029448725.1). Classification (NCBI taxonomy): domain Eukaryota; kingdom Metazoa; phylum Chordata; class Actinopteri; order Salmoniformes; family Salmonidae; genus Salvelinus; species Salvelinus fontinalis. Next base: position 26,024,672 of record NC_074697.1, read on the forward strand.
AACGGCAGTGGTTTGCATGATCACCATCATGATGGAGAGGAGGTCAACTGGAGGTCGTTTTTTTCCACTTGATAATGTTTATGTCAACGGTTTAGCATTGGAAGCACTGGAGGCTCCAAAGGAGTGTCTCCAGCAACAAACATCAGCAAATCCCATCAGATCCAGCCCTGACCCAATCCCCCCGAGGGGAACCAGAGGCTTGGGAAAAATACGGCCGCCCTTTGACCCTCCTGCCTCCTGTGCCCCTGCATCCAGCCTGGGTGGAGATGGAAGAAAGCTGGTGCCCGGCCTAAGCAACCCCCACTCCCCATGGCGTGTGTCCCAGTCCCCTGAATAAATCACTCTTAAGAACGAGGGAGGCCAGAGTCAAACAGAGACAACGCACTGGGAGGAATGTTCCAGTTTAAAATAATCGGTAGGAAAAAAAGAGTGCAGGAAGAAAAATGCGGGGCATGTGGCGGTCCCCAGAGGAGGAGAGGAGAAGGCATCTGGTAAAGGCCCTGGGGTCAACGTCACCATGGTCCCCAGGGAGGAGGAGACCCACAGGGTCCACTCACCCAGCCGCTGTGCATGCAGCACTCTGGAGCAAGACGGACTGCCTGGACTGGTGTGTGTGCGTGCGTGTCCATGTAAGATGTGGGGATGGGGAGGTGGGTGCCTGTGTGTGAGTCACAGTTCATTTACCACGCCCCTCCACACAAAGTCCTTTGTTTCCAGTGAACACATCATTCACAATGAACAATATATTTCACCCCCAATCTCATTTCCGTTTTTACCCCAATCTAGTTTCCCTTTATATGAGGCAATGCAAGGCATATTTTACTTTGCTTGGTTAATTTGCTGTTTTAAGTGCAGTGACATGAACAAACAGGCAAAAAAACTGTGTTCTGTAGGATTTGGTCTTAGTGAGAGGCTTACTTTGGCTCCTACCTGTGGGTGCGAGGTCATGTCCGTTGGGGACCTCCTGCAGGGTGACATCCTGGGGGTAGAGGGGTCTGGAAGGTGGGTAGTGCTGCTGCTGCTGGGGGTGAACCATCATACCAGGGAGCTGGGTCAGTGGTCCCATAGCCACCCCTCCACTCTGCCTCTGTAAAGGCAACAAACAGCAGGGGGTTAAGTCACTGGGCCTGGACATGATCTAGCGCTGGGCGATATTGCCAAAGTATAATATCACAATATGGTTCTTATTTTTGATGATATGGAGGTATTTGGTGGTATTTTAAGTTTCTGAATAATATACGTTTTAAATCTGTTTTATGAGTAGTGCATAATCCGAGGATGGCAACAAATGAATTATAAGTGGTTTTAATGGGCTTTCTCCATTCCAATTGTTTTATACTCAGCCAAACTAGGACAAAAATGACATTGAAGTACTCAAATTCTTAGAATTTTTCATTTATGTAGCAGTGTACTAAATCACCTTTTTAGATGGTATTATAAAAATCCATACCAGCATACCTTAAAAGACGATGTATTGCCCAGCCCTAACCTGGTTCCTACAACAACAGCAAGGCACAGTATCTCAACCTCACGTCTTGTTTACTTTCAAACTGGGTTTACTTGCTGTACATAACGTGATACAACAGTTTACTGACTTACTGCGAGAACGTCAACGAGCTTGATTGTAAGGGGAGAAGAGACCAAGCTAGAGTTTTAAAAATACTATTTTGGAGTGGAGCTGGTTTTGTTTTATGCTTTCCGTACAGATACAATGAAGGCTACATTTGATTCAATAGGTTTATCTTTGTTTCATCCTGTTGTTCACATGTGAGATTGGACTGAGGGGAGGTCCAAAGTGAATGAGTAGTTAGGGGGAAGACCAGATATGAATACTGTATGTATGTGGATACATTATATATCAGGTGAGTAGATAACGGTCAGGACTATTCTGAGAAAAACGTCCATTGACTCAAAATCACACTAAGCAAGCACATGGAACATGATGCAGTTCTGATGCAGTTCTGATGCATTACTTCAAGATATGGGTGTTCACACTCTGGAAGTGACATTTGATGCACACCTGGCAGGGATGTGATGACCAGTAGCAAGAAGCATAGGAGCCTCTGCAGTATCAGTTTCCATCTATCACCTCACCATAGGGACAATAGTGGTGGCTCCTGTCACCTCACCACTAAACTGACTGGTTGGTCTTCACTACAGGCCTGGCTAGGAGCAGAGACCTCAGACCAGGGTACCTGACTGACTGCCCATCTGATAAGGACTCTTGTTAAAGCGATGCTGGGTTTATCAGTAGGCTGTCAGCTTTACAGCCAGCTAATAGTGAGTGAGAGGGGACTAATCTAGGGAAGTCTCTAGGGGGTACGTGGGCTGATGACGGCACTATCAGTTCAGTCTGGCAGGGAGAGGGGAGTGATAGCCAGCGGAAGCGGGGCAGTCGTATCGGCACTGTAAAGCACAGGAGGTTGGGGCACCTTAATTGGGGAGGATGGGCTTGTGGTAACGGCTGGAGCGGAATAAGTGGAATGGTATGAAATACATCGAACACACTGTTTCCATTTGTTTGATGCCATTCCATTTGCTCTGTTGTAGCCATTATTATGCGCCGTCCTCCCCTCAGCAGCCTCCACTGTTGTAAAGTGATATTGGAGGTCCAGCAAAAGCAGGTTGCTTGGAGTTCCCCATTCCTTTTGTGGATGAACCTTTGATGTCACACATCTGATTTATAAAAGTAGGAGAGTCAGGGGCAATTCAACTACAGCATCTTCCACAGTTATTCCTTTTTTTAACCTTTATTTAACTAGGGAAGTCAGTTAAGAACAAATTCTTATTTTCAATGACAGCCTAGGAACAGTGGGTTAACTGCCTTGTTACAGGACATGGTCACAAAACATGGAAACCTCTGCCATTTCTTTCACATTAACACCCTCTTTGCATCCAGAATAACATGGAAAATTACCAAGGAAGAGGGCAGGGGAATCAGAGGCCTTTTCTCTACTAATACATGTCAATTCGTAGGAAAAGCAGTGGCAACCCAGGTTCACCTTTCGAACACGTCTGGCCTCGGGTACAGTAATCTCAATTTCAAAGGCAAACAGAACCACCTGAGCCAATTAGGGGCGAGGGAGCTTTATCCCTCCATGTTTTGTACCAGAGCCAGGTTGGGTTGATATTTGCATGTGACCTCGTCCTCTTTGTCTAACGGGGCTGCATTCTGCATACAAATGGCAACATTTCTGCCAACGCTTGTCAACCTTCACCTTTCAGAGCTCAAATGACAGGAATCCCAATGTCCCTGATTCCTGTGATCAAACAGACTGTATTCATATGGTCCTTTCATTTGGATGGTGTTAAAAAGACTGTTAACACATAGTCTGCTCTACAGCACATCAAGATGGTATTACGTGGTAAAGTGTTGTGTTGTTCTGTGGGGCTGCTCTGCATGGCTCTAAATAGACTCAGTGATGGTTAGGCCTCACACTAAGATATTTACTGCCGACATGGTTAGGAGGTAATCATTGTTTTGTGGAGCAGGTTGTGCAATCCAGAGGTGATTGGAACTATAGTCTATATTTTATTCCACCTCAGCCTCCCAAGACAATGTCTACCTTATACTCACCTCTGGCCCATAGTGGTCTAGAATGGAGAACTGATAGTGGATTTTGTTTAACAACAAATAGTGTCCATTTTTTCTAGTAAATCTAACACCCCAGTGTTGAACTAAGTTGACATGGACAGTCAGTATTGCGGTAGCTAGGTTGATGGAATCCAGAGGTACTGTGCTAACACACTCTGCCTACACTGTGGCGTGTGGTAGGGAGCTAGCCCATCCACAGTCTGTAACAGCAGTGTGATTTATGGTGGTCGGGGTCTTACCATCGCGCCCAGACGGTCACAGGGGTGAAGGGTCGGGTAGGAGGAAACTGGATCCATGTAGTAACTCATCCTGGGGTTTGGATGGAGCAGCAGGCCTGTGGAAGCAATCAGCATACAAACAGCCGGGCGGGGCCCCTATCAATCACACACTGTTTACACTGTGTTTGTGTGTGACTACAATAACCTGCCACCACAGGTCAACATAGAGTGGCACCACCCCACACTGCCCTGTGTATCATCTAATGCAGACATCCCAAACAACATTGTTAGAATTCTTCCTTTTTGCAATGTTGCCTTTAAATGACATAATCACTTGATGGAAAAGGGTTTAGAAATAGAGGATCTTCAATGAACAAGAACTTCCCCCCCAAATTTTACATTTGCACGGACAACAATGCAATAACAGATACTAAATTCTAGCCTACAACATTCCAGTCAAATTATAATGAATTCAGTTGCTATTGTCTCTGCATATTTGGACATTTATATTAGGCAGATTTTTTCAATATTCCGAATTGAACATGTTTAGTCACACTATCTCCAGTGTTGATAGGTGATCACTTAACTGACTTGCCTAGTTAAATAAAGGTTCAATTTGCCTGATGTTCCACCACTCCTTCCCTCCTTGTCCTCTCTCTCTCTCCCCCCCTCCCTCCCACTCACTTTGGGCATCTCTCAAGTGTTTACTAGCAGCAACATCCACAGACAGGGGGAGCAGAAACCCAGCTGAGATGAGAGCTTGTCCAGGGGAGCTGACTGACTACGTGGGCAGGGACAATTAGCCTAGCATGTAGACCTTATTTAGCACACATAACAAAGACTTTATCATTTTCAAGTGATAACTAGTGTAATTGACTACAAAGAGAAAAATAGGTTATCTGTCTATCACAAAATTACATTAGGACACAAAATACTTTGCAGTTCATTGTGAGGTACTACATTTTTGTAAATATATTTTCGAAAAAACAATTGTCTTAATATTAAAAATAAATATAATTTGGCTTTACGTCTGTGTTTGGAAATATAAACATGTTTTCCAAATGACTGGGTCAGTGGCCAATGGCACAGCAGAGAATCCAAACAGAGACGCACGTGACAATGCTATTGCATATGAATGCACATATACCAAAAAATATTATTCATCTGTAATATTTTTCTTGTAACTATTTTGATGTACGTTTGAAGAAAGAAAAACCATGTCTTCTCCGTTTCATTCAAAATGCAACAGATTGTACGGTTCATGCACGCTCCAACAGCATTCCTCCCGGGAAGCGCAACAGCACTTCAAAGCGAGCTTTACAACACGACACATCAAATTCCTATTTTTTCACCTATTTATATGTAAACAATATTATTTTCTACCAACATATATCTACTGGATTTGTAAAATTGGTAAGAGTATATAACCTTACCGTGTGTTGTGAGTGAAACTTCTTGCAGGCTGGTTGAGTGGTGCGCTCTGCACGCTACTTGGCTGTGACAGTTCAGCGATAGACAATGCACTGATGCTGTACCTGGGCTTGCCGTGAGTCCAAGGAGGAAGGACAATGCACTTGCCGGATTTAAGTCCCACCCTCGAATCCTACCGAGACCCACTCAAAATCCTTTTGGGGTTTTCCATACATTCGCTAAGTAACCGAACTGCTGTTATCCAAATAGAAAAACGTCTAATTGTTTCGTGATGCATCTGGGTTTTCATCATCAATCCTATACAGGTTTGTCAATCGTGGACTTTACAAGTCAACTTGTATTCTTACTATCAAGCCAAAGATATGATCAGCTCGGTTGGTTTTGCAGGTGTAGTTGGAACTTGGAAATATGAAATTCATTTTTATTTCCAGTTTAGGTTGTCATAAGGAGACAGGAGGAGAGGAGACAGGAACATACCAAAGCAAGAGTTAGAGGGAAGCCAACTGAGCTAATAATGGTGACAATGGATGACAATGGATAGGCTTCCTGTGTGGCCTGGAATAAGCCACCAGTTATGTGCACACAGGCCACACAGAATCACATCGGGGGAAGAGTCAAGCCAGGGTGAGACCAAGGGAGTGGTCAGTCAGTTGTTAGAACATACAGGCCAAGGGCTTTTTCTGTCCTGCCTGGTGTCAGGAAGCATGTGCTCATCAACAGTGTGTCACCACCAAGGTGTCGCAAACAGTACATGTCGTTGTGGCTCATGGCTGCCTCCGGGTCACTAAAGGATGCCCTTTAATATTTGTCATCTATTTGCCCCTCCAGAGCTCTCTAGTGGCTGGTGCCTCAGCGCCGTTCAGCCCCACCCAGGCCATGCATGTGTGACGCTGATTAGAGCCCTGACGGAAACCTCAGCTACTCGTCTGCGAAATGAGAAGAGGTGATTCCACGCTCTGTGAAATCTACAAGCCCTCTGTCTGATAGGGTGCTGTTATACACAGGTAACAACAGGAGATGTATCTATCCAGTTGGTTATTAACTGTACTATATGTATTTATCTATCTGTAAAAAAAACATTCTACTGGAAAACATCATGGTGAGGAGGGAAAATCAGGTTTTTATCAGCTCAACACTTGCGACTCATCTGAAACACCTTTGTTCTCTTGACCCTGGTTCTCTTGACCCTGGTTCTCTTGACCCTGGTACAACATTTGTTTGAATTAGAAAGTGCACGGTCCAAGCCCCTGGCAGTGGCTGCCTCTTTAAAGAAATATCTTGGGGGTGCTTTCAAGTCCAAGGTGAGAGGCGTGAAGGAGTGCTGTAGACAAGGAGCCCAGTGGCAAGCTGGGCTGGGGTGGGCGGCCTGTACTTTCTCAGCGCCCCGTTTGAAGCCCTGACGCGGGCCTCTCGCCCCCGGCCCCCCTTTTCTCCCTTGGCCCCCTTAGGGCACACATGGGCAACACGTCGGGGGCAAAAGGGGAGGAGATGAGTTATTGCCATGCGGAGAGAGGAAATCAGGCTCACCCCTCTGATGAGCTAAATTTAATAAAGGGGGAGGAATGCGATCCAGATCTCTTCTGATGCCCTCTCAATGCTGTTTCAATTATCGACGTTGGGAGTTCAAAGGGGAGGCCCCGATACACTTCTGCTCCACATGAAGCAGCTCTCATCACTTGGCCTCATGCCTTTCACCTCCCCATTATTGTGCCACCTTTTTCCGCTCAGTCACTCTCTCTCAGTCTTTCCTTCTCTCTCTGGCTCAACTGCAGTCATGCTTTACATTAAACAGATAGTGAACACCCTGCCATCGCCACCAGTAAACCCCATCATTCAGTGGGAACTTTCTTATTGCCAACTGTACTTTCACCAAAGGCATGGTGTTACTTGACGTTCACAGTTCACAGTTTCCCTCCTGATTTTTGTCTTAGTAAAACTACAGTTATACAGTGCCTTTGGAAAGTACTCAGACCCCTTGACTTTTTTCACATTTTGTCAGGTTACAGCCTGACAAAAGGAAACTATTCATTGAATAGTTTCAATTAACTATTCAATCAACTATTCAATAAAACTATTTATTGAATAGTTTTTCCCTCGTCAATCTACACAGAATGTTCTATAATGACAAAGCAAAAACTGTTTTTCAAAATGTTTGCAAATAAAAAACAAACCAAAAAAAAAATTACATTTACATAATTATTCAGACCCTTTACTCAGTCAGTACTTTCTTGAAGCACATTTGGCAGTGATTACAGCCTCGAGTCTTCTTGGGTATGACGCTACAAGCTTGGCACAACTGTATTTGGGGAGTTTCTCCCATTCTTGTCTGCAGATTCTCTCAAGTTCTGTACGGTTGGATTGGGAGCGTTGCTGCTCAGCTATTTTCAGGTCTCGCTAGAGATGATGGAGGCCACTGTGTTCTTGGGGACCTTCAATGCTGCAGAAATGTTTTGGTACCCTTCCCCAGATCTGTGCCTTGACATAATCCTGTCTCAGAGCTCTATAGACAATTCCTGCTACCTCATGGCTTGGTTTTTGCTCTGACATACACTATCAACTGTGGGACCTTATATAGACAGGTGTGTGCCTTTCCAAATCATGTCCAATCAATTGAATTTAGCACAGGTGGACTCCAATCAAGTTGTAGAAACATCTCAAGGACGATCAATGGAAACAGGATGTACCTGAGCTCAATTTCGAGTCTCATAGCAAAGGGTCTGAATACTTATATAAATAAGTTTTTTCTGTTTTTTTATTTGTGATACATGTGCAAAAATGTCTAAAAACCTGTTATTGCTTTGTCCTTATGGGTTATTGTGTGTAGATTGCTTAGGAAATTGTTTTATTTAATCAATTTTAGAATAAGGCTGTAACGTAACAAAATGTGGAAAAAGTAATGAGATCTGAGTACTTTCCAAAGGCACTGTATGTACTCTTGTTATTTATTTCACAATGTTTTACTTTAGGCATCAGGAGAGTTCTGCAGGTCTCAGTCCTCAATGAATTGACACAGGGTTGGCATGGTATAGCTGGCACACTTCAATTTTGGGGTGAACTATTGTGTTTAAACGGAGGTAAAAGGTAAGAGCAGTACTTCCCAGGGTTCCTTCCATGGATCAGATAAGCCAGAAGAACATCAGAAATCATTCAGAATATCATTAAGAAGATCTCTGTCCTGTTCTCATCTCTCGTTGACAATATGCGTCTGTCATCCCAATTCCCAGTATTGTTTTAATCAACACCCTCCCCCTTTCCCCAACGGTGTCCTGTGGTGTGTTGAGTGGGTGCAGACCATAAATCCTTTGTCTCACTTTCTCATTTTTGGATCTTCTAAAGATAGCACTGACAGGTGATATTAATGGTCTTTTATTAGCAGTGTTCTGATTGCTGTAGGTTGGGCTGCGTTCATCCCTTTCTAAGGAGAGTGAGAATGGGGAGTTCTCCTCCCACTCCCCTCACACAGGAGATGGCCACTCTCTTTGATATGATGCCCGAATCCTTTCCTTTCCCCCCCGAAGAAACTGGCCCGCAGATGTTGCTACGCCGACTACAAAGAAGGAGCTCTTTATGAGGAGAACGTCTATTTTGGTCCCTGTGTGTTTCTGTTTCTGAAATGTGGTGCTTTGAGAGGTAGAGGCCTGATCTTTCTGCTCAAGACTTGTTTTATTCCTTGCCGAGACATTTTTTTATTAAATCCCCAATTCAAATGACTAAAGTGAGGATGTCATATTGTATTACACTATCCATGTGCGGTCACTGTTGTAGAGTTTTAGGTCGTTGAAAAGGCTAAGAAGCTATATTGACATTGGGAAAAAGAAAGTGTGAAACACTGGAGTACTCAACTCAATGAATACTAAAGTCATATAAAGGCTCTCTGTATTAGTTTGAGTGTTTATACAGAAGTGGCAGTGGTTAGGTAGGTTAGGTCTCACTCTGACTCAAAGAACTGGGAGTTTGTTGCAGTCTGACTGTGAAGCAGAGGTCTTGGGAGATATATTATCTTTAATTAAGGCACCAATCCCTTTGGCAAGTTGTCTAAACAGGCCTAAATAGGCCTACTAAATCAGACTAACATCCTCAGTATTTGATGGTTTGGGAGCGTACAATCGCTCCAGATAGTTCATGTTTCTGGAGTGTTTCATGAGGGATGGCCCAGGACAGGGATCTTCTGTTTAAGCATTGCCTTGACAGACCTGGTTTCACAGAATCACATGCTGAATCCCCCTCTCTCTGTGTGGGTCTCTCTGTGTGTCTCTCTCTGTGTGTCTCTCTCTCTGTGTCTCTCTCTCTCTGTGTCTCTCTCTCTCTGTGTGTCTCTCTCTCTCTGCATCTCTCTCTCTCTGTGTCTCTCTCTCTCTGTGTCTCTCTCTCTCTGTGTGTGTCTCTCTCTCTCTGTCTCTCTCTGTGTGTCTCTCTCTCTCTGTCTCTCTCTGTGTGTCTCTCTCTCTCTCTCTCTCTCTCTCTCTCTCTCTCTCTCTCTCTCTCTCTCTCTCTCTCTCTCTCTCTCTCTGTGTGTGTGTCTCTCTCTCTCTCTCTCTCTATGTGTGTGTGTCTCTCTCTCTATGTGTGTGTCTCTCTCTCTCTCTCTCTCTCTCTCTCTCTCTCTCTCTCTCTCTCTCTCTCTCTCTCTCTCTCTCTCTCTCTCTCTCTCTCTCTCTCTCTCTCTCTATGTGTGTGTGTCTCTCTCTTTCTCTCTCTCTGTCTCTCTCTCTCAATTCAATTCAATTCAATTTCAATTCAAGGGGCTTTATTGGCATGGGAAACATGTGTTAACATTGCCAAAGCAAATGAGGTAGACAATACACAAAAGTGAAACAAACAAAACGAATTAACAGTAAACATTACACATACAGAAGTTTCAAAACAATAAAGACATTACGAGTGTCATATTAAATATATACAGTGTTGTAACAATGTACAAATGGTTAAAGCACACAAGTTAAAATAAGTAAGCATAAATATGGGTTGTATTTACAATGGTGTTTGTTCTTCACTGGTTGCCCTTTTCTTGTGGCAACAGGTCACAAATCTTGCTGCTGTGATGGCACACTGTGGAATTTCACCCAGTAGATATGGGAGTTTATCAAAATTGGATTTGTTTTCGAATTCTTTGTGGATCTGTGTGATCTGAGGGAAATATGTGTCTCTAATATGGTCATACATTGGGCAGGAGGTTAGGAAGTGCAGCTCGGTTTCCACCTCATTTTGTGGGCAGTGTGCACATAGCCTGTCTTCTCTTGAGAGCCATGTCTGCCTACGGCGGCCTTTCTCAATAGCAAGGCTATGCTCACTGAGTCTGTACATAGTCAAAGCTTTCCTTAAGTTTGGGTCAGTCACAGTGGTCAGGTATTCTGCCACTGTGTACTCTCTGTTTAGGGCCAAATAGCATTCTAGTTTGCTCTGTTTTTTTGTTAATTCTTTCCAATGTGTCAAGTAATTATCTTTTTGTTTTCTCATGATTTGGTTGGGTCTAATTGTGCTGTTGTCCTGGGGCTTTGTGGGGTGTGTTTGTGTTTGTGAACAGAGCCCTAGGACCAGTTTGCTTAGGGGACTCTTCTCCAGGTTCATCTCTCTGTAGGTGATGGCTTTGTTATGGAAGGTTTGGGAATCGCTTCCTTTTAGGTGGTTGTAGAATTTAACGGCTCTTTTCTGGATTTTGATAATTAGTGGGTATCGGCCTAATTCTGCTCTGCATGCATTATTTGGTGTTCTGCGTTGTACACGGAGGATATTTTTGCAGAATTCTGCATGCAGAGTCTCAATTTGGTGTTTGCCCCATTTTGTGAAATCTTGGTTGGTGAGCGGACCCCAGACCTCACAACCATAAAGGGCAATGGGCTCTATGACTGATTCAAGTATTTTTAGCCAGATCCTAATTGGTATGTTGAAATTTATGTTCCTTTTGATGGCATAGAATGCCCTTCTTGCCTTGTCTCTCAGATCGTTCACAGCTTTGTGGAAGTTACCTGTGGTGCTGATGTTTAGGCCGAGGTATGTATAGTTTTTTGTGTGCTCTAGGGCAACGGTGTCTAGATGGAATTTGTGGTCCTGGCGACTGGACCTTTTTTGGAACACCATTATTTTGGTCTTACTGAGATTTACTGTCAGGGCCCAGGTCTGACAGAATCTGTGCAGAAGATCTAGGTGCTGCTGTAGGCCCTCCTTGGTTGGTGACAGAAGCACCAGATCATCAGCAAACAGTAGACATTTGACTTCGGATTCTAGTAGGGTGAGACCGGGTGCTGCAGACTGTTCTAGTGCCCGCGCCAATTCGTTGATATATATGTTGAAGAGGGTGGGGCTTAAGCTGCATCCCTGTCTCACCCCACGACCCTGTGTGAAGAAATGTGTGTGTTTTTTGCCAATTTTAACCGCACACTTGTTGTTTGTGTACATGGATTTTATAATGTCGTATGTTTTACCCCCAACACCACTTTCCATCAATTTGTATAGCAGACCCTCATGCCAAATTGAGTCGAAGGCTTTTTTGAAATCAACAAAGCATGAGAAGACTTTGCCTTTGTTTTGGTTTGTTTGGTTGTCAATTAGGGTGTGTAGGGTGAATACATGGTCTGTTGTACGGTAATTTGGTAAAAAGCCAATTTGACATTTGCTCAGTACATTGTGTTCATTGAGGAAATGTACGAGTCTGCTGTTAATGATAATGCAGAGTATTTTACCAAGGTTACTGTTGACGCATATTCCACGGTAGTTATTGGGGTCAAATTTGTCTCCACTTTTGTGGATTGGGGTGATCAGTCCTTGGTTCCAAATATTGGGGAAGATGCCAGAGCTAAGGACGATGTTAAAGAGTTTTAGTATAGCCAATTGGAATTTGTTGTCTGTATATTTGATCATTTCATTAAGGATACCATCAACACCACAGGCCTTTTTGGGTTGGAGGGTTTTTATTTTGTCCTGTAACTCATTCAAGGTAATTGGAGAATCCAGTGGGTTCTGGTAGTTTTTAATAGTTGATTCTAGTATTTGTATTTGATCATGTATATGTTTTTGCTCTTTATTCTTTGTTATAGAGCCAAAAAGATTGGAGAAGTGGTTTACCCATACATCTCCATTTTGGATAGATAATTCTTCGTGTTGTTGTTTGTTTAGTGTTTTCCAATTTTCCCAGAATTGGTTAGAGTCTATGGATTCTTCAATTACATTGAGCTGATTTCTGACATGCTGTTCCTTCTTTTTCCGTAGTGTATTTCTGTATTGTTTTAGTGATTCACCATAGTGAAGGCGTAGACTCAGGTTTTCCGGGTCTCTATGTTTTTGGTTGGACAGGTTTCTCAATTTATTTCTTAGATTTTTGCATTCTTCATCAAACCATTTGTCATTGTTGTTCATTTTCTTCGGTTTTCTATTTGAGATTTTTAGATTTGATAGGGAAGCTGAGAGGTCAAATATACTGTTAAGATTTTCTACTGCCAAGTTTACACCTTCACTATTGCAGTGGAACGTTTTACCCAGGAAGTTGTCTAAAAGGGATTGGATTTGCTGTTGCCTAATTGTTTTTTGGTAGGTTTCCAAACTGCATTCCTTCCATCTATAGCATTTCTTAATGTTACTCAGTTCCTTTGGCTTTGATGCCTCATGATTGAGTATTGCTCTGTTCAAGTAGACTGTAATTTTGCTGTGATCTGATAGGGGTGTCAGTGGGCTGACTGTGAACGCTCTGAGAGACTCTGGGTTGAGGTCAGTGATAAAGTAGTCTACAGTGCTACTGCCAAGAGATGAGCTATAGGTGTACCTACCATAGGAGTCCCCTCGAAGCCTACCATTGACTATGTACATACCCAGCGTGCGACAGAGCTGCAGGAGTTGTGACCCGTTTTTGTTGGTTATGTTGTCATAGTTATGCCTAGGGGGGCATATGGGGGAGGGAATGCTGTCACCTGCAGGCAGGTGTTTGTCCCCCTGTGTGCTGAGGGTGTCAGGTTCGTGTCCAGTTCTGGCATTTAGGTCGCCACAGACTAATACATGTCCCTGGGCCTGGAAATGATTGATTTCCCCCTCCAGGATGGAGAAGCTGTCTTCATTAAAGTATGGGGATTCTAGTGGGGGGATATAGGTAGCACACAGGAGGACATTTTTCTCTGTTAAGATCATTTCCTTTTGAATTTCTAGCCAAATGTAAAATGTTCCTGTTTTGATTAATTTAATGGAGTGAGTTAGGTCTGCTCTATACCAAATTAGCATTCCCCCTGAGTCCCTTCCCTGTTTCACACCTGGTAGTTTGGTGGATGGGACTACCAGCTCTCTGTAACCTAGAGGGCAACCAGTGAGTCCGTCTCCTCTATACCAGGTTTCTTGCAGGATGACAATGTCTGCATTACCGATTTCTTTGGTGAAGTCCGGGTTCTTGCTCTTTAGGCCAAAGGCAGATGACCTCAGGCCTTGGATATTCCAGGATGATATAGTGAAGGCTTTTTGTTCCATAAAGTGTCCAATGTTGTTGGTCATGGTTTGGCCTCAGGCCAGTAAGTGTGAGCAGAGCCTGCTGAGCATCTGGTACATGCCGTTGGCTTGGGCGAGTGTAAGAGTGTAAGAGTCTCTCTCTCTCTTTCTCTCTCTCTCTCTCTCTCTCTCTCTCTCTCTCTCTCTCTCTCTCTCTCTCTCTCTCTCTCTCTCTCTCTCTCTCTCTCTCTCTCTCTCGCTCTCTCTCTCTCTCTCTCTCTCTCTCTCTCTCGCTCTCTCTCTCTCTCTCTCTCTCTCTCTCTCTCTCTCCCTCCCCTCAGTCAGGGACTGTGTTGTTGAGTTCAATCTAAAGAGCATTTCCCCCTGAATTTGACTGTTGCTCATCTCAGCTCACAAGTTGTTGTCTTGAAATATCTACGGGGTCATGACACTGTCACAGTACTATTAAAACAAATGCATCCCACTTCACCTCTTGAGTAAAGGGGACAGAAAGTAAAAGTATTTTTAAAGCCCCTTGAAAACTTTGGTAGAAGAGCAATGCAAATGCATTTTTGAAGGTTGTGGCACGTATACAGAGTTTGATTTTGACCCAATGGAATGTTATTTCTCAGAATTGTAATTCAAGATCAGCTAATGTACCAACTAACTGCAAGTTGCAACACAGTGATTGAAATCATCGCCTCCATATGTCTCTTCTGAAATACAACAGTGTTGTAAAACATTTCAGAGTTAACTGACTGCCTTTAACTTAGTTTTAGCTCAAGAAGCAAAAAATAAAGATGAAAGAAGGGGAGAGAGGGGAAAAGGAGGAAAGAGGAGGAAGAACAAGATGCTGAGTCCAGCGTGCCCTTGATAAGCTGCTGGCTCCAAAACGAACACCCACGCAGCCCCCTCCCCTCCTCTGTCCAGCCTGGGCTCCGGTCCCAGCACCGCCACTAACTATTCCTCTTCATTAGCCGCCTAGAACGAGATGCTTGTCATGTAATTAGAAGAGGGGTTTTCTGAATGCTTGTGAAACACATACTGTCATTAGAGGCGTGAGAGAAAGCTGGTAAAGAGAGAAGAGGGCTAGAGAGGAGGGTAAGAGAGCAGCACAATGTGAAGCTGGAGAGAGAGAGGGGTCAGCTGGAGTGGCTTGCCTGCTTTGTAAAGAGGGAGATAGTGTTAAACAGCCTCCCTTGTGACTCTCTCTTCGGTGTGTTTTGGACAATCAGTAACTCCATCCTAGTCCCATTGTGTTAGCGCTGATAGCAACATAAGTGACACAAGTAGATCTGCCAGGCTCACTCAGCTCATCTATGCTGTGATCTGTGAAGGTGCAGTGAGGCTTATCAACGGCAGGGCGATGAGAGGGAAGATGTTGCTGCTTGTCAGTGATTTTCACCAGGGTCTGGGTAGTGTCCAGTCCAGAGCCTATTCTTTCTTACAGTCTGCCCTGGGAAAGACATCGCTCCTGCCACCCCTCACTCATATGCTCCCTTATTCTTACCAGGCCTTGGTTTCATTAACATATCTGAAGGGATG
Organism: Salvelinus fontinalis; assembly: GCF_029448725.1. Taxonomy (NCBI): domain Eukaryota; kingdom Metazoa; phylum Chordata; class Actinopteri; order Salmoniformes; family Salmonidae; genus Salvelinus; species Salvelinus fontinalis. Next base: position 26,039,864 of record NC_074697.1, read on the forward strand.
TAAACTTAGCTCTACAACCCCCCGTAATACTATAGGTACTCCAGCTGCTACAACGATGGAGGCCTGCTAATGCTCACCCTGAGAACAGCAGAAGCCCCTAACCCATGGTTCCCTCTTCCCTTCCCTCCACTCCCTCCCTCCCTCCACCAGGTCAGGCTCAGAGAAGTGTTTATAGAGCCAGAGCCTATAATTAATGACAGGATAGTTCATTTGAGTCCTCGTTCTGTTCTGTGGAGGTAGATAGATACAGCCAGGGGGTTAGATTACAACTGCTTAAATAATACCCCGCCATCCCATCCCCCCTCCATCTCGCCCCTTTTCACTCACACTCAGTCTTATCCCAACATAACCGTCCTCCGGAGAAGTGTTTCTCACTAGCTTTCCTCCTGACTATCCCACTTGGCTCCCCTTCCCCTTCCCATGCCCCCCTAACCCCCACCCCATTTCCACCCCGCCCCCTTACTGTGCAGCGCCGGAGATATTTTTAGCCCAGAGTTGATGTTTTAAGGATGTATAGTCCATCCTGTGCCATGATTCTCTCTGTGAGGAAACGGGATGCTCTCTGTCTTCCCCCATTCTTCTTTCCATCCTTCCCTACCTCCCCTCACATTCTCTCTTCCTCCACCCCTCTCTTTACTTAGCCTCCACCCCCCCCCCCTCTCTCTCTCTCTCTCTCTCTCTCTCTCTCTCTCTCTCTCTCTCTCTCTCTCTTTGTCTCTCTTTCTCTCAATTCAGTTCAAAGAGGCTTTTTTGGCATGGGAAACATGTTTACATTGCCAAAGCAAGTGAAATAAACAATAACTAAAAGTGAGAAGGAACACAAAACAACATGAATCAAATGTACAATATTGCACTCATAAAGGTTTCAAAAGGATAACGACATTTCAAATGTTATATTATCAGCTATGTACAGTGTTTTGACATCTTGCAAATAGTTGTAGTATTAATAGTAAGGGAAGATAAGTAAACAGATTAATATTGGTTGTATTTACAGTGTTGTTTGTGCTCCACTGGTAGCCCTGTTTTCATGGCAACGGGTCACAAATCTTGCTGCTGTGATTGCACATTGTGTTATTTTACCTAATAGATATGGGAGTTTATCAATATTTGATTTGTTTTCAAATTCTTTGTGAGTCTGTGTGATCTGTGAGAAATATGTGTCTCTAATATGGTCATAACTTTGTCAGGAGGTAAGGAAGTGCAGCTCAGTTTCCACCTCATTTTGTGAGCATTTCTTCTTTTGAGAGCCACGTCTGCCTACAGCAGCCTCACTCAATAGCAAGGTTATGCTCACCGAGTCTGTATGTAATCAAGGATTTTCATAATTTTGGGTCAATCACAGTGGTCAGGTATTCTGCTACTGTGTACTCTCTGTTCAGGGCCAGATAGCATTCCAGTTTGCTCTGTTTTTTGGTTGGTTCTTTCCAGTGTGTCAAATAGTGATCTTTTTGTTTTCTCAACATTTTGTTGGGTCTAATTGTGTTGCTGTCCTGGGGCTCTGTGAGGTCTGTTTCTGTTTGTGAACAGAGCCCCAGAACAAGCTGGCTGATGGGATTCTTTTTCTAGGTTCATCTCTGTAGGTGAGGGCGTTGTGGTGGAATGTGTGTGCATTGCTTTTCTGGATTTTCTTGATTTTTTAAATTAGTGGGTACAATCCTAATTCTTCTGCTTACTTACAAGCCCTTAACCAACAATGCAGTTAAGAAAAATAAGAGTTATTTACTAAATAAACTAAAGTAAAACAAATAAAAGAGCAACAATAAAATAACAATAGAGGCTATATACAGGGGGTACCGGTACCGAGTCAATGTGCGGGGGGTACAGGATAGTCGAGGTAATTTAGGTAATATGTACATGTAGGTAGGGGTAAAGTAACTATTATGCGTAGATAATAAACAGTGAGTAGCAGCAGCATAAAAAAAGAGGGGGGGGGTCAATGAATATAGTCCGGGTAGCCATTTGATTAGCTGTTCAGCAGTCTTATGGAATGGGGGTAGAAGCTGTTAAGATGCCTTTTGGACCTAGACTTGGCGCTCCGGTACCGCTTGTCGTGCGGTAACAGAGAGAACAGTCTATGACTAGGGTGGCTGGAGTCTTTGGCAATATTTTGGGCCTTCCTCTGATACCGCCTGGTATAGAGGTCCTGGATGGCAGGAAGCTTGGCCCCAGTGATGTACTGGACCGTACGTTTTACCCTCTGTAGCGCCTTGCGGTCAGAGGCTGAGCAGTTGCAATACCAGGCGGTGATGCAACCAGTCAGGATGCTCTCGATGGTGCAGCTGTAGAACTTTTTTGAGGATCTGAGCACCCATGACAAATCTTTTCAGTCTCCTGAGGGGAATAAGTGTTGTCGTGCCCTCTTCATGACTGTCTTGGTGTGTTTGGACCATGATAGTTTGATGGTGATGTGAACACCAAGGATCTTGAAGCTCTCAACCTTCTCCACTACAGCCCTGTCAATGAGAATGGGAGCGTGCTCGGCCCTCCTTTTCCTGTAGTCCACGATCATCTCCTTTGTCTTGATCACTTTGAAGGAGAGGTTGTTGTCCTGGCATCGTGGTTGTTCTGTGTCTGTGTTTAATAATTCCGCCTGCTCCCCCTTACCACCAGAACCATCTGTGGTGGCCAGGGGGGCCCACCAGTTACTGTCAGCAAACCATTTTTTTCTACATGTTTACTGTTTTGTGTTTGGGAACATACAGGTAACTGCCAAAATAAAGGAAACACCAACAGAAAGTGTCTTAATAGGGCTTTGGGCCACCACAAGCCAAAAAAGCTTCAATGCACCTTGGTATAGATTCTACAAGTGTCTGGAACTCTATCGGAGTGATGCGACACCATTCTTCCACAAGAAATTCCATGATTTGGTGTTTTGTTGATGGTGGTGGAAAATGTTGTCTCAGGCGGCACTCCAGATTCTCCCATAATTGTTCATTTGAGTTGAGATCTGGTGACTGAGACGGCCACGGCATCGTTTTCATGCTCATCAAACCATTCTGTAACCATTCTTTCCATGTTGATGGGGGTATTGTCATCCTATGGGGGCATAGCCATGATAGCCAAAATAATGGCCTGCCCAGCATTTTTATACATGATCCTAAGCATGATTGTGGATAATGGTGCCGGGGGGGGGATGGCTGCTGTTTTACGGGCTCCAAACCGCCTGTGCTATTTTGTGTGTGTTTTTGTAAGTTTGTAACTTATTTTGTACAAAATGTTGCTGCTACCGTCTCTTATGACCGAGTATCAGAACAGAACTAAGAACAGATATAGCCCTTGGTTCACTCCAGACTTGATTGCCCTTGACCAGCACAAAAACATCCTGTGGCGTACTGCATTAGCATCAAATAGCCCCCACGATATGCAAATTTTCAGGTAACTTAGGAACCAATACACACAGTCAGTTAGGAAAGCAAAGGCTAGCTCTTTCAAACAGAAATGTTCATCCTGTACCACAAATTCCAAAAAGTTTTTGGACACTGTAAAGTCCATGGAGAATAAGAGCACCTCCTCCCAGCTGCCCACTGCACTGAGGCTAGGAAACACTGTCACAACCGATAAATCCACGATAATCGAGATTTCAAAAAGCATTTTTCTACGGCTGGCCATGCTTTCCACCTTGCTACCCCTGCCCTGGTTAACAGCCCTGCACCCCCCACAGCAACTTACCCAAGCCTCCCCCATTTCTCCTTAACACAAATCCAGATAGCTGATGTTCTGAAAGAGCTGCAAAATCTGGACCCCTACAAATCAGCTGGGCTAGACAATCTGGACCCTCTCTTTCTAAAATTATCCGCCGCAATTGTTGCAACCCCTACTACCAGCCTGTTCAACCTCTTTCGTATCGCCTGAGATCCCTAAAGATTGGAAAGCTTCCGCGGTCACCCCCCTCTTCAAACGAGGAGACACTCTAGACCCAAACTGTTACAGACTTATATCTATCCTGCCCGGCTTTTCTAAAATCTTCGAAAGCCAAGTTAACAAACAGATCACCGACCATTTTAAATCCCAACGTACATTCTCCGCTATGCAATCTGGTTTCCGAGCTGGTCATGGGTGCACCTCAGCCACGCTCAAGGTCCTAAACGATATCATAACCGCCATCGATAAAAGCCGTCTTCATCGACCTGGCCAAGTCTTTCGATTCTGTCAATCACCACATTCTTATCGGCAGACTCAACAGCTTTGGTTTCTCAAATGACTGCCTCGTCTGGTTCACCAACTACTTCTCAGATAGAGTTCAGTGTGTCAAATTGGAGGGCCTGTTGTCCGGACCTCTGGCAGTCTCTATGGGGATGCCAAAGGGTTAAATTCTCTGGCCGACTCTTTTCTCTGTATATATCAATGATGTCACTCTTGCTGCTGGTGATTCTCTGATCCACCTCTACGCAGACAACACCATTCTGTATACTTCTGGCCCTTCTTTGGACACTGTGTTAACAAACCTCCAGACGAGCTTCAATGCCATACAACACTCCTTCCGTGGCCTCCAACTGCTCTTAAATAATAGTAAAACGAAATACATGCTCTTCAACCGATCGCTGCCCGCACCCGCCCGCCCGCCCGACTAGCATCACTACTCTGGACGGTTCTGACTTAGAATATGTGGACAACTACAAAACCTAGGTGTCTGTTTAGACTGTAAACTCTCCTTCCAGACTCACATTAAGCATCTCCAATCCAAAATTAAATCTAGAATCAGCTTCCTATTTCACAACAAAGCATCCTTCACTCATGCTGCCAAACATACCCTCGTAAAACTGACTGTCCTACCGATCCTTGACTTCGGTGATGTCATTTACAAAATAGCCTCCAACACTCTACTCAGCAAATTGGATGTAGTCTATCACAGTGCCATCCGTTTTGTCACCTAAGCCCCATATGCTACCCACCACTGCGACCTGTATGCTCTCGTTGGCTGGCCCTCGCTTCATATTTGTCGCTTCATATAGGTCATCTATAAGTCTTTGCTAGGTAAAGCCCCACCTTATCTCAGCTCACTGGTCACCATAGCAACACCACCTGTAGCATGCGCTCCAGCAGGTATATTTCACTGGTCATCCCCAAAGCCAAATCCTCCTTTGGCCTCCTTTCCTTCCAGTTCTCTGCTGCCAATGACTGGAACGAATTGCAAAAATCCCTGAAGCTGGAGCCTTATATCTCCCTCACTAACTTTAAGCATTAGCTGTCAGAGCAGCTTATCGATCACTGCACCCGTACACAGGCCATCTGTAAATAGCCCACCAAACTACCTCATCCCCATATTGTTATTTATTTTTGCTCTTTTGCACCCCAGTATTCTCTACTTGTACATCATCATCTGCACATCTACCACTCCAGTGTTTAATTGCTAAATTGTAATTATTTCGCTACTATGGCCGATTTATTGCCTTACCTCCCTAATCTTACATTTGCACACACTGTATATAGATTATTCTATTCTGTTATTGACTGTACATTTGTTTATTCCATGTGTAACTCTGTGTTGTTTTTGTCGCACTGCTTTGCTTTATCTTGGCCAGGTCGCAGTTGTAAATGAGAACTTGTTCTCAAATGGCCTACCTGGTTAAATAAAGGTGAAATTATGAAAAAAAATGATGAAGTGATTATTCACCTGGAAGATTTTTTCTTACATTTTTTCTTTAACGCAATGGATATACTTTTTTTGAGACCAGGCCTAAATCCCCTTCATTCGTGTGAAGAAAAGACGGCGGTTCACAGGGCGAAGATCGGGGCGCATTGTTAGAATTTGTCTGCCTCTACCAGCAGTTCTATTGGCCAATGTGCAATAGCTGGAGAATAAACTGGATTAGCTCCGTTCGAGACTATCCTACCAACGGGACATTAAAAACTGTAATTTCTTATGTTTCACCGAGTTGTGGCTGTACGATGGATGACATAGATAATATGCAGTTGGCTGGGTTTTCCGTGCATCAGCAGGACAGAACAGCTATGTCCAGGAAGATGAGGGGTGGTGGTGTTTGTCTATTTGTCAATAACAGCTGGTGAGCGATGCCGAATATTAAGGAAGTCTCAAGGTATTGCTCGCCTGAGGTAGAGTACTTCATGATAAGCTGGAGACCACACAATCTACCAAGAGAGTTTTCTTCTATATTATTATTAGCCGTCTATTTACCACTACAAACCGATGCTGGCATAAAGACTGCACTCAACCAGCTGTATAAGGACATAAGCAAACAAGAAAATGCTCAACCAGAAGCGGTGCTCTAAATCGCCAGGGACTTTAATGCAGGCAAACTTCTATCAGCATGTCACATGTGCAACTAGAAGGGGAAAAAACTAGGCCACCTTCACTCCACGCACAGAGACGCATACAAAGCTCTCCCTCGCCATCAAAATCTGACCATAATTCTATCCTCCTGACTCTTGCTTACAGGCAAAAACTAAATCAGGAAATACCAGTGACTCGCTCAATACGGATGTGGTCAGATGACGCGGATGCTACAGGACTGTTTTGCTTGCCCAAACTGGAATATGGCATTGGCATTGAGGAGTATACCACCACAGTCACCGGCTTCATCAATAAGTACATCGACGACGTCGTCCCCACAGTGACCGTACATACATATCCCAACCAGAAGCTGTGGATTACAGGCAACATCTGCATCGAGCTAAAGGCTAGAGCTACCGCTTTCAAGGAGCGGGACACTGATCCGGACGCTTATAAGAAATCCTGCTATACCCTCCGATGAACCATCAAACAAGCAAAGCGTCATTACAGGTCTAAGATTGAATCCTACTACACCGGCTATGACACTCATTGGATGTGGCAGGACTTGCAAACTATTACGGACTACAAAGGGGAACTCAGCCGCGAGCTGCCCATTGACATGAGCCTACGAGACAGGCTAAATGCCTTTTATGCTGGCTTTGAAGCAAGCAACACTGAATCATGCACAAGAGCAATAGCTGTTCTGGACGACTGTGTGTGATCACTCTCGCCGTAGCCGATTTGAGCAAGACCTTTAAATAAGTCAACATTCACAAGGCCGCGGGGCCAGACGGATTACCAGGATTTGAACTCAGAGCATGCGCGGACCATCTCAATCGCACTCCACACTGCCCTTTCCCACCTGGACAAAAGAAACACCTATGTGAGAATTCTGTTCATTGACTAGAGCTCAGCGTTCAACAACATAGTGCCCACAAAGCTTATCATTAAGCTAAGGACCCTAGGACTAAACACCTCCCTCTGCAACTGTATCCTGGACTTCCTGATGGGCCACCCCCAGGTGGTAAGGGTAGGCAACAACACACCTGCCACGCTGATCCTCAACATGGGGGCCCCTCATGGGTGCATGCTTAGTCCACTCCTGTACTCCCTGTTCACCCACGACTGTGTGGCCAAGCACGACTCCAACACCATCATTAAGTTTGCTGATGACACAACGGTGGTAGGCCTGATCACCGACAACAATGAGACAGCCTATAGATAGGAGGTCAGAGACCTGGCAGTGTGGTGCCAGGACAACAACCTCTCCCTCAACGTGAGCAAGACAAAGGAGATGATCGTGGACTACAGGAAAAGGAGGGCCAAACACACCCCCGTTCACATTGACAGGGCTGTAGTGGAGCGGTGGAGAGTTTCAAGTTCTTTGGAGTCCACATCACCAACAAACTATCATGGTCCAAACATACCAAGAAAGTCGTGAAGTGGGCACGACAATACCTTTTCCCCCTCAGGAGACTGTAAAGATTTGGCATGGGTCGCCAGATGTTCAAAAATTTCTCCAGCTGCACCATCGAGAGCATCCTGACCGGTTGCATCACCACCTTGTATTGCAACTGCTCGGCATCCGACCATAAGGCGCTACAGAGGGTAGTGCGTACAGCCCAGTACATCACTGGGGCCAAGCTTCCTGCCATCCAGGACCTACTGTATATACCAAGCAGTGTCAGAGGAAGGCCCAAAGAATTCTCAATGACTCCAGTTACCCAAGTCAGACTGTTCTCTCTGCTACCGCACAGCAAGGGGTAACGTAGCGCCAAGTCTAGGTCCAAAAGGCTTCTTAACATTTTCTACCCCCAAGCCATAAGACTGCTGAACAATTCATCAAATGGCCACCTAGACTATTTACGTTGACCCCCCCCCCCCCCTCCTCTCCTTTGTTTTTTCACTGCTGCTACTCGCTGTGTATTATCTGTGCATAGTCACTTTACCCCTACCTACATGCACAAATTACCTCGACTAATCTAAACCCTGCACATTAACTCTGTGCTGGTACCCCCTGTACATAGCCTTGTTATTTTATTGTGTTACTTTTGATTTCATTTTTACTCTATTTTATTTAGTAAATATTTTCCTAACTCTATTTCTTGAACTGCATTGTTGGTTAAGGGCTTGTAAGTAAGCATTTCATGGTAAGATCTACACCTGTTGTATTCGGCGCATGTGACTTGATTTGATGGGATGTTAATAGCCTAATTAAATCCAGAACCACACCTGTGGGGGAGTACCTGTTTTCAATATACTTTGTATCCCTCATTTACTCAAGTGTTTCCATTGTTTTAGCAGTTACTTGTATTTTGTAGGTAATTGCCTTGTCGAGTCTTGCCTAGTCTTCTAAATGCTATATTCGCAACTGCATGTATATTCAGTTCCCCATTTCCCAACAGTATGTCATAACACTGACTGTCAAGAACACCTGTGACAGAACTCTCTGGACATGTTTGGTCCTCACCTCTAACCCAATGTCTTTCCTATTGGTATTTGAACAGATCCAGTAAAATTTGATTATTCTCTGCTGTCAATCATATCAGTTGTCAGTTTGCCTAAATTATTCAACGTCTAAATGTTTTGGAAGTTGGTGCGTGTTGAACAAGTTTGATGTTTGTTCCAATTCATTGCAGTCAATTTCTGTATTCCTTTTAATGGTCCTCTGGTTACTAGCTTACTAATGGTGAATAGACTTACATGAGGTTCTCAGTCTGTTCCAAAGCTCAACTGTGCCCTCTATCAGTGGAACACCACACTACAGCCATTTCCCGGCCAGTTCTCTCAGTAGCATGGTAAAGTGCAGGTCGGTTTCAAGTGGCAGATTACATATGAATAAACGTGTTTTTCATAAGACCTGCTCAAGCTGAGATAATGACTTTGATTCAGGCATTTTCTAATTTGGAGTCTATTTATCTTTCCCAAAAACAATTTACACCAAATGACTGAAGTGGATATGTAATCAAGCACTGTGCTGAATACATTGTCTTTACGTACACAAAGCCCATTATAATAACTAGTATGGCCACCTACTGGCTTCAACGTATCCTGCAGTCAGACCCAGAGAACAGCACCATATGTTAACACTTTATTCAACAGATACACATCTGATGACAGTGACACTGTCTCTTTAAGAGGCATTGAGGAATGCAGGGGTTTTGCCCAGGCGTTTGGGGCACTGCCCTTACAATTGCACACAAACACAACCTCTCTATCTCACTCTCAATTCAATTCAAAGGGATTTATTTCCATTGGAAACACATGTTTACATTGCCAAAACAAGTGAAATAGATAATAAACAAAAGTGAAATAAACAGCAAACAACACGCTTAAAAGTATCAAAGGAATAGACATTTCAAATCTTATATTATGGCTATGTACAGTGTTCTAACAATGTGCAAATAGTTGAAGTACAAAAGGGAAAACAAATCTACATAAATATGAGGTTTTTTTACAATGGTGTTTGTTCTTCAATGGTTGCCCTTTTCTTGTGGTAACAGGTCACAAATCTTGCTGCTGTGATGGCACACTGTGGTACTTCGCCTAATGGATATGGCAGTTGATGGGTGTGGGTCTGTGTAATTTGAGGGAAATATGTGTCTCTAATATGGTCATACATTTGGCAGGAGGTTAGGAATTGTAGCTCGGTTTCCACATTATTTTGTGGACAGTGGGCACATAGCTTTCTTCTCTTGAGAGTCTGGCCTGCCTACGGCGGCCTCTCTCAATAGCAAGGCAATACTCATTGAGTCTGTACATAGTCAAAGCTTTCCTTAATTTTGGGTCACAGTTATCAGGTATGCTGCCACTGTGTACTCTCTGTTTAGGATCAAATATCATTCCAGTTTGCTCTGTTTTTTGGTTGAACCTTTTACTGAAGTGGGCTAAATCAGGTTCAATTTTGAGTTTGCATCCCAATATTATACTTTATATACATTATAGAAGATTGAAATATAACAAAACTGTTTGACATAGAAGCACTGGATTTTCAGGCAAACAAAAAATATATAAAACATGTTCCACCCATGAGCCCACTTGGGTCAATCACAGTGGTCAGGTATTCTGCAACTGTGTATTCTCTGTTCAGGGCCATATAGCATTTCAGTTTGCTCTATTCTTTGGTTGGGTCTTTCCAGTGTGTCAAATAACTATCTTTGTGTTGTCTCATGATTTGGTTGGGTCTAATTGTGTTGCTGTCCTGGGGCTCTGTGAGGTATGTTTGTGATCAGAGCCCTAGGACCATCTTGCTGAAAGGACTCTACTCTAGGTCTGTCTCTCCCTATGTGATTGCTTTGTTATGGAAGGTTTTTGAATCGCTTCCCTTTCAGTTGGATGTTGATCATTCCTATCATTCCTGGTTGGTGAGTGGACCCCAGACCTCACAACCATAAAGGGCAATGGGTTCTATAACTGATTTAAGTAATTTTAGCCAGATCTTAATTGGGATGTCAAATTTTATGTTCCTTTTTATGTTTAGAAGGCCTTCTTGCCTTGTCTCTCAGATCGTTCACAGCTTTGTGGAAGTTACCTGTGGTGCTGATGTTTTGGCTGAGGGAGGTGAAGTTTTTGTGTGCTCCAAGGCAACGATGTCTAGATGGAATTTGTATTTCTCTCTCTCTCCTCTTTGAAGTTTTTGAGCCCTGTCCTCTGGAAGGATGTGTGTTGTTGTTGCGGCTGATTTTCATTTCACTCCAGCGTTTTGGAAAAACAATGCCCGGCCCTCTTGTCTGGCTTGGCATCAGTAAACTGCACCGTCTGTTTCCCCGTTCACACTTTTTTTGTGCTGAGAGAGAGAGAGAGAGAGAGAGAGAGAGAGAGAGAGAGGAGAGAGAGAGAGAGAGAGAGAGAGAGAGAGAGAGTGAGAGAGAGAGAGAGAGAGAGAGAGAGAGAGAGGAGAGAGAGAGGAGAGAGGAGAGAGAGAGAGAGAGAGGAGAGAGAGAGAGAGAGGAGAGAGAGAGAGAGAGAGAGAGAGAGAGAGAGAGAGAGAGAGAGAGAGAGAGAGAGAGAGAGAGAGAGAGAGAGAGAGAGAGAGAGAGAGAGAGAGATCAAATACAGTGAGTTATGTTGAAGTTGATTAAGATACCTCATTTCAGCACTTGACTTGTTTTTGTTGTAGAATACATCTCTAAAGAATATGCCAATCGCTACATTGTGATTTCTCAAACAGAAGACGTGTCTGTGTTTTGGGGTATAATAAGTGAAAGGATATAGGCTTAGTAGCTAAGGAAATAATAATGTTTTATCAAGTCTCCTGCAGATCTGCCAATGAAACTAAACATATTGTTCATATATATAAATCTTCTCTTCAACATGCCTTGTAAGATGTTTAAGACACAGAGCTAGCTAAATTGCTCTAGCTTGGACCAGAGAGCCCTCTAGTGGTCTGAGGTTGAATGACTCCTAAAGGAAGGGGATCAATAGTGGGTTCCTTTATTAGATCCAGATTTGACTGTCTGAAGGCACAGATGAATGATTTTTGTAGTCTGGTGAACAGCCCACATCGAGAGAGTTCAGGCTGTCAGACATGTCTGGGGGGGACAGGGGCCTCAAAGTAAATGCCTGAGAATGTATGGCACGGTAAACCTGAGAGCCCTACTGCCTTCAGCCGCCTTCCAGGGAACAACACAAGTCTTATGGAGCAAAGCAGCTAGATCAAAATTAGAGGTGACAGCATATTCATTTCATTCTGTGTTTTTCTTTAAGGGCTTTTTAAATGCTGTTGAATGATGAGCGGTCAGTAGATTTATAGTCCAGGGATGATTTAGGCTTTCTAAATGGCACTACTCTCTACTGCTCGCTCCTTCTTTTTTTCATGGAGTATAGGCATTTTTGAAGGCTTTATTCCATTCCCATGTAGTTTTTACAAGGATGAATCCCCTTGTGTTTTACTATTTTGAGTAAGTGTGTAAAGTGAACAGCACCTTGGTTCCCATGTGCAGTAAGGAAGAATGGCAGCCTTCTTTACACTTTTATACTCACACAGAGAAACATAAACACACAGGGTAAGTACTATTTGATTACAAGTGGGATACACGTTTAAGGTGTGGTGAGACAATGGTAAGGCATGTAATCACCACACACACACACACCCTTTCAGTGATTTTCATTAAAAGCACACCAGAACATATTGTGTATAATGAGAGCATGTATTTTGTTCTCGACACCAAAGCATCATAGGTCCTCTCCCAAAGTGCTGTCTGAAAGATAACCCTCTGGGCAGCAGCCAGCGAGGCCTTCATATAAAGGACTTCTCATTTCTCCATGAGGTCAAAGAGGGTGTATTATTGATACTCTCAGAGCGTGATGAGTGGCAACACATCAGGGATGCCATTACCTTCAGAAATGTTTGCCTCGGGAAAGGACTGCAGCGCTTTAATTTAATACTTCCCCTGCAAATTATTATGACACACGCGAGCGTGTCTCTGATTACACAGGGTGGGATTGATGGGGGCATTTTCCTCTCGTCGTCTATGAATTTATATTACATCCCATGAATCTGGAGCATTGTTCTTCTAGACATTAATCTGTAACAGTCTTTTATGAAAAGAGGATTGATGAGACTTATATAGGCGTTATAGTCTTCTCTACTCATAGTCTATAGGCCCCCCTCCACCCACTCCCTCCTTACCCCCCTCCTAGTACCAGAACTCTCTTCCCCAGAAGTCACGGTTTTAAAGTTTGGGTCTTTGGGTTTAACTACACTGCATCTGGGCTTGACGGGGGCTAGCGTGAAAAGATGTCAAATTCCGCCCTGCCTTGCCGTGCCTGGTGCCACGCTCCAATTTTCTCTGCCCCTGAGGAGTTAGCTCCCATTGCAGCCCTGTTTCTATCTCAATATCCAGATCATCTCTCCTGGTAGCTCCTCCAACTAAATAAATAACGAATTACAGTTCAGAGTCAGTAAGGGGCTTCATTTACTCCAGTCGATGTAATCAGAGATGTCTGTACGACGTTGCTGCCACAAAGTCCTAAATACAACTGTTTTGGTGGAATCCCAGGAGAGGGTGTGGAACTCTGGAACAGCCCATGATGTTAACACCAGTCAGAGGGCCTGCCAGTGGAATGGAGATGTGGCACAGACCTGAATGCATACATGTTTTTTATAGAGCAAGACAGAGAGAATGGCTAGAGCCAAGAGATACAAAGAAAACTAAAGTCTAGCTACGGTAATAATTACAAATATGCAGATCATGTAGCTGTAACACCAAAACTAGCTTACAAGTGAAAATCTAATCAATGGTACCTGTGAGGTTTTTTTCTTTTTTTTTCTTTCTGACGTTAGATTGGAAGGCAGATTGGATGGCATCTCTCTGATTCAGAATCAGATGAGCATTACTATAGGTCTTCTTTTTTGAGAACCATTGCTTTTACTGTGTCACATAGGCAATGCAATCAATCCAAAACAATCCAAATGTTCCCCCTTCTTTCACAACCCCATCCCAAACATACCCCTTACGGCCCCACCCCATCCCCAACCTCGGTCAACACATGAACTCAGCAAAAAAATAAACGTCCCTTCTTCAGGACCCTGTCTTTCAAAGATATTTCGTAAAAATCCAAATAACTTAATGATCTTCATTGTAAAGGGTTTAAACACTGTTTCGCATGCTTGTTCAATGAACCATAAACAATTAATGAACATGCACCTGTGGAACGGTCGTTAAGACACTAACAGCTTACAGACAGTAGGCAATTCAGGTCACAGTTATGAAAAATTAGAACACTAAAGAGGCCTTTCTACTGACTCTGAAAAACATCATAAGAAAGATGCCCAGGGTCCCTGCTCATCTGCATGAACGTGCTTTAGGCACGCTGCAAGGAGGCATGAGGCCTGCAGATGTGGCCAGGGCAATAAATTGCAATGTTCGTACTGTGAGACGCCTAAGACAGCGCTATAAGGAGACAGAACGGACAGCTGATTGTCCTCACAGTGGCAGACCACGTGTAACAACACCTGCACAGGATTGGTACATCCGAACATCACACCTGCAGGACAGGTACAGGTACAGGATGGCAACAACAACTGCTCGAATTACACCAGGAACACACAATCCCTCCATCAGTGCTCAGACTGTCCGCAATAGATTGAGAAAGGCTGGACTGAGGGCTTGTAGGCCTGTTGTAAGGCAGGTCCTCACCAGACATCACCGGCAACAACGTTGCCTATAGGCACAAACCCACCGTCGCTGGATCAAACAGGATTGGCAAAAAGTGCTCTTCACTGATGAGTCGCGGTTTTGTCTCACCAGGGGTGAGGGTCGGATTCGTGTTTATTGTCGAAGGAATGAGCGTTACACCGAGGCCTGTGCTCTGGAGCGGGATCGATTTGGAAGTGGAGGGTCCGTCATGGTCTGGGGCGGTGTGTCACAGCATCATCGGACTGAGCTTGTTGTCATTGCAGTCAATCTCAACTCTGTGCGTTACAGGGAAGACATCCTCCTCCCTCATGTGGTACCCTTCCAGCAGGCTCATCCTAACATGACCCTTCTGCATGACAATGCCACCAGCCATACTGCTCGTTCTGTGTGTGATTTCCTGCAAGACAGGAATGTCAGGGTTCTGCCATGGCCAGCGAAGAGCCCGGAACTCAATCCCATTGAGCAGGTCTGGGACCTGTTGGATCGGAGGGTAAGGGCTAGGGCCATTCCGCCCAGAAATGTCCGGGAACTTGCAGATGCTTTGGTGGAAGAGTGGGGTAACATCTCACAGCAAGAACTGGCAAATCTGGTGCAGTCCATGAGGAGGAGATGCACTGCAGTACTTAATGCAGCTGGTGGCCACAACAGATACTGACTGTTACTTTTGATTTTGACACTCCCCCCCCCCCCCCCCCCCCCCCCCCCCCTTTGTTCAGGGACACATTATTCCATTTCTGTTAGTCACATATCTGTGGAACTTGTTCAGTTTATGTCTCAGTTGTTTGAATCTTATGTTCATACAAATATTCACACATGTTAAGTTTGCTGAAAATAAACTCAGTTGACAGTGAGAGGACGTTTCTTTTTTTGCTGAGTTTAATATAGAAAACACACACAGAAGAAAATTAATTTAAAAAAAATAACAAACCAACACTACAATTAAATAAAAAGTACACACAGTAAGATTTATGGCCAGTATAACAACATCAAGAAAGCAATTTTATCCCACACTTGCACCATCTCAAGGAATTCAGAGATTTCTGAAGCAGAAACTTTCCACGTTTCCAGAATAGTATTTTGGCTTTATGCACGCGGGCAGTGGATAACTCCAACATAACCACATCCTGAAAGTTTACAAACCATTTCCTTATATGAAGGTCATGTGGTGGCAACCAGCGCTGAACAACAGGTCTTTTGACTGCAATCAACCCAGCCAGGCAAACTTCCCATTGTTTCTCATTCAGTTACATACCTGAAACTACATCTCCAGCACCACCCCAACATCAACATACACTGAGTATAACAAACATTAGAAACACCTTCCTAATATTGAGTTGCAGGCTCAATTCTTTGGGCCATGGACTCTACAAGGTGTCTATCTTTTTTACTACAAAACATAGAAACGCACAATTTTCACATATGTTGATGTTAGGGTGGTGCTGGACATGATGAATATGAAGTTGAAAATGTTTGAATTGTCCTTTAAAGTAACAGAGGAATTTGTTCAAGGGTTTCTAATCCCAGAGGTGCAACATTGCGAGATTTTGGGGAACGCTTGTGAAACAGACCAAACAGACCAGGCCTGGGTTTGGGGTTTGAGAAGTCAATGAGAGAAGTGAAAAAAAATTCTTAGTTGTAAATTTTCTCTCTATCTAAAGGCAGAAGCTAGATTCGAGCCAGTGTCTTAAGTAGTTGAGCATGTTATTACTCCAACCTCGTGAAAGAGACAAACTGACACGTTTTCATTTTTGTCAAAAACAACTTTATATTGAAGTAGTGCCTTTGATTTGACAGCCTGCCCATGCGCAGTCAGTCACGAAACGACCGTTACACCTGACGACGTGTTTCTATGCATGAGTTTAGCTAGCTAACTTTACATCGCCCAGAAGTGTGACCTGGGATTTCTATTGGAGAAGCAGTTTTAGCCTATCTTCATACTGTACTGACTTTGTTCATACTGTACTGTCTTTGGTTACAAATGTATCAATCATATCAGAGAGAATAGATCACCTTTTCCTCCAAAATTCATAAACCTCAGGACCATCTCAAATCATATGTTTATATGTGCCAAGTGTCCTGTTGAGGGAAGATAGGTCACAATTTGAGCTTGGAGCCTGTTTTGCATTAAATCTTACCAGTGGTGTCCATTACAACCTATGACAGAGCTTAAAACAAATGAATTGATGATTTGAGTTCTTTGATAAGTGAAATATATTCTTCCAGACATTCTCTCAATCAATAGCCTCTTTATCAATAGCCAAATCCTTTACCCATGTTTTAAAAATTGAAATATCTGTCTGCATTAGTAATTGAAGATGAGAGTAAATAACTGATACAAAACCTCTGGATGGGAATGTAAAAATCCACTCTATCAGAGGGTACCTATTGGTCTTCTAAAAAGGAAAATAAAGTTACCATATTGGCTATAAACTGTCCCGCTATAACAGTAGCATCAGTCATGAATGCCATTACCCATTTCTGTGATTAGGTTGACTTATATTGCAGATTTCAAAATGTCAAAGTTCCTCACCATTTTAACTGGAACTCCTATAGGTAGACTAGTCAGTCCACTGTTTTCATTTCCTGGTGTCCTGCTAGGATGCTCTTGGATGTGTATGCGTCACCAACTTTACAATGTTGAAGTCATGTGTATGTTTTGTGGGCTTCGTTTGTTAATGATCTGTATGGTTCCACACTTCAGTTATCTGTTACAAAATCAACAGATGCTCAACAGATTATCTTAAAAGAAGGCTACTGGAATATGACTGTAGCCTGTCATGGAACAGAAGGAAACAGTATTGAGCAGTTGAGAACATTGTCAGTTAACGGATGTTAGAATTTCCGGTCATTGTTCTGTAGAAGCATAATCATGTAGCAACTGATGCTATTTTTAATAGGAACACCTTGACCACATCAGTGCACACCAGCCATGGTAATACAATAATCTACCAGCTTTGACCCATAGGCCTAGGCTACAACATGTATCCATTACAGAGTATTGATGCATGGGTTAGGTTTTGTGCAAAACTTATGTAGATAACTGAAAGCTTCTCAATTTCACTTTGGTTGTCCTGCGTTAAACGATGACCTTAATGAGGCTGTAAAATCCTATGCTTGGGCAACTTTTCTCACTGTGAATTGCCCAACATCCTTTGAGGGACTCTTGGGTGGAGGATAAGGGCACTGTGTAGGAAATGAAGTTACTGAACTGAGTGGGGTCAACTGAACAGGAAAAACAAACTCACTGGAGACACGTGTCTCTGTCAGGAGGCCACGAAGCGCGGATCCTGCTATGGCTGCAATTATTCATGCGGGAATTATCACAAGAATATCTGCATTGTTGGAGACATTTCAAACTAAAATAAGAGAAATATATATATTTTTTAAAGGTTTTACATTTAATTCAATCGGACTGTACTGTTATAAATACGTAAAGGGAAATATAACTTATTCCATCATTCCATCTGTTATCACTTTCTGTGTTTGAAAATAACACATTATGTTTAACAACAGAAACTGTTTCATATGGTTGATATCAATAATATCTCATTTGTGCTTTCAAGGTTGACATGATATTGCTTTTGATAAAGCATTTTGTTTAAGTTTTGTACAAAAGTTCATTCGATTTCCTGTTGTATTCATAACGTAAACAAAGCCTACATGGACAGGTGTGTAGAAATGCCTATTTATTTTGTCCTAAAAACACTTGGTGGCCGTCAATATCCCACGAAAGGGCTGCAGAAGGACATTAGGCCCTATTATTTTTCCAATTTAAAGGTACCTCTCACTATTTGCCTTTTTTATGGTGCTGTTCCTATTTCCTATAAGATTTCCCTTATTTCATGGTTCATTTGACTTGCAACTCCGGCTCCCTCTCACACTAAACCCAAGGGGAGGTTTTTCACTCACTTCCCATTGGTTGCCGGCTGGCGGCTCTCATCACAGTAACATTCCCATTCATACACCCTGCGCTCCATACACCTTCTCAAAATAACTTACTGTCATCCATGGTAACGACTTTGAATAGACGGGACAAATTATTTAAATTGGGGAATAATTAAACTGAAATAATAGACGACTGACAACATAACGACAGGTGAGTGAGGAAATTACATTTGCAAGATTGCGACTCGTAGGCTATTCTAACCAGCCACAAACCTATGTGTATGCTGTGTGTTTGGTGACCATAAATCAAGTCCACTGTTTTGTTACTAATTCTGGATTAATGTAGCCTGCCTTTTCATAAAACTATCTAATTTATCAAGATTCAATGCCAGTCTGCTTTCCATTTAGATTAAACAAATGTTTTGCAGGCTATCATCTGATAAAAATTAAATTTAGTTTATTTTTCGTTTACAAGTCATGTTTGTTTTCGAAATGTGTTTTAGTTTATCCTAATATAACTCGTTGTCATGGTTGCTTGATGAGTGAAAACTGTGGTTAGAAAAAAAGTGCAAAGATGAGGGGAAATCAGTTCGTTCTCATGTATGATGGATAACAGCAAGCTCTCGTGCAAGGTAATATGCTTAAAATGTAACACTAGAGGCTTCCAGTCCACGGGCTGTCTCAGAGGAAAGTCACTGCAGTTATTCAACAGTCCTCCTGAGCCGCGACTCGGCTAATTGGCTACATATGCGGAATTCTATGCTCTTTCACCATTTAGAAATTGGATGCATTTGGGAAACTTTATGAAGCGAGCCTAACGTTTGCCTACAGGAGCTGAAAATACGAAACATATTGGTCCGCTACAATTATAAATCGTGCCATGATCATAAGCCCCTTGGATAATGTATCAGTATACGTTGCTGAGGCAGAAATTCAATAACCAAAACATTTCAGCCAAACGTGAAAGGATTCTATAAAATATGTGACTGTGGGCCTATAAAATATATGATCAGACACTAGTCAGTCCGTGTGTTTTACATGTATTTATTTGTTTAGAGATTGCTATAACATGAATTCTGGATGTGTAGTGGTCCATTAGTTTTCATCGTATTTCGAAAATGTAATTATTTTGAACATAATGCCGCTGTGGATTTGGGGGCCCTGCACAATGTATTGTAGGCCTATAGTGACAAGTTCTACTTTACAATGACAGTGAATGTCTCCTGTCAGTGGATGTGAGTCGAAATGAATGAGTCTTTGGCCGCAATCTTTGCACTGACAATAAAAAGTTCGTTTTCATTATCCACTCGTTCTGGAGACCAGTGTTTGTCTCAGTGTAATTTGCTTGATGTTAGGAATGTTAAATGCTGCATGTGCCAGCCTTCTTGATAATTGCACACTGAGGGAACTGCTAAAGACACCGTCCTCGAGCTGCCCTTTCACCCTAGACTTTGTAAACTGCACTTATTAAAGCGAAAAGTGTTTCAATATGTGGTAAGCTTTAGGGAGAAACGTGATGGGGGTTGGGGTTGGGGCTCTGCTGCCCTGCTTTCTCCACATGAGTTGTCTATCGAGAAAGTTAAAGTCAGTCAACCATGGTAGTGGTTCTGGCCATCATGAACAGTGGTATCATGCATGAGAATATGTGATTGGTTGTTAGATTATCATTGCGCCACCAAATATGTGACGAAGGAAACAACACGGCAAGGACGGTCACATGTCTGAATGAATCAAGTCTGTGTCCAATAACTTAGTGGGGCCTATGAACCAAATCTGACCCTATTCCTTATTTCAGTGGAAGTGGTTGCACGGAATGGAACGCAATTCACAAAACCGCAAGGTGCTCGTGCGCGCTCCTGAGATCTCTGTCTAGCTGTGGTTATTGAAAATGTTTTCAATAATTTACCCTGATATCACAACAGCATGAACAATAGCAAAAGGCTTCCGAAAGAAAAAAGTTTTCAAATTGTTTATTTAATTGAAACCACAATATGTGGTCTGAGGCTTTGAGTCTTGGCTAAAAGTCTATATAAATAAATAATTTTACATGAGGGCGAATTGAAAAAATATCTAAACAAAACTCATTTGATAACAACCAGAGGGCAGAAAACTGGACTGTTAGCCTGAAGGGAATATTTTCAGGAGATCACAGCCATTGAAAATGCACAAAAGTTTGCATATTTAATTTAACATAAAAAATGAACTAGCAAAAGAGTCAAAGAAGTATGAGTTAATTGATGAATGAAGCTTGAATGCTGGCTGTGTGGATGCTAGTCCATTATGAAGAGAGGTTGTTGATGGTCGAATGCATTGCTGAACGAGTGGGCAGGAAAGTTTGTTATTCCAGTGTTACGTCTAGCCCGCTGTAGCTCTTTTACCAATAGGAAGCGGAGTCGTTCTTCCACCAATCAGACATAGCTATCATAGCTATTTAGACGTGACATATTGGCATGACATAACATGTATTATTTCCCACACTATAGGCTTTATTTGTCATTACATTGTCATTACATAATGAATTATTTTCATATGTATTGAACCACAATTGATGATCAATATGCACAATATTATAAGTATTATTATGCACAATATTAGCATATTATGAATATATTTTACTCATCTATTTATTTGTGTTGTTATAATTATTTTAATGCATTGTTATTTTGGAATATATTTCACTTTTTCAGTTTTTCCCTTTTTTTGTGCTAATATTCCTCTCCTCTCCCCAGAGCCCGTTGAACACTGTTGAAGACCTCTCGGCCCTCTCGGTTCTATGAACATGTTTCAGACCGTGCCTGACACTTCGTCTTACGTCAAGGTAAGACAACATCGTCTCTTCGAGCAGGTCATTTTGGTGGACGTTCTGGGTCGTCCCTAATTTTATATTCATGAGGATATTTTGCGAATAATTTGCATCTGCTTGTCATTTTTAAAATCTCTATCGGTATGCCTACCCTACGCCTAATATGAGAGGTATCAATAGGTATCATATCAATTAAATCTTGGCACAATTGCCTCTCTCTATTCCATTGTTGTTATCATGTTATAACCGTTCTGCAGAATAGTCCTGTATTCAAACATTGTATGGTAGTCTACTGTATAATGTGATTCTGTTAATCTGTCTGGACATCAAGACTGATTTAATCTCTTTGCCTTCAGTGCGGGACCGGTATAGCGCATTATTATATTCGACATCATGCAGTTTTTGTTCTCTCTCCGCCACAGTCTCAAAGAATGTAAACAAAGCAAATAGTGGACATCTGGTTTTCACGTTTAAAACTCTGTGCATTGAATCACATGGTACAGCGTGTAATTCTTGCAAGCGGACAATATATTGGCCTTGGGACGATTTGTTTGAAACGACATATGCATTCCCATTGTTAATCTTATATCCTACATTAAACTGCACAATCTTGGACATGCCATAATCTGACTTTAGGAAACTATCAGTGTACGTGCAGTCGTCATGTTTTATGGGAATGTGTTGTGTGAGTGTATATACCTTGTCATTGTTCTGCCTGTTGAGTGCTCATCATAACACATTAACATTTCCGCAGGCTATTATGTGAGTCAGGCTGTTTTAAAATAATATTGGAAATGTGATGCCATATCTTTCATAGATCATTGGTTGAAGACCAATTGCATATAGGCGGAGCATGTATGCTTATGAAAATGAACAATTGTGCTTAGTCAAGCCATTCATAATATCTTTATAATCCAAATATTCCAAGAGTGACTTGTTATGTTTTGGCGACTTATTTGCCTTTGCATATAAGGGCTCTTTTCATACAGTCATAACGTTTGTAGCGCTCTGCAGAAATACTTAATTTTCACTGGCCACATTGCTTGAGTCCTCTGAACAATCTCCGATTTGTTTTGGGAGACTTGAACAGCAAGGAATGTTTGAGGAGAGAATGTGTTTTGAAATTACCCTTTCTGCTCCCTAAATAAGACAAAACGGCAATGACTAGGAAACCAATCCAAGAACCTGTGCAAAGTACTCTTTGGTTAACCACTGAATGCTTAAGATTCCTTAAGCAACCCACATTTCAGACAAAGTAGGTCAGGTCAATGAATATCGCATTGCCCTCGTTTTAATCGAAACCTTCATTTAATTATTCTGCATTTCGGGGCAAGATATTGGTTAGAATGTGAACCAGGCACGCCTCAAGGCACATTTTAAATAAATATGCTGCTTCATTCAAGCGAATCCATGGTCTAGCATTTGTTTTGTTTGGTTAAGGCCAGGCGAGACTCGAGCTCTCCAATAAAAATAAATCTCAAATTAATTATGGCCCCGAGCAAGGGACCAGACAGTTAGGTCTTGTATGCTGCAGTCCCCGCTTTTCGCCCTGAGTATTTTACTAGTTTTTTTTATTTTTGCCGAGAGAGGGAAGGGGCTTACCAGAACTCTGAAGTCTAATGAACAATCTTACATGGCCTATCCATATCTATGGCTATGCAGGCATAGTGGTTAAAATAATAGGCCAAAAAGGTTTGTCACATAAATTAATTTATAGAAGTGGTTTTTAGTAGGCCTAACGTTAGTTTGTTTGGTCTTTTATGAATTAATATTTGTTCACGAATAATATAAACCAAGGCCTCTTTCAGTAGGCTAATCATCTTGACTAATAATGATGATGATACCTATAATAATACCGGCATAATCATCGCCGTTATAATTTACTCTTGGGTCATTTGGTTACATTATGGAGATGTTTAGGCCTATATAGGCTATTCTTGCGCACTTGTAAGCAAGTGCAGTTGTGAAGTGCTGTAAATTCACGATGAGCAAAAGGGCAACAATTTAAAAACTGAAACTAACCTAAGTAGTATCCACCCACTTCTTGTATTGTCCAATGGAGGAGCTATGGCTTCCCACAGCTCCTGGTAAGAAATGTCTGGCTGTCAAGTTTCAGCGTCAAGCCAGATGTTCTGTGGTTCGCTGTATAAACCAACTTGCATCTGTTTATTGGCCTCCGAAAATGTTTGTTACCACTGTATTCATTATGGCCTTGGCGGGTCCCGGGGTAGCTTTTCTCTCTTAGCATAAACCTGCATGTTTCGTGCGTAATGGCGTGAGTAATTTGATTAGCGATAGCCTAGCTCTTACTTAGTCTTTAGTTTTTTTGTGTGATTTGCCTCGGTTACTGTGCCTCTATGACCAACTCAATCAATATTGCCAGGTGATTTCAGAGTTTGGTCACATTATTCCACAAGTAACCTCAGGTGTCAACAAATCACACAAGATTGTGTTAGCGTTCTACGGGTTATTAGGCATATTGGAAATAGGCCTACTTATATGGTCCATAAAATGACAGTCGTTCACTATTAGGCATACTAGTCAATAGGCTACTTAAAATAATAAACATCTATTATTTTCTAAAAGTTAAGCCGTACCATTGCCCTCTGCTATTGCAAACGGGTCTAACATGGATGGAATCTATAATGAATATTATACCATTACATCATTCGCCCTACTTTTATTTTGAACGAAAATTAACGAAATCCAATACAAAACCAAAACAGTGGAATGTTGAATAAGAAAAAGGTACGGCAACTAAATAGTTAAACAAGGTGTCTCCCTTAATTACACGAAGCTGAACTGGCCTCAGGCAGGAGAAGCCTTGACCCCAAGCAGGATCCAGATGTGGTGGTCTCGAGGGGGCCTCTCCCGCAACAGACCCCCAAGTCGAGAGCAGACAGGCCGGTCCGTCTGTCAGTCGCAGCGGCGCAGGCTCGGTTTGGCCGCTCTGTGGCCTTGCCGCTCCCTCAGGCAGAGCCCTATTGGTCTGGTCACGTTCAGAGCTGGCTCCATGTCTAGCATCTGCGCTGAAATTGTGTCTGAATTGATGAGGGCAATTTCCAAAGGTAGAGGAAAAATGTTTGGGGGTGGGGACAGGGGATGTTTGTCCATGGCTCCAGTAACCTAAGGAAGAAAGTAGTTCAACTATAGCCTAGGCCTAATAATAAATTAATAATAATAATAATAATAATAATAGAAGCCTATGATAATGTAATAACATGTAATAGCAATGTAATAACATCTAATGGGAGTAGGTATACTTCATCATTACATTAATGAAAACCACACACGTTTATTCATGAACTAAACTCCAAACATATTAAGAGAGGGGGTTCCCCTTTGCAATATTTGGAAATATAAGCCTACAATCCATCATAATTCCCTACTGTGTTGGATAGCAGACGCACACGTGTAGAGCGGACCTTGATCTGGGGCGCTGCGTGCTTGGATGTTATTAATGGTGTTTCAGGAAAACGTCACTGAGGCTGGGAAGGCTATAACAAAGAGCATCAACCCTTGCCACAGGTAGTTCAAGTTCGTATTCCTCTTGGTTTGATTTACAGTTCATTTCGTCAGCACTCTCGAGGAAAACATCTGTCTGCTTTGAAAGTGAAACTCTATTTTATGTCTCCATCTCGCAGTGGAAACGCGAATATAAGATGTTAAAAGAGCAGGGGATGAATTAGGCTAAAGTAAAATCAAGAAAAAAATGGACGCATTGCATTAAAAGCAATGAGGAGATTATAAAACATTATGGAATCACATAACAGTCTATACCAGTTTAAATTATTACTTTTTCATTGGCAAATGAATTTAACATAATACATGTATATTGATGGAATTGTTGAAACAAACTCATTCGCCAGTGTCTGTGACGTTTGTATAAAAAATGACACAAATGCAGCCTACATCAACATATGCATAACGCTGGCAACCATTCTGTAAATTTTTCAGAGTAAAAACATTAACAGCGGGGGGAACACGCAATTGTTTTCCCTGCTTATCTCTTTGGGACAAGTATCCTGCTTTTTGGAGCTGCAATGAAGGCAGGGCTTGCAGTGACACACATAGCTTCCTTCTCAAAAGCGGTGACTTCACTTCCCAAATGTAGAGAAAAAAAACCATCCGGTTAACTGTCTCTTTCTCTCTGCGACATATCGGGGGCTGGAATTAATTCAGGAGCGTGTCATGTTTGGAATATTGTTGGGGTTCGCTGAAAATTGCGCAAAATGGACGGAACTATTAAGGTAAGGGTGGAAGACTGGGTGTACGAATTTGTGAGAGCTTTGCTTTTCGGAGTTGCGCCTCCTTTTATCATGAGTTGCTATGTCTGTGAGCAGTAGCCTACAATGTTGGGCAATGAACGGCTTTTTATTTTGCTCCGAAAGCGGTAACCAGATGTCCTTATTTTTTCGTCTTTATCCCGAAGTTGCCCTTTCCTTTAGGAAACTTTGAAAGGGAAAATAAGCTTTGGTTGGATAAGAAACGTTTAGACTCGATATATGCTTTCAATGTTGGAACGAGCGCGTAGATGCACATCTGCAAATCAACAAAGTGCTAATTTTATTCAGTGGAAAGTATGTATTATATAACAAATTGGAGAACAATTATTTGTCTCCAGTTGAAATAGTGTTGGCTAGGGATTACGCAATATGTAGGCGATATATGGCTGTGCGGTTAGATGAACGTGCGTTTCTTTGTAAGGTATGGTGTGTCAAAGATGTGGCTACGCAATTGTGGTGGCACGGTGCCCGGGGATCCTCTCACAGTTCATGGTTGAAAACGTTACTGATGGTGTTTTGGTGGCGTTTATTATTCAGGCTGTACAAGGAAGTAGAATCCATGCGTAAAACCATAGCTTTTTAACGCATATTTTCCGTTGTAAAACGAGTGTTGAACACACATTTTTAATAGCCTTATCAATAGCCAAAA
This sequence comes from Salvelinus fontinalis, assembly GCF_029448725.1. Lineage (NCBI taxonomy): Eukaryota > Metazoa > Chordata > Actinopteri > Salmoniformes > Salmonidae > Salvelinus > Salvelinus fontinalis. Next base: position 26,065,860 of record NC_074697.1, read on the forward strand.
TGTAATTTGGAAATATCACGGAGTGATTTAGAAGCGAAAACTGCGCATCTCCTTCTTGTCATTCATGAATAACAAAAGGCTCACAGTCTTACCTGGGTAGTTATACTTAAATTGAACACAAAAGGTCATTCATAATAGGGAGCGCGCATATTTTAGTCTTGAGGGACGGGTATTTAAGCGCGGTCCTCCATGTATTGAATTTCCAGATGCATGGCCATGCAGATGTTTGATGGTTAGGTCACTGCATTTCGCACCACGGTATTGTGTCTGGACTTTGAGTAGACATAGCCGATTGTCAAATATAGTTATTCTGCTCTTATTTCTAACTAACTGGACTATTATAATACCCATGGAAACGTATCGTTCTGCCAATGTGTTTTCTTTGGATGTTAAAATAAGCGGGGTTGTGGGGTTGAAGTGGCGGCTGGGTGTGGTGTAAGTTTTGGAACAGTATAAGCGTTGACTGCACAGAAAAATTGAATTTATATTAAATCATTTTCACCTGATTGGTTTGTGATTGATTGTTTAATACACAAACATGCACAAATAGAAACATTTAGGCCTTGTGAAATGATTGTTAATATTTTGCTAAATTGTGATGATGTATAACAATGATGACTATATAACAATAATATAACAACAATAATGACTATATTATTATGAATGTATCAGGACTGTGCATGTATCCGTGTGTATATTTGATTGACTACAAACTGTATTCAGACTTTACTCATCAAAAGGGGGGGGGGGGGGGGGGGGGGGGGTTATCGAGCCATGAGAGCTTCCTGTTCTGCACAATCTGGTTTCCTGACAGGTTTCCCTTTCCTCCTCAAACAAAGGGCAGGAATGCCTCCTGAATCGCATGCTGATGCGTGTGTGTGGAGGACACAATAGACGTGTGCAGTCTGGATGGAAGTGGTGTACTGGATACTGGCACGCATCGTGAGGCATTTGTGAGCCAGGCCGTTTGGCTGTAAGGCATCTGTGGTGGCCCAGGCACGTGGCAACTTCCACTGTCACAGTTTCCCAAGAAGAGTTTAGGAAGACCTGTTAGTTTATGAATGAGGGTTGTGAACAACACTAACCTATGTTGAGTTGATAATGGCATCATATGGTACCACATAATTATTAATAAGTACTGTAAATCATTTAGGGAATGCAAGACTTGGAGTGCCTTTCTTTTTGTTCCCAGTGAATATTATTTTGTAGGCTACTTGAATAGCCTACGTGGGAAGGGATGTTAGCACAAGATGTTCAGGAGAGAAGAATGTAGATCAATGAATGTAGATAAATGAACTGTATCTCTGTCGCAACCTTACCATTGGCAGTGTGTGTGTTCCACATTGATACAGAACACACATTTCAAATAGACTCAGACTGGTGTGTTATATTGTCTGTTTGGAAGTGCATACACTCACATTATTTTTAAAACCTGTAATCTTGATAGGCACATGCTGATATGTCAGTGTAAATGTAACGTGCAACAGCCATAACAGCAGAGCTGCCCTTATCAGGAGACATTGAGACATTCCCTCACTGCTCTCAACATATCATCCCCAGACCAGGCTAGCTTCTGTATAGACTTCTCTGATAGGGCATATGGCTACCAGACTGCTAGTGTGCAGCTATGATGGTTTGACTGATGAAATCACTGGCACATCTGTCCAACTCTGAGGGCATTATCAGATGCTGTCACAAAGTATCATCCATCCAGCCCTCCCAATTAATGGCCTCAAAAGCTGTCACCTTGGTAAGTTTAGAACCGTTGGCACATCACAGACACATAGTCAGTGTTAGTGAATGTACATTGAAGCATTAGTTTGCTGGAATGCACTGTACTTACTGTATGTGAATATGCTGTATTATTCTGATTAGTGGTGAAGATAGAAATCCCCATCCCGAGATTAGACATCTCAGGAGATGAGTACACAGGCTGTAAACAGCAGACTGGCCACTGCATGTATCACTGCAACTCTGCTTCACTTTTTCACTTGTTAGGACTCATTGGCTCCGGTTAAGGGCTTGTAGTAAGTAAGCATTTCACCTGTTGTATTCGGCGCATGTAACAAATACAATTTGATTCGATTTTTGAAATCTAGCCTTTGTAGCCTTTTTGATCCATGTTTGCTATTTCGTGAACAGTCAGACGTGTTTTGATGCGTACATACAGTACTTTGTTCTTCGACGGTGGAAGAACTGTGCTAATGGCAAATCTTTGTCTTGATCTAGGATGTTATCTTTGAAAATATCTATAATCCCTCAGGATTACAGATATCTGTCTAATCTGTGACATCAGATGCTACCAGATCAGATGTGTGTCAGACATGAGCCTAATCCTTGAAACAGCTTAACTGTAATGACTCTAGATCAGTTTGTCTCTGTTGCTGCTGCTTTGTTTCACTAAAATGTGTCATTGGCAGATCTGAGGCAAGGTAGGCCTCACCAGCTCCTTCATTCATAGTAAACAGAAGTTTTAAAACTGATTTAGCTAAAAGGCTGCCACAGTCTATACAGGCAGAGCCGTTTACCTGTATATCTCATAAATAGTGTACATCTCTTTGGCTCTGTGTATAGGTTGTTGTATGTCAGATCATTGGAATAGCAAGTATTGTATTCCCATTAGCCCATATACATCTCTGGCAATGATAGATCTGATATATTTTCCATGCATCAGTTACCAGACATGAGACAGAACACGTGGACACAGACAGAGGAGAGTTCCAGTGGAGCTACTGTAGAACTGACCCCCTTGCTGTTCCTGTTGATTCTTCAGCTGCTGTTCCTTCTCTGTGGAAGGAAAACGCAGACTAGATCTTGTTGTGCGTAGTAGTCATCAGGACTTTAGTCATGTTTGAAGTCATGGTAACATCAACAGGAAGCTGTAGTTGCTACATGGGCCCAATCACTGTATACACAAACCACTTAGGATGCCAGATTGCGATATGACACATAACTGCACATAATTACTGTAAACAAAATGTATCTACAACAAGTGAGAGATTGAAGTTGTGAGATCACAGGTTCTCTCTGTTGTTCTAGAGGTGCCCCGCTATAACCTGTTCCTCCTTTGACCTGCAGGAGGCACTGTCAGTGGTGAGTGAAGACCAGTCCTTGTTTGAGCCTCCTTACGCTGCTGCTGCCCCTCTACCCAAGACAGACATGACTGCATCTGGCACACAGGACTACGTCCAGCCCCACAAAATCCACCCATTACCCCCTCAGCAAGAGTGGATTAACCAGCCAGTCCGAGTGAGCGTCAAGAGAGAGTATGACCACATCAATGGATCCAGGTATGTTCAGCAGTATGCACAGTCCATCTCACTAGACTCCAGCTCTTATGTCTTGTCGCTGTATATCTTTGTCTCTGCTGATTTGAGTTGATGTTCCCTAGATTAGTCTATATTCAAAAGGATAGTTGATCATAACAATTGCTTGTGCACAGTTAAATATGATTTTTGTCCACCTTCTACAGAAAGTGAGCTGTTCGTCTACCACTAACTCACCTGACACTTAAATTTCATTGGGCTATCTCAAGCTCTGCTCCATTGGCCCTGTGGTTGGTCTATATTGCAAACCATTTTCATCTGCTTAGAGCCAATATAAAGATGTCTTGTCTCTCGCTGACACTGACACTGTGTGTCTGTGCAGCAGGGAGTCCCCAGTGGACTGCAGTGTGGGGGGTAAATGCAATAAGCTGGTGGGTGGCAATGACACATCTCAGATGAGTTACGGAAGCTACATGGACGAGAAGAACGCTCCGCCCCCCAACATGACCACCAATGAGAGGAGAGTCATCGTCCCCGCAGGTAACAATGACTTCTATAATATAAACCACATGGTATTTCTTTATAATGAATGAAAATCACATGTTGTTTTTTCTTTATTTCCGATGTTATTAATTGCTCAATACCTAGACCTATAAGTACTATGACTTTACATTCCAGGCTGTGAGAAAGGTTTATTTCTTAGTCGTTTTTCTTCCTAGTCAAATGGAGGGCCTATAAACATGCTATTAATTGGCATACATTTTCTGATGTTGTAGAGATGTTTTTATTAGCCCCGGATGTATTTAGCTGGGTCACGGGTGAAGGCTCTTTGATGCTTTTGTTAGTAATGTTTTAGCTTGCTCATGGGAGTATGACTAAAACACAAGCAACAGAGGTCTGTTCAGTCAAAGAGCTCTTTACATTGGCAAATTGATTCACATATTACAGAGTATTATTTATGAGGGATAAATGCTTTGGGAAACACTCTCTGTCAGTCTTGGAAGAGATTGATGGTATATCAGATATACTGTAGAATAGATGCAGGTGTATGATTTCACTCCAACAAAGTATTACATAGGCTACACAATCTGGGAAAGGATGGGTCAGATACATTCATTGAAATATGGATGAATGAATAGCTAGATAAATAAACAAGTGAAAATAACGATTGGGTACATTAGCCATAATTTGGAAATAATTATGAGACCAAAACTTGAAATGCATTCTCAATCACAGTGAAAAGAGTAGATTGTCCCGTGCTGTATACACTGCCTCTGTCTTCTTGTATTTCTCCAGATCCGTCGCTGTGGTCTCAGGATCATGTCCGCCAGTGGCTAGAGTGGGCCGTCAAGGAGTACGGCTTGCTGGAGATGGACACGGCCATGTTCCAGAACACAGACGGCAAGGAGCTGTGTAAGATGAGCAAGGACGACTTCCTCCGACTGACCACCATGTACAACGCTGAAGTCCTGCTCTCTCATCTCAATTACCTCAGAGAAAGTAAGTTCTGGCAGCCATTTGAATTGATCTATACAGAACAAAAATATAAACACATCATGCGAAGTGTTGGTCCCATGTTTCAGGAGCTGAAATAAAAGATCAGAGAAATGAACGTATTTCTCTCAAATTTTGTGCACAAATTTGCTAACATCCCTGTTAGCGAGCATTTTTCATTTGCCAAGGTAATCCATCCACCTGACAGGTGTGGCATATCAAGAAGTTGATTAAACAGCATGATCATTACACAGGTGCACCTTTTTCTGGGGACAATGACAGGTCACTCTAAAATGTCCAGTATTGTCACACAACACGATGCTAGAGATGTCGCAAGTTTTGAGGGAACGTGCAATTGGCATGCTTTTTGTCAGAAATGTCCACCAGAGCTGTTGCCAGAGTATTGAATGTTCATTGCTCTACCGTAAGCTGTCTTGTTTTAGAGAATTTGGCAGTATGTCCAATCGGCCTCACATTCGCAGACGTCGTGTGGGCGAGCGTTTTGCTGATGTCAACGTTATGAACAACGTCTTCTCCCAAGTGGCTCAGTGGTCTTAAGGCACTGCATCTCAGTGCTAGAGGCGTCACTACAGACCCTGGTTCAATCCCGGGCTGTTTCACAACCGGCTGTGATCGGGGGGGTTTGGCCGGGGTAGGCCGTCATTGTAAATAAGAATTTGTTCTTAACTGACTTGCCTAGTTAAATAAAGGTTATGTATGTATATATATATATGAGCAGCTTGCCCCATGGTGGGGGTATGGGCAGGAATAAGCTACGGACTATGAACACAATTGTTTTTTATCGATGGCAATTTGAACGCACAGAGATATCGTGATGAGATCCTGACAATGCCTATTGGCATGCCATTCATCTGCTGCCATCACCTCGTTTTACCATGATAATGCACGGCCCCCTGTATATAATTCCTGAAAGCTTCAAATGTCTCAGTTCTTCCATGGCCTGGATACACACCAGACATGTCATCCATTGAGCATGTTTTGGATGTTCTGGATTGACGTGTACGACAGCATGTTCCATTTCCCGCCAATATCCAGCAGCTTCGCACAGCCATTGAAGAGGAGTGGGATAACATTCCACAGGCCACAATCAACAGCCTGATCAACTCTATTCGAAGGAGATGTGTCGCGCTGCATGAGGCAAATGGTGGTCACACCAGATACTGACTGGTTTTCTGATCCACACCCCTACCTTTTTTTAAGGTATTTACAGTATTTACAGATGCATATCTGTATTTCCAGTCATGTGAAATCCATAGGTTACATTGACTGATTTCCTTATATGAACTGTAACTTAGTAAAATATTCGAAATTGTTGCATGTTGCATTCATATATTTTTTCACTATATGTCAGTGATGGATCGTGGAGGTGTAGGACTCTAGTTTCTCAATGATCTTTATTCTCAGTGTGGTAACAAACAATGACAGAACAGAAGTTCTCTGTCTCTTCCATTAGCCAGTTTGTACTGCATTCTGACATTGACATACGTCCAATCTCGTTCACCTGGCCATGTGAGAATGCCAGAAAACGTGGTTTACCCGTTTTGAATGTTTTACATTGGTCTTTTGCCTGGATTGGTTTTTCATAAAGAGTAGAGGAGGCTTAAATAGCACAGACATTTCAGTCTCTGTTTCTCAGCGCATCGCCCCTGCTTTTGGATGTGAACAGAGTATGACGAACCAAGGGGAATTAAATGACTCACTGTGTTTTGTCACCATAGTCATCATGTTACAGTCGCCAGACAATGATACAGCCTTACTGGAAAACTGGACCCCATTTCTCCAAAAAGGGCACCCTGCAGGCCTTGGCACATACAGCCTTTGCAGCCATGAGGACTTAAGATTTTTTCCCTGTAGATAACCATCATCTCTGGACTGTAACCCGCTCTCCCTCCACTTAGGATTGCCTTATTCCACATAGGCCACAGAAAGATGAAGCCCAGGTGCATTGCCTCAGGAATCACACGAGCGAGTGAGGCCTATGTGTTCAGCAGAGCACAGGAAGTTTATCTGTAATATACAATGGAGGCAGCTTTGCTGATTAATTGGAAGGCCTTTTGTACATTACGGCCTAGCATGTTTTGGCAGCGAGACACGACTATAAAGAAACAAGGTTTTGCTGCACCAATATGCAAATGAAATCTATAAGCAAGATACCAGGAGGACACGCAGCATCTGGCATCTCGTACAGATTATCTGGACTGTGTACTGTTCTGTGCTGTAGAGTTCAGGATCTGGCATCTCGTACAGATTATCTGGACTGTGTACCGTTCTGTGCTGTAGAGTTCAGGATCTGGCATCTCGTACAGATTATCTGGACTGTGTACCGTTCTGTGCTGTAGAGTTCATGTTTTATAGACATCCACTGCATTTAATGGAGTTGGTGGATGGCCATCACAAAACATACTAAGCCATAATGTTGGAGGCCATCCATAACATCAGTTATTTCAGTAAACCAGTAAATATTTCCATGGATATCCCACCCTCTATGTATGACAGTTATCCTCTGCTGTTTGCACTGTACTGTATAGCAAGAATAGCAGCTGCAAAACGTCAGGACATGGAGAAGGGTGGAGCCCTAATGGTTGACTAATTTTAAAGTTTCTCCTAAAAATCATGATGGGTCTTGCTGTGATGTAATGGGAACTTTATTCTGTGGGTGTCAACAGTTTTCTCTGTGCTGTGCGTGGCGTCTGGGCCCAGGGAATGGGGATGGCTGCTGTGAGTATAACAGCCCCATTGTGTTACAATGCAGCATGGACTGGAGGCACTGTGTGTCTGACTGACCGCCGCTGGGCCCTCTTACTCTCCGCAGAGCAGTTTTCATTAGGAATGGTTGCCGCGGGACTTAGCCTGGCTTAGGCGTCCGGTACTGCGGCTCTACCCCCGCCACCATTCCTTTGATTTAGTTGTTGTGTGTTTTGGAAACAGAAGAGATGCTTCGGAATCCTCCGCTCGGGTATTGAAATTGCTTTGGACTCCTTCCCAAGCCAGGAGACAAATGCTCTCTCTTCGTCCCGTGCCTGGCTGACCAGTGGCAGGCCTTTTGAGAAATGAGCAGCATTAGGACGTATATTGACGCGGGGCGGTGAGCTCGCGTTGAGGTGGGAGGAACTGTGTTAGTAAATGCACGACGTCGGAAGAGGGTGGGGAGTTTCCAGGGTTTATCCTAACCTCAGGGCCGCAGATTTGAAACTGAAGCCGATCTCTTCCCCCTGCAGCACAAACAAACACAATCACAGACATGGAGCTAGCCCGTCCAGAACGCAGACCTCTGGCTTCACTCACGAGGAGAGGTGGAGCGGGGCTAAGCTCTCGGTTCCGATTCAGACACACATACACAAGGAGAGGGAGAAGCAGGCCCTGGAAGTTTTTAGTGATTACAGGCCGTCTGATGCCTCACCCTCTCCCGTCCACCGCCTCTCCACTCTCCTCCCAACTCCACCACGGTCTGTCCTCGACGAGCTGGAATCATTTCATACACATCTGTTTACATCATGTGTGTTACTTTGGGGTCTGTTTATTGAAACTCTGATTAACATTCTTCAGTGTCATTAAGCTTATTCACTGTAGGCCCGAGCAGGGCAGGGACATTTCCCCTCTCTGCGGCTATACGCTAAGAGTAACAACACATGCCTGTCTGTTATGTCTTAGTCATACATAGGGAGGAATATCATATAGAAGCTCATGCCAGCAAGGCATTCTGCACATATCTGAATCTCTGTCTCCAGCTGCGAACAGTAATAAGGGTGGTTGCCTGTGCATTATTTTGGCCCCATTGTTGGTCACTTATCCAGATTTTCTACGCGATGGCCTCCCATTCTCCAATGTGCTTTCAATTTGGGGCGCAATTTGAGAATTTGTTCAAATTAGTCTGTCAGGGAGGGACTGCGGACTGTTTGCTTTATTGCACCCATGTAGGTCGGTTTGATACCACATGTGCTGGAACGAACCAAGCACAGCACAGTGAAACCTCCAACAAGGAGAGACTGTATCCTCAGACACAGAGACAGGATAAAGGGGGCAGAGAGAGAAAAAGAGAGAATGAAAGAGTGGGAGTTTTTATTGAAGTGCGTGGAAATAGCCTGAAGTGGCTCTGATTGAGTGCCATAGAAGAATAGCTGCATTGCTTTCTTTCCCAGGTGTCCCTGCTCTGGTCTGGTCTGCTCTGTGTGGCTGACTGTGGCTGGAAGGATTTACAGAGTGATAAGTCTGGGCTCCCAGCCTCCCGGGCTGCCTCTGCTCCTGATCCTACTGCTGCTGCTGGTGCAGCCCATTCGAGTGTGGGGACATTCTCAAGCCCTCAATAGTTTATGCAGACCATAAACATCTGGGCTGAAGGCTGCAGAGGAAAAGGAGATCTGGAGTTCTCTCCTTCGCAGCAAGTTACTCCCAATCTCTCTCTCTCTCTCTCTCTCTCTCTCTCTCTCTCTCTCTCTCTCTCTCTCTCTCTCTCTCTCTCTCCTTCTCTTTTTAGGTTTTTATTGAGCTCCTCCTGCATTAGTTATTTCTATTGGCAGATTAGCACTGCAGTGTAGGGATTCAGAGGCCTGGCTGCCTCTGATGTTAGCTGTTAGGTACCATTACACAGCACCTCTGGTTGGTTTGGGTTAGTCAAGGAACTGGGCTAATGTAGTCTAATTACTGGGGTCTCCTAGGCCTCCTTTAAGGGGCAGTGGCCTCACCGCCCGGGTGGGTGCCCTTCAGATTGTTGATGGAGAGAAGGGTATATACATGTTTGAGGCGGTGTGGGACTTGAGAGGGGTTTGTTGATGGAGAAAAGGGTACACATGTGTGAGGGGGTAGCATAGATTTTAGCTTGGTAGGATCAACATCAGGCCAGGGCTCAGCAAAGGTCAATGACGTCTAACCATCTCAGAAGGATGTCTGTCAATATTATGGTGTGTCAAGATGGAGGATGGAGGGGCAGGAAGCGTTTTAGACTCATCATTTATAGAAAAGAAAGAAAACAACTGCTATTGGAGGTATTATGTAATAGAAGTACAGACTTTTGGCAGATGTGGCTCGGTTGGAGGAGGCTGAACATCAGCCAGTCATTCCACTGCGCAGTCAGATTACTGGGATGTGTTTTCGAGGGGGAAGAGCACGTCCAAATAAATACGCGGTTTAGCCAAACCTCCCTCGCCCAAAGTGTCAGTGTTGGCGCTCCCCATTTTCTCTTTCTCCCTCGCTCCCTCTCTCTCTCCCGTCCTTATAATAGCGGTCCCAGTGTTCTCTTTTGAATCTGTTTTCTCAGCAGCTCTGCCTGTCTGGGGCAGCCCCCATGTGGAACCCAGTAGGGCAGTAGTTAACCCTAACCCCGTCTCTCTCTCCCTACTACTTTTTACTATTCTCTCTCTCACCCTGGAGATGGGTCGGTGCCGTGCCTGCCCTTGGCGCTTACACTGAGAGTGTGGAATAATTTTTGTATGGGGAGCTGCGTTTGATTGCTGTGCAGGGACCCTGCCTCACACAATGCTTCCCCTGTTCACCAAGCCCCAGGTCCAAACCAGGGCCAGAGCCTTGGGGGTGGCGTGGGCTGGGGTTGTGCGGGTTGGGGTGGGGGTTAGAATATGTGTGTAAAGCCCCCCGCCTCCCTCCGCCAACCCGCCAAAAAAACAGACCCCAGGTCTGCATTGCTGTGGGCCCCCCCATTCCCCTCACCCTCCAAAATGAGCAAAGGCATCCTGCATTCCCAAGCTGTAGCCTATACTGTTATTCATCTCTCCGTCTCCTGCTCATTCAGAATAGCTCATAGAGTTCCTTCCTAACCAGCAACTCCCAATAGTAGTAGTCTTTGTCTTAAATGTTACACTCCCCATAGTAGTACTAGTACTGGTATTTTCCCAGTGCATTTTTGGTCTGTTTTTCCACTCTGATTTATGCGTCGGGGCAGCTAAAGTTAAGAGAGCATTTTGGTGCCGCCCAGGGTGCCTGTGTAAGCAGAGGAATGCAGAGCACAGTTCTGCTCCATAAGGTAAAATGAAAAGCTAGCCATTATGCTATTATAAATAGTCTTGGTTTCTGGACTTTAATAGTCAGGAGGTTTGTGGTGGAATTGTTGACTCAGCACAGCATTCCGAGTTCAAAGGATTACATATAAAAATATTGCTGGGTCGATTCTTTAATGGATAGAATGGATTGATTGTTTACAATGTACCATGGGCAGTTTTTAAGTATACTTTTAAGAGGCATCTCAAATTAAAGGAAATTGAGATCTACCTACACTAATCAAGGATCTTCTTACTGCCACCTACTGGGTATTGGCCAGTGTTACTACTCACAGTTAATATCATTGTACACTGCACACCAAACATTAGAAACACCTTCCTAATATTGAGTTGACTCCAATGCTTCTCATAGTTGTGTAAAGTTGTCTGGATATCCTTTGCGTGGCGGACCATTCTTGATATACCTTTATTGGAAATTATTGAGCGTGAAAAACCCTGCAGTGTTGCAGTTCTTGATGCACTCAAACCGGTGCGCCTGGCACCTACTGCCATACCCTGTTCAAAGGCACTTAAATCTTTTGTCTTACCCATTCACTCTTTGAATGGCACATATACAATCCATGTCTCAATTGTCTCAAGGCTTAAAACCGTTCTTTAACCTGTCTCATCTACCCTGATTGAAGTGGATTTAACAGGTGACAACAATAAGGGATCATAGCTTTTCACATGGATTCACCTGGTCAATCTATGACATGGAAATGTTTTGTACACTCGCTGTATAATGAATAATGAATCATTAAAATTCGTGACTTGAATTTCTATACTATATAACCTATTAGCCAGTATATTTTATTAATCTTGCCCTATGCACAGATAACTGTAAACTTTGAGATCATACAGCTCTGACGTTGTACCCATCTGGCGTGTTGCAGGTAGCTCCTCATTATCCTACAACACTCCATCTCACACGGACCAGTCTCCACGCCTGGCTGCCAAAGAAGGTAGGACAGCATTATCTTCCAAAACCTTACTGCTAATGTTAAATATGGGCAACAGTTTTCTATTTCAGAGGTGTTTTTATAGAGGACTATGTTTCCTTAATTGAAGAGAGCCAGGTATATTCTGAAAGAGTGAGAGAGAGAGAGCGAAAGAGAGAGAATGTGAGAGAGGACAAGAAAGAGTGTTCTCATTTAGCACGATTATTTAGCCAAAACAATAGAGCTGCAGCACGCGCCGCTCTGTCTGCCAGCCCCTCAGCGCACGGTGGTGTCAGTGTGAGTGCCAGTTCCCTCTCTGCTGCCACAGAGGAGAACCGGCCCAGGTCCTGGCAGCACCAAGTAGAGAGAACAGCTATTGACAGGTGTATCTTTTGTACAGGGGAATAATATCAGGCAGCGCTACCCCAGTCTGTGCTATTCATGGCCTACCTGCACATGGAGGAAAGCGAGGGCCACCTTACAATGGAAGGGAATTAGCAAAACAAAAGGCATGCCGTGGCTAACCTCCCCATCCACAGGGGGAGATAAAGGAGGATAGGGTGGGGGGCTCAGCGAGGTAGCACGTCTAAATAAGGTCATTTTTGTGGAGAGGTTTACTTAAAGGACAGGTGGTTCAGCCACAATGTAAACAGAGAGAAGGAGACAAAAAGGGAAATGAGTTGTTTTTGTTGTCACAACTTTGACTCAATCTAAGAGGGAACACGTGGTGGTAGGGAGGAACGTTTTTTTGCCGGTTGATGTGTGTATTTGTACAGGTTTTGGAGGGCAACTGTTACGCTGAGCGTTATAGGGCACTGTTCATTGTTTTAACATGTAGATTAGCGTTCTGTGTTGCTTGGTGTTGATGAGACATGTTCATTCTCTCTGATCAGATACACTGATCAGTCTGGAAGACAGGTTTTTTTGCAGACAGCTAAAATGTGACTTTATGGTCCATAAATAACTCTGAATGATTTTTACATAACTAGGCAAGTCAGTTAAGATCAAATTCTTATTTACAATGACGACCTACCCCGGCCAAACCCTAACCCAGACAACGCTAGGCCAATTGTGCGCCACCCTATGTGACTCCCAATCACGGCCGGTTGTGATACAGTTTGGAATCGAACCAGGGTCTGTAGTGACGCCTCTAGCACTGAGATGCAGTGCCTTAGACCGCTGTGCCACTCTGAGGAGACACTTTGTCAAAAGAGCATTTGCACTGACATTTATCAAATCAGATTTTATTTGTCACATGCTTCGTAAATGACAGGTGTGGACTAACAGTGAAATGCTTACTTACAGCCCTTCCCAGCAATGCAGAGGGAAAGAAAATTGAGAAATAATAGAAAAGTAAAACACATGATAATAATAAAAGTAATAATAGACACACAACTTGGCTATATACAAGGGGTACCATTACCGAGTCAATGTGCAGGGTTATGAGGTAAGTGAGGTAGATATGTACATGTACAGTGCATTTGGAAAGTATTCAGACCCCTTGACTTTTTCAACATTTTGTTACGTTACAGCCTTATTCTAAAATTGATTAAATAAAAACATGTCCTAATCAATCTACACACAATAGCCCATAATGACATCACAATAGCCCATAATGACATCACAATAGCCCATAATGACATCACAATACCCCATAATGGCAAAGCGAAAACAGGTTTTTAGAAACTTTTGCAAATGTATTACAAATAAAAAACAGAAATACCTTATTTAAGTAAGTATTCAGACCCTTTGCTATGAGACTTGAAATTGAGCTCAGGTGCATCCTGTTTCAATTGATCATCCTTGAGATGTTTCTACAACTTGATTGGAGTCCACCTGTGGTAAATTCAATTGATTGGGCATGATTTGGAAAGGCACACACCTGTCTATATAAGATCCCACAGTGGACAGTGCATGTCAGAGCAAAAACCAAGCCATGAGGTCTTAAATGAAAGAAGTTTGGAACCACCAATACTCTTCCTAGAGCTGTCCATCTGACCAAACTAAGCAATCGGGTGAGAAGGGCCTTGGTCAGGGAGATGACCAAGAACTCAATGGTCCCTCTGTCAGAGCTCCAGAGTTCCTCTGTGGGGATGGGAGAACCTTCCAGAAGAACAACCATCTCTGCAGCTCTACACCAATCAGGCCTTTATGGTAGAGTGGCCAGACGGAAGCCACTCCTCAGTAAAAGGCACATGACAGCTTGGAGTTTGCCAAAAGGCACCTAAAGAACTCTCAGACCTTGAGAATCAAGATTCTCTGGTCTGCTGAAACCAAGATTTAAGTCTTTGGCCTGAATGTCAAGCTTCACATTTGGAGGAAACCTGGCACCATTCCTACGGTGAAGCATGGTGGTGGCAGCATCATGCTGTGGGGATGTTTTTCAGCGGCAGGGACTGGGAGACTAGTCAGGATCGAGGGAAAAATGAACGGAGCAAAGTACAGAGAGAACCTTGATGAAAACCTGCTCCAGAGCGCTCAGGGCCTCAGACTGGGGCAAAGGTTCACCTATCAATAGGACAACGGCCCTAAGCACACAGCCAAGACAACGTAGGAGTGGTTTCGGGAAAAGTCTCAGAATGTTCTTGAGTGGCCCAGCCAGAGCCCAGACTTAAGCCCGATCAAACATCTCTGTAAAGGCCTGAAAATAGCTGTGCGGAGGTGCTCCCCATCCAACCTGACAGAACTTGAGAGGATCTGCAGAGAAGAATGGGAGAAACTCCCCAAATACAGTTGTGCCAAGCTTGTAGCATCATACCAAAAAAGACTTGAAGCTGTAATCGCTGCCAACGATGCTTCAACAAAGTACTGAGTAAAAGGTTGAATACTTATGTAAATGTTATATTTCAGTTTTTTATTTTTAATACATTTGCAAAAATTTCTAAAAACCTGTTTTTGCTTTGTCATTTTGGGGGTAGATTGATGAAGAGAAAAAAAACGATTTAATCAGTTTTAGAATAAGGCTGTAACATAACAAAATGTGGAAGAAGTCAAGGGGTCTGAATACTTTCCTAATGCACTGCAACAAGGAATAAAGTGACAGATAGTGAACAGTAGCAGCAGCATATGTTATGAGTCAAAAAAGTAATTGCAAAAAGGACCAATGCAGAGGTTGCTATTTGGTTAACTATTTAACTACATTTTTTTGCAGTCTTATGGCTTGGGGTAGAAGCTGTTCAGGATCCTGTTGGTTCCAGACTTGGTGTGTCAGACCCACCTAAGCCCGTGTTAGTGTCTGTGAGATGAAGTACATATCCTTTAGATGTGGACTGTGAAGTCACCGCCATATACAGTACATGAGAACAGGTTGCAATAACACTGATAGTCTGGCTCACAGGAAAAGGGCATATCTAGCTGGGAAGAGAGGAAGAGACTAGGCTGAGTTCCACTGTTCTCACCCTGGTTCATATCATCATGGGCGTGCTCGATAAGATACTTTATGTTTCTGTACGATTTTATTTTGGGTTTTCTAGACAATAGACATAGACAAAATACATGATCGATAAGATTCTGCAGTGTCACCTCTGACCCCTTCTTCCTGGTTCTCAGTGGCAGGTATTTGGACTGGCAGATCCAGCAGGTCAACTCCCCTCAACAACATTTCCCCAACACAGAGAAGTGGTTTCTATTATAGGCCACCATAATAACAGTGCTCCTTCTTCTCCTAATACAAACTCAGTCACAGCCCAAATACCATTAAAGCCTTTTGCTTCAAGAAATGCCCGTATTGAGACTTTTATCAACTTTCTATCGCCAGATGTTCACAGTCATATTCCTGTAGAAAAGGGTCACATACCATCTCAGCTCTCTCAGGGTATAGTAAGCACCGTTATTCAGCAGGAGACCTCCAAATCTTTTCCAGACTGTCTGATGTAAAAAGCAATGTTATGAATAAAAGTGAGCATATAAAACATGGAATGCAGCAGCCATGAAAAGTGTGTGTTCATGTGCTTGCTTGCATGTGTGTTGCGCTAAAGGGTACAGGGTGATAGTTTGGAGATTCAGTGATGTACCACATGGCTCCTCAGTGGTCACAGAGAGGGAAGCTTTAGCGATTGATGGGCTATTCTTTGTCTTTTATCTTTCCCTCTATGGCCTCCCAAGTGGAGGACTGCTGATTTACATTGGTTGTATAGCCAAGCATACATACAGTACTCTATCCATTGTATGTACATTGTGTCTGCTAAAGCTTGGCAGCTGCCTCTTCCTCATATAGTCAGCTCTTTTCCTTTCTCACACAGATGGCTTTTAAAGCACCTGTATAAAAAGCCCTGCTTTGTCTGAGTCTGTCTTTGGCTTAGACTGTGGGTTAAAAGCGGTCCATGACTATGCTTCTCTCTCGTTGGTGCTCAGCCCTTGTTTTGAATAGCTGGTCTGCAGTCAGGTCTCCCAGGAGGAGCAAGCATTGCACCACACCCCAGCCCAGAGTGGAAACTGGCTCTACTCAGAGAGGGCCTGGAAAAAGAGGGAGAGAGGCTCCGATGTGCCATACTTCTGGGGTGTCTGTTGAGTTTGCATGGCTGACTGTATTCCTGACGTGGTGTGCTCATCTGGACTCTGGTCGTCCTTCCCAGTCTGTCTGCCTGGCTTCCCCCTTTCCAATCATCTCTTCTCGTTTCCTCTCTTCTCCTTTCGTACCCTCTCCTCCCCTCTCGTCTCCTCTTCTGCCCTTGAGCAAGGCAGTTAACCCCCACAACAACTGCTCCCCGGTCGCAGATGAAGTGGATGTGGATTAAGGCAGCCCCCCGCAACTCTCTTATTCAGAGGGGTCGGGTTAAATGTGGAAGACACATTTAGTTTGAAATCATCCAGTTGACTAAGTATTCCCCTTTCCCTTCCTTCCCTTCCTTCCCTTCCCTCTCATCTCCTCACCTCTCGTCTCCTCTCGTCTACTCTGCTGAATGGTGCCCCACTTAGGTCTCATGTCCACCCCTGTCCTTCTGGTCTGACTCAGACCCTAATCGAATCAGGAATAGGAACTTCCCCACTGTCTATAGTGGTGAACCCTTAATATGAGGATATTTCAGGGATGTGACCCTCTCTCATGTCGAAAGGCTACATAGTGGAGCCGAGTGTAGTCTATCCAACCACCTCCTCCGCTCTTTATCAGACAGTAGCGGGATACAACGCCATTGTTTTCTTTTCACATTCCAACGTTGTGTTTCGTCTGTCTGGGTCTCTTGAGTTTCTCACTCTCTCTCTCTGCCTCTCTCTCTCTCTCTGTATCTGTCTCTCGCACTCTCTCTCTCGCTCCCCCTTCTGTTTGTGACCCTTCTCTTGGAAGGAGGTAGCCCCTGTGTGTTTTTTCACAGAGGAGGGGGGACGGAAGAGGGGAAAAAGGGCTAGTAAAACAAAGAGAGGTTGTCTGCAGGCAAGGCAAGCAGGAAACGCAACTCTCCGAGGACTCTCCCCCAGTCGTTGCTACTTGGCTATCCCACCAGCCCACTGCAGATTGGACCTGACAGCCTCTGCTGAGCGACGGCCGCCCAACTGTTATTCCTCTCTCACTCTCTCTCACTCTGTCTCTCTCTCTCACTCTCTCTTCTCTCACTCTCTCTCTGTCTTCTCTCGTCTCCCTCCCCCTCTTTCTCTACCACTCCACCCAGCTCCCTCCATCCTACCCCAGGCCGATCCGACAGAGAGAGAAAAGAGAGACACACTCTTTGTTTAATTCTTCCAGGTTCAGGCCCATTGAGCCAACTCTGGGGTTAATAGTTTAAAATGCAGAAAGAGTGAGATGTTCATAAGATTTATTTTTAGGGAAATGTTTCTGCTGAAGGACGGTTTTATAAAGCATAAACACACATGAGCAAAAGGAAATAAGTTGAAATAACATCCTGTGAAAGTGTGATTAAATACACCGTTTGTAATTATTTTTTTGCAGATATGTAATTTATGTTAGACAATAAAACATGTTCTAGTGACATTGCTTCTTAGAAAGCCTGATTTTTTTTCTATTACAGCTTTAAATCAAGTTTGTGGTTGAGAAGTACTCAACACTAAAGTAGATGTGCGTTTTGATTTATTCAATGTTGGTTGAAGTAAACCAGTGGAAGGTCTGCATTTCCAAATGTTTGTTTTATAAGAAATTACATGTTTCTGACCACAAGAGGGCAGTGTTGGATAATGTTTTGAGAAGCCATGACATAGCTCTCAACCAGTTGTAGATGCTGAGGTCACTGATGAGTCAGAGGGAGCTAGTGGTGTCAAGACCTCCTGTAATAAGTGGGTATCAGCATCACCACAGTCAAGCATGTTAAGTTCTAGCTGTCCCATCGGCTGCATATGTAGCGTGACAAACACACTATGATTTAGAGCCTTAAGTCTTCACGTTAGACACCTGCTGTGTCTCTTAACTGCATGTTGAGCTCAGCAGGGGCTTATATGAGCACCACTTATGTGACCAAACATAAAAACAGTGGTGACATTAAAAATATTAATGTAGTCATGATGGAAGACTAGTAGGACATTACATCAGCTATATGTAATATTAGTAAGACATTAAGTCAGCTATATGTAATATTAGTAGGACATTATATCAGCAATATGTAATATTAGTAAGACATTATATCAGCTATATGTAATATTAGTAAGACATTATATCAGCTATATGTAATATTAGTAAGACATTATATCAGCTATATGTAATATTAGTTGGACATTATATCAGCTATATGTAATATTAGTAGGAAATTATATCAGCTATATGTAATATTAGTAGGAAATTATATCAGCTATATGTAATATTAGTAAGACATTATATCAGCTATATGTAATATTAGTTGGACATTATATCAGCTATATGTAATATTAGGAAATTATATTAGCTATATGTAATATTAGTAAGACATTATATCAGCTATATGTAATATTAGTAAGACATTATATCAGCTATATGTAATATTAGTAAGACATTATATCAGCTATATGTAATATTAGGAAATTATATTAGCTATATGTAATATTAGTAAGACATTATATCAGCTATATGTAATATTAGTAAGACATTATATCAGCTTATGTAATATTAGTAAGACATTATATCAGTTTATGAATATTAGTAGGAAATTACATCTGTTTAATGTAATGTGTGTCTTGCTTCACTGGCTGTTATACGTCCTCCTGTCTAGTGACTCTCTGCATGTGGTACAGTCTTAGTCGGTAACAAAGCTAAATGTCACGGGTGCTATAGTCGTTGCCAGCCAAATGAAGGTGAAATTGCATCTACTTTCAATTTAGATGGGAATGTGCAGTACTGTTTTTGATGCCTTGATGGAGAAAATATGCATCCTATTTTATCTGCACGTCAATGAGATTGATTACAACTGGTAGCAATCCAGGTACCCAGACTGCATTCAACCAGTTGGGAACCTCACAAACGTAAGGCAATTCTTTCCAGTTGCAGCATCTTACAATCATCAACTACTAGATTGTCTATCGTTCTGTTTGTGTGTCAGTTTGTGTGTATTTTCCCCTCCCGTTTGTGGTCACCATGGTGCAACCTGCTCATGAAACTGTCATTTTATCGAAGACATCTTGTTGGTTCCTCTAGTTTTGAGACATAGTTGTATGTCAGATAAACCCACATCACCGTGGCCAGATATCCTGCTGCACAGGGTTTCTTGGACAGGGCTTGGATAGGCAGGCAAACCTTTTTATAGCCAGCTCTTGGCATCACTCCTCTGCCTTATTTCCGTGACAATCTTGTTGCTTGTTTAAAGCCAAGTTGTGTTCCTGAGATGGGTTCGCTTGAAGGTGGGGAGGTAGAGAGCACAGCCTAGAACATACACAGCCACAAACCAAAAAGAGACACTACCACATTTTATTTCAGGACTAGTGTATATTATGAGATGAAGTGGAGGGTTCATCTTCTCGAGCTAGAAACAGTTTATTTCCCACTCGTGTATAGGCTGCTTGGTTGTTTAACAAAACCGACTTGTGCGCAACCATGGGGCAAAAAAGATTGGGTTGGCCTAGATTGTTGACAACATGTAAACTATATTTAGTCTGCAAGGTTTGGGGGTGGGGGCGGTTTGGGGCGGGAGGGGTGTCGAGGGAGAGGTTGTTGTTTTATTCGGGTGGGGGGGTTTGAATGGTTGAGGGGCAGCTCTCACGGAACTGTAGGGGGATCTTGGATGGTTGATGGCCTGGCGGTTGGTAGCTTGGGCCGGTGACCGATAGGTCGCTGGTGGCTCACTGTTTTTGAAAATAAAAAATTAAACAAGATACACTGAGTTAAAACGAGCCACCTACGATTCACCACATGGCAGCTTCTTGTAACTGTTGCTAGCTATCTGACCATTCAGAGTCATAACACCCTACAGCCTTCTGCCTCATCGATGCGTGAGCATCATTTTTGTATACGATGTCAGCCAACCCATCTATAGGATATTAAATGTTAGGAAGTGCAGTAGAGTGTTTAATGTTGACAAATCTCTCTTTGTCGCTCTCTACTTCTCAGACCCCTCATATGATGCTGTACGACGGACTGGATGGTCGAACAATATGCACAGTGGAAAAGGTAAGCATGCGCTTTGCTTTACTGAGTCGCAGAAAGACTTGTAGCCTAGTCACACAAGGAATTAGGACATGGTCCGACCCATCATGCATCATCACATACAGTGCCTTCGGAAAGTATTGAGACCCCGTTACTTTTTCGTTACAGCCTTACGTTACAGCCTTATTGGATTAAATAAAACAATTTCCACAGCAATCTACACGCAATACCCCATAATGACAAAGGAAAAATACGTTTTTTAAAACTTTTTCTTATGCATTAAAAACAAAAAACAGAAAAACTTTATTAACATAAGTATTCAGACCCTTTGCTATGTGACTCTAAATTGAGCTCAGGTACACCCTGTTTCCATTGATCATCCTTGAGTTGTTTCTACAACTTGATTGGAGTCCACCTGTAGTAAATTCAATGGATTGGACATGATTTGGAAAGGCACAACCCTGTCTATAAGTTGACATCACATGTCAGAGCAAAAGTCCAGCCATGAGGTCGACGGAATTGTACTTAGAGCTCGAGACAGGATTATGTTGAGGCACAGATCTGGGGAAGGGTACCATTTCTGCAGCATTGAAAGTCCCCAAGAACACAGTGGGCTCCATCATTTTTAAATGGAAGAAGTTTGGAACCACCAAGACTTCCTAGAGCTGGCCGCCCGGCCAAACTGAGCAATCGGGGGAGAAGGGCTTTGGTCAGGGAGGTGACCACTCTGACAGAGCTCTACAGTTCCTCTGTGGAGATGGGAGAACCTTCCAGAAGGACAACCATCTCTGCAGCACTACACCAATTAGGCCTGTGTGGTAGAGTGGCCAGACAGAAGCCACTCCTCAGTAAAAAGCACATGACAGCCTGCATGGGGTTTGCCAAAAAGCACCTAAAGACTCTCAGACCATGAGCAACAAGATTCCCTGGTCTGATGAAACCAAGATTTTACTCTTTGGCCTGAATGCCAAGAATCACGTCTGGAGGAGACTTGGCACCATCCCTACGTTGAAGCATCGTGGTGGCAGCATCATGCTATGGGGATGTTTTTTTTAGTGACAGGGACTGGGAGACTAGTCAGGATCGAGGCAAAGATGAATGGAATAAAGTACAGAGAGATCCTTGATGAAAACCTGCTCCAGAGCGCTCAGGACCTCAGACTGGGGCAAAGGTTCACCTTCCAACAGGACAATGACCCTAAGCACACAGCCAATTCAACACAGGAGTGGCTTCGGGAAAAGTCTCTGAATGTCCTTGAGTGGCCCAGCCAAAGCTCGGACTTAAACCCGATCAAACATCTCTGGAGAGAACTGAAAATAGCTGTGCAGCAACTCTCCCCATCAAACCTGACAGAGGTTTAGAGGACCTGCAGAGAAGAATGGGAGAAACTCCCCAAATACAGTTGTGCCAAGCTTGTATTTTATAAATTAGCAAACATTTCTAAAAACTCGTTTTTGCTTTGTCATTATGGGATATTGTGTGTAGATTGATGATATACAATTTAATTTAATCAATTTTAGAAAAAGGCTGTAACCTAACGGAATGTGGAAAAAGTCAAGGGGTCTGAATACTTTCCGAATGCACTTTACATTCTTCCATAGCTCATAGAGAGACGTGTGAGAGCCCACTCAACCCAAGCACGCAAGGCAAACCACCAATGATTAAATCCTCAGTCGTCAACCCTGAAATCTGTGAGCTTTAAGAACTTACCCTAGCCACCAGTTACTGGCCTGTTTTCTTTGGAACGGGGCTGACATGCCATTAAGATGTGTACCGTGGTTTATCCATGACCGCCCAACTGGCTTTCTTCCCTCCTGTTTCTTTCCCCTCCCAACCCCTCCCTCTTCAGGCTCGCCGGTGGTCACACAGAACGTGTCCAAGTCCACTGAACAGCCCAGACCTCAGCCAGGTAATGTATTTCACCCTGCTCATTCCTTCCATCATGTGTGTGTGCTCCACTTAAGACAGCCGCAGTTGGTTACACCCATCTCACTAGGATGAGGATCAGCCTAATGTATAGTGATAGATACAGACTTACAGACCTCTCTCTCCACAGATCCTTACCAGATCCTGGGGCCCACCAGCAGTCGACTGGCCAACCCAGGTAGGTACAGGAGGATGTATGAGACCAATCATATATCAGATGTAAACTAAATTTCCCAACATACATTGCTTCATTATGGCCTTGGTGGATTTCTCTCTCAAAAAAATATTCTGCTGAGAATTGTGCACATTTGAATTCTACTTTACTGCATTATTCAGTAAGTACATTCGTGGCCAAACGTTTTGAGAATGACACAAATATTCATTTTCACAAAGTCTGCTGCCTCAGTTTGTATGATAGCAATTTGCATTTACTCCAGAATGTTATGAAGAGTGATCAGAGGAATTGCAATTAATTGCAAAGTCCCTCTTTGCCATGCAAATGAACTGAATCCCCCAAAAACATTTCCACTGCATTTCAGCCCTGCCACAAAAGGACCAGCTGACAACATGTCAGTGATTCTCTCATTAACACAGGTGTGAGTGTTGATGAGGACAAGGCTGGAGATCCCTCTGTCATGCTGATTGAGTTTGAATAACAGACTGGAAGCTTCAAAAGGAGGTTGGTGCTTGGAATCATTGTTCTTCCTCTGTCAGCCATGGTTACCTACAAGGAAACACGTGCCGTCATCATTGCTTTGCACAAAAAGGGCTTCACAGGCAAGGATATTGCTGCCATTAAGATTGCACCTAAATCAACCATTTATCGGATCATCAAGAACTTCAAGGAGAGCGGTTCAATTGTTGTGAAGAAGGCTTCAGGGCGCCCAAGAAAGTCCAACAAGCGCCAGGACCGTCTCCTAAAGTTGATTCAGCTGCGGGATCGGGTGACCACCAGTACAGAGCTTGCTCAGGAATGGCAGCAGGCAGGTGTGAGTGCATCTGCACGCACAGTGAGGCGAAGACTTTTGGAGGATGGCCTGGTGTCAAGAAGGGCAGCAAAGAAGCCACTTCTCTCCAGGAAAAACATCAGGGACAGACTGATATTCTGCAAAAGGTACAGGGATTGGACTGCTGAGGACTGGGGTAAAGTAATTTTCTCTGATGAATCCCCTTTCCGATTGTTTGGGGCATCCGGAAAAAAGCTTGTCCGGAGAAGACAAGGTGAGCGCTACCATCAGTCCTGTGTCATGCCAACAGTAAAGCATCCTGAGACCATTCATGTGTGGGGTTGCTTTTCAACCAAGGGAGTGGGCTCACTCACAATTTTGCCTAAGAACACAGCCATGAATGAAGAATGGTACCAACACATCCTCCGAGAGCAACTTCTCCCAACCATCCAGGAACAGTTTGGTGACGAACAATGCCTTTTCCAGCATGATGAAGCACCTTGCCATAAGGCAAACGTGATAACTAAGTGGCTCGGGGAACAAAAATTCTATATTTTGGGTCTATGGCCAGGACACTCCCCAGACCTTAATCCCATTGAGAACTTGTGGTCAATCCTCAAGAGGCGGGTGGACAAACAAAAAAAAACAAATTCTGACAAACTCCAAGCATTGATTATGCAAGAATGGGCTGCCATCAGTCAGGATGTTAATTGACAGCCTGCCAGGGTGGATTACAGAGGTCTTGAAAAAGAAGGGTCAACACTGCAAATATTGACTCTTTGCATCAACTTCATGTAATTGTCAATAAAAGCCTTAGACACTAATGAAATGCTTGTTATTATGCTTCAGTATTCCATAGTAATATCAGACAAAAATATCTAAAGACACTGAAGCAGCAAACTTTGTGAAAATTAATATTTGCGTCATTCTCAAAACTTTTGGCCACGACTGTACATAATGAGTTATGGGTGTTTGATCAATAGGCTGTTAGGTGTTCAGGGATAGAACAGCTGTTGATTTGACATATGTGTGTGTGTTTCCTGGTCAGGTTCAGGACAGATCCAGCTGTGGCAGTTCCTGCTGGAGCTCCTGTCAGACAGCACCAATGCCGGCTGCATCACCTGGGAGGGCACCAATGGAGAGTTCAAGATGACTGACCCTGACGAGGTGGCGAGGCGCTGGGGCGAGAGGAAGAGCAAGCCCAACATGAACTACGACAAGCTGAGCCGCGCCCTGCGCTACTACTACGACAAGAACATCATGACCAAGGTGCACGGCAAGCGCTACGCCTACAAGTTTGACTTCCATGGTATCGCTCAGGCCCTTCAGCCCCACCCCACCGAGTCCTCCATGTACAAGTACCCCTCGGACCTGGCATACGTGCCCTCCTACCATGCCCACCAGCAGAAGGTCAACTTCGTGTCCCCACATCCCCCCTCCATGCCCGTCACCTCTTCTAACTTCTTTGGACCCACTGCTCCGTACTGGAGCTCCCCTACAGGGGGCATCTACCCCAACCACAGTGTCCCCCGCCACCCCAACTCCCACGTGCCCTCCCACCTAGGCAGTTACTACTAAACCCCACTGCACCGTGACGTCTTCCCCAACCTTCTCTTCCCCCAACCAAACCCACCAGTGCTGATCTGAAACCACAATGAAACCAAACCAACTAAGACCGAGAGAAAGGGGGATTCTCCGCCTGGACCCAAAGTCTGCTCTTAACTGGCAAAATGAAGAAAGCTAACTGAAGAAAGCTAACTGAAGAAAGCTAACTGAAGAAAGCTAACTGAAGGAATGTTTGAAGGATTAAAAAAACTGGATGATCCAAATGGAGTACTACTTATTTACAAGACAAGAGACTGTTTCCATGTTTGTTTTGTTCAGTTTTTCAGTTTGTCTGTGTTTTTTGTGCCATGTGTCCCTTGAAAGCAGCACCCATGGGCCAGTTCACAGTGTCCCCAAAATCTAGACACGTTACCCACACAGACACAGCCTTATCGAGAGACCATAGAGGCTCTCATACCTACTTTGTGCCTGATCACAGACATGGACCCATTCTCTATGTGTCTCTTTCTACATTACCCTCATATGGTAAAGCTCCTGCCTTGTTCCTCGTTCCAGGCCTGTATGGGGTCTCAGATCAACATCATGTTCGTCTGTCTCATGTTCTGTTATCAGTCCGTCCGTCTGCTTCCGGTGTAGGTAGGGCTGTAGGTAGGGCTTCAAAGAAAAGGACTTCTCAGCACTGAATGAAAATGAAATGTTGGCAACTGGAATACGCCATTGATTCACACTTAACTTATCCTCCAAACTGGAAGTAGGCGAGTTGGAGACCAGAGTTGGAAGTGAAGCGCTGTAGCTATGTTTTCAGGGGGCCACACACCGGTTGGCTGTTGTTATAGGAACTATGCTGTTTGTCCTCTTCAGCCGTTGGTTCGTTGCATTTCCAGATGTTTTGTTGGACCAAGTCATTATTAATGTGAATGCCCTCTGGTCCATGGAACATATCCTCAATTTGACAATCACAGTTGTTTGTCTGTCCAGGCCAGTCAAGTGTCTCTGTGCATTCATACTGCACTGCCATTTCAAAACGTGCATTTTCAGATGTTTAAAGTTTGTTGTATGAAAGAAATAATTGTATTTAAACAGCTGAATATGGACTTGTTTCACTACTTCTTGAAAATAAATGGTTTACTAAATAAAGAACAAAACCAATAAAGTAAGAAAGGATGAAAACAGAGAAATCCTCAGATTCGCGAATGCTGTGCGTTCGTCAGACCTATTTTCTATTATTTTGTAAACATTGGTCAACTAGGCATTAAAGCAACTTACTGTATAAATTATGCAGAGTTATTTTCATATGTGACACAGTTTTAAAAAGTCAAGAGAATTAATACGAGTTGACCTCGGTCAAAAATGCAAACATTGTTAAGTCCGTTACTGATATATAGTATGTTCAACATTTTTAAACGTTTTATATCTGTACATTTGGGCAGTCCATTTTTACATGATTTTTATTTTATTTTATGAAATTCAATTTGTAATGTCCTCAGTGCCTTGGAGTGAACACAAGATTTGTTCTAGCTAGTTATTACCAAAAGCCACAAATGCCTGCTTGAATCATAATCCTATACTTATAGTCAATCTGTTATTCTGTATATACCATGATTATGGTTGCTTTCAATTCTAAAATAGGCCAACAATACTTGTAATGTCTCATATCATTAAGCCAACCACCCAGAAATTGCCAGCTTTTGTCTGTGCCTTTAAATTGGCCAGGTATATTATGCAAAAGAGCACAGACACCCCTTATATTCACAGCAAGCATCTCTATTAAGCTCCATTGCTTTAGATGTGTGAATTAAAGGGAATTTGTTAGATGTAGCATGAAGGTAATAATCTAAAATGTACCCTTTACATCCACCTCTCATAAACAGTCATGTTCAATGAAAGGGGAGCTGTGCTACTTCGTATATGCAATGTATTTTGGATATTAAATATATAAATGTAATTTTGCAGTTAACCATTTTATTATTATTGTAATTCCTGCCATGTATTAAGTACTAACTTTTGAAAAAGGGCTTTTGTATAGGAAAGAAATTTGACAAAATAAAAGTTTTTACTTCTGAACATTTTTACTTCTGTTGGTCCATTTTCTGCCAGAAAGTAGGATACTGTCACGCCCTGACCTTAGTTATCTTTGTTTTCTTTAGTATTTTGGTTAGGTCAGGGTGTGACGAGGGTGGTATGTGTGCTTTTGTCTATGTGATGTTGCATGTCTGCACTCGTTATTATTAGCTTCACGGTCATTTTGTTATTTTGTTAGTTTGTTTAAGTGTTCTTTCTTTATTAAAAGGAAGATGTATTATAATCACGCTGCACCTTGGTCTCCTTCGTATGACGAACGTGACAGATACTGATCTTTAGCTACTAGGCAAAGTTACAGCATCATGAAATCCATAATTTTTATATTTTTCCTTTTATCTCCATCACTATAAGACATCTAGTTAATGTGTCACCCTGTTTCAATCAATACTTAATCATCATTACTAGCAATTTTATCCAAAGTTTAACCCAATTTCATTCATTTTTATAATTTCAGTGTTATACAAAATTATTTGATGAGAAAATACATTTCCTGTGGAGAAGAGATTGTAACAGGAAATACTTTATTGGTTTCTCTGATGTTTCTTATATACTGTATAATGACAACACCCATCGACCCAAGTCCCAGTACCTGTGCTAACAATATCGGATGACTACTGGGCTTACTGGGGTGTTATGTAAGAGCTTCAGAAAAGTATGTTGTGATTTCTTCTCAACTTGAGAGGTACATGGATGGGAGGAGAGACCTTTGTCCTCTTGTTATCATAGAGGATGTCAAATGTGTGTTTATGATAACTGGGTTATTTACAGTAATGTATTCAGTGTACCCCATCAGCCTACGTACAATTGAGTCAAACAAAATGACAAAGCGTGCATGTGTGTGTGTGAGAGAGAGAGAGAGAGAGAGAGAGAGAGAGAGAGAGAGAGAGAGAGAGAGAGAGAGAGAGAGAGAGAGAGAGAGAGAGAGAGAGAGAGAGAGAGAGAGAGAGAGAGGAGAGAAACACTTTCCTATCCTATACTGTCATACTCATTTATCGATGTATCATGTCAGTCGGTCAAGCAACGCAGGGCTCATCAGGCTATAATTTTTTTAATGTGATGTCCATTGAAAGCCTTGATTATTTGCATGGATTTTAAACAGCTGTGAAATATTCTGTGAATGATAAAACATTTATTGTATGCCATTAAACAGAGAAGGCCACATCTATCACATCCATCCCATACCACCTTTAAAATCGACAATTGCAGTCATGCACATCACCACGAGCAAAAACACTTCACTGTCGCCACCATGTGGCTAGTACAGGCCAATGCAATTGACGAAGCAATTCACTGTGTAAATCAGCCTAGAACAGGAGTCTTTTTTTTCACGTCTTGTCTTATCACCAAGTGAATGATAATGTCAGGGAGAAGTAATTAACATTTTAAAGTGAATAGATTTGGTCGATAGTTTTTCATTATTTCCAAGACCCGTACTCGCGGATGCTTTTTCAAAGCCTACGTCAGAGACTCCAGTGAGTGTAATGAGCTCAATATTAGGAGTTGAGAAATAAAGTTAACATCATTAGAAAGAAGATATTCCCCTCTTAACTACTGTAGGTAATTTCATATAAACATACACAAAAATCACTTTTTATATATTTATACAGCACCAGTCAAAGGTTTGGACACACCTACTAATTCCATGGTTTTTCTTTATTTTACTATTTTCTACATTGTAGAATAATAGTAAAGACATCAAAACTATGAAATAACACATATGTATCATCATGTAGTAACCAAAAAAGTGTTAAACAAATCAAAATAAATTGTATATTTAGCCACACTTTGCCTTGATAACAGCTTTATACACTGTTGGCATTCTCTCAACCAACTTCATGAGGTAGTCATTTGGAATGCATTTCAATTAACAGGTGTGCCTTGTTAAAAGTTAAGTCCAATTTGTTTTCTTCTTATTGCGTTTGAGCCAATCCGTTGTGTTGTGACAAGGTAAGGGTGGTATATAGAACATAGCCCT
Organism: Salvelinus fontinalis; assembly: GCF_029448725.1. Classification (NCBI taxonomy): domain Eukaryota; kingdom Metazoa; phylum Chordata; class Actinopteri; order Salmoniformes; family Salmonidae; genus Salvelinus; species Salvelinus fontinalis. Next base: position 26,094,559 of record NC_074697.1, read on the forward strand.
ATTTGGTAAAATACCAAGTCCATATTGTATCAAGAATAGTTCAAATAAGAAAAAAGAAACAACAGTCCCTCATTACTTTAAGATATGAAGGTCAGTCAATCTGGAAAATCTCAAGAACTTTTAACGTTTCTTCAAGCGCAGTCGCAAAAACCATCAAGCGCTATGATGAAACTGGCTCTCATGAGGACCGCCACAGGAAAGGAAGACCCAGAGTTACCTCAGTTGCAGAGGATGAATTCATTAGAGTTAACTGCACCTCAAATTGCAGACAAAATAAATGCTTCACGGAGTTCAAGTAACAGACACATCTCAACATCAACTGTTCAGAGGAGACAAATTGCTGCAAAGAGACCACTACTAAAGGACACAAATAATAATAAGAGACTTGCTTGGGCCAAGAAACACGAGCACTGGACATTAGACCGGTGGGAAGCTGTCCTTTTGTCTGATGAGTCCAAATTTGCGATTTTTTTCTTCCAAACACTGTGTCTTTGTGAGACGAAGAGTAGGTGAACGGATGATCTCTGCATGTGTGGTTCCCACCGTGAAGCATGGATGAGGAGGTGTGATAGTGTGGGGGTGCTTTGCTGGTGACACTGTCTGTGATTTATTTAGAATTCAAGACACACTTAACTAGCTTTGCTACCACAGCATTCTGCAGCAATATGCCATCCCATCTGGTTTGCGCTTAGTGGGACTATCATTTGTTTTTCAACAGGACAATGACCCAAAAAACACCTCCAGGCTGTGTAAGGGTTTTTGACCAAGGAGAGTGATGCATCAGATGACCTGGCCTCCACAATCACCCAACCTCAACCCAATTGAGAGGGTTTGGGATGAGTTGGACCAAAGAGTGAAGGAAAAGCAGCCAGCATATGTGGGAACTCCTTCAATACTGTTGGAAAAGCATTCCAAAATGGTGTAGCAGTGCAGACGTGTTTTGTTCGTCCTCTCGTCTACTTTTGTATTTTTCATCCTTTTTTTTGTATATATTTCAATTTTATTTTCAATCCCTTTTCCATTTTAAATCAATTATATCTTCCGGTAACCTGCCTCACCCGATGTGATACGGAACCGCAATTATTTTTTTTATTTTTTTATTTTTTTAGACATTATAGCCAGAACCACCTAGCCATCAAAGCTAACCAGCTAATTAGCTACTCGCCATTTAGTCATTGTTAGCCACTGCTAGCGGCCTTTACCTTCTGCACAGATACCAGCCCTTTCTTTTTTAGCCTGGATAATACTTGCCAGCCTACCAGTATCGGACTGTTTCTCTACTACAACGCCTGACTCCTGCCGTAAACCCTGGACCATTACTCCTGATCTTCACAGCTAGCTAGCTGCCACCGAGTGACCCAGTACCAAAGCTAGCCCTGAGCCAGGCCAGGCCCACCCCCCGGCCTACTCAGTTGTTCACCCGGACTCCACCCAAACATGGCTAGAATCCACTACTCCACCGGATCGTTGCCGTAAGCTCTGGAACTTGGCACCGGATCACCACTGCTATCGAGTGGCTATAGTGACTAAAGCCCCTGCCCCGAAGCTAGCACCAGTTAGCCATGAGCCAGGCGCATCTCCCGGCTAGCAAACTAAATTACCACAACTACAATACCTCTTTCGCCATCTGGCTTGGACCCTTTGTTGACACGGCGCCCCGCCGCACCACCACGACTGGTCTGCCGACGAATACTCCATCTGCTGTGCTTTCATCCGGCCTCTGTCGGACATCGGAGCAGACGCTTCTACTAGCCACGGGCTGCTAACTTTAAACGCTGTGTCGCCCGCATTCTAGCGTAGTAGCGACTACTCTGCGGCTTCCCTTTTCCATCTATTGCTGTCCCCTGGCCCCTATGATCACTTGGCTACATAGCTGATGCCTGCTGGACTGTACATTAATCAAGGTACTCCATTCTGTTTATTTTTGTTTATCTGTCGGCCCCAGCCCCGAACTCAGGCCCTATGTGTAGATAACCGACCCTCTCTGTCCATTCATTGCCATTTTACCTGTTGTTTTTGTCTTAGATGATTAGCTGTTGTTGTCTTACCCGTTGTTGTCTTAGCTAGCTCTCCCAATCAACACCTGTGATTGCTTTATGCCTCGCTTTATGTCTCTCTCAAATGTCAATATGCCTTGTATAATGTTGTTTAGGTTAGTTATCATTGTTTTAGTTTACAATGGAACCCCTAGTTCCACTCATCATACCTCTGATACCTCCTTTGTCCCGCATCCTACACATGCGGTGACCTCACCCAGTATAACCAGCATGTCCAGAGATGCAACCACTCTTATCATCACTCAGTGCCTGGGCCTATCTCCGCTGTACCCGCACCCCACCATACCCTTGTCTGCACATTATGCCCTGATCTATTCTACCACGCCCAGAAATCTGCTCCTTTTATTCTTTGTCCCCAACGCTCTAGACGACCAGTTTTGATAGCTTTTAGCCATATCCTCATCCTACTCATCCTACTCCTCCTCTGTTCCTCGGGTGATGTGGAGGTAAACCCAGGCCCTGCGTGTCCCCAGGCACCCTCATTTGTTGACTTCTGTGATCGAAAAAGCCTTGGTTTCATGCATGTTAACATCAAAAGCCTCCTCCCTAAGTGTGTTTAACTCACTGCTTTAGCACACTCTGCCAACCCTGATGTCCTTGCCGTGTCTGAATCCTGGCTTAGGAAGGCCACCAAAGATTCTGAGATTTCCATACCCAATTACAAAATGATCTGTCAAGATAGAACTGCCAAAATGGGAGGCGTTGCAATCTACTGCAGAGATAGTCTGCAAAGTTATGTCATACTTTCCATGTCTATGCCCAAACAGTTCGAAAGTCAATTTTTTTTAAATTAATCTCTCCAGAAATAAGTCTCTCACTGTTGCCGCCTGTTATTGACCCCCCTCCGCTCCCAGCTGTGCCCTGGACACCATATGTGAATTGATCGCCCACCATCAAGCTTCAGAGTTCATTCTGTTAGGTGACCTAAACTGGGATATGCTTAACTTCTCTGGGATATGTAGGACGGTAGCGTCCCACCTAATCAACAGCCAGTGAAATTGTAGGGCGCCAAATTCAAAACAACAGAAATCTCAAAATTAAAATTCCTCAAACATACAAGTATTGTACACCATTTTAAAGATAAACTTCTCGTTAATCCAGCCAAAGTGTCTGATTTCAAAAACGATTTACGGCGAAAGCACACCTTGCGATTATGTTAGCTCAGTACATAGCCACAGAAAAACAGCAATTTTTCCAGACAAAGAGAGGAGTAACAAAAAGCAGAAATAGAAGTTAAAACGAATCACTAACCTTTGATGATCTTCATCAGATGACACTCATAGGACTTCATGTTATGTTTGGATCGGTAAAGTTCATATTTATATCCAAAAATCGGAGTTTAGGTGGGACGCTACTGTCTCACTTGGCCGAAAGCCAGAGAAAATGCAGCGCGCCAAATTCAAATAAAATACTATAAAAATCAAACTTTCATTAAATCACACATGAAAGATACCAAATTAAAGCTACACATGTTGTGAATCCAGCCGACATGTCTGATTTCAAATAGGCTTTTCGGTGAAAGCACACCAAACGATTATGTTAGGTCAGTACATAGCCACAGAAAAACACAGCCATTTCCCCAGCCAAAGATAGGAGTCACAAAAAGCAGAAATAGAGATAAAATGAATCACTAACCTTTGATGATCTTCATCAGATGACACTCATAGGACATCATGTTACACAATACATGTATGTTTTGTTCGATAATGTGCCTATTTATATCCGCAAATCTCAGTTTACATTGGCGCCATGTTCAGAAATGCCTCCAAAATATCCGGAGAAATTGCAGAGAGCCATGTCAAATAACAGAAATACTCATCATAAACTTTGAAGAAAGATACATGTTTTACATAGAATTAAAGATACACTTGTTCTTAAAACCTTTTCTCAATAGGGGGGCGCCATTTCCACTTTGTAAAAATTTGTTCCCAAATTAAACTGCCTCGTACTCAATTCTTGCTCGTACAATATGCATATTATTATTACTATTGGATAGAAAACACTCTCTAGTTTCTAAAACCGTTTGAATTATATCTGTGAGTAAAACAGAACTCATTTTGCAGCAAATTTCCTGTCAGGAAGTGATAAATCTGAAATCGGGCACTCTGTTCCAGGGTCAGTTTATTAATTTGCATGTAATCTATGGGTCGACATGCACTGCATACGCCTTCCCCTAGATGTCAGTAAGCAGTGAGAATTGGAATGGGGTGTCTAGGTAGATCTGAGGCCGTACAAAAGCTCTTGGAACCGGGTGTGCAGTCTTTCAACGTTCGTCAGGGCGCAAGACAGACCTCAGGATTGCATTCTGAAAAGCTCTCGTTATAGGCGTTAGATATATCCGGCTCTGATTTTATTCGATATAGGTGTTAAAAACATCATAATGTAGTTATTTTAACCTGTCTAGGACTGGGGTGCCGCACCCCCCCCACCCCCACTGAAAAGGCAGAGCCGCGAAATTCAAAAAAAATATATTTTTTAAATATTTAACTTTCACACATTAAAGTCCAATACAGCTAATGAAAGACACAGATCTTGTGAATCCAGCCAACATGTCCGATTTTTAAAATGTTTTACAGGGAAGACACAATATGTAAAGATGTAAATCTATTAGCTAAATACATTAGCATAATCCACCATCTTTTCTTTGTCCACCAACACCAGTAGCTATCACCAATTCGGCTAAACTAAGATATTGATAGCCACTAACCAAGAAAAAAGCTCATCAGATGACAGTCTGATAACATATTTATGGTATAGGATAGGTTTTGTTAGAAAAATGTGCATATTTCAGGTAGATGTCATAGTTTACAATTGCACCCACCGTCACAAATGGACTAGAATAAATACAATGAGCAACGTGTTTACCTAACTACTAATCATCAAACATTTCGTAAAAATACACAGCATACTCTAATCGAAAGACACAGATCCTGTGAATACAGACAATATTTCAGACTTATAGCGAAAACACAATAAATCGTTATATTAGCACAGCACATGTGCAAACATTACACCAGCATTGATTCTAGCCAAAGAGAGCGATAACGTAAACATCGCCAAAATATATTAATTTTTTCACTAACCTTCTCAGAATTCTTCAGATGACACTCCTGTAACATCACATTACAACATACATATACAGTTTGTTCGAAAATGTGCATATTTAGCCACCAAAATCATGGTTAGACAATGAGAAAAGTAGCCCAGCTGGTCAGAAAATGTCCTGCGCCACATTAGACAGTGATCTAGTCGTATACATAAATACTCATAAACGTGACTAAAAAATACAGGGTGGACAGCGATTGATAGACAATTTAATTCTTAATACAATCGCGGAATTACATTTTTTAAATTATCCTTACTTTTCAATACAGTTTGCGCCAAGCGAAGCTACGTCAAACAAGATGGCGTCCTAAGCCATTAACATTTTTCGACAGAAACACGATTTATCATAATAAATTGTTCCTACTTTGAGCTGTTCTTCCATCAGAATCTTGGTCAAAGAATCCTTTCTTGGGTCTAATCGTCTTTTGGTCGAAAGCTGTCCTCTTGCCATGTAGAAATGCCCATTGCGTTCGGCATGAACTGGAAGCGTGCCCAGAGATTCACAGTGTCTCAGAAATAAATGTCCCAAAATCGCACTAAACGGGTATAAATTGCTATAAAACGGTTTAAATTAACTACCTTATGATGTTTTTAACTCCTATAACGAGTAGAAACATGACCTGAGAAATATTACTGGCTCCAATAATGCTTGGAAAAAGAACGGGTCGGTGCCCACCGTGCGTCCGACGCAGCAGGAAAGGAGTGCCTACCTACACGTGTTTTTCATTTATAGTGGCTGTGATTGCGCAATCCACACCATTCAAATCGTCATCACGTAAAGGCATCCAGGGGAAGACGTAAGCAGTGTCCGTATACTCATAGCAATAACAGTGGCCTTTAAACTGACTCCAGAACAGGGGCCAAAATGTGTGAAATCTGACTCCATGTCAGGGAAATTGCTGTAGAATGAGTTCTGTTCCACTCAGAGACAAAATTTCAACGGCTATAGAAACTATAGACTGTTTTCTATCCAATAATAATAATAATATGCATATTGTACGATCAAGAATTTTGTAGGAAGCCGTTTCAAAAATTACACGATTTCCATAAATAGTGACAACAGCACCCCCTAGCCTCAACAGGTTAAACCGAGTTATATCAGTTTATATCAGTATATTGCGATTTTCGGTATTTTATTTGTGCTGCGTTATGGTGAGTTGGACACGTCTTCGCCACATGGCTAATGTTTGCTGCTAATTCCAAAGTTGAAGACGACAATCTACAACCGAGCAACGATTATTCTGGACAAAGGACAACTTGCACAAGATTCTGATGGAAGCTCATCAAATAGTAAGAACTATTTATGATGTTAATTTGTATTTCTGTTGAAAAATGTTAAACTATTATTCCGCCATTTATTTCGGTGCGGTCTCGATTTAACGCACGCTGTATGTCGTAGTAACGTTAATTTTAAAAATCTAACACAGCGGTTGCATTAAGAACTAATGTATTTTTCATTTGCTGTCCAACCTGTATTTTTTTGTCAAGTTTATGATTAGTTATTGATTAGATTAGGAGCCTCTCCCAAGATTTCTCCCGACGTTTTGTTTGCATTTTGGCTACTATTCATATTGTATAACCACGATTTGTGCCGCTAAATATGCACATTTTTGAACAAACCATACATGTATTGTGTAATATGATGTTATAGGACTGTCATCTGAAGAAGTTTGAGAAGGTTAGTGAAAAAATTTATATCTTTTGCTGGTTTATTCGTTATCGCTACTGTTGGCTTGAATCAATGCTGTTGTGTGGTTGGCTATTGTAGTAAGCTAATATAATGCTATATTGTGTTTTCGCTGTAAAACACTTAAAAAATCTGAAATATTGGCTGGATTCACAAGATGTTTGTATTGAATTTGCTGTACACCGTGTATTTTTCATAAATGTTTTATGATGAGTATTTAGGTATTTCATGTTGGTTTCTGTAGTTATTCTAGCTGCTTTGGTGAGACTTGTGATGGTGGCTGCAATGTAAAACTATGATTTATACCTGAAATATGCACATTTTTCTAACAAAACATATGCTATACAATAAATCTTGTTATAGGACTGTCATCTGATGAAGTTGTTTCTTGGTTAGTGACTATTTTTATTTTTATTTGGTCGAATTTGTGATAGCTGCCTATGCAGTAAAAAAATGGTGAAAAAAAAAAGTTGGGTCTTTTGCTATCGTGGTTAGCTAATAGAAATACATCTTGTGTTTTCCCTGTAAAACATTTTAAAAATCAGAAATGATGGCTGGATTCACAAGATGTGTATCTTTCATCTGGTGTCTTGGACTTGTGATTTCATGATATTTAGATGCTGACCCCATAGACACTGTGTATTCGATAGGCCAAGAGTTGAGAAACTACAAACCTCAGATTTCCCACTTCCTGGTTGAATTTTTCTCAGGTTTTTGCCTGCCATATGAGTTCTGTTTTACTCACAGACATCATTCAAACAGTTTTAGAAACTTCAGAGTGTTTCCTATCCAAATCTACTAATAATATGCATATATTAGCAGCTTGGACTGAGTAGCAGGGAGTTTACTCTGGGCATGCTTTTCATCCAAACATGAAAATGCTGCCCCCTATCCCAAACAAGTTACGCCAGAAGAATGAGTGACGGGGAGTCAACTGTGCCCATAATGGATTTAGGCTTCTTCAAAATTGGTCATTTGGGGTATCAGGTTGATTGTGGGGGTCTGCACACTGTGAAATTTAGGGTAATTTAGATTTAAAATGCATTGCGATACCAATCTGTCATTAACATGCAACTCGCAAAAGTGTAGGACGTGGATCAACGGGGGGCCGTGCTGAGAAAAGTTAATGCTGGGAATAAGATGAACATACAGTATATCAACGTTAGTTGTACATGCTGTATATTTATCTCCCGTGTGTAAATTAACATTCTGCCAGCGTCGGTGTGTGCTAAATTTAGGGTCTTACATTCAAATGATAGACTCAACGTGAAGCACTAGGTACTGTAATTCTACATTTGGGTTGGATAATTTACCAATAGGTCTAATTATGATTCGGAAAGGTGAGAAGGAGAGACAGCTGCCCCTAAACTGTGAGGAGAGCACAACGTGAAGGGAGGGTGCACTGCTTATCCTGCAGGTGGTTTTTGAAACTAATTAAGTATTTGTGGGAATCCATTGAGTCTAGGGAGGTTATCAGAAAATCCACTAGATTGTAGCGTGGGCTATCCATAATTGGGATGATGACAGTAGGGGCTTTGTGGTCCTTGCCCCAATCTCAATCTGAATAAGGTTGGTGTGAAACTGTTATAACATGTGTTCTCTCTCTTCCCTGTGAAAGTCAATAAGGTTTCTAGGTCGTGTGAAATGTGAATGATCATTGTTCCAAATGAGGGAAATGGAAACTGACTAATTGACTTGAGCACTATTTTAGTATGTTTATAACGATGTAAGTGGCCAAACAGTAGTAATTATTGGGTTAGATGGAATGATTTATGTGCAAATGTATTTGTGGCCGGTGGCAAAGTACAAAGGGGGGCGTGTCTCTAAATCTAATTGACTGCGGCCACCTTCTACCTGACAAGGAAGACTGGGGAAATGCAGGAGGAAGTTTGTTAGAGCATTCATTTGTGTGGACCCCAGCAGAACAGTGTCCCGAAAGTTAAGGAAGGTGGGAATCGTCATGTTATCAAAATTCGGTTCTTCCTATATATGAATATGCATAGCTTAATGCATTACTACCTGTACCATATTTTGTGTTACCTTTTCCTTTTCAAGTCTTTTGCTATCACTCTCTTACGAACCCGAAGGAGGAAGAGAAAGTCACAAGCTCCAGCTGAAATGTAAGAGGGGTGTAGGCTTGTGAAGGGATGCATACAGCCGTGATGATTACGGATGAGAACTCTCTTGGTAGATAAAAGTGTCTGCAGCTTACTATGAGGTATTCTATATTAGGTGAGCAAAAGCTTGAGATTTCCTTCACACTGGAAGCAACGTTCATGAAGAGAAACAGCCCTCCTCCTTTGGACATACTCTAGGCCACATTTGTCCCATTGTGCCGCTGCATGGAGAAACCATGGAGTGCATGGAGTTCTATGTACAGAGAGTCATCCAGCCACGCAAGGCATATAATATTGCAGCTTTTTAAGTCTCTCGAACGAAGGAGAGGGTCAGAGGGTCAAAGATGGTAATGGAGAGAGGTTAGCAAGTCTTGGGGGTAAGATCTTTGATCCTCTGTAAAGTTGTCACTCATCATTATTCATGATTCATTCAGGATTATCCATAATCATGGTAGCATCCACATCAATGTACAGGGGAAGTGTTTGGAAACATAATCTATTGTTATTTACAATTAACGTCACTCCAAAATGACACAAGACATTATTTACACAAAATATTCGCTAATACACCAAAACACACCAAAACACACCAAAACAAACTGCAAATGCATCCAACAAGTCTGTAGAGTCACAAGCTTCATGTAGTCATTGCGTGCTAGGAATTGGGACCAAATAAAAATCTTATTGGTAACTTATTGAGAAAAAATATATTACTTGTTAAACTGAATCTCTTTCTCTGAGCAGTTGTGGAGATGTATTTATTTGTATTTATTTATTTATAGGGGACAATGCACATTAATAAACATCAATATTACAATAATGAAACATCCATGTAAATGTGCTGGGTTAAGTCAAAAGCTAATTTGCCCCCGTAGTCCCTAGACATGTAAGGGTCTTTACACAGCCACTATACAAATACTCACTAAAGCAATACAAAATACAAATACATTACATCCAATAATATATCATTCTAACAACAACAACACTATCATCAATTGTCGTCTTACGTACGAGGAACCACAGATAACTCATGTGTACAGGTTTGGAAAGATTTGAGCCTTGTTTTAAATTTAAAAAATGTAAAACAATAATCAGTGCAACTCCTCAAGTCCATGGGCATTGCATTCCAGTATACTGTAGCTATAACAGAGAAGGCCGATTGACCGATTTTACTGTGTTGAAAAGAGACAATGGAATCCCCTCTAGTTACTGCCCTTGTTATCCCGAGGTGCTTTCCTTGAGCATGATATGCTGGCATAGGGTTTTTTTCCCCCCAAAAAGTTGGATGCAATAGAGCACAGTTTTTTACTTATTTTATACAGTCAATATTGCTCATCTTAACAACGGTATCTTTAATTTCGGATCCTACTGTATGTATATATACAGTTGAAGTCGGAAGTTTACATACACCTTAGCTAAATACATTTAAACTCAGTTTTTTTTATAATTCCTGACGTTTAATTCCCTGTCTTAGGTCAGTTAGGATCACCACTTTATTTTAAGAATGTGAAATGTCAGAATAATAGTAGAGAGAAAGATTTATTTCAGCTTTTATTTCTTTCATCACATTCCCAGTGGGTCAGAAGTTTACATACTGTACACTCAATTAGTATTTGGTAGCATTGTCTTATTTATTTTTTTACTTGGGTCAAACGTTTCGGGTAGCCTTCCACAAGCTTCCCACAATAAGTTGGGTTAATTTTGGCCCATTCCTCCTGACAGAGCTGGTGTAACTGAGTCAGGTTTGTAGACCTCCTTGCTCGCACACGCTTTTTCAGTTCTGCCCACACATTTTCTATAGGATTGTGGTCAGGGCTTGTGATGGCCACTCCAATACCTTGACTTTGTTGTCCTTAAGCCATTTTGCCACAACTTTGGAAGTATGCTTGGGGTCATTGTCCATTTGGAAGACCCAAGCTTTAACTTCATGACTGATGTCTTGAGATGTTGCTTCAATATGTCCACATAATTTTCCTCCCTCATGATGCCATCTATTTTATGAAGTGCACCAGTCCCTCCTGCAGCAAAGCACCCCCACACCATGATGCTGCCACACCGTGCTTCACGGTTGGGATGTTGTTCTTCGGCTTGCAAGCCTCACCCTTTATCCTCCAAACATAACGGTGGTTATTATGGCCAAACAGTTATATTTTTGTTCCATCAGACCAGAGGACATTTCTCCAAAAAGTATGATCTTTGTCCCCATGTGCAGTTGCAAACCGTAGTCTGGCTTTTTCATGGCGGTTTTTGAGCAGTGGCTTCTTCCTTGCCTGAGCGGCCTTTCAGTTTATGTCGACATAGGACTCGTTTTCCTGTGGATATAGATACTTTTGTACCTGTTTCCTCCAGCATCTTCACAAGGTCCTTTGCTGTTGTTCTGGGATTGATTTGCACTTTTCGCACCAAAGTACGTTCATCTCTAAGAGACACAACACCTCTCCTTCCTGAGCGGTATGACGGCAGAGTGGTCCCATGGTGTTTATACTTGCGTACTATTGTTTGTACAGATGAGCGTGGTACCTTCAGGCGTTTGGAAATTGCTCCCAAGGATGAACCAGACTTGTGGAGGTCTACAATTTTTTTCTGAGGTCTTGGCTGATTAATTTTGATTTTCCCATGATGTCAAGAAAAGAGGCACTGAGTTTGAAGGTAGGCCTTGAAAGACATCCACAGGTACACCTCCACTTGACTCAAATGATATCTATTAGCCTATCAGAAGCTTTTAAAGCCATGACATAATTTTCTGGAATTTTCCGAGCTGTTTAAAGGCACAGTCAACTTAGTGTATGTACACTTCTGACCCACTGGAATTGTGATACAGTGAATTATAAGTGAAATAATCTGTCTGTAAACAATTGTTGGAAAGATTACTTGTGTCATGCACAAAGTAAATGTTCTAACCGACTTACCAAAACTATAGTTTGTTAACAAGACATTTGTGGAGTGTTTGAAAAACAATTTTACATGACTCCAACCTAAGTGTATGTAAAATTCCAACTTCAACTGTACGTATTATACATTTTGCATCCAAAAGTTCACATCGTATAAGTTATTCTAGGATACCAATCACTCCAAATCCACCGTTGTCAATTCCATTAATGGAGGGGAGGTGGTGTCCTACTATGTTGTGGAAGCAGTAGGCACAGTGTGCAGTGGTCACCGCCTCAACCTTGGAGAAGTTGGAGAAGTCCACTCTGTACTTGCCCTCTTTGCTGCGGGAGATGATGGGCAGGAAGTTGTAACCCCACATGATCTCCTGAGGGATGAAGGAAGTCCTGACCTGGCAGGCTGAGCTGGTGGTCTCGGCTGTGCCGTCCAGAAAGACCACCAGCTCAAACTCCTGTTTATGGAAGGTGTCCTCTGCCATGTCAAAGAAAGGGCTAGCCTTGTCAATCACATGGTAGAGTGTGAGAGGGCACACAAAGAAGAGGTTGTCCTTCCCAGCGTCCATCATGAACTCAATGTTCACCTGGTCCATGATGATTGTCTCCCCATCGGGTTTGACGGTTGTCCTCAACAGCTTGCCGTAGATTTGGCTCCCGATCATCAGGGTCTTGCGTAAGTTGGCCACTCTTATTATGAGGCAAAGGAAGTCCTTCTTAGGACAGATGACAGCCATCTCACTGAATGCGATGGTCTTGGCTCTTTTCTTAGGGAGGGATATCTTGGAGACGATGACTCCACATATGAAGCAGTGTATGAGGGCCCCTATGAGAGTCTGGATAATGATGAGGGCTACAGCACCAGGACAGTGAGGGGTAATGACGCGTACACCATACCCGATGGTGGTCTGGGTCTCTAGGGAGAAGAGGAAGGCTGTAGTGAGACCGACGACGTTCCACACACAGGGGGTGTGGTCGTTTGAGGGGTTCTGCCACTTCAGATCCCCGTTGTTCCAGGCAATCCAGAACCACAGCAGGCTGAAGATGAACCAGCTCAGGGTGAAGGAGGTGATGAAGAAGAAGAGGACAAAGCGCCAGCGGAACTCCACGAAGGTTGTCCAGAAGTCCACAAGGAAAGCAAAGTGGTTGCCGTATTTCACGTTGCCAAATTCAATGTTGCAGCGGCCATCTTTGGTCACCAGCCGAGTTCTGCGGATTCTTCTCTCCACCAGGTGGTCCTGGATGAGCTTCTGGATACCAAACACCATTTTCTAGCTCCTGTCGTCTGTTAGAGAGGACAATGTGTTCATTTAAATTTAGTACACACCCAGAAAAATAAATAAAATATCCTTGTCATCCAAGAACTGTTAGATATATACAGACTGAATACTATTAATACAGAATACTGGGGGTTTTCATTAATATGTTTAATCTTCCAAGATTAACCTGCATCCCACCCTGTAACCGATCCCTCCCTCTATGCCAGTTGTTCAAGGCTCTTGGACGCTTTGAACTGAATGGAACAAATATTATGAACCAGAATTCAATGATTAATAATGTCCATATCATTGTTTTTCAGATGAAATAGTTGCCCTTCACAACTTTCATTAATGCGATAATGAAAAACTAAGCATCGGTCTATAAGAGGCTGTAAGAGAGAATGGAGTTGTGTAACATTCACTCTTGGATTCAGACTTGTGAAATAGTTCATGTTTTGCCTTCTTTAATTCTTAAATTCACACATCGTTATTAAACTAATTAGGTAAAACACAAGGTAATAGTCCCACTGACCTTAATTGTCATCAAAATATCATTATTTGAAACAGCTTAGAAGCACAAACGCCTCAGCCAGTCTATGATCAATGAAATGATTTCACAAGCCCCAACCCTCATTCTTATCTAACTGTAAAGTGTTGCTCTAGTTACTAGCAGTTGCTATGCATCACTTGCACATTTTAATCCACACTTAAATCCTGTAATCCTGGGCACATGGAATAGTTAAGACCCCAAGTCATTACAGAAAGAAAGTTATTGTTGAAATATGTCACTCCACTGGCCCAAATCAGTCAGATCCCCATAACCTCCCTAAAACCATTATCATCTAGCCTACTACAACCATATACTGTTGAAGTCGGAAGTTTACATACACTTGTTGGAGTCATAAAAAATTGGTTTTCAACCACTCCACAAATTTCCTGTTAACAAACTATAGTTTTGGCAAGTCAGTTAGGATATCTACCTTGTGCATGACAAAAGTAACTTTTCCAACAATTGTTTACAGACAGATTATTTCACTTATAATTCACTGTATCACAATTCCAGTGGGTCAGAAGTTTAAGTACACTAAGTTGACTGTTCCTTTAAAAAGCTTGGAAAATTCCAGAAAATGATGTCATGGCTTTAGAAGCTAAGAGGCTAAGTGACATGATTCAAGTCCATTGGAGGTGTACCTGTGGATGTATCAAACTCAGTGCCTCTTCGCTTGACATCATAGGAAAATCCAAATTAATCAGCCAAGACCTCAGAAAAAAATTGTAGACCTCCACAATTCTGGTTCATCCTTGGGAGCAATTTCCAAACGCCGGAAGGTACCACACTCATCTGTACAAACAATAGTACGCAAGTATAAACACCATGGGACCACTCAGCCGTCATACCGCTCAGGAAGGAGACGCGTTCTGTCTCCTAGAGATGAATGTACTTTGGTGCGAAAAGTGCAAATCAATCCCAGAACAACAGCAAAGGACCTTGTGAAGATGCTGGAGGAAACAGGTACAAAAGTATCTATATCCATAGTAAAACGAGTCCTATATCGACATAAACTGAAAGGCCGCTCAGCAAGGAAGAAGCCACTGCTCCAAAACCGCCATGAAAAAGCCAGACTACGGTTTGCAACTGCACATGGGGACAAAGATCATACTTTTTGGAGAAATGTCCTCTGGTCTGATGAAACAAAAATAGAACTGTTTGGCCATAATAACCATCGTTATGTTTGGAGGCTTGCAAGGGGGAGGCTTGCAAGCCGAAAAACAACATCCCAACCGTGAAGCACGGTGTGGCAGCATCATGTTGTGGGGGTGCTTTGCTGCAGGGACTGGTGCACTTCACAAAATAGATTGCATCATGAGGCAGGAAAATTATGTGGATATATTGAAGCAACATCTCAAGACATCCGTCAGGAAGTTAAAGCTTGGTCGCAAATGGGTCTTCCAAATCAACAATGACCCCAAGCATACTTCCAAAGTTGTGGCAAAATGGCTTAAGGACAACAAAGTCAAGGTATTGGAGTGGCCATCACAAAGCCCTGACCACAGTCCTATAGAAAATGTGTGGGCAGAACTGAAAAAGTGTGTGCGAGCAAGGAGGCCTACAAACCTGTCTCAGTTACACCAGCTCTGTCAGGAGAAATAGGCCAAAATTCACCTAACTTATTGTGGGAAGCTTGAGGAAGGCTACCTGAAATGTTTGACCCAAGTTTAAAAACAATTAAGACAATGCTACCAAATACTAATTGAGTGTATGTAAACTTCTGACCCACTGGGAATGTGATGAAAGAAATAAAAGCTGAAATAAATCATTCTCTCTACTATTATTCTGATATTTCACATTCTTAAAATAAAGTGGTGATCCTAACTGACCTAAGACAGGGAATTTTTACTTGGATTAAATGCCAGGAATTGTGAAAAACTGAGTTTAAATGTATTTGGCTAAGGTGCATGTAAAATTCCAACTTCAATTGTAGCTGCATATAAACTGGCACTTTCATAGCAATCACTGGTAGGGTATAGCACAGAAGTATTTGATGGATAACCCCTGGCAATATGAAAGGCATAGGAGTTTTCTGAATAAATCGGTCCTGTCCTGCTGCCAAGTTAGGCCAAATACTGATTTGGGTGGTGGTGCGCTTGTTAGGGAGTGTTGTGTACAAAATGTCCAGTGCCGTAAGCTTGTGCGTTTGTTTCTACGCTCAAAGCTTTGAAACATCCTGTATTGTATTTCACAAACAAAAACCCGATAATCACACACCATGCTTTGTTGTGAAGCTTTTCTTGTTTGGGTCACACAAAGCCTTTTACCACTAATCATTATTTATTCCCCATTGTTACTATAACGTGATGTAATGAATGCTGAGCTCATTTTAGGTTTACTTTGATACGATGCTTGGCTGATGCTTTTCAATATTACTCTTTTGAATAGTGATGCTTTTATTAGTATTGTGTGGTTCAGTTGTCATTGTCAGTAATAACTCTTCAACAGGGAATGATTTCCTCAAGGAAATCTTATAATAATTTATTTAGGCGTATTACACACTGTTCTGCAACCAATGCCAAGGTAATAGGGACCATTTCCACCCTTGTAATCATCAGTTTTTGATTAATTGCAATGTTATGACTACACTTATTCAGATGTTAATGTTTGAGCCAATTAGATACTTCACTCAATATTTACACTGATAAATGTAAACACATGTTTTATACTTTGCTTCTACAATGAGAGGTCAGAAAGTTCGCCAATTATTTTACCTTTTGTGAGAAAGACTGTGGCTACTGTAAATATCTTAAATAACAATAACAATAAAAATATATGTATTTTCCCAAGACCATTTCCTTTTAATGTTAAGATCCTCAACAATTTACAAGACGACAAACTAACCTATACATATACCTGCACACAAAGTTAGGAGTGGAGTCAGATCAGTCATACTACATACAATATGCTTACTGGCAGACATGCCACTTTCACTCATAGTGTTTTGGGAAGCAGCGCTTCTTGGAAGGAAGAAGAATATTAGCGGAATGCCGATTTAAAGATATATGCATCACATATTTGTAGGAGAGAGTAGCTCTAACACGACAAGCTCACCCTAGGCTCAAAGTGGGTGCATTTAAACATGATAGATATTATTATTACACTGTTGTTATAACAAGAGAATACCAAGTACTCACTGGATGATAATGGTCCAACTACAGAAAATGAGCTCCTCACTCAAACTGAGTTTTCCTGTGAGTGTGGAAACTGTGTTGCACCCTGGATCACCTTTGTCTCTGTCTCTCTCTCTCAGCCAGTCTCTGATGGTGTGCCCTCTGAACTGTGGTGTCTCAGTGCTACAGCTGTGTGTGCTTTTATAAAGCCTTGTACTGATGGGATTGGAATCACTTCAGGTGATGTTTACACACACACAAACATGAAGTAGGCTACCCGTACAGCCCTCCAGCAGGGCTATTGAGTGTGCATGTGTTTAGCCCACACGGCGCTGGTTCCCACGTCCAGCCTGACTACCCCCTGCTACACCACCCGTGTCTGGGGCAGCGCTCTCAATGTTTAGATCAATAGGAAGCTGTGTGCCACTGTTTACTGTACACACACATACACAATCACACACAATGGGGAAAATAAAGATCTTGAATCGAGGGACAGATTTTCTGATAAGACGTGTGACATAGGATTTGAGTTGTATCTGCTATTGAATTGTCAACCTGAGTCAAACAGTGATGCTCCATTTATGATGCACAGTCGCACAGTCCCAATTCCCCTGATCTTCCTGTAGCTCACAGCTCCCGAAGTGCTGTGACTTGCACTTTCTCCTTTTTTTATTCACAGATTACTGTAATATTTCTAAGGCCTGGTGAGCTCATCCCCATTGTGAATGAAAAGTAAGCCTAGCAACATGCATAGGTTAGACTGACACAGAGAAAGGAGATGAAAGAATGAGACCATGTCCTAGATCAGATAGCAGATAGCTCTCTTGGGTAAAACTGGTATTATCTTTATTCATGATCGTGGAGGATATGTGTGAATGCGTGGGGTAGGGAGTAGACGTGGTGTGAATTGCTGTTTGTGTTGTCTTTCAC
The DNA here is from genome assembly GCF_029448725.1 of Salvelinus fontinalis. Classification (NCBI taxonomy): domain Eukaryota; kingdom Metazoa; phylum Chordata; class Actinopteri; order Salmoniformes; family Salmonidae; genus Salvelinus; species Salvelinus fontinalis. Next base: position 26,112,259 of record NC_074697.1, read on the forward strand.
CTCGTATTGTTTCAAGGACAAAGTGGCGTTTTTATCTTCCAAGTCTACATGTCTGTTGAGACACAAGAAGGGATCATGGCTGACAAAAATTATTACTTAATCTTCCTAGGTATAATGGTTTCCACTAGTTACCACAGCCAAAAAGTCAAAATTGGCTATATCATAAAAATCGTAAAATTGAATTAAAACTAATATTAGCTTTTTGGTCATCATTTCTGGTTAGGGTTAGGCATAAGGTTAGCGGTGAGGTTAAGGTTAGGTTTAGGTTCAAAATCACATTTTCTTAAGAGAAATTAAGAGAAATTAAAGAAATAGGTGATGTTTATGACTTTGTGGCTGGGGTAACTAGGGACAACCAGGTATTTTTTTAGTTTTGTTTATTAAATCGTCCATTTAAAAAAACAAGCACAACTAAAACTTGAAAAAGCCATACATGCACATTAGTAAAATCATTGAGGATAACACACAATAAACTCTGGGACTTATTTACATTGTGGTCCTCTTAAGACAAGATCAAACACAGTTGCACACAGTATGACCTTGAAATAATAAAACATAAAAACAAAGAAGAAGAACGTCTATCTCATCACTGCAGTTACATCGTAGGGTACATTCACTTGGGCACAGAAGACATCAAACAGTTTGGTACTTTATTTTTAAAGCTGCCCAGAGAGGAAATTGTTTTTATGGGCAGAGGCAACTCATTCCACTCTGAGGCTCCAGTACATAAGAAAGTACCTTTCCCAGCATTACTCCTGAAACTGTATAAGCTATAATGCTTTATTACCTGTTATAAGCATGTATGAGTCAGCATTATCTTGATATAAGGTTAATACATGACCAAAAGTATGTGGACACATGCTCGTCGAACATCTCGTTCCATAATCATGGGCATTAATAGGGAGTTGGTCCCCCCTTTGCTGCTATAACAGCCTCCACTCTTCTGGAAAGGCTTTCCACTATATGTTGGAACATTGCTGCGGGGACCACAAGAGCATTAGTGAGGTCGGGCACTGATGTTGGGCGATTAGGCCTGACTCGCAGTCAGTGTTTCAATTCATCCCAAAGGTGTTCGATGGGGTTGAGGTCAGGGCTCTATGCAGGCCAGTCAAATTCTTCCACCCTGATCTCGACAAACCATTTCTGTATGGACCTCGCTTTGTGCACTGGGGCCTTGTCATGCTGAAACAGGAAAGGGCCTTCCCCAAACTGTTGCCACAAAGTTGGAAGCACAGAATCATCTAGAATGTCATTGTATGCTGTACATTTCCCTTCGCTGGAACTAAGGGGCCTAGCCCAAACCATGAAAAACAGCCCCAGACCATTATTCCTCCTCCACCAAACTTTACAGTTGGCAGTATGCATTCTGGCTGTAACGGCTCTCTTTCGGTGAGTGAGTTGACCAAGGCGCAGCGGGTTGTGAATACATAATGAACTTTATTTAACAAGACGAAACTAAACACACGAAGAACACTTGAATAATTTTACAAAACAACAAAACGAACTAGACAGACCTAAACTATGAACTTACATGAAACGAGGAACACATAAACAGGAACGACCGAACGAACGAGACGAGACAGTACCGTGTGGTGCAACAAACACAGACACAGTGACAATCACCCACAAACAAACAGTGAGAACCTCCTACCTTAATATGACTCTCAATTAGAGGAAAACGCAAAACACCTGCCTCTAATTAAGAGCCATACCAGGCAACCCAAAACCAACATAGAAACGGAAAACATAGACTGCCCACCCAAAACTCACGCCCTGACCATCACACACATACAAAACAACAGAAAACAGGTCAGGAACGTGACACTGGCAGGGAGCGTTCTCCTGGCATCCGCCAAACCCAGATTAATCTGTCGGACTGCCAGATGGTGAAGCGTGATTCATCACTCCAGAGAACGCGTTTCCACTGCTCCAGAGTCCAATGGCTACACGATTTAACACTCGGCTGTCCCATTTTGCAATATCACTCAATCAATTAGATTTCCAGCTCTTTTTCATGGAATGTTTAGAAGTTTTAGTCGGAAAATCAGGTCAGAGGAAGTCCACAAAGACTTGCAATTAATTCCAGTTGGATGATAATTTAGGATTCTTAATATGAAATTATTTTCTTTTAATTTATGATTTAAAAAATCTGTTGTCTCACATGATGGTTTTCAGCAAGGGGTCCATTTTTCTACAGGGAAGCTTTCTGCAGAGTCATCATATTGAGGGACATTCATATTCCTCAAACATCCGTCTGCCCCGCAGAGTCTCTGGCAGAATGGTAGGCTGCTACGCTCTCAAATGTCTGACATGTACAATTGGGTCGTACTCAAAAATGATTGGCTGCTTTTGATCACACAAATAATCCTTCAATATGATTTGTTTGGCATGTAGCTGCCTCATTGTCTGTATGCATCGGTGCTCACCTTTAGCTGACAGATGAGAAACATGTAAACATTCAGAGAAGCAAGCTTTTATCAATATGATTGTAGGACAGGGGCATACTGTTGTGATATCTTTGTGTGGATGAGGTGGGTGAGTGTCATGTTCCTGACCTGTTTTCTTTTGTCTTGTATTTATTTAGTTGGTCAGGGCGTGAGTTGGGTGGGTTTGTCTATGTGTGATTTTCTATGTTGGGATTTTGTGTTCGGCCTGGTATGATTCTCAATCAGAGGCAGCTGTCAATCGTTGTCCCTGATTGAGAATCATACTAAGGCAGCCGGGGTTTCACGTGTGTTTTGTGGGTGTTTGTTTCCGTGTCTGTGTTTGTTGCACCACACGGTACTGTATCGGTTTATGCACTTTGTTTATTTGTTTTCTAAGTCAGTTTCAGTTTCGTTATAATAAATCATTATAAACCCTAACCACTCTGCGTATTGGTCCGATCCATGCTCCTCCTCGTCTGAGGAGGAGAACGACTATGACGACCGTTACAGAAACGCGTGCGCGTGTCCTCCTTCACGGTCCGGTTTTTCCGGTGCCATCTCCACGTACCAGTCCTCCGATGGCAGCCCCCCGCACCAGGCTGTCTCTCCGTCTTCTCTCTCCAGTTGCTCCCACCTGTCCAGCGCTATCAGAGCCTTCCTCCTCTCCAGCGCAGCCGCTGTCTGAACTGTCTGCCTGCCCAGCGCTGTCTGAACTGTCTGCCTGCCCAGCGCTGTCTGAACTGTCTGCCTGCCCAGCGCTGTCTGAGCTGCCTGCCTGCACAGCAACGTCAGAGCTGTCCGTCTGTCCCGAGCCGTCAGAGCTGTCCGTCTGTCCCGAGCCGTCAGAGCTGTCCGTCTGTCCCGAGCCGTCAGAGCTGCCCGTCTGTCCCGAGCCGTCAGAGCCGTCCGCCAGACAGGAGCAGCCAGAGCCTTCCGCCAGACAGGACCAGCCAGAGCTGTCTAGCCAGGACCAGCCAGAGCCGTCCAGCCAGGACCAGCCAGAGCCGTCCAGCTAGGACCAGCCAGAGCCGTCCAGCCAGGACCAGCCAGAGCCAGCCAGCCAGGACCAGCCAGAGCCAGCCAGCCAGGATCTGCCAGGGCCGCCAGCCGGCCAGGAGCTGCCAGAGCCAGCCGGCCATGAGCAGCCAGAGCCAGCCGGCCATGAGCAGCCAGAGCAGCCAGCCAGCCATGAGCAACCAGAGTCATCTAGCCATGAGCAGCCAGAGTCATCCAGCCATGAGCAGCCAGAGCCGTCCAGCCATGAGCAGCCAGAGCCGTCCAGCCAGGACCAGCCAGAGCCATCCAGCCAGGACCAGCCAGAGCCGTCCAGCCAGGACCAGCCAGAGCCAGCCAGCCAGGACCCGCCAGAGCCAGCCAGCCAGGATCCGCCAGAGCCAGCCAGCCAGGATCCGCCAGAGCCAGCCAGCCAGGATCCGCCAGAGCCAGCCAGCCAGGATCCGCCAGAGCCAGCCAGCCAGCCAGGATCCGCCAGAGCCAGCCAGCCAGGATCCGTCCCTCAGTCCGGTGTTGCCCCTCAGTCCGGTGTTGCCCCTCAGTCCGGTGTTGTCCCTCAGTCCGGTGTTGCCCCTCAGTCCGGTGCTGCCCCTTAGTCCGGTGCTGCCCCTTAATCTAGTGGGGTTAATTTGGAGGAGGCTACGGAAGAGGGGATTGACTATGGTGGGGTGGGGACCACGACCAGCGCCAGAGCCGCCACCGTGAACAGACGCCCACCCAGACCCTCCCCTAGAGTTTATGCTGGTGCGCCCCGGAGTTCGCACCTTAAGGGGGGGGTTAGGTCACGTTCCTGACCTGTTTTCTTTTGTCTTGTATTTATTTAGTTGGTCAGGGCGTGAGTTGTGTGGGTTTGTCTATGTGTGATTTTCTATGTTGGGATTTTGTGTTCGGCCTGGCATGATTCTCAATCAGAGGCAGCTGTCAATCGTTGTCCCTGATTGAGAATCATACTAAGGCAGCCGGGGTTTCCCGTGTGTTTTGTGGGTGCTTGTTTCCGTGTCTGTGTTTGTTGCACCACACGGTACTGTATCGGTTTATGCACTTCGTTTATTTGTTTTGTAAGTCAGTTTCAGTTTCGTTATAATAAATCATTATGAACCCTAACCACTCTGCGTATTGGTCCGATCCGTCTCGCCTCTCCTCGTCCGAGGAGGAAGAATATGACGATAGCCGTTACAGTGAGGCTGTACATGTCAATGGTACTGTTCCAGTTAGACCTTGATGTGGCTTGCAGGCTTTCCTCAAACACGCTGTGGCTGCAGGTTACCATGCTGGCATCTAACAAGAGCAGGTATAGACTCTCAGCGTCACATGAAGGTGTGGGTGTGTGCGTGCGCGTCTCTTCCTCCCTTGTCTTGGATTACCTAGCTCATGTCCTCCCCTTGCACGTCCTCCCCTCCAAAGACTTCATGACAATTAAGCAGCCGTCTAGCTTGAAGAAAGTAATTACACTGAAGTGAAAGAAAAGGCCTAAATTAAATCTGAGCCTATGAAAAGATGAAAATCTATTATTTTCTCGAGCGGCCTTTCTCATCCTGTTCTGTTCTGTAAGGGGTGCAGTGGCGTGTGTTATGGTATGAGTGCCAATGTAATTTCTTACAGATGTAGGATCTTAATTTGATCACCCTGCTGCAGGAAAACCTGTCGTTTTTTAGGTTTAAAAAGCCTTCTGAAGTTTGTGATTCCCACTGTCTGACTTGATTTTCCCTTACAAAAAAATGTATCTACCCCTAAAAAAAAATCCATTAATAATTATAATCCACAAAACAATTCACATTTCCTGTTGCTGTAGGATTATTTTCCTGCTGTAGCAAACAGGCTCAAATTAAGATCCTACATCTGTAGAATGTTATGTGGCACTAAGAGGTGGAAAGAGCACCATTTGTAAGAGAGAACATTAAGTTAAAGCCCGCTGCAAGCTCTTTCTATTGTCCCCCCTGTCTGGTTTAGTTTCGCCACGTCTGCTGTTGTAGATAACACCGCACCATAGTTAGTTCCCGTTTTATTTACAATTACAGGTACAGTCCTTTACATTTAAGCTTCCATTTCTGGTTGTTGTGAAATAATAGAAACATTGTATGACCACCTTATCCCACTGCTGAACATTTTCTTTCAGCCGGTGTTATTTTTCTCTGTCAGCACTTCACTCCCCTACCTTCACTCCCCTACCACAACACGAGGCTGATTGGGGTCAGAATGAGCCTACAAAGTGGACGTACTGATCCTTCTAACCCCGCCAGGCCTCCCTGAGAACCACAGGGCTGGTCAGCTTGATGAGGTATTACTATCAGACATTGGTGCCAATCCAACACTGTTCCACTTCCAGAGACCAAACACCGACTGGCGTGTTTTTTTCCCTCTGAGCATGACAGGACCTCCCAGCAGACAACATGAACATTTGTATAGACAACACTTTTACAAGAGATGGCTTACAACAAGCCTAAGTCTCCAGCCCAGCCAACAGCCACAGCCTGTCCTGTTGTAGTTATTCACCTCTACAACAACAGTGCAGCGACACTTACACACTGTACATTCACACAGAGAACTGCAGCAGTCAGGGCAATTCTTCAATGGTTTACTGCTACTGCTTCTCTCCACACAGTGTCAGTGTGTCGGGGCTGTCCTTCCCACGCACAACACACCATCGTGTGCAAGTGGTCTAGTCTTCCAGTCGAGTGCATCCTTGCTTCCCTGTTTTGAAGTTGAAATCCAAACCACTTCCAAAGAAATTGTTGCAGTTCTCTCAGTTTAAATATTGTGCTTGATAGGAGGTAGAACGTTGGAGAATCTAACCAGTACTTCAAAAACATTGACAATCTTTTTAACTGCGGTGTCACAGATCAATTGTTCAGCGGTCCTGGAATATTCACTTTTATCTCCCCGTTTGATTTATTTAAGAGCCCCATAGAGGAACTGAAAATGTCCTAAACAATAGGATCAAACCGCATGACATGAGCTTGAGTAGATCTAGATGAGTAATGTATCCACATAAAAGAAGTACGTCCACACACCATAGAATAATTCAGAATTTAAACACTAATAGAAGTTCTCTTTTTTAATAAATTGGTTAGTGCATCAAACATGTGTACCTGTACTGAACAAAAATATAAACTCAAAATGCAGCAATTTCAATGATTTTACTGAGTCACAGTTCATATAAGAAAAACGGTCAATTGAAAAATATTCATAGGCCCTAATCTATGGATTTCACATGACTGGGAATACAGATACTGTATGTACCTGCTGGTAACAGAAAAAAATACAAATTAAGTAGGGGCGTGGATCAGAAAACCAGTCAGTATCTGGTGTGACCACCATTTGCCTCATGCAGCGCGACACATCTCCTTCACATAGAGTTGATCAGGCTGTTGATTGTGGCCTGTGGAATGTTATCCCACTCCTCTTCAATGGCTGTGCGAAGCTGCTGGATATTGGCGGGAAATGGAACATGCTGTCGTACAAGTCAATCCAGAACATCCCAAACATACTCAGTGAGTGAGATGTCTGGTAAGTATACAGGCCATGGAAGAACTGGGACATTTTCAGCTTCCAGGAATTGTGTACAGATCTTTGCCACATGGGACGTGCATTATCATGCTGAAATATGAGGTGATGGAGGCAGATGAATGGCATGAAAATGAACCTCGGGATCTCGTCACTGTATCTCTGTGCATTCAAATTGCAAACCGCTCTCCTACACGATCCCATACACGTGCTGACAAAACTGCACATTTTAGAGTGCCATTTTTATGTCCCCTGCACAAGGTGCATCTGTATAATGATCATGCTGTTTAATCAGCTTCTTAATATACCAAACCTGTCAGGTGAATGGATTATCTTGGCAAAGGAGAAATGCTCACTAACAGGGATGTAACCAAATTTGTGCACATTATTTGAGAAAACAAGCTTTTTGTGCGTATGCACATTTTATTTCAGCTCATGAAACATGGGACCAACACACCATGTTGCATTGATATTGTTGCTCAGTGTATATTGATGGTTGTCTGGTAAATGGATGGTCTAATGATCTACACGATCTGAATGCCAAAATGTTTGCTTTGCTGACAAGGTGATTTATTGAAGTTAAACAAATCGGTCCCAGCACAGACGATAAATTAATCATTTAATCATTTTCTGGCGCCAATTGATATGCTTCATTATGAATATATCATTACCATGCTATTCATGTTGGCCCTCTCTGCTTAATATGAAAATGATAATTTAGTGAAAATGATAAATATTGTAGACATTAACGCAGGGACTGTACCTTAAAAGCAGTTAAAACCTGCTGCACGATTTAGTTAGCCAACAAGGCAGAGTGATTATGGAATACTGTTTCGATTTTTTAAGCAATCCCTCCCTCCCTTACTCTATAGTCCTGTTTCTTCCATGATGAGGAGTTTATTATTGGTGTAAGTCCTTGGCTCGCTCTGATTTCCCTGCTCTGCTCCTGCCTGGTCCTCCTGCCTGGTCCTTCTGCCTGTTCCCCCCGCCTGGTCCTTCTTGTTCTTGGGAGCTGTTAACACTTCAGTTCATTGAGGTGTCAATCACAACTAATGAACTCTGGGACAAGGCAGGGGAATGTAAATGAGGGAGGGAGGAAGGAAGGAAGGAAGGAAGCAAGGAAGGAAGGAAGGAAGCAAGCAAGGAAGGAAGCAAGGAAGGAAGGAAGGAAAGAAGGAAGGAAGGAAGGAAGGAAGGAAGGAAGGAAGGAAGGAAGGAAGGAAGGAAGGAAGGAAGGAAGGAAGGAAGGAAGGAAGGAAGGAAGGAAGGGAAATAAATGACTCACTCATTCAGAATTTTGTGCCTCCTAAGTCTGGGTAATTAACATTTTCCAGGGACACATCCATCAACCCTGTGGCCCAACCTCCCATCAGTCCATGGTAAATGAGGACAAGGCTTGTGTAAAGGGTCAGACAGATGGTCGCTGGTTGTGAAGGAGATGTGTGAAGGACATGTTTGTACTGTATTTTCCTATTTATTATTAGGATCCAATGTAGCTAACAAAAATAGTGCAACTCAATTGTCACCCAGATCACATTTACATAATACCACGGTTCTGGAGTTGGAAAAAAACAGGTCCAAACTTCGCTACCCTGATCCTCCCTTCCCTCTCCTCTGCTCTCCTCTCACTGCACCTACACCTCTTCCTGTTAATTCTCTCTCCCCCCCCTCTCTCTCTCCGTGTCTCTCTCAATTCAATTCAAGGGGCTTTATTGGCATGGGAAACATGTGTTAACATTGCCAAAGCAAGTGAGGTAGATAATCTCTCTCTGTGTCTCTCTCTCTCTGTCTCTCTCTGTCTCTCTCTGTCTCTCTCTCAATGTCTCTGTGTCTCTCTCTCTCTGTGTCTCTTTCTCTCTGTGTCTCTCTCTCTGTGTCTCTCTCTGAGTCTCTCTCTCTCTGTCTCAAGCCCTTCGGGCCTTTTCCTCAACTGCGATTTTAGAGGAATTGATTATACAGCACTTCCCTTCGGCGTATCTCTCTCTCTCCCTCATTCTCTTCCTATCCTCTCTCTCTCTCTCTCTCTCCCTCACTTTCTCCCTAATCTCTCCCCCTATCCTCTTTCTCCCTATCCTCTCTCCCTCACTCTCTCCCTATCCTCTCTCCCTCCCTCACTCTCTCCCTATCCTCTCTCTCTCTCCCTCACTCTCTCCCTATCCTCTCTCTCTCTCTCTCGCAGTATTTTCTCTTCCAAGCTCATTCCTCTATGCCTTTGCCTGCAGAGTGAAACGAGCCATGTGGTAGGCAGGCACACACACACATAGACGCTCTCCGCACACACACACACACACACACACACACACACACACACACACACACACACACACACACACACACACACACACACACACACACACACACACACACACACACACACACACACACACACACACACACACACACACACACACACACACACACAAGCACACACGTAAAGGACAAATCCTGAGAGACAAGAGCTCTGTGTGGAAGTGAGAGAAGAGCAAGGGGGGAGGGGGTGGTTGGGGGAGGAAACACTCACACACATATTCACATGCTCTCCCTCTCTACCTCACACACACTCAAACACACACTCAAACACACACACACACACACACAGGACTAGAGCGGTGAAGAGGAGAAGAGAAGACCTGGGAGGCAGGAGGGCTGCTGAACAAAGCAAGGGAAGGAGAGTGGAGTCCAGGGGAGAGCAGCAGCCGTGAAATGCCTCGACGGGAGCCTGCCAGCTACTCTTGTGGCCACCTAAAGGTAAGTCTCATGCTACACTGAGAAAAGTGGGGAAGACACGGACGGAGCAGAGCGAGAGAGAGGGGTGGAGAAAGTATAGCGCTGATGCAAGCCTAACGCTGTGGTTATAGGGTACCCTCAGGCTGCAGCTGAGCCGTTCGATCTGCCTTTGAATGCAGTGCTGTGCTGTGCTGTCAACACCTTCCGTAATTCTTCACCTTGCCATTGTCCATTTAGCCGCGTGTCAGATCAAAGAGTGTATGTTAATTAAAATCATATAGTATGGCTCTTATGCTCCCCAAGAGAGAGACTGATATGGTGTGTTGTGGTGGAGCTCAGCTGCCTCAGATTCCTCCAGCCTGCTAGCCTGTCTGCCTGCCTGCATGTATGCCTGCCTGCGACCTCTGTCCCGTCACAGCCTGCCTAGGTTCTATATCACTAATGCCACTGCAGTGATAGATCACCCATGCATTTGTTTGCCCTCAATGCGAGGGCTAGGTAATCAAAAAGCAATGGGTTTTCAGCCCTGTCAGACCACTGTGAGAGGCTGCTGATGCTACTGCCTTTGTGTGCCTGCCTAGCTGTCTGGTGTGAGAGGATGCTGTAATTGTCCTATAGTACAATGCAGGAGTTTTACGAGTGCAGCAACCAACAGTGTGGGGGTTTGCTACAGAGGGTGGCAGCACAACACAGTCCACACATTCAATGACAGAAGGAACGGTGGAGAGAGAGATAGAGAGAGAGGCCATTATCTGTTTGCTGTAGCTTTTCGCTGGAATATCAGAGACTATCTAAGAATTTAGACCAAATCATTTGTATTGATTCCATTGATGTGTCTCTGAGCCGGGCATTAGAGAGTCTGATTTCAGTGCCATTGTGACGTACTATTGTCTGCTGATTCCGTAAGCTCTCCTGTTATAGGCTGTCCTGGAAGAGTGTACCCTGCACAAAACATCTTGAGAGTTGTCACTGTAAAACTTTCATGACAATCATGTCTGTGGCCATGGACAACAAGATTTTTTTTCTTACGCAATGTTCCCGGGAATGTCCTCAGCAGGGAATGCAGAGGTGGTGTAGTAGCGTTCAGTATTCATGCAGAATGTGTACGTGATCATACATTTCCCCTTGAGCAGTGTAAAGGCAGGGCTAACAGGGAAATGCTATAGGAGAAGGATGGTGCAGACCAGTAGCACATTGCACATATTTTATTCTATGCTCACCTTTTGACCTTTTGATGCAATGAGCAGTTTTTTTTCTCTCAGTCTATCCATATAGGAATCACTTCATTCTGACCAGTCCATCCATCTTTACAGGTGGTAGACATGGATAAGTTAAAAAGCAGCCCATCCCCCTTATATTATACAGTGCATTTGGAAAGTATTCAGACCCCTTGACTTTTTCCACATTTTGTTACATTACAGCCTTATTCTAAAATGGATAAAAAATAAATACAAGAAATCTCATCAATCTACACACAATGCCCCATAATGACAAAGCAAAAACTGTTTTTTTGCATTTCTTTGCAAATTTATAATGAAAAAAAAACTGAAATATGACATTTACATAAGTATTCAGACGCTTTACTCAGTACTTTGTTGAAGCACCTTTGGCAGCAATTACAGCCTTGAGTCTTCTTGGGTATGACGCTACAAGCTTGGCACATCTGTATTTGGGGAGTTTCTCCCATTCTTCTCTGCAGATCCTCTCAATCTCTGTCAGGTTGGATGGGGAGCGTTGCTGCACAGCTATTTTCATGTCTCTCCAGAGATGTTTAATCGGGTTTAAGTCCGGGCTCTGGCTGGGCCACTCAAGGACATTCAGAGACTTGTCCCGAAGCTACTCCTGTGTTGTCTTGGCTGTGTGCTTTGTGTCGTTGTCCTGTTGCAAGGTGAACCTTCACCCCAGTCTGAGGTCCTGAGCACTCCAGAACAGGTTATCATCAAGGATCTCTCTGTACTTTGCTCTGTTCATCTACCCCTCAATCCTGATTAGTCTCCCAGTCCCTGCCACTGAAAAACATCCCCACAGCATGATGCTTTCACCATCCTGCTTCACCGTAGGGATGGTGCCAGGTTTCCTTCAGACGTGACACTTGGCATTCAGGCCAAAGAATTCAATCTTGGTATCATCAGACCAGAGAATCTTGTTTCTCATGGTCTGAGAGTCTTTATGTGCCATTTGGCAAACTCCAAGCAGGCTGTCATGTGCCTTTTACTGAGGAGTGGCTTTTGTCTGGCCACTCTACCATAAAGGCATGATTGGTGGAGTGCTGCAGAGATGGTTGTCCATCTGGAAGGTTCTCCCATCTCAACAGAGGAACTCTGGAGCTCTGTCAGAGTGACCATCGGATTCTTGGTCACCTCCCTGACCGAGGCTCTTCACCCCCTATTGCTCCGTTTGGCCAGCCGGCCAGCTCTAGGACGCGTCTTGTTGATTCCAAACTTCTTCCTTTTAAGAATGATGGAGGCCACTGTGGTCTTGGGGACCTTCAATGCTGCAGACAGATTTTGGTACCCTTCCCCAGATCTGTGCCTTGATACAATCCTGTCTCGGATCTCTACAGACAATTCCTTTGACCTCATGGCTTGGTTTTTGCTCTGACATGCATTGTCAACTGCGGGACCTAATATAGACAGGTGTGTGCCTTTCCAAATCATGTCCAATCAATTGAGTTTATCACAGGTGGACTCCAATCAAGTTAAAGAAACATCTCAAGGATGATCAATGGAAACAGTATGCACCTGAGCTCAATTTCTAGTCTCATAGCAAAGGGTCTGAATACTTATGTAAATAAGGTATTTCTGTTTTACATTTTTTATAAATTAGCACAGAAAAAATGTAAACCTGTTTTCGCTTTGTGAAAATGGTGTATTGTGTGTAGAGTGATGAGGATGTATTTATTTTGAATCTATTTTAGAATAAGGCTGCAATGTAACAAAATGTGGAAAAAGTCAAGGGGTCTGAATACATTGCACTGTAGCAATGCATCTGTGTCAGGAGCTTAGCCAAGCGTGAACAATTCTTTGTATTAAACTGTGTGTCTTTATGATTAGAATAGAAAGCTATACTATATATTATATATTGTGTAATGGTCAACTGTGGATGAAAGGAGTGCTCTCTTCTGATACCTGCTGTGCTGTTGAATTAGTTAGCGGAATTAAAAAGTAATCTACTGTAGAATTTCTCTAGCCTATAGCATGTTATATCATTGAAATATATAGTCGACACTGAGCTCTGTTCTGTTCAAATACAATTCCAAATCCTGCACGGGAAGAAAATGATTGAGTGTCCCGTGTGGTTCAGTTGGTAGAGCATGAGCATGATGCTCGGCTATTGGAAATGGAACGAGCTCTGTGTTTATACTGTATTTAAAAGTGACATCGTACATGTTTAATGTAGGCGATTTTTCCTTGTAAAAGTATATATGCTCTGTCTATTGCTATTGCCTGGTTCTGTCAAAACATAAAGTTGATACATGGAAGTCCACACTGCTTGTAAGCAGATCAAACGCACTTCCAGCAGCCTGTAAACAGATGCTGGTCGGGCAGCTGCAGGGATCACATTTTTGTGATCGCCTCTCTGTCACAGCCAGACCTCCTCGTACAGCAGAGACAGAGCTAGCAGATCACCTTCAGTCTCTACTACCGTGTCTGGCAGTGTAGTACAATAATGTTCTCCTTCCCTGTAAAGCAACTCACCTAGACGGAATGGAAGGGCATTCCTTGTCCAGGTTAATTGGCCGTTACCGAGGTGGATGTGGGAGGAGAGTAATAATTGGCCATGCTCTAATCTGTCCAGTGTCATCGACAGGAGGACAATCTGGGATGACACTGAGGTTTTAGAGACAGAGCTCCTTGTAAAAGCAGTGATGTCCTTTATCCCTAACTAGCACCATTGGAATATCCAAAGTCAAACCATTTACCACGGGCATTACGATTGGGTTGCGTGCAGCTGCACTCCGAATTGATGATTACTTGTGTGCTGCCAGCTGTGGGCATGTGCGCAGGATTGAAACAAACCCAAGCTGTTTTACGTTCAAAAGTCTGTTTTGTATCCAACTGACTGTATGACCAAAATTATCCTATTTACACTTTGTAATCAATTTTGACAGTAAAATAAATGTTTCGGACTCATATCGATGCCACATAGTCTGTTTTCTAAATGTGAAGTTGGATTTTAGTGGCAGTTGCTCCTTAACCCTGATGAAGGCATTCTAGAGGAGATTCCACGATACTGTTCCTTAGCTCCACTGGCCAGCTGGTTAACATGCAGGTCAAGTCAATTGAACATTATCTTTCAGGGTGAGACTGGCGCATCAATCTTTTCTCAGTACGTGTTCACCGTAAGTCTGTTTGGATAAAACCATTTTATTATTATCTACTTCGGAACATCTTTGATGACGTTCAAATCCTTAAGGGTCGATAGACACACGTGTTCAACAATCTAGCTGACATAATTAGACTTTTAGAGGATAATGACAATAGTCTTCACTTTCCTTTCATATGACAATAATAATGTATTATTTATTTTATAATATGACGGTGGTATAAAGCAGTAGTCGTGTCTATGCTGGAGAATCAAAATTACTACCCAAGCTATCATTAAGGTGAAATAACGGAACATGTTGTTAACTTAACCATCTCCAGAGGAGCTTTTCTTTGCGTACACCTCTATCTATGGAGGCAAGCGTGATTATTCTTCACCCAGGGGACAAGTTGCCCTCAGTCATAGCCCACTAACACAGAGAAAAGAGACATATGTTTAATATAACAGGCTCAAGGCCTATTGAGTGACACCATGGATGTTCTGATGTGGTATGGTGGTGGCGAGTGGAACGGCCTCCTGATAGGACTGGTGCAGGGACAGAGCGAGGTGCCGCAGGAATTCTAATTAGGTCTGTGTGACCTTTGGCTCTTCCTGCATGCACTTCGCACCCCCTCCTCTCTTCATCTCCTGCTCTCTACATCCTCTCGTCCATCCATCCCTCACTCTCTCACTCCTACAGAGATGGAGCTGTGAGAGAGGGAATGTGGGGCCTGGGCTGTAAATCATGACAAGAGGCTGACGAGCCACCTGATAAAAGCGGGACAGGGTGTTGCAGGGTGTTGGTGCTCCTTTCCTCTCTTTAACCCCCATCCCCCGCCACATTCATTCCTGTAGGACTGGTCTGGTCCAGTAGAGTGGGTGTTTTTGGCTTGGCCTGGTGCTCAGTCCGTCCAGCATCACTCAACAGTGTTGGGGAGTCTGGGGCATCACTTTTATAAATACACGTAACCTTGGCGCAGGGGCGCGAGAGGACGAGATTGGAGCAAGCAGCAGAGACTCAACTTGCGACAGCTATTCCTGGCTGAGGCTGTGTAGTGTTTGATTTGTCTTTTGTCATTTCATTAGACTAATAGTCTCCAGTGTGGGCAGGACGTCTAGCTGAGGCAGTGTCTATTGCTCTGTAGAAGGTGATCCGTGAGAGATGTACTGTATATACTCAAGGCCGGCTATCAGCCATGGGGAGGGGAATAAGCAGTCTGGGCCTGGAGCCAAGCTGGCTGGTATCCGCAGGCTTTGGAGACGTTTTTAGTCATTTGCCCTGACCGACCTCAAAGTGTCAAAGAGATAGGAACGAAGCGCTGCACTGTGGGCCACTTGTCTTAGCCTGAGACGAACGCACGCATGAGAACCTGGTAACCATGACGCTGCTGAGAGAAAGTTACGGTACGCTCCCAATGCTGGGCTACAGAGATGAAAGAGACATTGGAGCAAATTATTCCACTAGAGGAGATACCTATCTTTTGCACTGATTGTGCAGATCCTTCCAGTGCAGATACTGTTTAAGACTCAGCTCTCTCTCTCTCCTCTCTGCCAGATCTGTGCTCTGTTTTGATGACTCCTCAGAATGGCCTTTCAGTGGAAAACGGGAAGTTTCTATATGGATGATTGCCCCCTAATAGCAGAATTTGTATTGTAAACCAAAGGTTTACTGCGGAATTAGCAGTTTCTCACTGCAATCATCATTCTCTGAGGAATGGACAGTACGGTGGTATATTGTAGCTTGTTCACAGATCTATCTTGAAACAATTTGCAAAACATGCACGTCTCATGGATATTTTTAGGCAGAAAATGTGTTTGTTTCCCAGACTCCCTAAACTTGCTCTTTTAAAGAGCTTTGATTACCTTCAAATTATGAGAAAATGTAAGCTAATTGAGAAAATAAAGTGATCCAAACCCAGTTATCTTGTTGATGAAGTTCTTTGTCTTCTCAGGCAGAGTAATGATTAGGGGGTACTACGGTCCTCCAGAGGCCGGTTTAACTCTGCTGGGCGACGGCCGTGTTATTGGAGCAGTAATTAGTATTGATACAAGCCCCATCCTGGCCTGGCCACCTGGCTCCTCACGGCTAGCCCTCGCCTTCCCAAACTGCACTGAGGGCTGACAACGACTACATTTTAGAAGTGCCTTTAATTAAGATAATTAAACCTTACAATAGCTGTTTGTGTAACTCAAACAAAGACTTGGACTGTCCTCAAAAAACATAATGTGAAAGTATACAGGTGGAAACACTACAGAAGCCTGACACAGCTGCTGTAGTGAGAGACAGAGAAAGATAGAGAGAGAGAGAGAGAGAGAGAGAGAGAGAGAGAGAGAGAGAGAGAGAGAGAGAGAGAGAGAGAGAGAGAGAGAGAGAGAGAGAGAGAGAGAGAGAGAGAGAGAGAGAGAGAGAGAGAGAGAGAGAGAGAGAGAGAGAGAGGGGGGAAAGCAGGTTTACTTCTCTGCCACTGTCACCCTGCCTCTAAACACGACAGATGAGCGCTGACGCTATCAGAGCCTAAACACAATTTACCCAAAGCATCCTGTCGCTCTCCAAGTAACAAGATAAACGCTTGTTACCCTCTTAAAGATAAAACACTGAGCTGGAATCTGTGTTCGCACAACCGCTGGTGAGTCTGCAGCGAGAGCAAAGCAGCAATCAAACGCAGGCAGAGGATGCACACAGGTCCTGGGTTCACCAGTCACTGGGGAGATGTTTAATGCATGAAAGCCTAAACTGACTTGGGAAGCAGGACCTGGTAACACTATAATGCATTCACCCAGGGTTCTTCTGGGGCTTTGTGTGTCTTCTATTCCTCTGTCTGTCTGTCTTTCTACATCTCAGATGCCTGTCACGTCACTCTGCCCTTTGCTTTAAACCCGTCAATGTCAACACTGTATTCCTGCGTGGATCTCCTGTGTGACGTGAGCCCTCATTCCTCCACCCTGCTTTGCAATTTCTCTCCATGATGCCTTGCCTTCCATCTCACTGATCAAAACAGAGCAATGTCAGAGCAGGATGACAGAGACAAATCAGATGGTGTTGTAGAAGCAATCTGGTGATTGTTCTCTGATTGACAGAGGTGGGATCAAGTCACTATTATTTTAGTCACAAGCAAGTCTCAAGTCACAAGGTCCGAGTCTCAAGTTGAGTCCCAAGTAGAATGGGGCGGCAGGTAGCCTAGTGGTTAGAGCGCTGTAACCGAAAGGTTGCAAGATCCCCGAGCTGGTAAAAATCTATGTTCTGTCGCTGAACAAGGCAGTTAACCCACTGCTCCTCGGCCGTCATTGAAAATAAGAATTTGTTCTTAACTGACTTGCCTGGTACAATAAAATAATAATGGGTTGAGTCTCGACTCAAGTCCAATCATACATTCTAAGAGCAAATCGTTTTGTCAAGTAAAGAAAAAGCTATACATGCAATGAGTTGTTCAACTACACATCTTTGTCTATTTATTGAGACTACCAGATAGCTCTTTTTATTATTTTGTCTAAAACATATTTCGATTATGTAAAAATTCATTTTAACAACAAATTCCAAATGCAAGCTTCATAAGTAAATTCTAAATTTCAAGAAATGTTTGACTCACCAAAAGACCAGTAGGCCTATGCTAGTAATTGTTGCTTGATGCCCCATTGCTGGTGAGCTTGCAAAGTAAACAGTGAATATCACCAAACATTTTTTGGAGCTGCATATTTATTTATGGCCATCCTCTCCATAAAATGTGATGTTTGCACTGCACCCGATCCTATAGCTGTATAGCAAATCAGAAATCTGTTCGCTAGCTCAATGGCTCTCAAAATGTTTGACCCTTGACCCCCAAAAAGCAGTGGTTAAAAGCTTGTGACCCCGTGCACGCACGTACATGCGCGCACAATAGCTGCGCAAACGTAGCCTGCCACTACCTCCATAAACGGCACTGCGTTTTCAAAACTATAAACTATATTTTACACCTGCATTTTGAGCTGAAAGTCATTCATCTTAGCAGCCAATATCAAGAAGGCATATCATGTCACTTCTCTGGAGGCCAGAGCAAGCAGAATCATGCGGCCTACCTACCTGTATGCAGTAGCAGGTGCAGGATCGGATGGAAAGCATGGTCAGTCTACACCAAACACTATCACTTTCAAGGTCTGCTAGTCTCCAGAATACTCGTTGCCAATTGGGTAGCCCTTTTCTTCCTCACAAATACTGTATTTAATTCACCAGAATATGTTCAATATTCATCCCATAATATTGAAGGCAGGGAGATGTTACAGCTATCCTTAGACATGAAGCCAGTAGCCACCAAACTATCTGAAATATGCAAGTCACCGCAGCAATGTTCCAACATCTAGTGGAAAGCCTTCCCAGAAGAGTGGAGGCTTTTATAGCAGCAAAGGGGGGACCAACTACATATTAATGATCATGATTTTGGACGAGAATTATTACAATATGGCAAATATTTGTAAATTCTTGGATTCTATCCATGCTGGCTTTTGCGACCTACCTGAGACATGAAACAGATAGGTGGGAGGGCATACAGCCTGTCACCATCTGGCAGTCCGACGGACGAATCTGGGTTTGGTGGATGCTAGGACAACACTACCAGCCCCAATGCATAGTGCCAACTGTAAAGTTTGGTGGAGGAGGAATAATTGTCTGGGGCTGTTTTTCATGGTTTGGGCTAGGCCCCTTAGTTCCAGCGAAGGGAAATCTTAACTCTACAGCATACAATGACATTCTAGACGATTCTGTGCTTCCAACTTTTTGCCAATAGTTTGGGGAAGGCCCTTTCCTGTTTCAGCATGACAATGCCCCCGTGCATAAAGCAAGGTCCATACAGAAATGGTTTGTCGAGATCGGTGTGGAAGAACTTGACTGTCCTGCACAGAGTCCTGACCTAAACTCCATCGAACACCTTTGGGATGAATTGGAACGCCGACAGCGAGCCAGGCCTAATCGCCCAACATCAGTGCCCGACCTCACTAATGCTCTTATGGCTGAATGGAAACAAGTCCCTGCAGAAATGTTCCAACATCTAGCGGAAAGCCTTCCCAGAAGAGTGGAGGCTTTTATAGCTGCAAAGGGGGGACCAACTACATGTTAATGATCATGATTTTTGAATGAGATGTTCAAGGAGCAGGTGTCCACATACTTCTGGTCATGTAGTGTATATAAATTCAAATGGTAGGCTATATGTAACCTATTAAAATATGTCTGAAAAATATGTATTTTCCCATTCAGTTTCACACTCGCAACCCCCCAAAACCTTCTCCCCAATTTGAGAACCATTGCGCTAGCTCACCCAGCCTGTGTTGATTGACAGTTTTCTGGTCCAATCAGAGGGCTGAACATGCATTTCACTAGCCAATCTGTTGCAGTTTTTTTTGGTTTTGCAAATGCATGCTGCAGCTACGGTCTCTGACTGTGTGGAGAGTAATCCATGGAGACTCTGTGCCACAAAATGAGTGACAAAACGTGGCTAGATAATTTCAAGTCCACAGTCTCAAGTCAAAGTCAGGTCCCGAGTCTTGAGGCTCCAAGTCCAAGTCAAATCTCAAGTTATTTTTTTTCTATCAAATCGAGTCTCAAGTCATCGAATTTGTGACTCGAGACAGACTTGAGTCCAAGTCATGCGACTCAAGTCCACACGTCTTCTGATTGGTGATTAGGGAACACACAGTTCATACTCCCTGTCACTCTATTGGTTTATTTTCAAACACCAGTGACCCTATCAGTTATTATGCTTTTATATAACTGAAAAGGTGTTGTTATGAAATTGCTGCTAAAATTAGTCCTTATCGATGTGCCCTCTCCGCCTCTCATATCTGTAGTGCTGACTTCCTGTATGTGTTATTTCATCCTATTGCCAAAATATTTTTTCTTCTGTTTTTCCCTCTGTCATTTTGAGTCATTGTAGTTGATGTTTAAAAATAAAATTTCCAGCACTTTAAAATCAGATCACAGATACTGCAGTCTGTCACTAGATCACTGTATTACACCAACATACCTAAAATAGCAACAAAGAAACCACATTTAGTGTTCGAAAGAAGTCTTTGAAACTACATCAAATCACCTTTCATAGTGTTACTTTATTTTAAAACGCCAAAGAGCTATTATTGTAGTCACACGGGAAGTTTAAACAAAGAAATGAAGATTTTAAAATGTGCTGTGGACAGAATGTGAAAGGTCCAGGCTGGTGTTCGTTGTGATTCAAGTAATGGTCAGCGTGTCCGTGCAGCATCAGGGCTTTTAACAGTTGGGTTGGTGTTCAGCCCAGGCAGCGTACTGGCACTGATGTGTTCTCCTCCACTCCTCCTCGGGGGGATAACAAAGGTTGAACACGGTAGCTACAGACAGCTGAGACTGCTTCATTCAGAGATTACAAATTAGCTAACAGAGTGATGCACATTTTGAACAGAGTCCCATTTCCCATGTGAGTTCAGAGATAATCCACACATTAGCATTCTGTGTTGGTGAGAAAGGTCTGTCTTATTATGATGAACTGAGGCTCTGTTCTAATGTCCTCACTACTGACTTTACTGTCCTCACATACCACCTACTGTAGCATGGAGTAATGAATGAATTAATGTACTGGCTATGCATTCTATTTGGCATGCTAGTATGGTTGTTGGAACATAGTGTTTTAGCCTAGATTTAACATTAAAATGGAGACCTGAGCATGCATTGTTAAGAATCAGGCTCGCTGTTAGTAGTGGCTCCTATTCAAACAGATGACTGGCATAGTAGTATTGATTTCATTAAAGTGATTGACATGATATGTGTAGAAATCTATTTATTGGGGGGTTATCAATCAATGTAGTATTGACTACGCAGAATTTTCCTGATCCCGGATTTTTCCTGGGTGATCTTATGGGATGTTTTGTGAAAAATCATCCATTGTTGAGAGTTGATTGATGCATAATTCTGAACATTAATGAAAGTGAAATGCTGACTGTAGTGGAGATTCAGTTTGCTGAACCTCCACCTCCCTCTCTCCCCACAGGTGGTGAGCTCCACCTGAGGATGGCAGGAGATTCTCAAGTCCATATGGACCACGACATGGAGATAGGAGTCACACCCACAGCGGTAAGAACATGTTTTCCATATGCACATACAGTCCTCCCCCTCCCCCAATTGTCCTGTGCAACACTGCTGGGAGGTAGAGAGAGAGAGAGGGGGCAGAGCA
Organism: Salvelinus fontinalis; assembly: GCF_029448725.1. Classification (NCBI taxonomy): domain Eukaryota; kingdom Metazoa; phylum Chordata; class Actinopteri; order Salmoniformes; family Salmonidae; genus Salvelinus; species Salvelinus fontinalis. Next base: position 26,133,404 of record NC_074697.1, read on the forward strand.
AGGAAGCGGGAAAGAAAGAGGGGATGGTGAAAGATGGAAGTGTCTGGTGTAAGGGAAAATATAAGGGGACGAGAGAGAACCATTGTGGATCATGAGTTTCCTATAAGACGGGTGATCATGTGTGTGTGCCTGTCTGTCTCTGCAGAAGAGGATGGATGGATGGTTCAGCCCACTACTATGGAGAGGATTGTGAGAAAACGACTCACACGTCCTGATAATGGATGGTGAAATAGTCCAGGTTATTTGTCTTCATTCCAGAGACGATTGAATTTATTCTTCCTAACCGAGTGTGGGGAGGCAAACCAATTGTGGAAAAACACCAGCACACAGCAATTGCTAATGAATCTGTTGGAGTGTCAGCACTGCGGACATCATTGACTCTGGGATGGCCAAACGTGGGCTCGCTGAACTACTGTAGCACTGTCTGTGATGGCTTCATCAATCACTCAATTAGAAATTTCTTCAACACTCTCAAATAGAAACAAAAAGGTCCATTGTCAGGAGAACTTGCAATGCAGGACATTTAAAACCTGTAGTGTGTTGAAGGTTTAAAAATGTCCATTCTAATCCACATAATAATTCACATTTCCTGTTGCTGCAGGATTATTTTCCTGCTGTAGCAAACTGTTTCAAATTAAGATCCGACATCTGTACAATTAAAGGCCTTGAGGAAACATAAACTGATTTTGTTGTAGGAGGGGGTCTAAAAGCTACCTTTTCCCAAGGAAATACATGTTGAAGTGACCCATGTGTTCTCCCAAACACAGGTCAAAGATCCCAATGTCATTGAGTGACTAATTGCTGTAATTGTCAATGGGTGTTGTCTTTCACTTCACCGTCAAACCTCTCATTACCGTATAATCTAGAGAAAGATCAATATGTAAATAAATAAAGCAACATCTGATACATGGAATACTCTCCTAATGTGTGTGTACATAGAACTACAATGAAGAGACCCTAGCTAGAATTTCACAGCAGCTATGTTTCCATTAACTTGTCCAGTGATTTTTTTGTCGACATTTAGAACATTTTCATCGAAAACAGATTCAACAATTGCCTGCTATCTTGTGTCGATAAAAACAGCTGTCTGAAATGACGTCACAACTAAGAAAAAAACAACTGTGTTGAATACAAATTAAGTGGTTGATATGTTTACATTACCCATTTAGGCAAATTGCGGATGAATAAATTGGTGACAGGCTGTATGCTCTCCCACCTATCTGTTTCATGTCTCAGGTAGGCCGCAAAAGCCAGCATGGATAGAATCCAAGAATTTACAAATATTTGCCATATTGTAATAATTGTCGTGTCAATGTATTGTCACAGTCCATGCCATGGTGAAACTTACACTCCTGTAGATCTGACATAATTGGATAGGGAAACTTGCGTCCAGCAAATCAGAAAGCAAGTCGAAGAAAATCAGCCATTGTTGAAAGTCAGGACAAGGATCCTGCAAACAAACGTTATTTTTATACCTGAAAAAAAGATTTAGCAGGCAGTAGGCATATAGAAATAAATGTGGAGTGGAGCTTCATAGTTATGTGTTGATATCACGTGCCCTGCATATTAGTCAATCATAATTTATTTTAAAAAACACTGTTTCTATCATAATTTGTCTCGATAAATAAACTTTGACAAAAGAAAAATCCACCCTTTGAATGGATAAATTCATAGATTTTTTTTTAAACAATATTTCCCCAATATCTGCTGTTTCCATTACACGTTGCAAAGATTTCTTTTGAGCATTGCTTTTGTCGAATAAACTTGGGTCAAAGGAAACCTGCCTACAGTATTCAGATCTTTATTTAAATCATTTGCAAGACTATAGCATGTATTTTGAAGGTTGTGTCTTTAATTTGAATTCCTTCAATCGGGAGCCATTATTTCAGTTTTGGACCTGGAGCGGAATAATATTCAACACAGGTTGCAAAAAAAAAAGAGTCGTGTGGCAGTTTCGGAGGTGTCTGATTAACACCCTGATCTTCAGAGGGCACAGGAGGAGCAACACCACTACGGCAATACCACATTTCAATTAACAACTGAGCTCGTTGTCTCCAACGATCAGGATACAGAGTGCCAATATACCCTTGGCCTGTGTGTGTTGGGGGATAGAGTAGGAGCTGAGAGGGACGGGACAGTGGGGTGTTCCTATGTTCCTATCCAGACCTGCCAGTGTCCCATAGGGGGTGATGTACAGCACTAGGGACAGGGGAGGCACAGCTGTGGAGCCAGATCGCCTGGCTGGAGCTAGGCCAGCAGTGAGGAAGGAAGGCCCTGTACCCTTATGTTCTCTCTCTCCTTTTCTTCCCTTTTTTCCCTTTCTTCTTCCTCCCACAGTGATGGCGCACCATGTGCTTGGAGAAACACTCTCTCACACAATGTTATGGGAGCAGTGCAGCTACAGTATCAGGGCCCTTAATTTAATTTAACAAGAGCATCGTATGCAGTCCTCGCCCAGCACTGTTGTAGCAGAGATACAGTTGTTTAAATACACTTAGGTTGGAGTCATTAAAAGTTGTTTTTCAATCACTCCACAAATGTATTGTTAACAAACTATAGTTTTGGCAAGTCAGTTAGGACATCTATTTTGTGCATGACACAAGTATATTTTTTATTGTTTACAGACAGATTATTTCACTGTATCACAATTCCAGTGGGTCAGAAGTTTACATACACCACGTTGACTGCCTTTAAACAATTTGGAAAATTCCAGAAAATGATGTCATGGCATTAGAAGCTTTTGATAGGCTAATTGAAATAATTTGAGTCAATTGGAGGTGTACCTGTGGATGTATTTCAAGGCCTAACTTCAAACTTAGTGCCTCTTCGCTTGACATCATGGGAAAAGCCCAAAAAATCAGCAAAGACCTCAGAAAAAAATTGTAGACCTCCACAAGTCTGGTTCATCCTTGGGAGCAATTTCCAAACATCTGAAGGTACCACGTTCATCTGTACAAACAATAGTACGCAAGTATAAACACCATGGGACCACGCGGCCGTCATACCGCTCAGGAAGGAGACGCATTCTGTCTCCTAGAGATGAATGTACTTTGGTGCGAAAAGTGCAAATCAATCCCAGAACAACAGCAAAGGACCTTGTGATGATGCTGGAGGAAACAGGTACAAAAGTATCTATATCCACAGTAAAATGAGTCCTATGTCGTTATTACCTGAAAGGCCGCTCAGCAACACAGAAGCCACTGCTCCAAAACCGCCATGAAAATGCCAGACTACGGTTTGCAACTGCACATGGGGACAAAGATCGTACTTTTTTGAGAAATGTCCTCTGGTCTGATGATACAAAAATAGAACTGTTTGGCCATAATGACCATTGTTATGTTTGGAGGAAAAAGGGGGATGCTTGCAAGCCGAAGAACACCAATTCAAACGTAAGGGACGGGGGTGGCAGCATCATGGTGTGGGGGTGCTTTGCTGCAGGAGAGACTGGTGCCCTTCACAAAATAGAGGGAGACAAATTATGTGGATATATTGAAGCAACATCTCAAGACATCAGTCAGGAAGTTAAAGCTTGGTCGCAAAATAGGTATTCCAAATGGACAATAACCCCAAGCATACTTCCAAAGTTGTGGCAAAATGGCTTAAGGACAACAAAGTCAAGGTATTGGAGTGGCCCTTACAAAGCCCTGACCACAATCCTATAGAAAATTTGTGGGCAGAATAAAAAAGTTTGTGTGAGCAAGGAGGCCTACAAAGCTGACTCAGTTGCACCAGCTCTGTCAGGAGGAATGGGCCAAAATTCACCCAACTTATTGTGGGAAGCTTGTGGAAGGCTACCTGAAAAGTTTGGCCCAAGTTAAACAATGTAAAGGCAATACTACCAAATACTAATTGAGTGTATGTAAACTTCTGACCCACTGGGAATGTGATGAAAGAAATAAAAACTTAAATAAATAATTCTCTCTACTATTATTGCGACATTTCACATTCTTAAAATAAAGTTGTGATCCTAACTGACCTAAAACAGGGAACTGAGGGAACTTTAAAACTGAGTTTAAATGTATTTGGCTAAGGTGTATGTAAACATTCGACTTCAACTGTATCTGTAGCATTGATTTACAGTTTATTTATGTTCAACGAGGGTAGCAGTTGAAGGTGGTTGAGGATGAAAGCAAAGAAATTACTTAAAAGGTTGAGAATGTGTATTTTCTCATATTATAATGCACACATTGTAGCAGCAAGGGTAATATGAGGACATTTCACACATTTTAGCAACAAGGGTAATATGAGGAAATGTCACACATTGTAACAACAAGGGTAAAATGAGGACATTTCACACATTGTAGTAACAAGGGTAATATGAGGACATTGCACATGAATAGAGGCATACGTTTTTGTTGACCTTTTGACCTGACCAGGAAAACAATGGCCTCTAGCAATAGACTGAAACGAGAGCACAGAGTGTTTCCTGAACAGGTCACTACTGTCTACACACATGAACTTCTGAAGACAATGATAATGTGACCAACGTCTCAGCAGAACTGTCTCTATTCCTCTCTGTCTCTCCAGGTGAAAAAGCTTCCCAAACACATGCGGGAGGCCCAGATCTCCACTGAGCGCACCCACCTCATCGCCGACCCCATCAAGAAGCCCCGACAACGCTACGTCCAGAAGGACGGCAAATGCAACGTTCACCACGGCAATGTGCAGGAAACCTACCGTTACCTTAGCGACCTGTTTACCACCCTGGTGGACCTGCGCTGGCGCTTCAGCCTCTTCATCTTCACTTTGGTGTACGTGGTCAACTGGCTGTTCTTCGGCCTGCTGTGGTACATCATCGCCCTGATCCGAGGGGATCTGTGGCACAGCGACGAGGAGGGCTGGACCCCCTGCGTAGAGAACCTCAACAGCTTCGTCTCTGCCTTCCTCTTCTCCATCGAGACGGAGACCACCATCGGCTACGGCTACCGCGTCATCACAGAGAAGTGCCCTGAGGGCATCATCCTGCTGTTGATCCAGGCCATCCTGGGCTCCATCGTCAACGCCATGATGGTGGGCTGCATGTTCGTGAAGATCTCGCAGCCAAAGAACCGTGCCGAGACGCTCATGTTCTCCCACAAGGCGGTGATCTCTGTGCGGGACAACAAGCTGTGTCTGATGTTCAGAGTCGGGGACCTGCGCAACTCCCACATCGTGGAGGCCTCGATCCGGGCCAAGCTGATCCGCTCACAGCAGACCAAGGAGGGGGAGTTCATCCCTCTCAACCAGACGGACATCAACATCGGTTTTGACACGGGAGACGACCGGCTCTTCCTGGTGTCCCCACTCATAATCTCCCACGAGATCAACGAGAAGAGCCCCTTTTGGGAGCTGTCCCAGGCCCAAATGGACAAGGAGGAGTTTGAGATCGTGGTCATCCTGGAGGGCATGGTTGAAGCTACAGGTACGTCCTCTTGAAACAAGGCTAATAGGTCAGCAGGACCCCTAGCCCATAGACCCTTCATGTAGACCTGAAATAACTAGATAGGCATAAGCAATATGGTAGTAGCTCCACCTTGTCTTCTGATAGGCTTGGTGGAATTGTCCAATCGTTTTGCAACTACACAAATGCGTAGGGAGTAGGGGCTAGCTAGGGGTTGTTTCTGGATTGGGCCTTGGTCAATTCCATTTCAATTCTTGTGTGTTCAGTTAATCCATTGAGGTTCTTCATATTAATTGATAATGTAATATATTTCATTCAACAAACCAGACAATTTCAAACCCATACAAACACAATTTCTAGAGGCAACGTGGTACAGATCTGCATATAATAAATATACACTGCTCAAAAAAATAAAGGGAACACTTAAACAGCACAATGTAACTCCAAGTCAATCACACTTCTGTGAAATCAAACTGTCCACTTAGGAAGCAACACTGATTGACAATACATTTCACATGCTGTTGTGCAAATGGAATAGACAAAAGGTGGAAATTATAGCCAATTAGCAAGACACCCCCAAAAAAGGAATGATTCTGCAGGTGGTGACCACAGACCACTTCTCAGTTCCTATGCTTCCTGGCTGATGTTTTGGTCACTTTTGAATGCTGGCGGTGCTCTCACTCTAGTGGTAGCATGAGACGGAGTCTACAACCCACACAAGTGGCTCAGGTAGTGCAGTTCATCCAGGATGGCACATCAATGCGAGCTGTGGCAAAAAGGTTTGCTGTGTCTGTCACCGTAGTGTCCAGAGCATGGAGGCGCTACCAGGAGACAGGCCAGTACATCAGGAGACGTGGAGGAGGCCGTAGGAGGGCAACAACCCAGCAGCAGGACCGCTACTTCCGCCTTTGTGCAAGGAGGTGCACTGCCAGAGCCCTGCAAAATGACCTCCAGCAGGCCACAAATGTGCATGTGTCAGCATATGGTCTCACAAGGGGTATGAGGATCTCATCTCGGTACCTATTGGCAGTCAGGCTACCTCTGGCGAGCACATGGAGGGCTGTGCGGCCCCACAAAGAAATGCCACCCCACACCATGACTGACCCATCGCCAAACCGGTCATGCTGGAGGATGTTGCAGGCAGCAGAACGTTCTCCACGGCGTCTCCAGACTCTGTCACGTCTGTCACATGTGCTCATGTGCTCAGTGTGAACCTGCTTTCATCTGTGAAGAGCACAGGGCGCCAGTGGCGAATTTGCCAATCTTGGTGTTCTCTGGCAAATGCCAAACATCCTGCACGGTGTTGGGCTGTAAGCACAACCCCCACCTGTGGACGTCGGGCCCTCATACCACCCTCATGGAGTCTGTTTCTGACCGTTTGAGTAGACACATGCACATTTGTGGCCTGCTGGAGGTCATTTTGCAGGGCGCTGGCAGTGCACCTCCTTGCACAAAGGTGGAGGTAGCGGTCCTGCTGCTGGGTTGTTGCCCTCCTACGACCTCCTCCACGTCTCCTGATGTACTGGCCTGTCTCCTGGTAGCGCCTCCATGCTCTGGACACTACGCTGACAGACACAGCAAACCTTTTTGCCACAGCTCGCATTGATGTGCCATCCTGGATGAACTGCACTACCTGAGCCACTTGTGTGGGTTGTAGACTCCGTCTCATGCTACCACTAGAGTGAGAGCACCGCCAGCTTTCAAAAGTGACCAAAACATCAGCCAGGAAGCATAGGAACTGAGAAGTGGTCTGTGGTCACCACCTGCAGAATCATTCCTTTTTTGGGGGTGTCTTGCTAATTGGCTATAATTTCCACCTTTTGTCTATTCCATTTGCACAACAGCATGTGAAATGTATTGTCAATCAGTGTTGCTTCCTAAGTGGACAGTTTGATTTCACAGAAGTGTGATTGACTTGGAGTTACATTGTGTTGTTTAAGTGTTCCCTTTATTTTTTTGAGCAGTGTATTTACCAACTCAGGTAAATATGGCTTTTAAAAGAGCATTAAAAAGATAGAAACAACACTTTTTGAGAGCATAGGTGTCACGTTGGTATAAAGGGTCGGCAGAGAGGCGCAGGAATGCGTAATAGGGTTTTTTATTTACCCAAATTACAGCGTGCCATGTACAGGCACGGGGACAAAGACCAAACAAACACTATATAAAATGCAGGGTTGAGACCCAAACAAAAGAGCAAGGAGTACCTCGAGTAAATATACAATCGCACAATGATTATCACACGGGACGAGACCCGTAATCATCTGCACAATACACGTGGCACGAAAGCCAAAACAACACAGCACAGGTACTCACACGACCAACGGACCTTGGAACTATAATCGACAGGACAATGGTGAACAAAGGGCACACTTATACCATCAAATGGGAATAGGGACCAGGTGTGCGTAATGACATTTCCGGAGGGATCCATGACAATAGGTTATATCTTGTTGCCATCACCATCCTTGTAATTTTCCACAAAGACAAATGACCAACAAAAAGAAACAGTGGGTAGGGTCTTTATTAGGAAGGTTGTTACAGTTATGCATATGCTTCCACATCCATACTTAGGCCCACATCTCCCCTATGTTGGTGCATCAGAGAGGCCTCTTTGAGATGTTTGTTCCAAAAAGGAAAGAATATTAGCTGCCCATGCTGGTCTGTGTTTGGGGAGAGGCGGTCTGTATTTGGGGAGAGGCAGTGCAATGATGAAAGCAATCGCTCCAGGGGGGTTTCAGACAGTACTGGCCTGGCCAAAGCATTATCAACGCCTTCTCTTCTCTGGAAAGTTACCAAAAACACAAAACCACCTTTTTATACAGATGTATAAGGATAAGAAGATTTCACTTTTTTTCTCTCGCAACATTTAAATTCAAGCTGTAAAAGACCTGTCCTGTGCCTAATGAGGGGCAGATGCCGAAGTTGCATCCCAGAGACTTTTTAATTAATTGCATTCACGAGATCCCCCAGCTAGCTTCCTGATAGCCTTGGAAATCCTTGTATGGAATATTGCTTGAGGAAATCTGCTTATTTATCACAGTAGCACAGGGAATGTACACACTTGTAGAGCCCTGGCTTCCTTATTTGCTTGTCCTAATATGTTCCTGTGGTGTATTATTTCACTCAGGTAAACATTGTACGTGCAAGCCTTACGCATCGTATACTGGCCTTTGTTCAAGGAAAGGTTATAATGCACCAATCTAAATACCAATACGATGCATTATACAGGTCACTTGCTTACTTTATTCAGTAGGGTCATGTTTTTTCTTCTTCCTCGTGAATGTTAATGTTTTTAAAAAGAAAGGAGAAACAAGGCACTCTTCATGTAATTACAATGCCTTTATTTGCATTGCATGTTCAATGGAATAAGGCTCCTGAACAGGTACTATTTGCAATGTGTCCCCCCCCCCCAACCGCTCATTTGCGTTGCTGCTACTCTCTGTTTATCATCATGCATAGTTACTTTAACTATACATTCATGTACATATTACCTCAATTAGCCCGACTAACCGGTTTCCCCGCACATTGGCTACCAGGACTATTTGCAATGTGTCCTACCACCCCCCACCCGCCAGCTCCCTCTTTTACGCTGCTGCTACTCTCTGTTAATGATCTATGCATAGTCATTTTAACTATACCTACATGTACATATTACCTCAATTAGCCCAACTAACCGGTGCCCCCGCACATTGACTCTGTACCGGTACCACCTGTATATAGCCTCTGTTATTTTCACTGTCATTTAAAAAAAAAATATCTGTTGTTATCTGTTGTTTACCTAATACCTATTTTTTTACTTAAAAATTGCACTGTTGGTTAGGGCTTGTAAGTAAGCGTTTCACTGTAAGGTGTAGTAGACCTGTTGTATTTGGTGCACATGACAAATAAACTATGATTTGATTTGAACAAATATTTTTAAACTCTGACATGTTTCGGCAGTATGGCCTTCGTCAGGGAGTACAAAGTTACAATGATACAATGATATTTTTGTACTACTTGATGAAGGCTTTGCCAAAAGGCCTGCAGATGGCGATATTGAGTCGTTTCATCTTACCGTCCAAAGGAAATTAATGCAGCCTGCTATACATTCGTATCCCCATGGACCAGTTTGTATATAAAACATTCTCCATTCAGGCTGCAAAGGTGTCGATTTCCTCATTAACTCGATATAATGGAGAGAAGGTGAAAAAAAAGTTGGAAAATATCATTTAAAAAAAAACATTTAACTTGTTTAGTATAATCTGTTTATAACTCCACTCACTACTTGTAGTTGTATAGTCTGTTTGCTTGTGTTGTTGATCTTGGCTAGCTTAATGTTCCGGTCGGTAGCTAGCTAGCTAGCACTCACTCAGGTGGCTGCTAGCACCTTAATGAAAAGGGACATGAGGGAAGCTCTACGATATCGTGTTTTTCTAAGTAGAGAGAACTCTCGGGAGCAGGCAATGTTGAAAGTAATATTTAGACATGTACTTTTCTTAAATATAGTTTTGTAATTAGCAAAAACAATCAGACAACGAGAAAATTGTGTTTGAAAAAGGCTAAGTTTAGCTGTGAGACAATTTCTGTAACCTAGGTAACCACATGTAACCACAAGAGGACAACTACATTAGTGGCTAGTTTCTTCAACAGTGAATAGGTGACTCCAGGATGCTGGCCCTCTAGGCAGAGTTGCAAAGAAAAAGCCATATCTCAGACTGGACAATAAAAAGAAAAAATTAAGATGGGCAAAAGAACACAGAGGAACTCTGAGACTGGTGTTTTGCGGGTACTATTTAATGAAGCTGCCAGTTGAGGACTTGTGAAGCGTCTGTTTCTCAAACTAGACACTAATGTACTTTTCATCTTGCTCAGTTGTGCACTGGGGTCTCCCACTCCTCTTTCTATTCTGGTTAGAGCCAGATGTGCATGCGCCGTTCTGTGGAGGGAGTTGTATACAGCGTTGTACGAGATCTTCAGTTTCTTGGCAATTTCTCGCATGGAATAGCCTTCATTTCTCAGAACAAGAATAGATTGCCGAGTTTCAGAAGAAAGTGCTTTGTTTCTAGCCATTTTGAGCCTGTAATTGAACCCACAAATGCTGATGCTCCAGATACTCAACTAGTCTAAAAAAGGCCAGCTTTATTGCTTCTTTAATCAAAACAACCATTTTCAGCTGTGCTAACATAATTGCAAAACGGTTTTATAATGATCAATTAGCCTTTTAAAATGGTAAACTTTGATTAGCTAACACAACGTTCCATTGGAACACAGGAGTGACGGCTGCTGATAATGGGTCTCTGTACACCTGTGTAAATATTCCATTAAAAATCTGCCGTTTCCAGCTACAATAGTTGTTTACAACATTAACAATGTCAACACTGTATTTCTGATACATTTTATGTTATTTTAATGGACAAAATATGTGTTTTCCTTTCAAAAACAAGGGCATTTCTAAGTGACCCTAAACTTTTGAACGGTAGTGTGCATATTAATATTCTTATGTACAGTAGAAAGAGGATGGGAGCTGTGCTACAAGATGTCTTTAAAAAAAATGTAAAGATAAACATGCTTTTTGCCTGAGTAACCTCTTGCGGCAGAGCATTTCACGATGGCATGGCTCTATAAATAACTGAGCAACTCATTAAATCTGGTTTTGGTTTGGGTACCGTGAAGAAACCCGTTGTGGTATGTCTGTTTGAAGTGTATGCAGGTAGCCTAGTGTTTAAGAGGTTTGGGCCAGTAACTAAAAATCGTTGGTTTGAATCCCTGAGCAGACTAGGTGGAAAATGTGTTGATGTGTCCTTGAGCAAGACTCTTAACTATCACGTCCTGATCTGTTTCACCTGTCTTTGTGCTTGTCTCCACCCCCTTCCAGGTGTCGCCCATTATCCCGTGTACTTATACCTGTGTTCTCTATTTGTCTGTTGCCAGTTTGTCTTGTTTGTCAAGCTTACCAGCGTTTGTCCTGTCAACTCCTGTTTTTCCCAGCCTCTCTTTTTCTCCCCCTCCTGGTTTTTGACCCTTGCCTGTCCTGACCCTGAACCCGCCCGCCTGACCACTCTGCCTGCCCCTGATCCTGAGCCAGACTGCCGTCCTGTACCTTTACCCCTATCTGGATTTCTGAACTCTGCCTGACCTGACCCTGGGCCTGCCTGCCGTCCGGTACCTTAGCTCTGTTGTTGTAATTAACATTGTTACTTCAACATGGTCTGCATCTGGGTCTTACCTTATCCTGATAATAACCCTAATTGCTGCTGTAAGCTGCTCTGGATAAGAGTGTCTGCTAAATGATTAAAATGTATGCAAATACATTATACAAGTGAGTAAGCATTTTTAACATACAAATGTTTCTCAAAAAGAGAAGTGGTCAATCTCTCCTCAACCAGGAAAGAATATCATGCATGTTGTTGATGTTCGTTTTGTGTGTGCAATTAAGGACAAGGAGTGCTGCTCTGTTTTGAGCCAGCTGCAGCTTTCGAAGGTCTTTATTTGTTGCACCTGATCATATTACCGGACAGTAATCACGATGGGCAAGACCAGAGCGTGAACAACTAGTGCAGTTGATCTTTGTCAAAAACGCAGAACATTTTTTTATTACTGACATACAGGACCTTTGGAAAGTACCCAGACTCCTTGACTTTTTCAACATTTTGTTACGTTACAGCCTTACTCAAAAAAAAAAAAACAATTATCCTCAGCAATCTACACACAATAGCCCATAATGACAGTGAAAACCTTATTTACTTAAGTATTCAACCCTTTGCTATGAGACTCGAAATTGAGCTCATGTGCATCCTGTTTGCAATGAGAACCCTTGAGTTGTTTCTACAACTTGATTGGAGTCCACCTGTGGTAAATTCAATTGATCGGATGTTTTGGAAAGGCACACACTTGTCTATATAATGTCCCGCAGTTGACAGTGCATGTCAGAGCAAAAACTAAGTCATGAGGTCAAAGGAATTGTCCGTAGAGCTCCCAGACAGGATTGTGTCGAGGCACAGATCTGAGGAAGGGTAAAAAAAACAATTCTGCAGCATTGAAAGGTCCCCAAGAACACAGTGGCCTCCATCATTCTTAAATGGAAGAGGTTTGGAACCACCAAGAATCTTCCTAGAGCTGTCCGCCCAGTCAAACTGAGCAAATGGGGGACAAGGGCCTTGGTCAGGGAGGTGACTAAGAACCTGATGGTCACTCTGACAGAGCTCTAGAGTCCTTCTGTGGAGATGGGAGCAAAGTACAGGGAAATCTTTGATGAAAACCTGTTCCAGAGTGCTCAGGACCTCAGACTGGGATGAAGGTTCACCTTCCAACAGGACAATGACACTAAGCACACAGCCAAGACAACGCAGGAGTGACTTCGGGACAAGTCTATGAATGTCCTTAAGTGGCCCAGCTAGAGCCCGGACTTGAACCTGATCAAACATCTCGATCAAACATCTCTAGAAAGACCTGAAAATAGCTGTGCATCCAACTTGACAGAGCTAGAGAGGATTTGCAGAGAAGAATGGGAGAAACTCCCCAAATACAGCTGTGCCAAGCTTGTAGCATCATACCTAATAAGACTTGAGGCTGTAATCGTTGCCAAAGGTGCTTCAACAAAGTACTGAGTAAAGGGTCTGAATACTTATGTAAATATGATATATCCGGGTTTTTTTTTTAATACATTTGCAAAAATGTCTAAAAAACTGTTGTTGCTTCGTCATTATTGGTTATTGTGTGTAGATTGATGAGGGGAAAAAAACAATTTGATCAAATTTAGAATCATGTTGTAATGTAACAACGTGGAAAAAGTCAAGAGGTCTGAATACTTTTTGAATGTGCAGTATCTCTCCCCATCTTGTAAATACAGTGTAAATGCAGTGACTACAAGAAATACATAGTAGCATAATTAGGAATATTTTCATCGGTGGACAGAGGATTTTCAGTTTACGTTTCATCTTCCCCTATTTTTAAAATACAGAAATCTCCAACCTCTAATTTGATCTGGCATGGCTTTTCATGCATCTGAACATTTCTGCTCTAGTTCTTTTAGGATTTGTATTTATTTCATTTTTCTTTCCATACCACCAGTAGTCAACCCTCACACTCACACCATGCCTGATGCCTAGACTCAGGCAGTAAATCACATCGCTTTCCTCTTGACCAGTAGGAGCATGGCATGCTTGGCACATGTCGTCATGTCAATCACTGATTGCTGAGTAATCCCTCCTCCACTATGTCATGATACTAAAGGGGTCTTACACAAGCAATCACAAGCTTTTCTCCCAGGAATTAACAGAAGGACCTCTCCTGACCTGGGAATTGTGGCCTTCAACCATTTTGCATTAAATGTTGTTCATCTGCAGGGGAGGAAATCAATATGGTCGGCTCTTGCTAATGACATTGATTTTGTGGACTTTGTGTAAATTACAAAGTACTGCATCTGACGAATGGCCCAAGTGATCAGTCATCTTGGTGTCGGCTATAAGCCAGAGAAAGCCGAAGCCTACAACTCTTACTGTTGGATCGAAGCCCACAGTACCTGGACTGGGTAATGATAGCTCACTTTCGATTCGTTACTCAGAGTTAACAACCAGTGGATGTATTATAAGGTCAAAGACACCATTACAGTAACCCCCATGCTGCAGCAACTTTTGAATATATGTCCACACTTGTCATTATAAATGTATGATTTTGTTATTCTGCTCTATTATGGATAGATAGCTTCTAGATGGGGTACATTCTCTGCTGTAGTGCTAAATTACTAGGCTTGTACTGTAGTTAATGTGCTGTTGACAAAATCCTAATGATTTTCAGATTAATAGTGGAATCATGTGCATGGTTCGTGGGATCCATTCCTATAGCCAGGCCGAGGGCATGCTAAACAGCCCCAATGCAAAACACATCTCCATCTCTTGAAGTACAGTAAACTGCCCTTTTCATGTACAATTTTTGCACCGTGGACATGTATAGCCCTGCAGCAAGCATCTGATTGCATAAGCATAATCTCATTGACAAAAATAAAATCTGACATTTGCTTATATCACTGACAACCTATCACCCTGAAGATAAAAAAAACACTGAGTCAGCCACTTATTCCACTGACAAATGTCATTTCTCTCACCTTGAGCATTTCAGATAATTAGAAAACAAGATGATGATTTATCTTGTCAAAGAACATTATATCCATGTCTTTGTCAATGCAACAGCAACAGTTATAAAGGGAATACATCAAATGGTCTTGTAAGATACTCTGATTATCATTCTCTCAGCACATTATTAATATGTCAGTACACTGTTTATTAGAACCTGCTTCAAATACTATATCACAAATCAACATCTTATGAGACCCTCTACCATTTACAATTCAAGCCTAGCTAAGCGAATAAGCTTACTTTTTAATCCTCCTTGACAAACTGAACAGAAAACACACATCAGCAGGTATTCAAATCAAATCAAATCAAGGTTTATTTGTCACGTGCGCCGAATACAACAGGTGTAGACCTTACAGTGAAATGCTTACTTACCAATGGTGCGGAAAAAAATGTATGTGTGTGTGTGTGTGTAGTTAAGTAAAGAAATAAAACAACAGTAAAAAGACATTTGAAAAAAGAGTAGCAAGGCTATATACAGACACCTGTTAGTCAGGCTTATTGAGGTAGTATGTACATGTAGGTATCGTTAAAGTGACTACGCATATATGATGAACAGAGAGTAGCAGAAGCGTAAAAAGAGGGGTTGGCGGGTGGTGGGACACAATGCAGATTGCCCGGTTAGCCAATGTGCTGGAGCACTGGGTGGTCAGACCAATTTAGGTAGTATGTACATGAATGTATAGTTAAAGTGACTATGCATATATGATAAACGGAGAGTAGCAGCAGTGTAAAAGAGGGGTTGGGGGGGCACACAATGCAAATGCCAGCAGCATACCACCCTGCATACCACTGCTGGCTTGCTTCTGAAGCTAAGCAGGGTTGGTCCTGGTCAGTCCCTGGATGGGAGACCAGATGCTGCTGGAAGTGGTGTTGGAGGGCCAGTAGGAGGCACTCTTTCCTCTGGTCTAAAAAAAAATATCCCAATGCCCCAGGGCAGTGATTGGGGACACTGCCCTGTGTAGGGTGCCGTCTTTCGGATGGGACGTTAAACGGGTGTCCTGACTCTCTGAGGTCATTAAAGATCCCATGGCACTTATCGTAAGAGTAGGGGTGTTAACCCCGGTGTCCTGGCTAAATTCCCAATCTGGCCCTCAAACCATCATGGTCACCTAATAATCCCCAGTTTACAATTGGCTCATTCATCCCCCTCCTCTCCCCTGTAACTATTCCCCAGGTCGTTGCTGCAAATGAGAACGTGTTCTCAGTCAACTTACCTGGTAAAATAACGGTAAAATAATTAAAAAAAAAATAATAATAATAATAAATTGTCCGGGTAACCATATGGTTACCTGTTCAGGAGTCTTATGGCTTGGGGGTAAAAACTGTTGAGAAGCCTTTTTGTCCTAGACTTGGCACTCCGGAACTGCTGGCCATGCGGTAGTAGAGAGAACAGTCTATGACTAGGGTGGCTGGGGTCACCCCAGGGTACGCACTACCCTCTGAAGTGCCTTGCGGTCGGAGGCCAATCAACTGCCGTACCAGGCAGTGATGCAACCGGTCAGGTTGCTCTCGATGTTGCAGCTGTAGAATCTTTTGAGGATCTCAGGACCCATGCCAAATCTTTTTAGTTTCCGGAGGGGGAATAGGCTTTGTCGTGCCCTCTTCACGACTGTCTTGGTGTGTTTGGACCAATCTAGTTTGTTGTTGATGTGGACACCAAGGAATTTGAAGCTCTCGACCTGCTACACTGCAGCCCCGTCGATGAGAATGGGGACGTGCTCGGTGCTCCTTTTCCTGTAGTCCACAATCATCTCCTTAGTCTTGGTTACATTGAGGGATAGCTTGTTATTCTGGCACCACCCGACCAGGTCTCTGACCTCCTCCCTACAAGCTGTCTCGTCGTTGTCGGTGATACCACTGTTGTGTCGTCAGCAAAATTAATGATGGTGTTGGAGTCGTGCCTGGCCATGCAGTCATGGGTGAACAGGGAGTACAGGAGGGGACTGAGCATGCACCCCTGGGGAGCTCCAGTGTTGAGGATCAGCGTGGCAGATGCGTTGCAACCTACCCTCACCACCTGGGGGCGGCCTGTCAGGATGGCCAGGATCCAGTTGCAGAGGGAGGTGTTTAGTCTCAGGTTCCTTAGCTTGGTGATGAGCTTTGAGGGTACTACGGTGTTGAATGCTGAGCTGTAGTCCATGAACAGCGTTCTCACATAGGTGTTCTTTTAGTCCAGGTGGGAAAGGGCAGTGTGGATAGTGCAATAGAGATGGCATCATCTGTGGATCTGTTTGGGCAGTATGCAAATTGGAGTGGGTCTAGGGTTTCTGGGATAATAGTGTTGATGTGAGCCATTACCAGCCTTTCAAAGCACTTCATGGCTACAGACGGGAGTGCTACGGGTCTGTAATCATTTAGACAGGTTGCCTTTGTGTTCTTGGGCACAGGGACTATGGTGGTCTGCTTGAAGCATGTTGGTATTATAGACTCAATCAGGGACATGTTGAAAATGTCAGTGAAGACACCAGCCAGTTGGCCCAGAGCACACGTCCTGGTAATCCGTCTGGCCCCGCAGCCTTGTGTATGTTGACCTGTTTAAAGGTCTTACTCACGTCGGCTACAGAGAGCGTGCTCACACAGTTGTCCGGAACAGCTGATGCTCTCATGCATGCCTCAGTGTTGCTTGCCTCGGAGCGAGCATAGAAGTGATTTAGCTCGTCTGGTAGGCTTGTGTCACTGGGCAGCTCGCGGCTGTGCTTCCCTTTGTAGTCTGTAATAGTTTGCAAGCCCTGCCACATCCGACGAGCGTCGGCGCCGGTGTAGTATGATTCAATCTTAGTCCTGTATTGACGCTTTGCCTGTTTGATGGTTCGTCGCAGGGCATAGCGGGATTTCTTGTAGGCTTCCGGGTTAGAGTCCCGCACCTTGAAAGCGGCAGCTCTACACTTTAGCTCAGTGCGAATGTTGCCTGTAATCCATGGCTTCTGGTTGGGGTATGTACACGTACAGTCACTGTGGGGACGACGTCCTCAATGCACTTATTGATAAAGCCAGTGACTGATGTGGTGTATTCCTCAATGTCATCGGAAGAATCCCGGAACATGTTCCAGTCTGTGATAGCAAAGCAGTCCTGTAGATTAGCATCTGCTTCATCTGACCATTTATTTATAGACCGTGTCACTGGTGCTTCCTGCTTTAATTTTTGCTTTTAAGCAGGAATCAGGAGGATAGAGTTGTGGTCGGATTTACCGAATGGAGGGCGAGGGAGAGCTGTGTACGTGTCTCTGTGTGTGGAGTACAGGTGATCTAGAATTTTTTTCCCTCTGGTTGCACATTTAACATGTTGATAGAGATTTGGTAGAACTGATTTAAGTTTCCCTGGATTAAAGTCTACGGCCACTAGGAGCGCCGCCTCTGGGTGTGTGGTTTCCTGTTTGCTTATTTCCTTATACAGCTGACTGAGTGCGGTCTTAGTGCCAGCATCTGTCTGTGGTGGTAAATAAACAGCCACGAAAAGTATAGCTGAGAACTCTCTAGGCAAGTAGTGTGGCATGCAATTTATCCCAATTTACTCTACTTCAGGCGAGCAAAATCTACAGACTTCCTTAGATTAGGTATTGCAATGTACAAGAGAAAACAGGGTGTTTTGTGTCACCGTGCAGCCTGCATCGTGTTACCAGCCGTCATTCTGTGTGTGTGGGTGCATGTGTTACTGTCGTACCGAACACCCCCGCAGCCCCTGCACGGCAAGGGGGCCCACGAGCCTATCATCGATGTCTATTATTATTTTGTTTTTTAAATAATTTTGATAGTAACCCTCCAAGAAGTCATTCATAAAACGTTTTAATATCCATATGTACTAGAAAGCTAAGTGTTTGTTTCTTGGGCTTCAGGAATGTGACTGGAAAAGTGCCTCAGGCCTTGAAAGTGATTTTTTTCATTCTCAGACTGAGAGCCTAATGCTTCTTAGGTAGTTCTTTATGAGTTTTTGTTTAGAAAACAATCTCTGTAGAAGTTACAGGGATGGTAAAAACAGCTGGATTGCAGTAGCACCATCAGGGAAACTGGGTAGAAGGGAGTTGTGCTTCAAATACAGCAGTTTTGCAACATCTTTAATTGAGCATCTCATTCTCTTTAATTGCTGGCCTCAACACGTTATGGAAAGAGATTAACTGTATAGGAAGCTCTGGGGACAGGTCGTCTGGACACGGGACAGCCAATAAATTAGCAGATGCAAGGAGGTTATCATACCTAGCGGACAACAGTTCTTGAGGGCTTGATTTCATTCATACTGGTGAACCAGTTTTTGAAGTGTGTGGTTGCAAATATCAATAGTCCCTTATCTCTGTTATATCTTGGAATGCATTATTCAACACTAAGTTTAAATTGTGTGCAGCGCAATGGACATAGGCCTATAACGTTTCAGGAAAGACTCTCTGGGTTGCTAATACTCAGTATAGAAAACAGTCTTTTTCACAACCTGGACCTTTAACCGGTGGTGAAAATATTTGCACACAAAACAGCAAGTTGGATTTAATTTGATGTAATTTAATTTACCTTGATTCTTGCAGCCCATTTGTGTAGGCTATTAGCCAGACAAAACCCGCTAAATTCAACGATAAATAGTGGTTGAAAATATCATCAAGCCGACTACTTTTTTCCACATTGTTAGGCTATTTGATGTGTAATTTGTATAAAAAGTTTATAAATAGCAGCTAAATATGGTGTATATAGTAGCTATAGATAGTACACTTTATAATGAAACAATCCCTAGTAAGCTAGTGTTTTGAGGGTGGACTGACTATATTATTTGATCCAGAGAAACTGTGTTACCCAGTGCTGTGTGTGCATGTGTGCCCGCGTACGAGCGTTCCATTGTGTCAGCTGAACTCACTGCAGCACACACACAGCTCTCTAGATAAAAATAGCCAGAGGAACCCTGGCCTTGAGGTGATGGCCAGTGTTTTTAAGGGGCCAGAAACACATTCCAGTGTTCTATTGACTCCCAGCCTTAAGAGGGATCCAGGTCCAGTGTGTGGGTGAATGGGCTCCGTTGTGCTGCTGCTGGATGCTAAATGAATGTTGCAGAGGTGACATCTCTCTCCCACACATGCCTCTTCAAGCTTGATGGCCCTGAGAAGTGACTGTGGATGGGGATGGAGAGGAGGGGTGAGAGGGGTGTGTAGAGACCCCCGTGGCGTAGTGTTATAAAAGTCCATGGATTGTTCCAATCCCAACTCTGAGAAGAGCTGTTGAAAAATGGTGGTGAACAACATGCACTGATTTACTTCAAAGTCATTTTTTAAAATGTGGAATATACAGTATTTTTGTGTTTAATCACAAATAAGAATGCCCTGCTGATAATGATGTAGCTAGTGGAGCTGCTACGCCCAAAGACCCTAGTCATCAAAGAGCTTCCTGTTGTGTTTATTGTTGCCTACATGCACTGCTGTTGTTTTTAATGTTTTCAGAAGAGTTGGGGGATGAAACAATTTCCCCTTATTTATAGACCAAATGTGTCTGTTTTATTCCTTTATCCAACGTCTTTGTTGTTGTGTAAATGTTGAAATCTATATAGAGATGTCCTTGGGTATGCATCGCTTTAAAAGAGAGAAGAAACTTAGTCCTAGGCATATGAAAGGGAGGGAGGGTTGGGAGAGAGATAAAATACAGTTTTGTCTGATTACTGAACGTTCTTCCCCAAAATCTCTCCTTCTGTGCGATTTCAAAGAAGAGCGCGTCAAACTTAAAACAGAATTACTAACAGATTCATGAATATGTTAAATATAGTATATTGTTGTATTATGTAAAAAAAAACATTTGCATGATATAATCACATAGAGTTTACTTGTGTAGTCCAGACACATTTGTATAATGCACACTCAGCCCACATATAATTCACATGTTAACCTAGATTTTGAAATAGTATGGAAAACATCCATTGTACATTATAAAGTGGGTTTATTGCTTAATTTGAAACATGAACAAACACTGGTTTCAGAGTCAACCAACCAGGTTACAGAGCATTTTGTATTATTCTGTACGTAATTTGTGGATGTCCACCACACATTTCATATGATATGTCACAAGTCACAATCCATATTATACAGCATATTACAAATTTACTAAACGTACAATATGTAACAATTTTGCAAAACGTATAATATGGTATAGACAGTATATAGTATGTGCATAGTCACTTTACACCTACCTGCATGTACAAATTACCTCGACTAACCTATACCCCCGCACATTGACTCGGTACCGGTACCCCCTGTATATGCAGTTGAAGTCATAAGTTTAAATACACTTAGGTTGGAGTCATTAAAACTCGTTTTTCAACCACTCCATACATTTCTTGTTAACAAACTACAGTTTTGGCAAGTCGGTTAGGACATCTACTTTGTGCATGACACAAGTCATTTTTCCAACAATTGTTTACAGACAGATTATTTCACTTAAAATTCACTGTATCACAATTCCAGTAGGTCAGAAGTTTACATACACTAAATTGATTGTGCCTTTAAACAGCTTGTAAAATTCCAGAAAATTATGTCATGGCTTTAGAAGCTTCCGATAGGCTAATTGACAGGCGACAGGTGACAGGTAGCCTAATGGTTAGAGCGTTGGACTAGTAACCAAAAGGTTGCAAGATTAAATCCCCAAGCTGACAAGGTAAAAATCTGTCGTTCTGCCCCTGAACAAGGCAGTTAACCCACTGTTCCTAGACCGTCATTGCAAATTAGAATTTGTTCATAACTGACTTGCCTAGTTAAATAAAGGTAAAATAAAATATAAAACATTTGAGTCAATTGGAGGTGTACCTGTGGATGTATTTCCAGGCCTACCTTCAAACTCACTGCCTCTTTGCTTGACATCAAGGGAAAATCTAAATAAATCAGCCAAGACCTCAGAAAAAAAAATTGTAGACCTCCACAAGTCTGGTTCATCCTTGGGAGAAATGTCCAAATACCTGAAGGTACCACGTTCATCTGAACAAACAATAGTACGCAACTATAGACACCATGGGACCACGCAACGGTCATACCGCTCAGGAAGGAGACGTGTTGTGTCTCCTAGAGATGAACGTACTTTGGTGCGAAAAGTGCAAATCAATCCCAGAACAACAGCAAACGACCTTGTGAAGATGCTGGAGGAAACCGGTACAAAGGTATCTATATCCACAGGTAAACGAGTCCTATATCGACATAACCTGAAAGGCCGCTCAGGCAAGAAGAAGCCACTGCTCCAAAACCGCCGTAAAAAAAGCCAGACTACGGTTTGCAACTGCACATGGGGACAAAGATCGTACTTTTTGGAGAAATGCCCTCTGGTCTGATGAAACAAAAATAGAACTGTTTGGCAATGTTGACCATTGATTTGTTTGCAAGCCGTAGAACACCTTCCCAACCGTGAAGCACGGTGTGGCCACATCATGTTGTGGGGGTGCTTTGCTGCAGGAGGGACTGGTGCACTTCACAAAATAGATGGCATCATGAAGCAGGAAAATTATGTGGATATATTGAAGCAACATCTCAAGACATCAGTCAGGAAGTTAAAGCTTGGTCGCAAATGGGTCTTCCAAATGGACAATGACCCCAAGCGTACTTCCAAAGTTGTGGCAAAATGGCTTAAGGACAACAAAGTCAAGGTATTGGAGTGGCCATCACAAAGCCCTGACCTCAATCCCATATAAATGTGTGGGCAGAACTGAAAAAGCGTGTGTGAGCAAGGAGGCCTACAAACCTCATTCTGTTACACCAGCTCTGTCAGGAGGAATGGGCCAAAATTCACCCAAATTATTGTGGGAAGCTTGTGGAAGCTTACCTGAAACGTTTGACCCAAGTTAAACAATTTAAAGGCAATGTTACCAAATACTAATTGAGTGTATGTAAACTTCTGACCCACTGTGAATGTGATGAAAGAAATAAAAGCTGAAATAAACCATTCTCTATACTATTATTCTGACATTTCACATTCTAAAAATAAAGTGGTGATCCTAACTGACCTAAGACAGGGAATTTTTACTCAGATTAAATGTCAGGAATTGTGAAAAAAATGTGTTTAAATGTATTTGGCTAAGGTGTATGTAAACTTCCGACTTCAACTGTAGCCTCGTTATTGTTATTTTATTTAGTTTTATTTTTACTTTAGTTTATTTAGTAAATATTTTATTAATTCTATTTCTTGAACTGCATTGTTGGTTAAGGGTAAGTAAGTATTTCCTGTTGTATTCGGCGCATGTGACAAATAACATTTGATTTGATGGTTCAAATTTGCTAAATGTATGTATGATATGTTACGAATTCTAGCTAGGTGGCTAGGTGGCTAAAGTTAGCAGCCTTTGTTTTGCCTTAAGTAATCATCTGTCTTATGTAACCATACCAAACGTAGCATATCAGACTAATTTGAGTGTCCCGGATTTACCTTTACTATGTTACTTCTTGTCTATAAGACCAGGCTGAGTCAACTGGACCATATCGCATCTTTCTATCTCTTCCCATAGAATAGATAGTGTTTGTCTTCTTCTTCCCACTCAGAGTAATGGATTTACTATGCCCTGATGTAATCACAGCAGGAGTGTAGCAGGCTCCTGAAGATGCTGTTATTTAGCTCTAGATCACAGCAGATAGGTGGGTCTTTGTTTTTCCCAACAGACCAAGAGATGTTTATTCAGTGATTCACCAAGAAAAAATGATCCTATGCCAGTTCCCTAAAGAAGCAGTTGGCTTTGCAGATCAATTGATTGTTTAAGACGCTGTGTGCTGTCAATTACCACGAGGAACCTCCAGTGTTCGCCCCTACCAAAGAAAAGAGCAGCTAATTGAGTGGAACTGATAAAAATGGCTTTCAAGTTTTTTTATTGTCCAACCAAATTAGTTGTAGGCAGATCACTGGATATGTGATTATTTGTTGTCTTATTTTTTATTCATATTGACCCTGACCTCTGACATGACCTTTGACCTTGGTACACCCACTGGAATACATTTCTATTACAATTTTTTTTACACAAACTTGTGTTCATGGATTTATTTGTATATGTCTGTCAGTTTCATATAGTTTGATACTTGTAACAGCAAAGAACAATCAATACTGCCAAGGTAAACCATAGACACTGCAGCCCAAAGCTCGGTGAAACCAAGGTAAAAGGCAGTAACTGACGTAAGTGATGAGCCCCCCCCCCCCCCCCCATTTTCTCCATAACACAACACAATGGAGGCAGGATATTTGTCCACATGATAAAGCATGTATTAAATGTATAAAAATGTTTTTTTGACCAAATGTGCAGCTACTGCCCTTTTGCTTGGTAGGGCAATACAGTATATGCTACATTCTCAATTTGGATAGATACTGTATTCCCCATCAATTAAGTTGGACACTACAGCAGGCTGAATGGTTAGTAAGATCTAACTTACAATGCTTTGTAGAGCACACTTTGGATTTCTATCAGGTTATGAGACAGATTCTCCAGAGGTATGGACATTAGCATAGACACACAGAGAATCCCAGGTGGAATATATCTTCTTGGACCTCTCAGTCCTGATGCTCCTCATATCTTATTCTCACTGATCCTCTCTGTTTGTTGATCCTGAGACCTCAGACCGTTATTGACTCTGGAGTGTTGTTTGTGAATAATTTACTATTCCTCTTCCTCCCTCCATCTGGCTCTCCTTTTCTGTGTTTGTGTGTGTGTGTGTGTATTTCTGTGTGTGCATGTGCGTTTGTGTGTATGCACGTGTGATCGCATCTGTGTGTGTTAACAGGGATGACCTGCCAGGCCCGGAGCTCTTATCTGGACAAAGAGGTGTTGTGGGGCTGGCGTTTCACCCCAGTCCTGTCTCTGGAGAAGGGCTTCTACGAGGTGGACTACAACAGCTTCCACGACATCTACGAGACCAACACGCCGTCATGCAGTGCTAAAGAGCTAGCCGCTACACTACGAGAGGGCCAGCTGCTCCCCACGCTCTCTTCGCTGACGCCCGAGCCCACCAAACCCTACACCCTGGAACCTCTGTCCACCCACAACCCACTCACCAAAGAGGTGGACAAGGGGGAGGAAGGGGAGAGGGGAGAGATCAACGGCTCGGCTGCAGCTCTGGAAGACCAGCCCGGACTGGACTGACTACTTCAGATAAGCCAAACCAGAGACAAAGTTACTAAAGACTATGCCTCATTTAGTCAATGGCCAGCTTGTTCCATTGCATTGCTTGGAGATAAAAGATCCCCCCCCCCCCCCCTTCATGCAATAATTCTCTAGAGTGTCAATCTGTAGTATATATTTGTTTTGCAGACACAAATACACACAAACAAACACACACACACACAATTATACTAACACATAATATGCTCCAGATTGGTCGTATTGTCTTTTTATATTTGAGGCGACCACATATTTCCATTACAGTAGTAATAGCTCAAGTGATATACTGTATAACCTGAAGTGGAACAGGTAGCCATGACGAACGAATATCACAGCTTACAAATTATCCAATATCCTAAATTTAGAGATTGTTGATTCCGCTTCCGACAGAATATGTACGGACCAGATCATTATCTTCAATCCCATCACGCTTTTTTATTACAGTACTCCACTATGGAAACTCTTAACTGAAGGCAATATATACGCAGCCGCGCTTTAGCCCTCCTTCGTACCTGTAGGCAGGAAGTGGAGCTCAGCTCAGTTCAGCTCGCCGCCCGCTATAGATCAAGCGCTGTCTCTTTGTCCAATCACCCTCGTATTTTGTCCAATCTCCCTTGCGGTTCCACTGTCATGCTTAATCGCATTACGTGTGACAAATATACTAGAGCAAAACACAGGACCCAGAGAGTCCCTCAGTATTGGACCCAGGGGAACGGGCAGTACCTCATTTTGATATTCATGATACATAAGCACAAGTCCTGTGACCCTGATATGCCCCCCTTCCCTCCATCCCTGTCCCCCCTCCTGCCCCTGACTGGTGCATATTTTAGTGCATGGTGTTGAGTATAGGCTACTGATGATACAAGCAGGTTTATAATGATATGTACGCTCATAAGTATTTCTTCCCCGCACTGTGACATAATACAAGCTATTTGTGCTATTCGTCTTACTTCACCTTTGGTTAGTTCTGTTTAAATCAACTCTAAATAAAATGCAATTGTATTGGTCGCGTACACATATTTTGCAGATGTCCAGATTCAGTTTTATTCTACCCATAGTCCTGGTCTGGACTCAGCTAGCTACTGTTGTCTCTGCTTAAGAGCGTGTATGACTCTGTCACTTGTCCTGTGTGTCACATTTTCTACAGTTTTCTTTTGAGGATGTGTATGGCAGAGCTTGCATGATAATAAACTGTCCCCTCGACATAGCAAGTTTAATACACTACTAATAATACAGGGTATTTTCTAGGCATGCAAACTACAATGAACAATTTCTACAGATATTGTAAACCAATATGTTGATGATAGCTAAGATGACAAATCTCTTAAATTGAACCCTTCTCCCCCCTTCTATAACATTTATTTGCATTTCTCCAAACACTTTTTCCATCAATGTATTTTATTTCACTGTGACATTGTAGCATCATATTTATGCCATTTGCATAAAGCTCCTTTATCATTAGAGAAAATAACTTCTCCCATAGGTGGAATGTCATCTGTTTTATGTGTGTTCTCATGGGAATAAACCTAATATGGCCAAAAGCACAGTACAGTATGTTTCTGTTAGAGAACCGTGTGTGTGCGTTTGTTAGTTTGTTAATTGATTTAGTCCTCTGTAAGTATGTGTGGTTAGGAGTTATTTTCCTAACAGAGAGAGCTAGTGGAAGTGAGAGTACACAGCACAAGCTGCTGCGCGAGCAAGTCCTGATTTCACCCAAGGCTCTGTAAAATAGTTGACATTTTTACACATGCTACCTAACAACTGGATTAGAGGTGCATCGAATCATGAGAAACAGACTTAAGCAACCATTTGTAATTGGTGTGGAACAATCTCATCTTGCACAGAAGCTCTGGGCACAAACACACTACTAAGCACAGGCAGCTGGTAGAGAATAATGATACAGTGCAAACAAGAAATAGAAATCCAAGGCAATGTATGAATTTAGTACCGTCTGTACTGTAAATACAGCATGCATTGAACCACAATTTCTTGTATGACTGCCAAGAACTATGTGGGTGATACAGTTCTTCTGTTATCATTATTAACTGAAAACATAATGTCATAGGGTACCAGGGAAAGGAGACAAATCCTGGCTGTATTATTCCAAGCTTCTTCACTGTTGCCTTTCTAAATGATTTCTGATTGAGTAAGAATCCCTGGTAACAGAAATAGCTATACTCACCACCCAGCAGTGTAACACCATCTCTGAGTCAGCTTCTTCGGTGTATTGGGAGATTGTTTTCCCCTGAAATGGCCTGCCGAGCGATTATGAAGATATATATCACAGCTATTAACAGTGAACAGACCCATCACAAAAGTCACTGACATAATCAAATTTCTGCTTTATAAAATTTCTGCTTGGGTTAAAAGCAAACACTAGGCCAATCAGATCAAGCTACCAGGAATAGTAAACACCCGCATAGAGGATTTTTTGGCAGGTTGGAGCTGTCAAATCGGTGAGCAGCTGCTGTTGCAATCATTGTCATGAAGCAACATCCGCCCCACTGGTGTTAGATGTTCAGAACAAGAAAGTGTAGGCTTTATAGAAATAATTACACAAAAATAATCATGAGGATATCATCCTAATCAAGGTGTAGATTGCATCTCATATTCCAGTGTTCCAGTGTTCGAACTTGTAAACAAGGCTGCATGATTTAATCTTGGGTCCCATAGAAATGCATGACAGTTCATTGCCAAGGCTGTTCATGGATTGGGATTTTTAATAATTCAGAACCTTGAATTTCAAATATCTGCTGGCCTCCAATATGACTTTGAATAACCTGAAATGATGACAAAACAAAGGTTTCATGAAATGATGAATTACTGATTATTTGAAACTGTGTGTGTGTGTTTGTCTGTGTGTGTTTGTGTGTGTATATTTTTTCCTACATTATCAGGAACAAAAAGTCCTGACCAGTCACCAGAATGTCTTGACAAGGTTGGAAAATAAGAACATTTTTGAAAAGGGTTAGTGTTAGGGTTAGAATTAGGTTTAGGGTTAGGGTTAGGAGCTAGGGTTAGTTTTAGGGTTAGGAGCTAGGTTTAGGTTTAGGGTTATGGTTAGGTTTTTGGGTTAAGGTTAGGGTTAGGGTTAAGGGTAAATAGGATTTTGAATGGGACTGAATTGAGTGTCCCCAAAGGTTAGCTGTACAAGACTGTGTGTGTGTGTGTGTGTGTGTGTGTGTGTGTGTGTGTGTGTGTGTGTGTGTGTGTGTGTGTGTGTGTGTGTGTGTGTGTGTGTGTGTGTGTGTGTGTGTGTGTGTGTGTGTGTGTGTGTGTGTGCTTGTGGACACACTCACTGTAGAAATGAGGCAAAGGTCTCTTGGACTCTTGGACGGTATACCTGGACTAAGGGGCAAGACAGGCTCATTAAGAACATAAGTGCAGCATCCATTAACAAACATGGAACCAGAACAGAACATACTGTTTAAGCAAGAGAGTTTAACTTAGGGAAAAGAAAGTGGGAGGAATTCACTTGGCATCTGTTCCAAAACAATGGAGTGGGCCGACGCTATCTCTGACCCCACTGAACAACACCCACGCACTACGGAACACACGCACACACTCCACTTTTAGAGATAGCCTGTACCTGTCAATGTATTCGTTTCGAATTGGTAGACATATTGTCTTGTGTTATTTTTCTCTGATCTAAATATCTACAGTCATCCCCATAACCTCCTACAATGAGGCTTGTTATATTTAGACCATAACCAGAGAGAAGAGCATCACTAAGCTTGATTTGCTTTAGGTAACTGTGTCTACCCATAGCAATCAGATCATTCCCTTCCTCCAACCTCCCTCCCAGACCTGGCTGGTGTAAAGGCTGTGTAGATGTCATGTGAATGTGTTGATCCAACCTCCCCCCATACCTGGCTAGTGTAAAGGCTGTGTAGATGTAATGTGAATGTGTTTGATCCAACCTCCCTCCCAGACCTGGCTAGTGTAAAGGCTGTGTAGATGTAATGTGAATGTGTTTGATCCAACCTCCCTCCCATACCTGGCTGGCGAAAAGGCTGTGTAGATGTCATGTGAATGTGTTTGATTTCCCTCTTTGAGCCCCTGGTTTCAATGTTCTCTTCCAAGTGTTGCGGTGCACCACCGGTGGATGTGATTATCGCTCCATCATACAGGCCTGTGACTTCACCCAGGGGCCACGGAGGCGAGAGAGAGGCTGGGTCTGGCTCTTTGATGTGTCAGGGAGATGGGCTTTGATGGGATGTCACAGCCCCCTTCTCCTAGCAGTGGGAGCCATCTCATACAGAGCTGTCGTGAGGCGCGGGTCACCTGCTGTGCTACATGACCGTACATCCCCAGGAACATGATAATATATGGAACTACAAGCTCTACAATCAACCCACAGGTAGGGATTTCGGCCACTGGGGTAAAGGGCAATGTGAGATGATATTTTTCATGTGAGAAGGACTTCTTTATCTGTTTCGGTGGGGATTGAATCCTCATGGCAGGGTTGAAGTCTTCTTGGGGCTGGTGGTATTTCATTTTTTGACTCAGACTTGAGAATTAGATACATTTTTGCAGAGGGAGGACATTGTATATAAACAGCAAACTTGTCTTGGGCTCTGTGGCTTTTTCAGTACTTCTCTGAGCATGAGCTGCTCGCCTCCCTACCACTGAGGAAGTACAGTTCCCGCTCAGCCCAGTCAAAACTGTTCGCTGCTCTGGCACCCCAATGGTGGAACAAACTCCCTCACGACGCCAGGACAGCGGAGTCAATCACCACCTTCCGGAGACACCTGAAACCCCACCTCTTCAAGGAATACCTAGGATAGGATAAAGCAATCCTTCTGCCCCCCCCCCCCCCCTTAAAAGATGTAGATGCACTATTGTAAAGTGGCTGTTCCACTGGATGTCATTAGGTGAATGCACCAATTTGTAAGTCGCTCTGGATAAGAGCGTCTGCTAAATGACTTAAATGTAAATGTAAATGAGCTCAAACTCTGAAAGACAGATCATGAGCTTATTTAGATTAACCTTGAGCCTGGAACATTATTGATGTGGTGGGGAGGTACAGTAGCTAGGCATTATTAACTACACTCGAAAAGATGTGAGGTGCTTATGGGTAGTGAAATGCAGGGGCGCAACTTTGGTTTTAGAAGTGGGGGAGGGACATCTTTTTTTATTTTTTATTATCCAGTCGAGTAAGCACTCCAAACAGCCTACCCGACCGCTCGGAGGTGTCCGCATGGTCCTGAAGCACACCATTGCCCTGTTTTGTATCACATTCCAATGATAAAACTGGAGGGAATGCAATTTCAGAATGTGGGGGGGACATGTCCTCCCCGTTTCCAGTAAAAATTGTGCCCCTGATGAAATGCGTCCCTTTCTGCTTGGAACACAAATAGTTACATTTTGAATCATAATGTATGTAGTTTATGTCTGCAGAGTTTGAGTGACGCTTTCGCTGACAGCCGGCAATTTTTGTTTGTTAGACAGGAAAGAATAAAGGACCGTCTGCTAGTACCTTCTGTCTTGGAGCTTTTCAGTCTCATAACATGTAGTTAAGGAAAAGGGCATCCAGATGGTTATTGGAGAAAAGACTACATCTCCCTAATGATTTGGATATCTTTAGTGAAGGAACATTTAAATGAGGATGAAGCAAAACATGTTAAACATGTCCTTATGAGCTTGAAGTCGAAGGATAAAAACGATGGTAAATAAAACAGGAGCTGCTGCTTTCTTTCCAGTTTGATTTGTGTACATTTATAGAATTATGTTGAATATAATAATAAACTACATTCATCAATCTGACTCCATTATTTTGTGAATAAATGCAACAGGCCTTGTGCGTCTCTGGAGGATCTAGTCAAGGTAGCAAGCCTCTCAGTATGACTATAATGAACATGTGTCACCGTTTTGCAATCATTAAGAGGCTAGATACACATAGCTAATCCTGGCGACCAATGTTCTAGCATTAATTTATAGAGTCAAGTAGACCAGGAATATCAAAGTGGAACCCAAGCCTACTGTACTATGTGTAGTATAAATAATATTTACCAATAGATTCACTAAATTCTGAGCATATAGTCAATCAAATTATTATTCTGAACATGGAGGAATGCATTTACTCAATTCAACTAATGGAATTTATTAGTCATGAAAGAATTAACACTCAAACAATTACAGTGTACATTAAATACATGATACATTACAGAATACCCAGAGTAAATGACTATCAACTAAATAAGACTTGATGTGGTCATACGTGTTTTCAGTTCAGAATAATCTCTAAAACAAAAAACGATGTAAGTCTGATACACACAGGAACTTGGAAGCAAGTTATCCAAGTATGAGCGAATTCACTGCCCATTTAACCAAATTCAAGTAGAAACTCACTCTAAACCAGAATGAACATTTCTTTGCACTTTGCTAATTTAAACAAAAGGCAGAAACAACACACTCAGATTCTAATCGAATCAACTCAATTAAAATGATAGGAGTCCACTCCTGTGTTGATACCTCTTTTGAACTATCCACCGTCCGACGAACAAAATAACACCATTTCCCTGTAACAATAAATCCATAGCGCTTACAGTACAATAAAACATCAAACAAATTGTAGCTCTTTATGAACTCTTAAAACAAACCAAACATGACAATTTCATTCACACAGTAACATTCATTTTGTCGATTAAACCTCTCTGCCTGGCATCAGTGACCCCAGGACATCTGTGGGAACGTCTCTTCCCCTGAGATTTTGACAGCTATAGTGGGGCTCTCTCCTGTGAGATGCAAATATACAGCCATCCATCCAAACAATTTATTGAGTCTTCATGCTGTGCTCCCACACCAGCCAGTTGCTAGTCGCAAGTATCACCTTCTCTCATTTTTCCACTACACATTTGGAATGATGTATGGGATAGAACTCTCTTCTTTTCGTCATATGAGGCCTCTTCTGATTCAAGAGGGAGTGTTCTGTTCGAGGTGAGAACCTACATCAATGGTGCTGGTAAATCAATAGGCCCAAACAATGGCTCCAAGTAGAGGTCTCAGTTAGTTGTGTCTTGAAGCTCTATCGTCAAAAGATACTTTGTGGTAACAAAGTTCTGAGCTTCTGCAGGGCTTGATTCTGCGCCGAGACAGTTTTCTATACCAATATTAAAACTTTACAATCAGTTGGGATGCAACTTTCTTGTTCAGCGGAATCTGATAAACAGACTTCAAAAGGTAGGCAAATGGTTCTGGGCTACTTAAGATTTGATTCAGAAACATCAAAACACCCACCACAGTATACAGTAGGACTGAGTCAGTAGTTGTACCTGTAGTAAGGCTTCTACAGTAGAATAATGTCCACTGTGTCCACAAATATTCTGATTAGCTATCTGCAAAGAAAACTTGAATAACTTGTTGACAAAATACCAACTTGGCACAGACGTCAATTCAACGTCTTTTCCACATTGGTTCAACGTAATTTCATTGAACAGATGTGGAAACGACATTGATTCAATCAGTGTGTGCCCAGTGGGTATGCCTTGAGGTACCATTTTCATGGCCAGTTTTAATTGTAAAATAATATGTACTGCCTACTTTGCAATTAGCTTCTTATTGGTATTAAATAACTGCAGGGACAAAATGA
This sequence comes from Salvelinus fontinalis, assembly GCF_029448725.1. NCBI lineage: Eukaryota > Metazoa > Chordata > Actinopteri > Salmoniformes > Salmonidae > Salvelinus > Salvelinus fontinalis. The sequence continues at coordinate 26,165,569 of NC_074697.1, forward strand.
CATGTGACCATATGAGCCACACTTTTGTTGCTCTATTATTTGTTTACTAGTGTTCCCTTACTGTTCTTCACCTTGACTATGTGTTCCCCACTTCCACCTACACACTAAAACACAGTGTAAAACACAAGAGGTATACTGTCCTCACTCTCACTACAGTCGTGACGCATCGCTGGATGACTAAACAGTTTTTCCTCCTACTGACTCACTTACACTCTACACTACTGCAGGAGTTTAACAGTATTCCCTTTTCTTTTCCATACAAAATGACACCTACCGTCCCTCATAAATAGAATATATTTCATTTAAATTACAACATTAAGCTTGATATATTCTGCATAAGGCAAAAACCACTCCATAAGTTATTTTATTAAGCGCAATATCTTGTCTACTTGTGCCACTCTATTGGGGCACATATCCATACAGCTACATTGTCTGTTAACTTTTAGGGTTACGGATATTCTGGACCGGTTCCCGGATTCTGCCAATTACAGTACTAAAATTGGCCCTTTATGTTCACTGGAGTTTCATACCATTATTACATAGTTGCAGGATATCTCGATTTTGCGAAACATTGGTGGGTAAAGTCAGGCCAGGTTAAAGGCTATTGAAGTTAAAGTTAGTGTAACCAGGGAGGAAAAACTCTAGTGAAAGTTCAGTGATTACTCATCCGATCCAAATGAAATCCTCAGTGAGTAAACCCTGGCTGACTCCTCTGGCTATAAACCTCAAGCTGGAGTTGCATTTGGATTATAAGGGAAGCGCCGGATGACAAGGAACAAATTTAGAACAACCAGAACCATCATTTTCCTTAGCCACTGCAATTTATCAATTTACTGTATGCATGTACTGTATTGACTGCGTACGTATGAGTATTGCCTAGTCCCTTTACATAAATACTCTTGTATAGAAGCATGCTGCAAGGTCCCGCTGGATGTCATCCTTCAATCGTCAGCAATAGTATAGTAAATTGTACTTACACATACATAGCTAAGATGGAAGAGAAATTGCTCACAATATTGTCACTGCTCTATACAACTAAACAAAAGAGGTTGTAAGCCTCAGTCTCAACCACACTTTATTTTTCTCTAACGTGAGTTCCTTCTCCATTGCTGTTCATCTCAAACAGAGAAAGTACAGGCTTGTGACCTTTCCACAGATTCCCCTGACATCCTCCAGCCTGCAGCCATGGTTCTCAGTCACAGCCTCACTGCAGCATACTTAATGCTTCTCACAGAGTCATATGTTAAGTGTCAGAAAACGCCTTGGATTTCATGTCCATAGTTAATGTTTTAGTAGTAATAATGAAACGTTGTATGTGTAAGTGCATCTGTAATTGCACTGTGCACTGTGATTTGTTTGTCTACCCTTCGGCATTGGATTAAGACTACAGTATATTTGGCCCTTTCGATCATGGTAATGAGCACCTTGCTACTGGAAGGCATTTATGTTAATGATAGCTTCCACTGTTCCTTGCCAAGTCCACAGTCTTATTCCCACATCCACTTCACTTTACCTTTAGCTTCCTGTTGTGTTGTGATCCTATTGTTTAGCCTACACGCTCTAGGATCAGACAACACTGGATGTCTGATTAACATGGACTTGGGTTAGAAAAGTAAGCTCTGTTAACACGTAGTGCACACAGCATCGTCTAATTGAAACCCAGGCCTCTCTGGAGACATAAAACGAGGCACTTGCATTGTGCTCCATGAGGAAGACAGAGGCAGACCCTCTTGGGATGTTTTGGTACTGCACTGTTCTTGCTGTCCTGACTAAACCTGGTATGTATGGAGAGTGTGTGTTCAGTTATGCAACCATATGCAGAGGGGCTTAGTTTGGCATTGTTACAGTTGATTCATGTTTTGACAGGATCATTTTCAATGGCGTTCTTTTAAACCTGGAATCATTTATGCAGATGGCTGTATTGACTGCTTGAATTTGCTCAATGCAGTATGCAGCATTTCCAAGGTCCCCCTAAGTACTGTACCACACCACACTGGAGGTGAGAACTTATAATAGGTTTTTCTGAAAAATGGTGCAAAAACCATCTTTAATTAGGCAGTGAATTAATATTTATACCATGAGGTGGTGGCGTAGGGGAAAGTTTTCTCCAAAAAGTTGTTTGTTTTGTTTTGTTACTGGATGTCTATTATACAAGAAAATAACTTACACAAGAGGACTTTTAATGTCAATTCCTTCAAAATCTTTTTTCAAAGTTTGTACAAAAGATTCAAAAGAACCTCCATTTGAAACCATGGAAGATCCAAGTTGAAACCCAAGTATTTCAACACTGAATGGACTTTGATGTCAATCGTTAGTGACACCTGACAATTCAATCTCCTGCTGTTGTCACTCATAGTGACTCACTTCCACCATTCAGTGCCAGGACATATCATTTTAACCCAAAATGATATTTTATAATGTTGTGTTATTTACTTTACGCCCACTGTTTTATACTTTTCTTTGGGAAGTGTGTCTTTGAATGTGTAATAATTGTTGTCCATTGGCTTTGCGATTGGACTTGGCCAGTGTGGTTCCTTCCTCATGAGAGTGACTGAGAAGGAATGAGCTTTTAATGCCTCTTTATTTACAGTTGGACGGCTCCCTGTATGCTGGCTGTTCTCTGCTGGTACAGCCTCTCTCTCCTCAGAGACACAACCAAGGCACGGGAAGGCTGTAGAGTGGAGATGGATGGACATTTGACTATTGGGTTGTTCAATTAAACTATGCTGAATCCTCCAAGGAAGATGGCCCAGCTCAAGTCATTTATTAAAGTGTGTATTATATTTCTAAGGACATTGAAAACAGCTTGTATTACTCCAAAAAAGAACATTAAGAAATTATGATTTTTCTATTAGAAATTATTTGCTCCAAACTACTGCTTTTGGCTTGTGCAATTTATCAAGATGGTGAAGATATTACTATTTGACAACCAGAGATATTGACATCACACAATCAATGTATAGTGTGTTACCCTACTAATTTGTAGTACATCAATTTATAGTGTGTTACCCTACTAATGTGTAGTACATCAATTTATAGTGTGTTACCCTACTAATGTGTAGTACATCAATTTATAGTGTGTTACCCTACTAATGTGTAGTACATCAATTTATAGTGTGTTACCCTACTAATGTGTAGTACATCAATTTATAGTGTGTTACCCTACTAATGTGTAGTACATCAATTTATAGTGTGTTACCCTACTAATGTGTAGTATATCAATTTATAGTGTGTTACCCTACTAATGTGTAGTATATCAATGCTCCAATTCATGTCTGTGTCATTCTTAATCCAAGAATATTCCCAGTGGGGAGCTTCCTGTCATGTGTTATTATATGGGCCAAGGTACAGCGAGCCATCTGCAGCATGACAAAATCCTCATGTCAGGAGATGAGATCATGTGGAAGCCTGGTGACTAGGACACATTGTGCAGCATGTCAGTATGTCATACATCAACTGGGTATGACAGGCACCACCTGTGTTTTTGGATGAGTAGCGTTTAAACACACATTTAGTTACTCTGTGACATTTCCAGTTGTATTTTTAAGATTTTTTCATTAGTTTCTTCATAAACTGGTGAAGGAGGAGTGGAGGGGACATAAAACACCAAGCTATGTGTATGAAACCACTGCTGACACAGCCATTGTAGGAGATTTACACTGGCTTCTGGCCAGGAGCCTTGACACCAGCAACTCTCACAGTGGCAAAGTATTTCTCCCTTTCCAAGAGTCCTGAGTCCTCGATACAGTCCACCTCACTCTGCTGTGTCCGCTTCCAGTCAATCCATTCCCTCTCAAATCCTTCACGTTATGTGACTGCTGCCTTCTGTTTCACAGACAATTGGTTGCTTGGCTCAGTTTAATCACAGTACCCCCTTGCAAACAGAAGTGCTGTCGACACATCCCCAATACCCACTATGTCTCATCCATTTTCATCATGGCCCAGGAGTCAAATTAAATCAAATCAAATGTTCTGTCACATTTACCACATGCGCTGAATACAACAGGTGTAGACCTTACCGTGAAATGCTTACTTACAAGCCCTTAACCAACAATGCAGTTTAAGAAATAGAGTTAAGAAAATATTTACTAAATAAACTAAAGTAAAACAATTGAATATAGAGTAACACAATAAAATAACAATAAACAGCAAGTAGCAGCAGAGTAAAAACAATGAGTGGGTGGCCATTTTGGACCTAGACTTGACACTCCGGTACCGCTTGCCGTGCGGTAGCAGAGAGAACAGCCTATGACTTGGGTGACAGGAATCTTTGACAATTTTGGGTCATTCCTCTGACACCGCCTAGTATATAGTTCCTGGATGGCAGGAAGCTTGGCCCCAGTGATGTACTGGACCGTACGCACTGCACTCTGAATTTTGTCCCATTCCTCCTGACAGAGCTGGTGTAACTGAGTCAGATTTGTAGGCCTCCTTTGCTCGCACACGCTTTTTCAGTTTTGACCACAAATTTTCTATGGGATTGAGGTTAAGGCTTTGTGATGACCACTCCAATACCTTGACTTTGTTGTCCTTGAGCCATTTTGCCACAACTTTGGAAGTATGCTTGGGGTCATTGTCCATTTGGAAGACCCATTTGTGACCAAGCTTTAACTTCCTGACTGATGTCTTGAGATGTTGCTTCAATATATCCACAAAATGTTCCTGCCTCACGATGCTATCTATTTTGTGAAGTGCACCAGTCCCTCCTGCAGCAAAGCACCCCCACAACATGATGCTGCCACCCCCGTGCTTCACGGTTGGGATGGTATTCTTCAGCTTGCAAGCCTCCCCCTTTTTCCTCCAAACATAACAATGGTCATTGTGGCCAAACAGTTATATTTTTGTTTCATCAGACCAGAGGATATTTCTCAAAGAAGTACGATCTTTGTCCCCATGTGCAGTTGCAAACCGTAGTCTGGCTTTTTCATGGTGGTTTTGGAGCAGTGGCTTCTTCCTTGCTGAGCGGCCTTTCAGGTTATGTTGATATAGGACTCGTTTTACTGTGGATATAGATACTTTTGTACCTGTTTCCTCCAGCATCTTCACAAGGTCCTTTGCTGTTGTTCTGGGATTGATTTGCACTTTTCGCACCAAAGTACGTTCATCTCTAAGAGACACAACACCTCTCCTTCCTGAGCGGTATAACGGCAGATTGGTCCCATGGTGTTTATACTTGCGTACTATTGTTTGTACAGATGAACATGGTACCTTCAGGCATTTGGAAATTGCTCCCAAGGATCAACCAGACTTGTGGAGGTCTTGGCTGATTTATTTTTATTTTCCCATGATGTCAAGCAAAGAGGCACTGAGTTTGAAGATAGGCCTTGAAATACATCCACAGGTACACCTCCAATTGACTCAAATGATGTCAATTAGCCTATCAGAAGCTTCTAAAGTCATGACATAATTTTCTGGAATTTTCCGAGCTGTTTAAAGGCACAGTCACTTTAGTGTATGTAAACTTCTGACCCACTGGAATTGTGATACAGTGAATTATAAGTGAAATAATCTGTCTGTAAACAATTGTTGGAAAAATGACTTGTGTCATGCACAAAGTAGATGTTCTAACCGGCGTGCCAAAATGATAGTTTGTTCACAAGAAATTTGTGGATTGGTTGAAAAACGAGTTCTAATGTCTCCAACCTAAGTGTATTTAAACTACCAACTTCAACTGTAAGTCCCTATGACAATATCAATATCTGAACCTGAGCCCATTGGTTCTCTTTGTTTTATACTTGAAAATGAGTCGGTGGCTCTAAACACTATAGCTTAAATTTGCTTCCACAAAGAGAATCCATCAGAATCTTAACGTTTGTGTTATCTACGTCCAGCTAGCCCACAATTTGGGGTCTTGTCCCGACACCTACCATCTCTGGACAATAAACAGTGACTCTAGATTGGTAGGTAAATGAACGTTATTAGATTGAGCGTTTGTGATTGCTGGGTGCAACCATCTCATTTGCTGCTGTGGTTGGTATCATTGATTGGGTGTGATCGGGGTCTAATATACCTACTAAATGTGTTCCTGTGGTGGAGTTTTGATAGGTTATAATATATTCCATATGTTCAATATGAAAAATAAAGTAATGTCCAGACACAGATGTAGAAGTGTTGCATGGCTCACACACTCACATTCAGTGGTTGACTGACTACCATAAACTGTAGCACAATGGATCCACCATGAGGTGTCATATTAAGTTAGTATTGTCGTAAACAATTATCAGATTTGCTGCATTGTTGTGCCTCAACATTACAGTTAATGTTCTAATTTGGCCTCATCTCGGGCTATATTCCTCCATGCTGTAGCAGAGAGGCTCATCTGTGGCCTCTTCCATCCACAGGGAGTCAGTCTAATAGCTCAGTCTCCACTTTCGTTCCATCCCTAATCTTCAATGTTTAATCTTTTAATGGCTGCTCATGGCCTTCTTTCCTCCATTTCCTCCTTCCCTCCCTTTTCTTTGTCTCCCACGCTACAGAGATTTCCCATCATCCCTTGTGGTGGCTCCAGAGAACAGCTGCCAGTCACCTGTGGAGACGGTATAATGAGCTCCGACAGAACAAGACTGGGCCTCAAAATGGTGCCGCTTTAAATGTCCCTCCCAGTCGCAGTCAGCTTCCTTTGAAATCTGCATACTAGGAGAAGCTGAAATATTAAAGTGGGGGGTAAGACTGAATCAGTTGCAATGAACATTGTTGGAATCAGTGTGGAATGAAGATTACAATTAATTCCCAGTTTTTTCTTTACTATCCTTCACTGCCAAGATGAGCTTGGTCAGGTCCAAGAAGCAAAGAATTGGCTGCCGGATATTCTGCTGATCCATGGCTTCATACAGCATTTTTTTTACAGGACAGAGACTGTTGCATTGCTGCCAGAGATGTAAAAAAATAAATTCTGCTAGGATGAGGACACCACACGGACACATATTGTCAGTCTGTGAGAGGGAAGTGCCAAATGAAAGCTAGGAGCTGAGTCACCACAGAAAGGAGGGTTGTTTGATGGTTCGTGCCAACATGTCCATTACCACAGGGATGTGTCCTGGTATTAACTCCTGCACTTATGTCTTGCTATATCATGGTTTCTAAAGACCACCATGCTAATGGGGAAGACGATACAGAAATCAAATGTCACTACAGGATATAAATCAATTGGTGGAACATTTTAACATTTTGTTTGTGAGACAGATATTTACTAGAGCTGTCTAAATGTCAAAGTGGGGTTGCGTGCTTTTCTTTCCAGTAACTGGCATTCTGGCCCCACAGGCCTCAATGCGATCCAGAGGCTATTCAATCTTGTGTGTGTCCGCACATGCATGCGCGCGTGTCTGTGTGAGACCATGCTAACTGGGACAGCAGCCAAGGGAGAGTTGCTCTCCAGCTGCTCCTCCCTGCCTGCCTCTGTACCCCAGGGTCATCTCTCTCCTCTGGGACGTCACCACACAGAACACATCCAGCTCCCTTAGTGTCACAATGTGGCTGAAGGGAAGAGAGAGAGTGGTGGGGGTTAGAAGAGGCTAAATGAGCTCCTGACAGACTAGCCTGGTGCTTGTCACAGTCTTATTGAGAATCCAGCCCTCAGGCTCCTTTTTCTCAGAATACAGTTATAATACTCTTGCTTGAATCATTCGTGTCAATATATTTAAACCTACAAGTGACACTTCAATTAGTTGTTTGTAGACACAAACAACTCCGTAAGGCCAGCTAACCAGATGCAAGAATACAAGGGATATTTTTATTGTATGATGCTCATTTGGTTGTCAAATCAAATCAAATTGTATTTGTCACATGCGCCGAATACAACCTTACAGTGAAACGATTACTTACAAGCCCTTAACCAACAATACAGTTTTAAGAAAAATACCTAAAAAATATATATATAAAAGTAACAAATAATTAAAGAGCAGCAGTAAAATAACAATAGCGAGAATATATACAGGGGTTACCGGTACTGTAAGCATAGGAACTGAGAAGTTGTCTGTGGTCACCACCTGCAAACCCATTCCTTTTTTGGGGGTGTCTTACTAATTGCCTATAATTTCCACCTTTTGTCTATTCCATTTGCACAACAGCATGTGCAATTTATTGTCAATCAGTGTTGCTTCCTAAGTGGACAGTTTGATTTCACAGAAGTGTGATTGACTTGGAGTTACATTGCGTTGTTTAAGTGTTCCCTTTATTTTTTTGAGCAGTGTGATTCTCAATTAGGGACAACGATTGACAGCTGTCTCTGATTGAGAACCATATTAGGCTGAACACAGAAACAGACGAACTAGACACACAACATAGAATTCCCACCCAGCTCACGTCCTGACCAACACTAAACAAGCAAAACACATAAGAACTCTGGTCAGGACGTTACAGTACCCCCCGCCTGAGGTGCGGACTCCGAACGCACCCCTAAAACTCAAGAGGAGGGCCTGGGTGGGCATCTGTCCGCGGTGGCGGCTCCGGCGCAGGACGAGGACACCACTCCACCACTGTCTTTGTCCCCCTCCTTAGCGTCCTTTGAGTGGCGACCCTCGCCCACGACCTCGGCCTAAGAATCCTCCCCAGGGCCCCCACATGATTTAGGAGGTAGCTCAGGACAGAGAGGTAGCTCAGGACAGAGAGGTAGCTCAGGACAGAGAGGTAGCTCAGGACAGAGAGGTAGCTCAGGACAGAGAGGTAGCTCAAGACAGAGAGGTAGCTCAAGACAGAGGGGCAACTCCGGACAGAGAGGCAACTCTGGACTAATGGCAGAACCGGACTGAATGGCAGCTCATGACTGAATGGCAGCTCCGGACTGAATGGCAGCTCCGGACTGAATGGCAGCTCCGGACTGAATGGCAGATCCGGACTGAATGGCAGCTCCGGACTGGGTGGCAGCTCCGGACTGAGTGGCAGCTCCGGACTAAGTGGCAGCTCCGGACTGAGTGGCAGCTCCGGACTGAGTGGCAACTCCGGACTGAGTGGCAGCTCATGACTGTAGGGCAGCTCATGACTGTAGGGCAGCTCATGACTGTAGGGCAGCTCATGACTGTAGGGCAGCTCATGACTGTAGGGCAGCTCATGGCTGTAGGGCAGCTCATGACTGTAGGGCAGCTCATGACTGGAAGGCAGCTCATGACTGGAAGGCAAAACATGACTGGAAGGCAGCTCATGACTGGAGGGCAGCTCATGACTGGAGGGCTGCTCATGACTGGAGTGCAGCTCATGACTGGAGGGCGGCTCATGACTGGAGGGCGGCTCTGGCAGCTCCTGACTGGCTGGCGGCTCTGGCAGCTCCTGACTGGCTGGCGGCTCTGGCAGCTCCTGACTGGCTGGCGGCTCTGGCAGCTCCTGACTGGCTGGCGGCTCTGGCAGCTCCTGACTGGCTGGCGGCTCTGGCAGCTCCTGACTGGCTGGCGGCTCTGGCAACTCCTGACTGGCTGGCGGCTCTGGCAGCTCCTGACTGGCTGGCGGCTCTGGCAGCTCCTGACTGGCTGGCGGCTCTGGCAGCTCCTGACTGACGGACGGCTCTAGCGGCTCCTGACTGGCGGACGGCTCTGATGGCTCAGATGGCGCTGGGCAGACGGATGGCTGAGATGGCGCTGGGCAGACGGATGGCTCAGATGGCACTGGACAGACGGATGGCTCAGATGGCGCTGGGCAGACGAGCAGTGCAGGCAGCTCAGACGGCGCTGGGCAGACGAGCAGTGCAGGCAGCTCAGACGGCGCTGGGCAGACGAGCAGTGCAGGCAGCTCAGACGGCGCTGGGCAGACGAGCAGTGCAGGCGGCGTTGGGCAGGCAGGCAGTACAGACGGTGCTGGGCAGACGAGCAGTGCAGGCGGCGTTGGGCAGACGGCCGACTCTGACCTGCTGAGGCGCACAGTAGGCCTGGTGCGTGGTGCCGGAACTGGTGGTACCGGACTGGAGACACGCACCTCAAAGCTAGTGCGGGGAACAGGAACAGGGCACACTGGACTCTCGAGGCGCACTATAGGCCCGGTGCGTGGTACCGGAACTGAAGGTACCGGGCTGAGGGCACGCACCTCAGGGCGAGTGCGGGGAGAAGGAACAGTGCGTACAGGGCTCTGGAGACGCACAGGAGGCTTGGTGCGTGGTGCCGGAACTGGAGGTACCGGGCTGGAGACACGCACCTCAAGGCTAGTGCGGGGAGCAGGAACAGGGCTCTGGAGACGCACTGGAAGCCTGGTGCGTGGTGTAGGCACTGGTGGTACCGGGCTGGGGCGGGAAGGGGGCGCCGGATATACCGGACCATGCAGGCGTACTGGCTCCCTTGAGCACCGAGCCTGCCTAACCTTACCTGGTTGTATGCTCCCCGTAGCCCGACCAGTGCGGGGAGGTGGAATAACCCGCACTGGGCTGTGTAGGCGAACCGGGGACACCATGCGTAAGGCTGGTGCCATGTACACCGGCCCAAGGAGACGTACTGGAGGCCAGATATGATGAGCCGGCTTCATAGCACTTGGCTCAATGCTCAATCTAGCCCTGCCAGTGCTGGGAGGTGGAATAACCCGCACCGGGCTATGTACACGTACAGGAGACACCGTGCACTCTACTGCATAACACGGTGTCTGCCCGTACTCTCGCTCTCCACGGTAAGCTCGGGAGTTGGCGCAGGTCTCCTACCTGACTTCGCCACACTCCCTTTTAGCCCCCCCCCCCCCCCAAGAAATTTTGGGGCTTGACTCTCCGGCTTACGTGCTGCCTCCTCATACCACCGCTCCTGGGCTTTAGCTGCCTCCTTCTCCTCCCGAGAGCGGCGATTCTCTCCAACCTTAGCCCAGGGTCCTTTTCCCTCCAAAATTTCCTCTCATGTCCAGGAGTCCTGTGTAATTGGCTGCTGCTGTCGCTGCTGCCCGTTACCCCGCTGCTTGATCCTTTGTTGGTGGGTGGTTCTGTAACTTTTTTATTTTTTGGGGGGGGGATGAAGGAGAGGACCAAAATGCAGCGCGGCTAGTGTTAAACATAATTTAATAAAGAATGTGAGAACACTACAAACAACAAAACAATAAATGTGAAAACCGAAAACAGTCCTATCTGGTGCAGAACACAAAGACAGGAAACAACCACCCACAATCCCCAACACAAAACAAGCCACCTATATATGATTCTCAATCAGGGACAACGATTGACAGCTGTCTCTGATTGAGAACCATATTAGGCTGAACACAGAAACAGACGAACTAGACACACAACATAGAATTCCCACCCAGCTCACGTCCTGACCTACACTAAACAAGCAAAACACATAAGAACTCTGGTCAGGACGTTACAGGTACAGAGTCAATGTGAGTCAACAGGTTAGTCGAGGTAATTGAGGTAATATGTACATGTAGGTAGAATTATTAAAGTGACTATGCATAGATAATAACAGAGAGTAGCAGCAGCATACAAGGGGGTGGGGGCAATGCAAGTAGTCTGAGTAGCCATTGGATTAGATGTTCAGCAGTCTTATGGCTTGGGGGTAGAAGCTGTTTAGAAGCGTCTTGGACCTAGTCTTGGCACACCGGTACCGCTTGCCATGCGGTAGCATAGAGACCAGTCTATGACTAGGGTGGCTGGATTCTTTGACCATTTTTAGGGCCTTCCTCTGACACCGCCTGGTATAGAGGTCCTAGATGGCAGGAAGCTCGGGCCCAGTGATGTACTCTGCCGTACACACTACACTCTGTAGTGCCTTGAGGTCGGAGGCCGAGCAATTGCCATACAATCAAATTTAATCAATCAACCAAATGTATTTATAAAGCCTTTTTTACATCAGCCTATGTCACAAAGTGCTGTACAGAACCACAGCCTAAAACCCCAAACAGCAAGCAATGCAGATGTACGGTGGCTAGGAAAAACTCCCTAGAAAGGCCAGAACCTAGGAGGAAACCTAGAGAGGAACCAGGCTCTGAGGAGTGGCCAGTCCTCTTCTGGCTGTGCCAGGTGGAGATTATAACAGAACACGGCCAAGATGTTCAAACATTCATAGATGACCAGCAGGGTCAGATAATAATAATCAGTGGTTGTAGAGGGTGCAACAGGAGTAAGTGCAACCTCAGGAGTAAATGTCAGTTGGCTTTTCATAGCCGATCATTCAGAGTTAGAGACAGCAGGTGCGGTAGAGAGAGAGTCCAAAACAGCATGTCCGGGACAAGGTAGCACGTCCAATGAACAGGTCAGGTTTCCATAGCCGCAGGCAGAACATTTGAAACTGGAGCAGCTGCATGACCAAGTGCACTGGTGACAGCAAGGAGTCATCAGGCCAGGTAGTCCTGAGGCATGGTCCTAGGGCTCAGGTCCTCCGAGAGAAGAGAGAGAGAAAGAGGGAGAGAGAGAGAAAGAGAGAGAATTAGAGAGAGCATACTTAAATTCACACAGGACAAAGGATAAGACATGGGAAATACTCCAGATATAACAGACTGACCCTAGCCCCATGACACAAACTATTGCAGCATAAATGCTGGAGGCTGGGACAGGAGAGGTCGGGAGACACTGTGGCCCTGTCCGACGATACCCCCGGACAGGGCCCAACAGGCAGGATATAACCCCACCCACTTTGCCAAGGCACAGCCCCCACACCACTAGAGGGATATCTTCAACCACCAACCTACTACCCTGAGAAGCCAGTAAGCCAGTGACTCAGCACCCATAATAGGGTTAGAACAGGCAGTGATGCAACCAGGATGCTCTCGATGGTGCCCTCTTCATGACTGTCTTGGTGTGCTTGGACCATGTTAGTTTGTTGGTGATGTGGACGTATACAGCTCATTGAGTGAGATCTTAGTGCCAGCATCGGATTGTGGTGGTACATAGACAGCTATGAAGAATATAGATGAGAACTCTCTTGGTAGATAGTGTGGTCTACAGCTTATCATGAGATACTCTACCTCGGGCGAGCAAAACCTTGAGACTTCCTTAGATATCGTACACCAGCTGTTGTTTGCAAATATACATACACCGCCACCCCTTGTCTAACCAGAGGCTGCTGTTCTATCCTGCCAATACAGTGTATAACCTGCCAGCTGTATGTTATTCATGTTGTCGTTCAGCCATGACTTGGTGAAACATAAGATATTGTGTTTTTTTTGTGAGATAACCTTAAAAGTGTAATGTTTGCCAAACTTGTCCAACAATGTTCAGTCAAGCACAACCGCTCAGAAATGATCAGAGTCAAAGGGAAAGCTATTATTCGTGTCATAATTAGATCAAGGAATTCCCCCTGGAGTTCTGGGAACATTGTTTGACAGTTCCTTTGGGACAAACATTCTTGGAACACTGAAAAGAAAACAGACAATTTAAGGTTACTTAATTACTTGCTGCTATTCACTTCCTGTGAAGCATAAGGCTGCAACTAGCTCCATGACTGCAAGATGGCATGAGCTTAGTATTGTCTCTAACCATGTAATGGGAACCAAAACTAGTTTACTGGTAGACACCCAGAACATTATGTATTGTTTGCAGGCCTTTGACAATGGTTGCAGGGGACATAAACATTGCACTGGGACCCTTTGAACTCTGGTGGCCAGGAGTGTTTCTTTTTGTGGCCACTGAGATGTAGAGCTGTGCTGGCTCAAGGTAATATTCAATTTGGTGCTCAGAGATAAGGCTCAGATATATAGATCCTACTGGTTCGACTCTGTAGCACACAGTCTCCCATAAAAGCACCAAGCAGAGAGTCTTCACTGGAGCCCTTTGCAGCCACAAAGCAGCTTTAGCATGAGGTCAGCTTATCAATGTCCCCCTCATTTGCTGATTGAAGCACTTTTTCTCCAGAAATCTATTCAGGTCTGTCAGATATGGTCTTGTTTTGAAAGAATAAGTCACACAGAAGAAAATGTATTACTTGTTCAAACGCAGAGTCTGCTCTTCGCTTTTTCTTTTGCATTTAGGCTGCCTACTGTTCCTCGACTCTCCCTCAATCATGCTTGGCAAAAATCTGTTTTTCTTAAAGCCTCTTAATATAATAATATTTAGTTAACGGCTCTCACTGAGATTATAGCACTGACTGAGGTCTCTCATCCAATATCAGACCCCCACTGCAGTTTTTTTTTCACCTTTATTTAACTAGGCAAGTCAGTTAAGAACAAATTCTTATTTACAATGACGGCATCCCGGGGAACAGTGGGTTAACTGCCCCCGAGTTCTCAAGTGCCTGGTTAGGGAGGAGTTAAATGCAAGGAAGAGAGCCAGTCAGTGGGACCATACATGGTTGAGCTCCACTGATTCTAATGACATCATCATATATCACTGTCATTTAAGGGCTCTTTGAAAAGAAGGCTTGGATCACCTACAATTCAGTTCCACACTGCAGAGGTGAAGTCATTCTGTACATGTTTTCAATCAGCTCACTGTCTTTAGTGGCATAGATAGACCTACATACATGTTAATGTTGTGAAATACATCTCATACACATGAAATTAGTAAAAGTGCATGCAACGGTTGTGACAAAAAGTCATAGTACTATTTACAGTAAACAGGTACTGACAAACCTACTGTAGAAGTCCTCAACATTATTTCAGAATGCCATGGGATCCATTTTCCTCTCCAAGAGCTGGAATGAATATTATCAGGGAAGGGAAAACACTGCTTTGAGGGTTATGAAACAGTCTACTTACCACTGTATTTTTACATTGTTTTCTAGGATTATTATTCAAGCCTTTCTGTATTGGGCAGACGGAGAGAGACGAAGATGACCTCTTCATCGCGTGGGTGGGTGTTACCACATCAAGAGCCGGTCGACAAGAGCATGGAGTTTTACTTTGCTCAAATCATTTCAATTGCATTATATATTTTTTTCAGATTTAGGAAAAAGTGACATTGCAATATTATGGAAGCATATTCATAACCGCATATTTCCTTTGGTGGCTAAATTGTTTTGAATAGATATTTTTGAGCAACTAACTTTGCAATGCAACATTTCTATTGGGGTTGTATTCTTGTCTTTCAGCAAATGTCAAAGGCTGGTGCTGTCAATGATTAAGTTCTCTGACATATGCTCTGGGTTTACAGTAAACACTGCGTGTTGAGTGACATGCTACCATTTATCAGCAAACACACTTATTTCTAGGACAAAATGTGCACTCCACGTGATGCCATAAATGGACAGCGTACATAAGGGAGTGTGTGTATTTTCTGCTGGTCTCACCAATTTATATTTCCAATGACAAGGCGCACATTTCATGATGCTGCACAAAATGTCATTTGGAGATCAGAATTGACAGATCTTCAAATGCTAACAAATGAAATGTGGTGTCTTATCATTTTACTTTACACAAAAACCTATGCTAAATCTTAACAGCAAAAGATATTCACCAGACCTGAATAAGACAAAACAGTCAATAAATACAAAGTAAAGTGTTTACACAGAAAGTGTGTCTGGGATGTTGTGGGTCAGGCAAGGCATGCAGAGCAGACCTGCAGGTAGGCAGCTGGGCGGTGGGAGGGGCTTGGCGAAGCCCCCATGTGACATGTCACTTAATCCATTTGTTCCCAAATTGTTCCCAGACATGCCACCATGCAAATCTTATACTATTAGCAACCGTAACATGTAATCCATATTGCTTTATATATACTGTATATGTTGATGTTCTCTGACATGTGCTCTGGGTTTGCCTATAAGAAAATGAACAGACATTTATTTAGCCCTATTCCTCAACCCCAATATCTATATACCTCAGCCCACTTATCAACACACCTAAACCCAATTACCCACACACCCCAGCCCTGTTACCCCCTATTCCCTGACCCTAACACCCACATGCCAATACCCTAATACTGATACAATCAAGTACCGATACACCTATATCCTAGGTCTAAATGCCCTATTTGTTACTCATAGACCACAGTTCCTTTGCCAATACACTTCATCCCTGTTACTCGCTCATCTCAACCCTGTTACCCACTTTCCTTAGCCCTGTATTCCCCAAGTCACCAACAGTAACCTATATCCAGCTATTCGCTGCACAATCGAACCCTGTTATTTGCATATCTTAGTCCTGTGACCACTGACCTGTATACACTAATCATTCCACAGATACATTTATAGTACAGTGCCATAACAAATATGCCCCAGACCCATTAACTTTTTCCTACCACAAACTTGTTGCCAGAAAGGATATGAATGGGAAAAAGATGTCCATCCAAACCCATTACCTGTATGAGCCTTGTGTATCCCTAAACCACATTACTCATATAAACCAGGTACATCCATGGGGATACTCATATAAAACAGGTCTACCCCAGTGCCCAAGCCTCAACATGTATACAAACGAGGTCTATACTTATACTTCAGACCCAATATTCCTACAGAACAGGTCAACACCAGTACTTCAGCTCCAATTTACATACCTACAAAGTCTGCACCTGTGCTTGAACCCAATTAGTTAACTAAGCCAAGTCTAAATGTGCCGAGGCCTGAAAACGTATAAACTGTAAACTAGGTCTACCCCTGCACCTCAGTTCCAGTATTCCTAAAAACCAGGTCTACCCCTGCACCTCAGCTCCAGTATTTCTAAAAACCAGGTCTACCCCTGCACCTCAGCTCCAGTATTTCTAAAAACCAGGTCTACCCCTGCACCTCAGCTCCAGTATTTCTAAAAACCAGGTCTACCCCTGCACCTCAGTTCCAGTATTTCTAAAAACCAGGTCTACCCCTGCACCTCAGTTCCAGTATTCCTAAAAAACAGGTCTACCCCTGCACCTCAGCTCCAGTACTCCTAAAAACAGTTATACGTCTGCACCTCAGCTCCAGTACTCCTAAAAACCAGGTCTACACCATTGACTGACTCCCAATACTAATATAAACCAGATCTACACCTGCATATATCAGCCCAAATATCCATACAAACCAGGTATCAGGCAATCCCCTCAACAATAATATGATAAACCAGGTCTAATCTTTTGACTATTCAGCAAAATGCACATGAACCAAGTCTACCATTGTGCATGAGACACTGAACAAACCTATTGACATTCAAAATGTTTTCAGTTATTACATTAATTCAGTTTATGGGTCTATACATGGACAATTCCCCCTGAAATAACTAAATATGACATCCCTTATTTAAACATATTTAAAGGCTAATGCATAAATGGTAAAATCATCTGTAAAATAACATTGATCAAGTATATCCATTACCCAACTCAAATTTAATATACAGTAAAAATGTATAATCTGCTATGATTAAATATATTCAGTTGAAGTCGGAAGTTTACATACACTTAGGTTGGAGACATTAGGTTAAAACTCGTTTTTCAACCCCTCCACAAATTTATTGTTAGCAAACTATAGTTTTGGCAAGTCGGTTAGGACATCTACTTTGTGCATGACCAAGTAATTTTTCCGACAATTGTTGACAGACAGATTATTTCACTTATAATTCACTGTAGCACAATTCCAGTGGGTCAGAAGTTTACATACACGAAGGTGACTGTGCCTTTAAACAGCTCTGAAAATTCCAGAAAATTATGTCATGGCTTTAGAAGCTTCTGATAGGCTAATTGACATAATTTGAGTCAATTGGAGGTGTACCTGTGGATGTATTTCAAGGCCTACCTTCAAACTCAGTGCCTCTTTGCTTGACATCATGGGAAAATAAAAATAAATCAGCCAAGACCTCCACAAGTCTGGTTGATCCTTGGGAGCAATTTCCAAATGCCTGAAGGTACCACGTTCATCTGTACAAACAATAGTACGCAAGTATAAACACCATGGGACCACGCAGCTGTCATACCGCTCAGGAAGGATACACAATCTGTCTCCTAGAGATGAATGTACTTTGGTGCGAAAAGTGCAAATCAATCCCAGAACAACAGCAAAGGACCTTGTGAAGATGCTGGAGGAAACAGGTACAAAAGTATCTATATCCACAGTAAAAACGAGTCCTATATCAACATAACCTGAAAGGCCGCTCAGCAAGGAAGAAGCCACTACTCCAAAACCACCATGAAAAAGCCAGACTATGGTTTGCATCTGCACATGGGGACAAAGATCGTACTTTTTGGAGAAATGTCCTCTGGTCTGATGAAACAAAAATATAACTTATTTGGCTATAATGACCATTGTTATGTTTGGAGGAAAAAGGGGGAGGCTTGCAACCCGAAGAACACCATCCCAACCATGAAGCACGGGGGTGGCAGCATCATGTTGTGGTGGTGCTTTGCTGCAGGAGGGACTGGTGGCATCATGAGGCAGGAAAATTATGTGGATATATTGAAGCAACATCTGAAGACATCAGTCAGGAAGTTAAAGCTTGGTCGCAAATGGGTCTTCCAAATGGACAATGACCCCAAGCATACTTCCAAAGTTGTGGCAAAATGGCTTAAAGACAACAAAGTCAAGGTATTGGAGTGGCCATCACAAAGCCCTGACCTCAATCCTAAAGAACATTTGTAAGCAGAACTGAAAAGTGTGTGCGAGCAAGGAGACCTACAAACCTGACTCAGTTACACCAGCTCTGTCAGGAGGAATGGGCCAAAATTCACCCAACTTATTGTGGGAGCTTGTGGAAGGCTACCCGAAACGTTTGACTAAAGTTAAACAATTTAAAGGCAATGCTACCAAATACTAATTGTATGTCAACTTCTGACCCACTGGGCATGTGATGAAAGAAATAAAAGCTGAAATAAATCATTCTCTCTACTATTATTCTGACATTTCACATTCTTAATATAAAGTGGTAATCCTAACTGACCTAAAACAGGGAATGTTTACTAGGATTAAATGTCAGGAATTGTGAAAAACTGAGTTTAAATGTATTTGGCTAAGGTGTATGTAAACTTCCGACTACAACTGTATATAATAAGTTAGAGCCACTGTATTTTCCCATTGGTCACAAATGTGACCGCTAAGATATTTTTGTATGCCACGGGCATAATGGATTCAATGTATTGAAAATGAAGGCACATATGTAAACTTGACCCTTTAAACATATTTACAAATTAAATATACACTGCTCAAAAAAATAAAGGGAACACTTAAACAACACAATGTAACTCCAAGTCAATCACACTTCTGTGAAATCAAACTGTCCGCTTAGGAAGAAACACTGATTGACAATAAATGTCACATACTGTTGTGCAAATGGAATAGACAAAATGTGGAAATTATAGGCAATTAGCAAGACACCCCTAAAAAAGGAGTGATTCTGCAGGTGGTGACCACAGACCACTTCTCAGTTCCTATGCTTCCTGGCTGATGTTTTGGTCACTTTTGAATGCTGGCGGTGCTCTCACTCTAGTGGTAGCATGAGACGGAGTCTACAACCCACACAAGCGGCTCAGGTAGTGCAGTTCATCCAGGATGGCACATCAATGCGAGCTGTGGGAAAAAGTTTTGCTGTGTCTGTCAGCGTAGTGTCCAGAGCATGGAGGCGCTACCAGGAGACAGGCCAGTACATCAGGAGACGTGGAGGAGGCCGTAGGAGGGCAACAACCCAGCAGCAGGACCGCTACCTCCGCCTTTGTGCAAGGAGGTGCACTGCCAGCGCCCTGCAAAATGACCTCCAGCAAGCCACAAATGTGCATGTGTCTGCTCAAACGGTCAGAAACAGACTCCATGAGGGTGGTATGAGGGACCGACGTCCACAGGTGGGGGTTGTGCTTACAGCCCAACACCGTGCAGGACGTTTGGCATTTGCCAGAGAACACCAAGATTGGCAAATTCCTGTGCTCTTCACAGATGAAAGCAGGTTCACACTGGGCACATGAGCACATGTGACAGACGTGACAGAGTCTGGAGACGCCGTGGAGAACGTTCTGCTGCCTGCAACATCCTCCAGCATGACCGGTTTGGCGATGGGTCAGTCATGGTGTGGGGTGGCATTTCTTTGTGGGGCCGCACAGCCCTCCATGTGCTCGCCAGAGGTAGCCTGACTGCCATTAGGTACCGAGATGAGATCCTCAGACCCCTTGTGAGACCATATGCTGACACATGCACATTTGTGGCCTGCTGGAGGTCATTTTGCAGGGCTCTGGCAGTGCACCTCCTTGCACAAAGGCGGAGGTAGCGGTCCTGCTGCTGGGTTGTTGCCCTCCTACGGCCTCCTCCACGTCTCCTGATGTACTGGCCTGTCTCCTGGTAGCGCCTCCATGCTCTGGACACTACGCTGACAGACACAGCAAACCTTTTTGCCTCAGCTCGCATTGATGTGCCATCCTGGATGAACTGCACTACCTGAGCCACTTGTGTGGGTTGTAGACTCCGTCTCATGCTACCACTAGAGTGAGAGCAACGCCAGAATTCAAAAGTGACCAAAACATCAGCCAGGAAGCATAGGAACTGAGATGGTGGTCTGTGGTCACCACCTGCAGAATCACTCCTTTTTTGGGGGTGTCTTGGTAATTGCCTATAATTTCCACATTTTGTCAGTTCCATTTGCACAACAGCATGAGAAATTTATTGTCAATCAGTGTTGCTTCCTAAGTGGACAGTTTGATTTCACAGAAGTGTGATTGACTTGGAGTTACATTGTGTTGTTTAAGTGTTCCCTTTATTTTTTTGAGCAGTGTATTTAAACGTCAACAATGTATTTGTTTTTTAAGCTGTAGAAGTACACCTTGGAAATGTATGTTTGAGAAATCATATAACACTTCTCTGAATCATACTAGCCACCTTAATAATGCATACTATATGACTTCTTTGTTGATAAGTACAACTTTATGTTTTTTGTGAGAGAGGGGATTAAATGGGTCAAGCCTGGTTCAAACTGGCAGTTTGAAGTGACACAAATCAAAAAAAAATATTCGATTTGAATCTGTTATTTTTCCTATTTCAAATCACATTTCAAACCACGTACATAGGTAGTTTGAAATCAGATACAAATATGATTCCTGGCAACGTGATTTGTATCTGAACAGTTAAATCTGATTTCTTTGCCCTCAAGTGGGTTTTCGAATGTTATTTGGCGTATCATGTTGCTTGCTAGATACTCTGTTGACAGTTTGACAAAAACATATGGTAGCTAACTAGCTTGTTAATTGTTTACAAACATATTAGTGAATGTTCTAGAAAAGTTGGATCATCTTATCCTTTGAGGCTGTCATAGTGATCTTACACTATGATTTCGAACACTCAAAGCAACTGGGAAACTTCCATGGCAGGCATTGTTGTCACATTAGCTTGCTACTTAACTTCTGAGTGATAGGAAGCATAAGCACCACCACCAATCAGCCTCCACAACTGCACACACACCCAACATTACCATGACAACTAGCGTAGCCATGTCAGCAAATGACTACAGTCTGAACACACACAAATCTGATTTGGTCACTTGTAACTTGCTATTTGGACAGTAAGTATTCCAAAATGGATTTGAAAAACAAAACTGATTTGAGCATTTTAAGGCCTCCAGTGTGAATAAAGCTTGAATGTCACACTTGCTTACCTGTCCCTAGTCAGTCAGATGGAACACTACAGTGTCGTTGTTTATAGAAGCATGGTGCCATGCAGACAGTCTTGTGACACTTTGTCCTGGCTTTAGCTGCTGGGGGACAGGAGGAGAGGATGACATACAGATAAAACTGACATAAAATCAAATGTTATTGGTCACATACACATGGTTAGCAGATGTTAATGTGAGTGTAGCGAAATGCTTGTGCTTCTAGTTCCGACAGTGCAGTAATATCTAACAAGTAATCTCACAAATCCACAATGACTACGTCATACACACAAATGTAAAGGTATGAATAAGAATACGTACATATAAATAAATATATAGATGAGCGATGGCCGTGCGGCATAGGCAAGAGCAGTAGATGGCATAGAATAGAGTATATGCACACGAGATGAGTAATGTAGGATATGTAAGCATTATTAAAGTGGCATTATTTGAAGTGACTGGTGATACCTTTTTTTTAATCCATGTATTAAATGTATTAAAGTGGCCAGAGATTTGAGTCAGTATGTTGGCAGCAGCCACTCAATGTTAGTGAAGGCTGTTTAACAGTCTGATGGCCTTGAGATCGAAGCTGTTTTTCAGTCTCTCGGTCCCACCTTTGATGCACCTGTACTGACCTCGCCTTCTGGATGATAGCGAGGTGAACAGGCAGTGGCTCTGGTGGTTGATGTCCTTGAAGATCTTTTTGGCCTTCTTGTGACATCGGGTGGTGTAGGTGTCCTGGAGGGCAGGTAGTTTGCCCCTGGTGATGCGTTGTGCAGACCTCACTACCCTCTGGAGAGCCTTGCGGTTGTAGGCGGACCATTTGCCATACCAGGTGGGGATACAGCCCAACAGGATGCTCTCGATTGTGCATCTGTAAAAGTTTGTGAGTGTTTTTTGTGACAAGCCAAATTTCTCGACCCTCCTGAGTTTGAGGAGGCGCTGTTGCGCCTTCTTCACCATGCTGTCTGTGTGGGTGGACCATTTCAGTTTGTCCGTGATGTGTACGCCGAGGAACTTAAAACTTTCCACCTTCTCCACTACTCTCCCGTCGATGTGGATAGGGGGGCTGCTCTCTCTGCTGATTCCTGAAGTCCACGATCATCTCCTTTGTTTTGTTGACGTTGAGTGAGGTTATTTTCCTGACACCACACTCCGAGTGCCCTTACCTCCTCCCTGTAGGCCGTCTCATCGTTGTTGGTAATCAAGCCTACCACTGTAGTGTCGTCTGCAAACTTGATGACTGATTTGGAGGCGTGCATGGCCATGCAGTCATGGGTGACCCACGATTACAGGAGAGGGCTGAGAACGCACCCTTGTGTGGCCCCAGTGCTGAGGATCAGCGGGGTGGAGATGTTGTTTCCCACCCTCACCACCTGGGGGCGGCCCGTCAGAAAGTCCAGGACGCAGTTGCACAGGGCGGGGTCGAGACCCAGGGTCTCAAGCTTAATGACGAGTTTGGAGGGTACTATGGTGTTAAATGTTTCTGTAGTCAATGAACAGCATTCTTACATAGGTATTCCTCTTGTCCAGATGGGATAGGGCAGTGTGCAGTGTGATGGTAATTGTGTCGTCTGTGAACCTATTGGAGCGGTAAGCAAATTGGAGTGGGTCTAGGGTATCAGGTAGGGTGGAGGTGATATGATCCTTGACTAGTCTCTCAAAGCACTTCATGATGACAGAAGTGAGTTCTACGGAGCGAAAGTAATTTAGTTAATTTACCTTAGCTTTCTTGGGAACAGGAACAATGGTGGCCATCTTGAAGCATGTGAGCACAGCAGACTGGGATAGGGATTAATTGAATATGCCTGTAAACACACCAGCCACCAGGCAGCCTTGCGAGGGTTAACATGTTAAAATGTTTTACACCGTGAAGGAGAGCACACAGGCTTTGGTAGCGGATTGTGTCAGTGGCACTGTATTGTCCTCAAAGCAAGCAAAGAAGTTGTTTGATTTGTCTAGGAGCAAGACCTCGATGTCCGCGACGGGGCTGGTTTTCTTTTTGTAATCCGCGATTGACTGTGGACCCTGCCACATACGTCTTGTGTTTGAGCCATTGAACTGCGACTCCACTTTGTCTCTATACTGACGCTTTGCTTGTTTGATTGCCTTGCGGAGGGAGTATACACTGTTTGTATTCGGACAGTCACACTGACAGCGGGCACACGGACAGACAGACAGAGCGGTGCCTGGCAGAAATCCCACCCACATGCCACACAAAATGGCCAGAGAGAGTCTCAGTGAATGAGGCGAGACCAACATCCCGAGGGTACTGCAGGGGTAAACAACCGAGAGCTGCAATCTGATCTGCAATCAGACCCTGGATCAATCACCACACACACACATTCAGCATTAGCAGTCAAGGTTTATTATTTACACAGTATGCCTGTTACCCCCTGTGATCCTGTCCACCATAACAGCCAGCCTCTAACTGTAGGGCTGCTCAATAATGCTAACTATTTTTGGCCACAACACCACAGTTTATGAGAAATTGGCAGCCTGTAAGGCTTTCAATTATCCAGGACAACTGATTTTTGTTGGTTGTCAGGGAAATTAATTGCTCCTCTTGGCATAAAACCATGGTAAATTAGGTGAATGTCTCTTGAAGCAATGGTGTTAAAATGTTGGACTATAAACTTTTATGAATAGGATTTCAGCAAATGTACTTCAACTAATGTAGTTCAACAAGCACGCCAGGTTTTCCTTGAATCAGTGAAAATAACCATTCCACCTGTCCTTGACAGCTGCCCTTTTTATCCAAGCTGAAATTGTTCATTACAATTGTGAGCTGTCTTCCTTTCTACCTGAAGCTCTGCAGTAATAGAGAAAATCAAACCTAAAACAGCCAGTCATCACTAAAGAGTGCCCATGCTGTGAACAAACACAGGGGCTCCGCACAGAAGACACAGCCACGCAGGCTCACAGCACGCACACCAAAATAAGCTTTTTCTTTTCACTCTTTTTTTCTCCCCGATGTACCCAGTTCCCTACTTACCTTAGCATTGGTGTTTGGGTTTATGTGAGCAGTAGCTGAATCGCCACAGTTCCCCTCACTGTGGGCGAGTGAGTGGTGTGTAAAGCTACATCCTTCTCCAGGTAAAATACAACTCTTCTTCCTTGCTTCCCACACAATCCGGAGAGAAGCCTTCCTCTGTGCTCCAGGCTCCAAAACTTCAGCATTGAGTCTCCTTCTCTCACCCGCTTCGGGAGGAGTGAGATATACAATACAAAATACCCAAATTGGCCTCAAGGGGGTGACTTCCGGAGTTATGCGGCGGCAAGTAGCCTAGCGGTTAAGAGCGTTGGCCCAGTAACGGAATGGTCGTTGGTTTGAATCCCTGAGCTGCCTAGTTGAAAAATCTGTTGCTGTGCCCTTGAGCAAGGCACTTAACCCTAATTGCTCCTGTAAGTTGCTCTGGATGAGCGTCTGCTAAATGACTAAACTGAAGGGGAAAGAAACTTAAGAAAAGGAGACAGATGAGCTAAAGCAATATACAGTATTATAATAGGTGGATAGTATGTATGTACAGTATGTACCAGATGGTGAAATTAGATATGAGGTAAGTCTCTAGCTGAAATGGCTCTTATTATTGTCAGGGAACACTTATTAAAAGGTCCAATGCAGCTGTTTTTATCTCAATATAAAATAATTTCTGGGTAACAATGAAGTACCTTACTGTGACTGTTTTCAATTAAAATGGGGGAAAAAAATAACAAAAACAGCTTTTTGAGAAAGAGCCATTTCTAAAGAAGAATTTTGTTAGGACTGTCTGGGAGTGGTCAGAGTTGGGAGGGGAAAACTGAAAATTAGCTGTCAATGGCATAAAGGTTTGGAACTCTTGCTTATTGGTCTATTAACTATACTGAACAAAAATATATATGCAACATGAAACAATTTCAACGATTTTACTGAGTTACAGGTCCTATAAGTAAATCAGTCAATTTAAATGAATTCATTAGGCCCTAATCTATGGGTTTCACATGACTGGGCGGGGGTGCAGCCATGGATGGGCCTGGGAGAGCATAGGTCCACACACTTGGGAGCCAGGCCCACTCACTGAGGAGCCTGACCCAGCCAATCAGAGTGACTTTCCCCCACAAAAGGGCTTTATTACATACAGAAATACTCCTCAGTTTCATCAGCTGACCGGGTGGCTGGTGTCAGATGATCCCGCAGGTGAAGAAGCCGGATGTGGAGTTCCTGGGCTGACATGGTTTAACCTGGTCTGAGGTTGTGAGGCCGGTTGGACGTACTGCCAAATTGTCTAATACAGGTATTCCCAAACTGTGGTACGCGCAATGCCGTCGGGGCTACGCCAAATAAAAATGTGATTCACATAAAAAATAAATATATATATTTTTTTCTAACGTATTTTCCTTCAACTTTTCAAACAGTCCATTTATATTTTCCAACGGGGCTATACATTTGAGTGAGGTATTTTTCTCGCCTGAGTAGCATCGTTTCACTGCCAAAAATAAAATTCAACCATCTAGTGTTCAGCGAAATAACAACACAATGTCAAATACAGGTACCCTAGTCAAATAATGAACATCCAATCACATTAAACATTACTCTCTCGCGGGAATTTCACTAACGTCCGTATGTAGCCAAACATAGCTGCTGCTCATGTTGGTATCTGCACTGATGGTACAAAAGCCATAACAGGCAGACATAGTGGAGTGGTAATGCTGCAGCATCCACCGAGAGGCTCTTGCTGCCAAAAAATGCCTGACAGCTTGAAAAACGTTTTGGACACTACAGTGAAAATGGTTAACTTCGTTAATGCAAGGCCCCTAAACTCTCATGTATTTTCTGCCCTATGCAATGATATGGGCAGCGACCATGTAACGCTTTTACAATATACAGAAGTGTGCTGGTTATCAAGGGGCAAAGTATTGACATTTTTTTAAAATTGTGAGACGAGCTTAAAGTTTTCTTTACTGACCATAGTATTGTCTGACCGCTTGCGTGTTGACTAGTTTCTCACACGACTGGCCTATTTGGGTGATGTTTTTTCTCACCTGAATGATCAGAAACTAGGATTATAGTGACTCTCCGCAACTATATTTAATGTGCGGGACAAAACTGAGGCTATGATTAAAAAGTTGGAGCTCCTCTCTGTCTGCATTAACAAGGACAACACACAGGTCTTTCCGTCATTGCATGAGTTCTTGTGTGCAAATGAACTCAAGCTTACGGACTATGTCAAATGTGATATAGTGAAGCACCTGAGTGAGTTGGGTACACAATTATGCAAGTACCTTCCCGAAACGGATGACACAAACAACTGGATTCATTATCCCTTTCATGCCCTGCCTCCAGTCCACTTATCGATATCTGAACAAGAGAACCTGATCGAAATTGCAACAAGCGGGTCTGTGAAAATCTAATTTAATCAGAAGCCACTGCCAGATTTCTGGATTGGGCTGCGCTCAGAGTATCCTGCCTTGGAAAATCGCGCTGTTAAGACACTGATGCCCTTTCCAACCACATACCTATGTGAGAGTGGATTCTCGGCCCTCACTAGTATGAAAACTAAATACAGGCACAGACTGTGTGTGGAAAATGATTTAAGACTGAGACTCTCTCCAATACAACCCAACATTGCAGAGTTATGTGCATCCTTTCAAGCACACCCTTCTCATTCACCTGTGGTGAGTAATTCATATTTTTGATTAACAAATAAGGTTTTATATGTAAGATGGTTAAATAAAGAGCAAAATTATTGATTATTATTATATGATTATTTGTGCCCTGGTCCTATAAGAGCTTTTTGTCACTTCCCACGAGCCGGGTTGTGACAAAAACTCACACTCATTCTTATGTTTAATAAATGTATCGTATAGTGTGTGTGTGTAGCAGGCTTACAACAATGGCAAAAAACAACATTTGAGAGTGCGCTGACCCTGGTGCTAGAGGTTGTATTCAGCTGGATGTTGAATGTTTGAAGGGGTATGGGACTATAAAAGGTTTGGGAACCACTGCTCTAATAGATCATTGGAGGCGGCTTATGGTAGATAAATTAACATTAAATTCTCTGGCAACAGCTCTGGTGGACATTCGTGCAGTCAGCATGCCAAATGAACACTCCCTCAACAGTTGAGACATCTGTGGCATTGTGTTGTGTGACAAAACTGTCAATTTTAGAGTGGGATTTTATTGTCCCCAGAACGAGCTGCACCTGTGTAATAATCATGCTGTTTAATCATCTTTTTGATATGCCAAATATGCCATGTGGATGGATTATCTTGGCAAAGGATAAAATTCTCACTAACATAAGTGTAATAAAAATAGTGCACAAATTTTGAGAGAAATAATAATATTTCATATTTTATTTCAGCTCATTTAACATGGGACCAACACTTGGTCATGTTACGTGTTGCGTTTATATTTTTGTTTACAGCCTAGTTATGACACCAGGCAGGCCAATACTCCATCCACCAAAACAGACATTTCAGGAGGTCTTTTCAAACAGCTCTAACACTAAAAGGGCATTATCATCATTTTCACAATTTCATAGTATTATTCGAACCTCAGTGTGTAAATATACAAAAAACACAAGAAAATCATGCTTTTGTCTCCACTTGGCCTTTAAAGTCATGGTTTAATCAGATTCAGAATAATAGGAGCTTAGAAAATGATGGTGTTGCTGTGTAAATATCTGAGAAGGCAAGAAAATACATCTCAGTTGGATCTATCTGTTTGCACCCATAAATAAATGAGCCAGAGATACACATCTGTGTACTGTTCCCAACACGAATGTCTAGAGCCAGCCAGGCATCCTCCTCCAACAGACTGACCTGGTTTCCAGTTGTCTTGTAAACAGTGCACAGTTTCACACCGTCCTGTTCAATTATGTAACTCAGTCAGTTGCATAAGAGAACAGAGAGGGAGAGAGAGAGAGAACAGCTCATCCAGCATGACAGGGTGAGCTTCTCTCATCAACACATCAACACCCTGGCAGTTACGTGTATCAACAATCATCTGATTCTTTAGTTGTGGCCAGTAGTGTCTCGAACAGAATATAAATATAATGGTAGTGTTCTAGGCCCGGTTTTTCCAAAGTTATATATGTGGATTTTGCCTTTCGGATAGGATTAAATGCAAAGAAATAGAATGAATAGGAAGGATGAATAATTGACTTGAATGGGGACTCCCATTCTAATCATTCTATTTCTTTGCATTTAATTCTATATGATAACCGAAATCTGGATGCATAACTTTTGAAAAACTGGGCCCTGGAGACTGAAATTGAGGGGTAAAATGGATCAAGTTAATTTGTTTGAACATGCGGTATTAAATTGTTTTTAAATTGGATGGAATGGCCATGCTACAGTATCATAATCACAATTGTTACTGTTGATAAGTTGGGTGGTGAGATTACCCTGGCCTCCTCAGCGCCGGAGGAGCTCCTAACCAATTGTGCTATTGTGGGTGTTTTTTGACATTATTTGTAACTTGTTTTGTACATAATGTTTCTGCCACCGTCTTTTATGACTGAAAAAAGCTCTGAATGTCAGAACAGCGATTATTCACCTCGTACTGGAAGAAGATTTTTTTTTTAACAAGTAAGAAACGAAGGATTTACTTCAGACACCGGACAAGGCCCAAATCCCCGATATTCTCATGAAGAAGAGACGGAGATATAGGGGTCGCAGGTCAGGGTGTCTTGTAAGAATCCGACAGCAAGTGGGTAACCCGCCTCTACCATCAGTCCTATTAGCCAACATGCAATCATTGGATAATAAACTGGATGAGCTCAAATCAACACTATCCTACCAACGGGACATTAAAAACTGTAGTATCTTATGTTTCACCGAGTTGTGGCTGAATGACGACATGGATAACATACAGCTGGCTCATTTTCCGTGCATTGGCAAGATAGAACAGCGGCCTCCGGTAAGACAAGGGGTGGCGGTCTGTGTCGATTTATCAATAACAACTGGTGCACGAAACATAATATTAATAAAGTCTCAAGGTTTTGCTCACCTGAGTTAGAGTATCTCATGATAAGCTGTAGATCACACTATTTACGAAGAGAATTCTCCTCTATATTTGTCGTAGCTGTCTATTTTGCACAACAAACCAATGCTGGCACTAAAACCGCACTCAATGAGCTGTATAAGGCCATAAGCAAACAAGAAAATGCTCATTCAGAGGCGGCGCTCCAAGTGGCCAGGGACTTTAATGCAGGGAAACTTAAATCTGTTTTACCTCATTTCTACCAGCATATTACATGACTGTACGTACATACCCCAACCAGAAGACATGGATTACAGGCAACATCGGCACTGACCTAATGGGTAGACCTAACGCTTTCAAGGAACATGACTCTAATATGGATGCTTGTAAGAAATCCCGCTATAACCTCCGACGAACCATCAAACAGGCAAAGCGTCAATACAAGATTGGATCCTATTACACTGGCTCCGATGCTCATTGGATGTTGCAGGGTTTGCAAACTATTACGGACTACAAAGGGAAGCACAGTCGTGAGCTGCCCAGTGACACAAACCTACCAGATGAGCTAAATTAGTTTTATGCACGCTTCTAGATAAGCAAGACTGAAGCATGCATGAGAGCACCAGCTGTTCCGGAATGACTGTGTGATCACACTCTTTGTAGCCGATGTGAGTAAGAACTTTAAACAGGTCAACATTCACAAGGCCGCAGGATCAGACAGATTACCAGGACGTGTACTTCAAGCATGCGCTGACCAACTGACAAGTGTCTTCACTTACATTTTCAACCTGTCCCTGACCAATTCAGTAATACCAGCATGTTTCAAGCAGACCACCATAGTCCCTGTGCCCTAGAACACCAAGGCTAACACCTGCCTAAATGACTCCTGACCCTTGGCACTCACGTCTGTAGTCATGAAGTGCTTTGAAAGGCTGGTCATGGCTCACATCTGCACCATTATCACAGAAACTCTAGACCCACTCCAATTTGCATACCGCACCAACAGATCAACAGATTATGGAATCTCTATTACACTCCACACTGCCCTTTCCCACCTGGACAAAAGGAACACCTACAGTTGAAGTCGAAAGTTTACATACCCCTTAGCCAAATACATGTAAACTCAGTTTTTCACAATTCCTGACATTTAATCCTAGTAAACATTCCCTGTTTTAGGTCAGTTAGGATCACCACTTTATTTTAAGAATGTGAAATGTCAGAATAATAGTAGAGAATGATTTATTTTATCTTTTATTTCTTTCATCACATTCCCAGTGGGTCAGAAGTTTACATACACTCAATTAGTATTTAGTAGCATTGCCTTTAAATTGTTTAACTTGGGTCAAACGTTTCGGGAAGCCTTCCACAAGCTCCCACAATAAGTTGGGTGAATTTTGGCCCATTCCTCCTGACAGAGCTGGTGTAACTGAGTCAGGTTTGTAGGTCTCCTTGCTCGCACACACTTTTCAGTTCTGCTTACAAATGTTCTTTAGGATTGAGGTCAGGGCTTTGTGATGGCCACTCCAATAGCTTGACTTTGTTGTCTTTAAGCCATTTTGCCACAACTTTGGAAGTATGCTTGAGGTCATTGTCCATTTGGAAGACCCATTTGCGACCAAGCTTTAACTTCCTGACTGATGTCTTCAGATGTTGCTTCAATATATCCACATAATTTTCCTGCCTCATGATGTCACCAGTCCCTCCTGCAGCAAAGCACCACCACAACATGATGCTGCCACCCCCGTGCATCACGGTTGGGATGGTGTTCTTCGGGTTGCAAGCCTCCCCCTTTTTCCTACAAACATAACGATGGTCATTATGGCCAAACAGTTATATTTTTGTTTCATCAGACCAGAGGACATTTCTCCAGTAGTCTGCCTTTTTTATGGCGGTTTTGGAGCAGTGGCTTCTTCCTTGCTGAGCGGCCTTTCATGTTTTGTCGATATAGGACTCGTTTTAAATTTTGATATAGATACTTTTGTACCTGTTTCCTCCAGCATCTTCACAAGGTCCTTTGCTGTTGTTCTGGGATAAATCGTGGAATACAGGAAAAGGAGGGCTGCGCACGCCCCCATTCTCATCGACGGGGCTGTAGTGGAGAAGGTTGACAGGTTCAAGTTCCTTGGTGTCCACATCACCAACAAACTGTCATGGTCCAAACACACTAAGACAGTCGTGAAGAGGGCATGACAAAGCCTATTCCCCCTCAGGACACAGAAAAGATTTGGCATGGGTCCTCAGATCCTCAAAAATTTCTACACCATCGAGATCATCCTGACTGGTTGCATCACCGCTTGGTATGGCAACTGCTTGGCCTCTGATTAGTAAAAGGTCAGCCACCATGAGGAGACTGTAGGAGAGGGTAGTGCCTAAAGCCCAGTACATCACTGGGGCCAAGCTTCCTGCCATCCATGACCTCTATACCAGGACCTGTCAGAGGAAGGCCCTAAAAATTGCCAAAGACTTGTGGCGGATGAATCAGAATTAGTTGGGTAACATAGATAAGATGTTTTATTTGCATAATATGCTTTTTTGAGATACTTGTCGTTAGAATGTAGAAGGCCCAGAAAGGGGAGAGGTCAGGCTTGTCTTTCACATGTCCCTGGTGCTATGCAGAATATCAGAAAGGGAAGAGGACAGAATGGAACATTGTCTTCATATGTGAATGTGTCTTTACCTATTCTTAAACCATGTGAAGGGATGGCGTGATTAATGGGGAACCAATTACTTGTCTCCACAATGTCTGTGCGCTTATCCTGGGATAGTGTATGACCTAGAGGTTCACTCACCTCAGTGAGCTTGTCCAGAAGTGGGATCAAGAGGGGGTTTACTTGAGATGGGAGTATCTAGAGTTGACAATTGAGTTATGCCTTGGATAAGGTAATGTTTTTGTACTATGAAATACCAGGAAATACCAGGAACGAGATTAGAACCTTGTTTTAGAGACCAAACTGAGCGGTAATTTATAGCGAATGCTATCTGCCTAAGGGATACTCCTTTCTCAAGTAAAAGTCCCTTTGTGAAGAGTTCCTAAGATCTGTGGTTCGTCATGTAAGTTGAGAGGGGTGTATCTTGGCTATAAAAGATCTTTGTATTTTCTGTAGTCACTCTCAATGGTTCATTATAGATAGTGAATTGTTGAAAGTCAAAGGGCTATTTTAAAGCTCATATTATAAAATTTGTAGTTTAAGTATAACTCTGACTGGTTTGTGAAGTTTGTCTCTCTCTCCTCATTTGGTAATACAGGAAAATGGCACCACAGACTCCAGCTGCCCTTGTCATAGATTGTTCCCTCTGCTATTGCACGGCAAGCGTTATTGAAGCGCCAAGTCTAGGTCCAAAATATTTCTAAACAGCTTCTACCCCCAAGCCTTAAGACTCCTGAACAGCTAACCAAATGGCTACCGAGACTATTTGCATTGACCCCCCATCTATTTTCTTATTTGTTAATAAAAAAAAAAAATTTTTATTTGTTAATAAAAAGATTTTTTTTTGTTTACTTCAGTTTATTTAGTAAATACTTTATTAACACTTATATTTTCTTAAAACTGCATTGTTAATTAAGGGCTTGTAAGTAAGATCTGCACCAGACCATGTGACAAATAACTTTTGATTTGATTTTGATTTGAATGAAAGGTCTCTTCTCTGGCTGCACCACACGGTTATTGACAGTGTAAACAGACGGGTCAAGGCACAGAGACGCAGAGGACATGCCTTGATCGAGCGGCAATGCATTTCAGGCTCCATTTCAACTGAAATAAAAAACAAATGTTTTAATTTAGCAGTTTTTTAAATTATGAGCAGCACAGATATAAACAACAGTAGAACCTTTCAAAGCTTGACATTGTTGTAATTGAGAGCTGAGCTGAACCTCCCAATATGCATAAGACTTCAGAAAGACATTGAAAGGGGTATTTTTGGTTGAAAAGACGTCATTCAACCAATTTTGATCACCGGCTTGTCTAATGTACAGTACTGTAGTTGAAAGCACAGTAAATCACTCTGTCTTTGAAAATAACCTATAACGTTAGATTGTGTTGCACAGAGACATATCTGCAGTGTATCTGCAGTATATCTGCATTGACAGTCTGTGTGTCCCTGAGCAGCATTTGCGCATCATCAGTTCACTCATTACAGCGGAGAGAGAAGCACTTACATGTCTATGATCCAGAAGAAAACAAATGTCCCTGTAATTGTAATCTAATTGTGCATCTCCTAACTAAAGGGACATGGGCATGTGTAAGCACTGGCGGACTTACCATTAGGCATAAGAGGCAATTGCCTCAGGCCTTACATCATGAAGAGGCCTCATGAGCCGGGCTACAACTTGATCCACTGCATTGCCAATATCGGCCTTCCACATCTGCGATGAAAGGTGGCTGAGCTACAGCGGTTTTTGTCAGACCAGGAGACATCCCAAAAATTGGTCTTCTCAGGAAAATGTCTGTAGTATCCGAGCAGACTAATATGTCCCCTCGATGGAAAGATAAGACTCTCACGAACAAAATGATGTTCTCCGTTTTGCTCTACCCCCACAAGAGTGACGGGATTCTTCTGAAGGTAACCGAGTGCCGGTTAAAAAAATGAAGGGAAGTGAAGATGGCATATCTATGTAAAAGATATACAAGTAATTCCATGATCCCAACCATTTTTCTTCAGATCTTTCACTTCTTCTGGCTGCAAGCCCAAGGCCGGCCACAATACGACAACAGCCACTTGAAGTGCAGGGCGCTAAATTCAAAATATAATTTTTTGAAATATTTAACTTTCACACATTAACAAGTCCAATACAGAAAATGAAAGGTACACATCTTGTGAATCCAGCCAACATGTCCGATTTTTAAAATGTTTTACAACGAAAACAGCACGTATATTTATGTTAGCTCACCACCAAATACAAAAACAACAGACATTTTTCACAGCACAGGTAGCATGCACAAAGCCAACCTAACTAACCAAGAACCAACCAAACTAACCAACAAACAACTTCATCAGATGACAGTCTTATAACATGTTATTCAATAAATCTATGTTTTGTTTGAAAAATGTGCATATTTCAGGTATAAATCATAGTTTACATTGCAGCTACAATCAGAAATTGCACCGAAAGCAGCCAGAATAATTACAGACACCAACGTCAAATACCTAAATACTCATCATAAAACATTTCTGAAAAATACATAGTGTACAGCAAATGAAAGACAAGCATCTTGTGAATCCAGCCAATATTTCCGATTTCTTAAGTGTTTTACAGCGAAAACACAATATAGCGTTATATTAGCTTACCACAATAGCCAGAAACACAAGCCATTCCCCAGTAGCAAAAGTTAGCGATCGTAACAAACCAGCAAAAGATATATAATTTTTGACTAACCTTGATAAGCTTCATCAGATGACAGTCCTATAACATCAGGTTATACATACACTTATGTTTTGTTCGAAAATGTGCATATTTAGAGCTGAAATCAGTGGTTATACATTGTGCTAACGTAGCATCTTTTTCCCACAACGTCCGAATATTTTTCTGACACTTTTTCTGACACACATATTCTGACCAAATAACTATTCATAAACATAACTAAAAAATACATGTTGTATAGGAAATGATAGATACACTAGTTCTTAATGCAATCGCCGTGTTAGAATTCTAAAAATAACTTCATTACGATATGCAGTTTACGTTATGGCGAGAGAGTACCCAAAACCTGGCCGCAAACGACTAGTTCACATGTGCGACAAATATATGAAATAACATCATAAAATGGGTCCTACTTTTGCTGATCTTCCATCAGAATGTTGTACAAGGGGTCCTTTGTCCAGAACAATCGTTGTTTGGTTTTAGAAGGGCCTTTTTCCCTCTCGATTTAGCAAGCACACTTACCAAGTGGCACGAATCTCTCCATCGTCAACAAACTCAGAGAACGGAACACGGCAAAACACCCGAAAAAATTTCAATAATCTGATTAAACTATATTGAAAAAACATACTTTACGATGATATTGTCACATTTATCAAATAAAATCAAAGCCGGAGATATTAGTCATCCATAACGACAACTTATCAGAAGGCAAATCCAGGTCCCTTGACGCGCTCTCCAGAAAACAGGAAACTGGTGGCACGTCATACAAAGAGCATTTATTCGAGCCCAGATCAAGTTAAATACTCCATTTCTTCTCTCACTGCTTGTCGACATCTAGTGGAAGACGTATGAAGTGCATCTAAACGAATAAATATCAAGGACTTTAATAGGCAGGCCCTAGAAGAGAGCATCGATTTCAGATTTTCCACTTCCTGTCAGGAGGTTTGCTGCAAAAGGAGTTCTGTTTTACTCACAGATATAATTCAAATGGTTTTAGAAACTAGAGAGTGTTTTCTACATTTACATTTACATTTACATTATTTAGCAGACGCTCTTATCCAGAGCGACTTACAAATTGGAAAGTTCATACATATTCATCCTGGTCCCCCCGTGGGAATTGAACCCACAACCCTGGCGTTGCAAGCGCCATGCTCTACCAACTGAGCCACACGGGACAATAGGAATAATAATATGCATATTGTACGAGCAAGAATTGAGTACAAGGCCGTTTGAAATGGGCACCTTTTATCCGGCTACTCAATACTGCCCCTGCAGCCAAAACAGGTTAAATCTCTCAGATATACAGTTGAAGTCGGAGGTTTACCTTAGCCAAATACATTTAAATTCAGTTTTTCACAATTCCTGAAATTTAATCCTAGTAAACATTCCCTGTGTTAGGTCAGTTAGGATCACCACTTTATTTTAAGAATGTGAAATGTATTTTATACCATTTTAAAGGTAATCTTGTTGTTAATCCCACCAAAGTTTCCGATTTCAAATAGGCTTTACTGCGAAAGCACCACAAACGATTATGTTAGGTCACCGCAAAATCACAGAAAAACACAGCAATTTTTCAGCCAAAGGCAGGAGTCACAAAAAGCAGAAATAGAGATAAAATTAATCACTAACCTTTGATGATCTTCATCAGATGACACTCATAGGACTTCATGTTACACAATACATATATGTTTTGTTCGATAAAGTTAATATTTATATCCAAAAACCTCAGTTTACATTGGCGCCATGTTCAGAAATGCCTCTAAAATATCCTGAGAAATTGCAGAGAGCCATGTCAAATAACATAAATACTCATCATAAACTTTGATGAAAGATACATGTTTTACATAGAATTAAAGATACACTTGTTCTTAATATAACCGCTGTGTCAGATTTCAAAAAGCTTTACGGCAAAAGCACAATATTCAATAATCTGAGAACAGTGTTCAGCCACAAAAGGAAGCCATACAGTTACCCGCCAAATTGTGTCGTCAACAAAACTCATAAAAGGGATTATAAATCTTCACTTACCTTTGCTGATTTTCATCAGAATGCACTCCCAGGACTCCCACTGTCGTGTCTTTGGCTATGCCGGATTAAGTGATATGACATGCTATTCTATAAAATCATTTCTCCGTAATTAATATTACC
This sequence comes from Salvelinus fontinalis, assembly GCF_029448725.1. Classification (NCBI taxonomy): domain Eukaryota; kingdom Metazoa; phylum Chordata; class Actinopteri; order Salmoniformes; family Salmonidae; genus Salvelinus; species Salvelinus fontinalis. The sequence goes on from NC_074697.1 coordinate 26,202,384, forward strand.
TGATTGAGATAATCATGTAAATGTAATTAACTAGAAAGTCGGGGCACCACGAAATAATATTTATAGAGCTGTTATCTTCCGAATAAACTCTTAAAGACCTAATAATATTTTACATCAATAGCAGTCAATATTATTCGTCACCTTTTATCAGTCTCATCTGAAAGTTGTAAAAAGTTGTAAATTCTTCACGAACACTGGCTAACAAGTTGAATCAGCAATACAAAATTTGGTTTAATTATTTATTTACTAAATACCTAACTAATCACACAGAATTACACATACACATAATTAATCATAACTTTTATTACAAATTACGTCATAAAGGAAAACGTCCCTAGCGGGCGGAACAGATATGACAGTTTGTTACACAAAAGAAAAGGGGCTGCGTTTGAGTGAAAGAGCGGGAAGACTGAGGAACAAAGGGCAAAGCTATGCTATCGTAAATACAATATCTTATGCATTCTAAATTACCGGCCATTTGGAAAAGGAAAATGCAATAAATATTTACTCTGAGCTGCGCTTCGGTAGGTTGGTGGTAGATGGAAGGCCGTGTTGCCCAACCGAGTCCTTTGTCCTTTGAAGAATGTCTCTGCTGGTCAATTGGGTACGTTGTAGTAACGTCGTTGTGTGGTAGATATAATACTCTGTATGTCCTATCCTAATTTACGTTTGCAGCTGCTGTTGCTAACTCAACGTCTAGGAGGTATCACTTCTATAGTGAATAAGAGTTCAAAGTTCATACCATTCGCAACCAAAGCTCATGCTGAGGTTGGCTTAGTTCTGTAGTTGACATGTTATCTGAACCATTCTGACATCGGACTGTCGTCCTCACATCCTCGGAACAGGAAGTCAAATTTTGGTCAATGGCTTATATAGTGGAGGGAGAAGGGTGTGTCTGAAAAGTTTATAACCCATGTCTCTTCACAGGGGCGGGCCACTGGTTGAGCAGAGGCCCAAACTTATGAAAACCCAAATCTCTCATTTGGAAGCTTAAATTACATTTAATCTCTTCACAAATAATTTCATATTCAAACATTTGAATTGAACAACAATTCCATGTGAATCCGATACCTCTGATGTGTAGACTTTCCACAGTAGAGTTTATGTCATTCTATCATTGATGAGAATGTGCCAGATGACAACCGAACTGACAGAATATACCTTAAGTACCACCGCATATGTTCAGTTGGTCGGATTACCAGAATATAGTTCATTTCCCCCCAATTTCTGATGTTCCCAGAATCTCTATGTTAACCAAGGGGTTTTCTAATGTCACGTCAGTAGAGTAGGGAGAGGAAAAAGGGGTGAAGAGGTATTTATGACTGTCATAAACCTACCCCCAGGCCAACGTCATGACACCGCTTCCACAAGAAATGTTTGTTTTGTTCGGTAATGTCCATCATTTATGTCCAAATAGCTATTTTTGTTAGCGTGTTTGGTAAACAAATCCAAAGTCAGGAAGCGCGTTCACTAAAAGCAGACGAAATGTGCAAAAGTTCCGTAACAGTCAGTAGAAACATGTCAAACGATGTATTGAATATATTTGTAGAATGTTTTTAACATAAATCTTCAGTAACGTTCCAACCGGAGAATTACATTGACTTCAGATGTGCGATGTAACAGAGCTCACTCTCATGTGAACGCGCATGGTCAGAGCATGGTCAGGTCATGATAGACCTGACTAATTCCTGTCTCCTTCGGCCCCACTTCACAGTAGAGGCATCAGACAAGGTTCTACAGACTGTTGACATCTAGTGGAAGCCGTAGGAAGTGCAAACTCATCCATATCCCACTGTGTATTCAATAGGGGCTTGGTTGAAAATCGACCTAACTCAGAATGCCCACTTCCTGTTTGGATTTTTTCTCAGATTTTTGCCTGCCATATGAGTTCTGTTATACTCACAGACATCATTCAATCAGTTTTAGAAACTTCAGAGTGTTTTCTATCCATTACAAATAATAATATGTATATATTAGCAACTGGGACTGAGGAGCAGGCAGTTTACTATGGGCACCTTTGGGCACCTTTCATCCAAGCTACTTAATACTGCCCCTGCAGCCATAAGAAGTTAAGCCATTTTGCCACAACTTTGGAAGTATGCTTGGGGTCATTGTCCATTTGGAAGACCCATTTGCGACCACGCTTTAACTTCCTGACAGATGTCTTGAGATGTTGCTTCAATATATTCACATCCATTTTCCAAGCTGTTTAAAGGCACAGTCAACATATTGTATGTAAACTTCTGACCCACTGCAATTGTGATACAGTGAATTATAAGTGAAATAATCTGTCTGTAAACAATTGTTGGAAAAGTTACTTGTGCCATGCACAAAGTAGATGTCGTAACCGACTTGTCAAAACTATAGTTTGTTAACAACATATTTGTGGAGTGGTTGAAAAACGAGTTTTAATGACTCCAACCTAAGTTGAGTTGAGTTGAGTTGAGTTGATTTTATTTTTACAGGGACAGTGCACATTAATCAACGTTTCAGTTAAAGTGCCGGTTTTAGCCAGCTGGCTAATTTTAAACCGCAGTCCCTGGGCAGGACTATGTATTTTTGTAAATAACAGCTGGTGCACGATATCTAAGGAAGTCTCAAGCTATTGCTCGCTTGAGGTAGAGTATCTCAAGTGTATATAACTTCCGACTTCAACTGTATTCCAGTCAGTGCTAGAAAAACAGTCCTGTAGATTAGCATCTGCTTCATCTGATCACTTTTTTATTGATCTGGTCACTGGTGCTTCTTGCTTTAATTGTTGCTTGTAAGCAGGAATCAGGAGGATAGAATTAGGGTCAGATTTGCCAAATGGAGGGAGAGGGAGCTTTTTATGCTTCTCTGTGTGTGGCGTAAAGGTGGTCCAGAGTATTTTTCCCTTTGGTTGCACATTTAACATGCTGATAGAAATTTGGTAAAATTGATTTAAGTTTCCCTGCATTAAAGTCCCCAACTACTAGGCGCGTCGCCACTGGGTGAGAGTTTTCTTGTTTGCTTATGGCGGAATACAGCTCATTCAAGGCTGTCTTATTGCCAGCCTCCGTCTGTGGTGGTATGTAAAACAGCTACAAAAAATACAGATGAAAACTCTCTAGGTAGATAGTGTGGTCTACAGCTTATCATGAGATACTCTACCTCAAGCGAGCAATAGCTTGAGACTTCCTTAGATATCGTGCACCAGCTGTTATTTACAAAAATACATAGTCCGCCGCCCCTTGTCTTACCAGACGCCGCTGTTCTATCCTGCCGGTACAGCGTATAACCAGCCAGCTGTATGTTGATAAAGTCGTCGTTCAGCCACGACTCCATGAAGCATAAGATATTACAGTTTTGAATGTCCCGTTGGTAGTTTAATTTTCCGCGTAGGTCATAGATTTTATTCTCCATGTCGACATTGATTGTGGCGAGAGTGTAATGCCCGGGGTGTAGTGGAGGAAGGAGTCAGACGCAGGAGACAGAGAGTTCAGAGTAGCGTTCTAATTTAATACCACAAACAGGTGAACACGACGCCACTCTAAAATGAATGCTCCACCACATAAACGAGAACACGAAATACCATGAGACAACGTACACGAACCGTGACACACAAGCATGTACAACCTGTACACAAAACAATCCCGCACACCCAGCAGGCCGGGCTGCTGGGTAATAAAGCCCCATTTATCACCCTAACCACAAACAGGTGTAGCCACTAAACAAAAAAGGAGGGGGAGAAAAAGTCAGTTGCAGCTAGTAGGCCGGTGACGACGACCGCCGAGCGCCACCCGAACAGGAAGGGGAGCCACCTTCGGTAGGAGTCGTTACAGAGAGTGTCACGTTCTGACCTTAGTTTCTTTTTTATGTTTTTATTTTAGTTTGGTCAGGGCGTGAGTTGGGGTGGGCATTCTGTTGTTTTTCTATGTCTTGTTCTATACGTTATATTTCTATGTGTTTGGCCTAGTATGGTTCTCAATCAGAGGCAGGTGTCGATCGTTGTCTCTGATTGAGAATCATACTTAAGTAGCCTGTTTTCCCACTATGGGTTGTGGGTAGTTGTTTTTCGTTTTAGTGTTTTCACCATTCGGGACTGTTTCGGTTTTCATTTTGATTCTCTTGTTCTTTTTGTATTTTGTATTCATTCTCATTAAAAGTTATTATGGATACGTACCACGCTGCACATTGGTCCGACATTTCCTACTCCTCCTCAGACGAAGAGGACGAAAGCTGTTACAGAGAGTGGCCTGTAGATTGTCGTGGAAGTTCAGTACTGAGAGAGACTTTGTCATTTCTTCAAACAATCATCTTTATTTAATTTCGATTAATTATTGCAATAATGAGGCTGGTCGACCCCACACCCTTGAGTGTTGGACCGAGTAACCTAACCTTTACACAAATGCAGAGTACTATATATAGCTGACACTAACAATGCTCAGTCATGGTTGGTTCAATCCCCCTCATGCAGACCAAGTGTCACGATCGTGTGGGGGATTGACGGACCTAAACGCAGCATTTGGAAAATAAGCCATCTTCTTTTTATTATGAAGAAGGAGAAACGAAACAAAACACTCTTACAAAACTAACAAAACAAACAAACGACCGTGAAGCTATGAACGTAGTGCACATACAGGCTACAAACGTATAACATAGACAATTACCCACAACAAACTAAAGCCTATGGCTACCTTAAATATGGCTCCCAATCAGAGACAACTGAAACCAGCTGTCTCTAATTGGGAACCCATTCAGGCAACCATAGACTTTTCTCGACAACTACACACAACATTAAACCATCTATACACCTAAACCCTCTAAACCATACAACACCCTATACAATACAAAAACACACAAACTTCCCCATGTCACACCCTGACCTAACTAAAATAATCATGAACACAAAGATATTAAGGCCAGGGTGTGACATAACCCCCCCCTTAAGGTGCGAACTCCGGGCGCACCAGCACACAGTCTAGGGGAGGGTCTGGGTGGGCCTCCGTCCACGGTGGCGGCTCCGGCACTGGTCGTGGTCCCCACCCCACCACAGTCACTACCCGCCTCCGTAGCTTCCTCCAAATGGCCACCCTCCACATTAACCCCACTGGATTAAGGGGCAGTTCCGGACTAAGGGGCAGCTCCGGACTAAGGGGCAGCTCCGGACTAAGGGGCAGTACCAGGATGAGAGGCAGCACCAGGATAAGGGGGAGCACCAGGATAAGGGGCAGCTCCGGACTGAGGGACGGCAGCTCCGGACTGAGGGACGGCAGCTCCGGACTGAGGGACGGCAGCTCCGGACTGAGGGACGGCAGCTCCGGACTGAGGGACGGCAGCTCCGGACTGAGGGACGGCAGCTCCGGACTGAGGGACGGCAGCTCCGGACTGAGGGACGGCAGCTCCGGACTGAGGGACGGCTCTGGCGGAACCTGGCTGGACGGCTCTGGCGGATCCTGGTTGGACGGCTCATGGTTGGCTGACGGATCTGGCTGCTCATGGCTGGCTGACGGATCTGGCTGCTCATGGCTGGCTTACGGATCTGGCTGCTCATGGCTGGCTGACGGATCTGGCTGCTCATGGCTGGCTGACGGATCTGGCTGCTCATGGCTGGCTGACGGATCTGGTTGCGGATCTGGCGGATCTGGCAGATCCTGTCTGGTTGGCGGATCTGGCAGATTCTGTCTGGTTGGCGGCTCTGGCAGATCCTGTCTGGTTGGCGGCTCTGGCAGATCCTGTCTGACGAATGGCTCTAGCGGCTCCTGACTGACGAACGGCTCTGACGGCTCGGGACAGACGGGCGGCTCTAATGGCGCTGGGTAGACGGATGGCTCAGATGGCGCTGGGTAGACGGATGGCTCAGATGGCGCTTGGCAGACGGGCAGTTCAGGCATCGCTGTGCAGACGGCAGACTCTGGCCGGCTGAGGCGCACTGTAGGCCTGGTGCGTGGTGCCGGAACTGGTGGTACCGGGCTGGGGACACGCATCTCAGGGCTAGTGCGGGGAGAAGGAACAGGGCATACTGGACCCTGGGAGCGCACATTAGGCCTAGTGCGTGATGCCGGAACTGGTGGTACCGGGCTGGGGACACGCATCTCAGGGCTAGTGCGGGGATAAGGGACAGGGCATACTGGACCCTGGGAGCGCACATTAGGCCTAGTGCGTGGTGCCGGAACTGGTGGTACCGGACTGGGGACACGCATCTCAGGGCTAGTGCGGGGAGCAGCAACAGGACGCACAGGACTCTGGGGACACACTGGAGGCTTGGTGCGTGGTTTAGGCACTGGTGGTAAAGGGCTGGAGACACGCACCATAGGGCTAGTGCGTGGAGGAGGCACTGGTGGTACTGGGCTGGGGACTGTCACAGGAGAGTTAGTACGTGGGGCTAATACAGGAGGTGCAGGACTAGGGAGGCGTACAGGAGGCCTGGTTCGTGGGACTGTCATTCCCAGACGGTTAGCACTTACATCAGGACGAGCATGGAGAGTTGACTCAGGTAACATCACATCCCGCACACGCTCTGTCGGGTGGATCTTGTGCCTCACGCACCAACACAGCAGCTCCCTCATTTCACTCTCTTCCAACCTCCCCAATAAATCCTTAACAGTCTCTGTATCATTCCCATTGCTCACCTCCAATATCAGCCCGACTGGCTCAGGTTCCCTCTTAGAGTCCTCACGGGTAGCACGGGAAGTTGACGCAGATCTCCCATCTGGACTCGCCACACTCCCCATGAGCCCCTCCCCAAGAAATTTTTGGGAATTACTCACGGGTCTCCAGCCTTGCTTCCGTGCTGCCTCCTCATATCGCCTCCTTTCGGCTTTCGCTGCCTCCAGCTCTTCACGAGGGAGGCGATATTCTCCCGGTTGTGCCCAAGGTCCCTTACCATCCAGTATCTCCTCCCATGTCCAAGAATCCTGTGTAGGTGGGTCCTGTTGCCGCTTTACATGCCGCTTGATCCGATGTTGGTGGGTAATTCTGTCACGATCGTGTGGGGGATTGACGGACCTAAACGCAGCATTTGGAAAATAAGCCATCTTCTTTTTATTACGAAGAAGGAGAAACGAAACAAAACACTCTTACAAAACTAACAAAACAAACAAAAGACCGTGAAGCTATGAACGTAGTGCACATACAGGCTACAAACGTATAACATAGACAATTACCCACAACAAACTAAAGCCTATGGCTACCTTAAATATGGCTCCCAATCAGAGACAACTGAAACCAGCTGTCTCTAATTGGGAACCCATTCAGGCAACCATAGACTTTTCTCGACAACTACACACAACATTAAACCATCTATACACCTAAACCCTCTAAACCATACAACACCCTATACAATACAAAAACACACAAACTTCCCCATGTCACACCCTGACCTAACTAAAATAATCATGAACACAAAGATATTAAGGCCAGGGTGTGACACCAAGGAGCATCATAAGCCACTCTGGGTTCATCCTGTCGTTATCTGCACGAGGTCTGTTGTCTTAACCCCACCCTGGCTTAGTTTCCCAGATGCAAGGATGAATTTGAGACAATGAGGGATTGTTCTACTTCTAAGCTATCTCTAGTAAAACACATTATTGTCTATGTAACGCAGTCTTTAACTCATTTGTCAGTTTAAGCCATCTCCAGTGACCATACGCCCAGATTAGCTGCAGGGAACTAGAGTGGAGACCATGAAAACACAGACACTAGTAGGAAATGTCTTACATTAGTTAAATATTAATTGTTAACCATTAATATCAAATAGATCAGTTAAATATGTAATTTTCCTATCACAAGATCCCTTGATGTTACCCTGGGATTCTTAGAGATCTTTCGGTCAGCTCTTGGGCTGAATTTGGTGGGACGACCTGTCCTAGGTAGATTGCCAGTGGTCTGGAATTGTTGCCATTTGTAGAAGATCCATCAGAAAATGGAATGATGTACTTCAAATCGCTTGGAAATGTAACCCCTCCCAGACTCATGGGCATCAATAATCTTTCTTCTGAGGGGCTCAGGTAGGTATTTTGATCTTGGCATGATGTTACCACACACCCATATGGTTACGACCAAACTAGACCGAGTTTCTAATATTTATGGAAGGCTGGACCCTCCCAAATTACTCTCTAATCATTTTCTAATAATTTGCACCTGTTTTGGTGCACCTGATTCTAATTTTAACCATTTTATGTGATGGTTAAGGTAGTGGTATACTAACTTTATCCCGCAGAAAGAAATTTCATTTTTGTTTATTTTAATTACATAACATTTTGAAAGTAAAACATTTTTTGTGTTATTTGTTAAATCGGGTTACCTTGATCAATGAATGTGGTTGGAATTTAGATCAAATATCCATGTGCCCAAATATGTTTAAAAAAAAAATAATATTAAAAAGACGACATTACAGTGGGTGTACTTACTTTTTCACATGACTGTATGTATGCAACAAGGCACTAAAGTAATAGTTTTTTTAAAAGCCTTATGTTTGGGGCAAATCCAACACAACACATCACTGAGTAACTGCCTCATTTTCAAGCATGGTGGTGGCTGCATCATAGTATGGGTATACTTGACATCGGCAAAGACTGGGTGGGGAGTCTTCAGGATGAAAATAAACGGGATGGAGGTAAGCACAGACAAATTCCTAGAGGAAAACCTGCTTCAGTCTGCTTTACACTAGACACTGGTTTGTGCAGTCTCTTTCTGGGAGATGAATTCACCTTTCAGCATGACAATAACCTACAACACAAAGCCAAAATCGACACTGGAGTTGCTTATCAAGAAGACAGTGAATGTTCCTGAGTGGCCAAGTTACAGCTATGACATAAATCTGCTTGAAAATCTATGGTCAAGATTTTAAAATTGCTGTCTATCCATGATCGTTGACACCTTGACAGAGCTTGACGAATTTTGAAAAGAATAATGGGAATATATTGTACAATAAAGGTGTGCGAAGCTCTTATGACACTTATCCAAGAAGACTAACAGCTGTAACCGCTGCCAAATGTGTTTCTAACATGTATTGACTCAGGGGGGTGAATACGTATCTAATCAAGGTATATTAGTGTTTATTTTCATAAATATTTAAATATATATATTTTATTTCTACTTTGACATTAGAGTATTTTGGAAAGATCGTTGACAAAAAATGACAATTAAATACATTTGAATCACACTTTGTAACACAATAAAATGTGAAGAAATCCAAGGGGGGTGTAGATTATCTATAGGCACTGTATGTGATGTTGTCTGGCCAAAAAGACTATGGCATGTCATAATCTTTTTGGCAAGACAGTATCAGACAAATGGGCTACATTTAGTAAGAAAGAGGGGCACTGTTTCGCGCACTCGGATGCTTTCAGACACTTCCATTGGTTAGACTCTTACAGTTTGTGAGGCTCTGCTTGGCCATTCACTGGCAGTGATGATGTAGCAAAATGCAGAACTCCATTCATGTCAGCTCTAATAAGGATGGCAGTGCATTTAGAGAGGTTAAAAAACATCATTAGCATCTGAAAAAAAGCAGCATTCCTCAAGAGAGGATGGCTTTCACTTCAGCAGTGATAAATTCATTAACTTCTTTGAGGAAAAGATCATGATCATTAGAAAGCAAATTACGAACTCCGGAGGAGTTTGGATTAATACGAAATCTGCGTATTCCTCCAAAGCTCAGTTGTCCCGAGTCTGCACAACTCTGCCAGGACCTAAGATAAGGGAAGACACTCAAGTTTTTTAATACTATATCTCTTGACACATTGATTAAAATAATCATGGCCTCTAAACCTTCAAGCTGCACACTGGACCCTATTCCAACTAAACTACTGAAAGAGCTGCTTACTGTGCCTGGCCCTCCTATGTTGAACATAATAAATGGCTCTCTATCCACCGGATGTGTACCAAACTCACTAAAAGTGGCAGTAATAAAGCCTCTCTTGAAAAAACCAAACCTTGACCAAGAAAATATAAAAAACTATCGGCCTATATCGAATCTCTCATTCCTCTCAAACATTTTAGAAAAAGCTGTTGGGCAGCAACTCACTGCCTTCCTGAAGACAAACAATGTATACGAAACGCTTCAGTCTGGTTTTAGACTCCGTCATAGCACTGAGACAGCACTTGCGAAGTTGGTAAATTACCTTTTAATGTCGTCAGACCGAGGCTCGACATCTGTCCTCGTACTCCTAGACCTTAGTGCTGCTTTTGATACCATCGATCGCCACATTCTTTTGGAGAGATTGGAAACCCAAATTGGTCTACACTGACAAGTTTTGGGCCTGGTTTAGATTTTATCTGTCGGAAAGATGTCAGTTTGTCTCTGTGGATGGTTTGTCCTCTGACAAATCAACTGTAAACGTCGGTGATCCTCAAGGCTCCGTTTTAGGACCACTATTGTTTTCACTATATATTTTACCTCAGAGTGATGTCATTCGAAAACATAATGTTAACTTTCACTGCTACGCGGACGACACACAGCTGTACATTTCGATAAAACAGCCCCAAAATTGCCCTCCCTGGAAGCCTGTGTTTCAGACATAAGGAAGTGGATGGCAGCAAATGTTCTACTTTTAAACTCAGACAAAACATAGATGCTAGTTCTAGGTCCCAAGAAACAAAGAGATCTATTGTTGAATCTGACAATTAATCTTGATGGTTGTACAGTCGTCTCAAATAAAACTGTGAAGGACCTCAGCGTTACTCTGGACCCTGATCTCTCTTTTGACGAACATATCAAGACTGTTTCAAGGATAGATTTTCTCCATCTATGTAACATTGCAAAAATCAGCAACTTTCTGTCCAAAAATGATGCAGAAAAATGTATCCATGCTTTTGTCACTTCTAGGTTAGACTACTGTGATGCTCTACTTTCCGGCTATCCGGATAAAGCAATAAATAAACTTCAGTTAGTGCTAAATACAGCTGCTAGAATCTTGACTAGAACCCCCCCCCCAAAAAATGTATCATATTACTCCAGTGCTAGCCTCCCTACACTGGCTTCCTGTTAAGGCAAGGGCTGATATCAAGGTTTTACTGCTAACCTACAAAGCATTACATGGGCTTGCTCCTACCTATCTTTCCGATTCGGTCCTGCTGTACATACCTACACGTACGCTACGGTCACAAGACACAGGCCTCGTTATTGTCCCTAGAATTTCTAAGCAAACAGCTGGAGGCAGGGCTTTATCCTATAGAGCTCCATTTTTATGGAATGGTCTGCCTATCCATGTGAGAAACACAGACTCGGTCTCAACCTTTAAGTCTTTTTGAAGACTCATCTCTTCAGTAGGTACTATGATTGAGTGTAGTCTGGCCCAGGAGTGCGAATGTGAACGGAAAGGCACTGGAGCAACGAACCGCCCTTGCGGTCTCTGTCTGGCCGGTTCCCCTCTCTCCACTAGGATTCTCTGCCTCAAACCCTATTACAGGGGCTGAGTCACTGGTTTACTGGTGCTCTTCCATGCCATCCCTAGGAGGGGTGCATCACTTGAGTGGGTTGAGTCACTGATGTGATCGTCCTGTCCAGGTTGGCCGTGGGGGAGGTCTTCGTGGGCTATACTCAGCCTTGTTTCAGGATGGTAAGTTGGTGGTTGGAGATATCCCTTTAGTGGTGTGGGGGCTGTGCTTTGGCAAAGTGGGTGGGGTTATATCCTGCCTGTTTGGCCCTGTCCGGGGGTATCGTCGGACAGGGCCACAGTGTCTCCCGACCCCTCCGGTCTCAGCCTCCAGTATTTATGCTGCACTAGTTGTGTGTCGGGGGGCTAGGGTCTGTTATATCTGGAGTATTTTTCTTGTCTTATCCGGTGTCCTGTGTCAATTCAGTATGTTCTCTTTAATTCTCTCTCTTCTTCTTTCTTTCTCTCTCGGAGGACCTGAGCACTAGGACCATGCCTCAGGACTACCTGGCCTGATGTCACCTTGCTGTCCCCAGTCCACCTGGTCGTGCTGCTGCTCCAGTTTCAACTGTTCTGCCTGCAGCCATGGAAACCTGACCTGTTCACCGGATGTACTACCTGTCCCAGACCTGCTGTTTTCAACTCTCTAGAGACAGCAGGAGCGGTAGAGATACTCTGAATGATCGGCTATGAAAAGCCAACTGACATTTACGCCTGTGGTGCTGACCTGTTGCGCCATCTACAATCTACAACCACTGTGATTATTATTATCTGACCCTGCTGATCATCTATGAACGTTTCAACATCTTGGCCGTGTTCTGTTATAATCTCCACCTGGCACAGCCAGAAGAGGACTGGCCCCCCTCATAGCCTGGTTCCTCTCTAGGTTCTGGCCTTCCAAGGGAGTTTTTCCTAGCCACTGTGCTTCTACACCTGCATTGCTTGCTGTTTGGGGTTTTAGGCTGGGTTTCTGTACAGCATTTTGTGACATCAACTGATGTAAGAAGGGCTTTATAAATACATTTGATTGATTGATCTGTCGCTAGCAACATTATTCAGTCATTTTGAATAATCTCACTGTCTCCTGGTGCTCCAGATGTTCAGGATTGGCTTTAGTACATGTACTGCACGGTACGACCGGCTGCTAGTTTGTTGGAACTGCCCCAAGCTTCAGCTTCTATCTCTGAAGTGGCTGTTTTTTGGGACGCTACCTACTGTATCCTTCGCCACCTTTATGGAGTGCCTTTACGCTATCTAGTGGCCAAAAGCTGACACAGCACCTCAGCTGCAAATATACTTCCATTTAGGTAAGACAGGTCAATTATCGCTTTTCCCATTAACCAAATAACAAAAAACTAAGCCACATACGCCGAGTGTGCAAAACATTGAGAACACCATCCTATAGTGAGTAGTAGCCCCTTTTGCCCTCAGAACAGCCTTAATTCATCAGGGCATGGACTCTACAAGATGTCGAAAGTGTTCCACAGGGATGCTGGCCTATGTGGACTCCAATGCTTCCCACTGTTGTCTCAAGTTGGCTGGATGTCCTTTGGGTGATGGACCATTCTTTATACACACAGGAAACTATGAACATCCCAGCAGCATTGCAGTTCTTGACACAAACCCTTGCGCCTGGCACCTACTACCAGACCCTGTTCAAAAGCACGTACATGTTTTGTCTTGCTGATTCATCTTCTGAATGGCACATGTACACAATCCATGTCTCAATTGTATCAAGGCTTAAACATCCTTCTTTAACCTGTCTCCTCCCCTTCATCTACACTGAAGTGGATTTAACAATTCTTGCTTCCCGTGTGTATCAAGAATGGTTAAATAAATAAAGGTTAAATAAAAAATATATAACAAGTGACATCAATAAGGGATCATAACTTCAGTCTGTCATGGAAAGAGCAGGTGTTCATAATGTTTTGTACACTCAGTGTATGTCTCATAACAGACTAAATTATTCCCAACTAAAAAAACAACATCATTAAATGAAAACATTTGGAAAAATGTTTGACCATGGCACAGTCTTCACTAAGAAATTGTAAAGTGAACAGAGTGATATTTTCATTTAGATTTAATTTTAATAAAAATGTATTACATACAATAAAATATCCAGTGGTACCATTTCAAAGACAACAATATATATTTTTAAGTTAATTAAAATCAGAACTCAGGAAAACAAAACGGAAATGATTTAGTTATTTTCAATGTTTGGACTGTATGGACCGTATTGTCAGCAGAGAGTCCACAACTGCCATCTGTGTGTAGCCTAGTCCATAAAACACCCACTAGCCTCTACCATCTAGGTATGTGTAGATCTGAAGAAACATTTATAGGTATTAGCAGTGCAGTGAAAATTCCTTGCAGATTTTGATGAAGTTCCTAGGTGGTCAGGGATAGGGGCTGTTTCTGGACCGTGCCCGTGTGTGTGTGTGTGTGTGTTAGGAGTGAGGATGTAAGTACAGGATAGCCCCCGAATCCTCTAGTTTTTTTAAGGCTTCTGCTTCGTGGGCAAGGTCATGGTAGGAATCCTGGAACAGAACAAAAGCAGAGCCTAAACATAACATCACAGTGCACTGAAACATCTACTAGCATGGCATATAACACTGAGTGTTGATCTGTCACAGGAGTTGAGTAAAATCCCATGCACACTCACCTTCATGGATTTCATAGTGTCATATCCATAGTAGTGTATAGGATGCTTCTGGTTTTTGGATGCTGGATATCCAAACCCAGCTATGTGGACCACATCACAGTAGTTGAGTGCCACGAACACGGCTAGGATCCCTGTAGTGGGGTGCACCAGTTTCTGTAGGAGTGAGAACCAAAACCAAATGAGACCTACAGTATATTATAAAATGTGTGGTTCCAGCCCTGAATGCTGATTGGCTTCCAGCCGTGGTATATCAGACCGTATACCACGTGTATGACAAAACATGTAATTTTACTCCTCTAATTACGTTGGTTTATAATAGCAATAAGGCACCTCAGGAGTTTGTGGTATATGGCCAACTTTGCGATGCTCTCGTGCCTAACAACAGTCCTTAGCCATGGTATATTAGCCATATACCACACCCCCTCGTGCCTTTTTGCTTAAGTAATATACATGTAGTATTATGGTTGACACACTAGGGGGCATCCAAGACCAGTAAAAAATCCCATAGTTCTGCACTTCTAGTACATTAGTTGGCATGACAAGTAAATTACAGAGCAGTGTACCCTTTTCTTAATGTGTACTTAGGCAAAGCAAGATACTAGGATTTTTGACTTTTTGTCTCCAGTACCATGCGAGGGGTGTCCCTGGTTTGATTCCGTTCATGGACACGCATCCCTGGGTAGCTCCTCTTTTCAGTTCGCTGCAGCTAGCGACTGGAACGAGCTGCAAAAAACACTCAAACTGGACCGTTGTATCTCCATCTCTTCATGCAAAGACTCAATCATGGACACTCTTACAGACAGTTGTGGCTGCTTCACGTGATGTATTGTTGTCTCTTCCCTCTTGCCCTTTGTGCTGTTGTCTGTGTCCAATAATGTCTGTACCATGTTCGTGCTGCTACCATGTTGTTCTTCTGCCATGTTGTGTTGCTACCATGCTGTGTTTTCATGTGTTGCTGCCATGCTATGTTGTTATCTTAGGTCTCTCTTTATCTAGTGTTGTGGTGTCGCTCTGTTCGTGATGTGTGTTTTGTCCTATATTTTTATTTTATTTTATTTTGTATTTTTAATCCCAGCCCCCGTCCCAACAGGAGGCCTTTTGCCTTCTGGGATGCTGTCATTGTAAATAAGAATTTGTTCTTAACTGACTTGCCGAGTTAAATAAAGGTTAAATAAAACTGCTGTGTGTAAATAATGATTACCAATGTTCACAGAGGCAGCAGAGGGAAATTGTTTCCACATGAGAGCTGTGAGGGGGAATAAAATCCCCTTTTCCAAAGAGTAGGGTAAATTGAGCTATTTTTTACTTCCAGCATTTTTTATTTATTTTTTATTTTACCGTTATTTTACCAGGTAAGTTGACTGAGAACACGTTCTCATTTGCAGCAACGACCTGGGGAATAGTTACAGGGGAGAGGAGGGGGATGATTGAGCCAATTGTAAACTGGGGATTATTAGGTGACCATGATGGTTTGAGGGCCAGATTGGGAATTTAGCCAGGACACCGGGGTTAACACCCCTACTCTTACGATAAGTGCCATGGGATCTTAGATGACCTCAGAGAGTCAGGACACCCGTTTAACGTCCCATCCGAAAGACGGCACCCTACACACAGGGCAGTGTCCCCAATCACTGCCCTGGGGCATTGGGATATTTTATTAGACCAGAGGAAAGAGTGCCTCCTACTGGCCCTCCAATACCATTTCCAGCAGCATCTGGTCTCCCATCCAGGGACTGACCAGGACCAACCCTGCTTAGCTTCAGAAGCAAGCCAGCAGTGGTATGCAGGGTGGTATGCATCACTCCCATCAAGGGAAATATAGTATTCTTTCTAACAAAGATATCTACATATATTTCAGGATGTTGTGTATCCCTGGAAATAATCAGAATTCATGTAAACAGTACAGTTTTGGGGGAAAAAGTTCTCTCTTGGCAAAATTTATAACGGGTATGGGGTTAATCCACATACAAATGTCTGTACTGAATTAAATAATTACCACTTCCTTTCTAAAACCATGTCTACCTTTATTTCCAAAACACAATTCTACACAATCCCAACTGCTTTTTGTCATTTAATCATTATAAACATCTTTTAACACAGGCTTAAGACCTAACAAACAGTTTCTATTTAAAAAGAAAAACACATAGGCCAGGCCCTGTTGTTACCTCATGACCACTGACCTGTAGCACATCTGGAGCCATGAAGTGCTTTGAAAGGCTGCTAATGGCTCACATCAACACCATTATCCCAGAAACCCTAAACCCACTCCAATTTGCATACTGCACCAACGGATCCAGAGATGGTGCTATCTTTATTGCACTCCACACTTCCCTTTCACACCTCGACAAAAGCAACACCTATGTGAGAATGCTATTCATTGACTACATCTCAGCGTTCAACACCATAGTGCCCTCAAAGCTAATCACTAAGCGAAGGAGGTCAGAGACCTGACCATGTGGTGCAAAGACAACAACCTCTCCCTCAACGTGAACCAGACAAAGGAGATGATTATGGAATACGGGAAAAGGAGGACCGAGCACACCCCCATTCTCATCGACGGGGCTGCAGTGGAGTAGGTTGAGAGCTTTGTTCCTTTGGCGTCCACATCACCAGCAAACTATCATGGTCCAAGCACACCAAGACAGTCATGAAGAGGGCACGACAAAACCTATTCCCCCTTAGGAGACAGAAAAGATTTGGCATGGTTCCTCAGATCCTCAAACGGTTCTACAGCTGCACCATCGAGAGCATCCTGACTGGTTGCATCACTGCTTGGTATGGCAACTGCTCGGCCTCCGACCGCAAGGCACTACAAATGGTAGTGCGTACAGCCCAGTACATCACTGGGGCCAAGCTTCCTGCCATCCAGGACCTCTATACCAGGCGGTGTCAGAGGAAGGCCCTAAAAATTGTCAAAGACTCTAGCCACCCTAGTCACAGACTGTTCTCTTTGCGACCGCACGGCAAGCGGTACCGGAGCTCCAAGTCTACGCTCAAGAGGCTTCTAAACAGCTTCTACCCCCAAGCTATAAGATTCCTGAACATCTAATCAAATGACTATTTGAATCCCCCCCCCCCTCTTTTACACTGCTGCTACTCTCTGTTATTATCTATGCATAGTCACTTTAATAACTCTACCTACATGTACATATTACCTCAATTACCTCGACTAACCGGTGCCCCCGCATATTGACTCTGTACCGGTACCCCCTGTATATAGCCTCGCTATTGTTATTTTACTGCTGCTCTCTAATTATTTGTTATTTTATGTATAATTACATTGTTGTTAAGGGCTTGTAAGTAAGCATTTCACTATAAGGTCTACCTGTTGTATTCGGCGCATTTGACAAATAGCATTTGATTTGATTCCAGAGATAATGCCTTGCTCAACTTCCCATTAGCGAAACCATTGATTCAATTTACTCCAAGGCAAACGTTTTGACTATATTAGCCCACATAGCTACAAGGATGCCCCATCTTGCTACGTTTAGGACCTCATATTGAAGCTTATAGAAACACCAACTGATGTATAGAACAATCTTAAAAGTATCTACTTTCTACTTAGATACAAGCATCGTGAAACCTCAAACACAATAAATTAATTTGACTTGGTGAATATCAGTTTTTTGGCCCTAAGTTGTTTACCTCAGTAGAGGTCGACCGATTAATCGGATTAGCCGATTAATTAGGGCCGATTTCAAGTTTTCATAACAATCTGAAATCGCTATTTTTGGACACAGAGTTGTCCGATTTTTTTTTTTCACCCCACAACTTTATTTAACTTGGCAAGTCAGTTAAGAACAAATTCTTATTTTCAAATGACGACCTAGGAACGGTGGGTTAACTGCCCTGTTCAGGGGCAGAACGAAACATTTTTAACATGTCAGCTTGGGGATTCAATCTTGCAACCTTACAGTTAACTAGTCCATCGCTCTAACCACCTGATTACATTGCACTCCACGAGGAGACTGCCTGTTACGCGAAAACAGTAAAAAGCCAAGGTAAATTGCTAGCTAGCATTAAACTTATCTTATAAAAAACAATCAATCAATCATAATCACTAGTTAACTACACATGGTTGATGATATTACTAGTTTATCTAGCGTCTCCTGCGTTGCATATAATCGATGCAGTGCGTATTCGCGAAAAAGGACTGTCTTGCTCCAATGTGTACCTAACCATAAACATCAATGCCTTTCTTAAAATCAATACACAAGTATATATTTTTAAACCTGCATATTTAGTTAATATTGCCTGCTAACCTGGCTCGTTGCGAACTCTGTGAAGACTATTTCTTCCTAACAAAGACAGCCAACTTCGCCAAATGGGGGATGATTTAACAAAAGCGCATTTGCGAAAAAAGCACAATCGTTGTACGACTGTACCTAACCATAAACATCAATGCCTTTCTTAAAATCAATACACAGAAGTATATATTTTTAAACCTGCATATTTTGCTAAAAGAAATCCAGGTTAGCAGGCAATATTAACCAGGTGAAATTGTGTCACTTCTCTTGCGTTCATTGGACGCAGAGTCAGTGTATATGCAACAGTTTGGGCCGCCTAATTTGCCAGAATTTTACGTAGTTATGACATAACATTGAAGGTTGTGTATTGTAACAGGAATATTTAGACTTATGGATGCCACCCGTTAGATAAAATACAGAACGGTTTCGTATTTCACTGAAAGAATAAACGTCTTGTTTTCGAGATGATAGTTTCCAGATTCGACCATATTAATGACCTAAGGCTAGTATTTCTGTGTGTTATTATGTTATAATTAAGTCTATGATTTGATAGAGCAGTCTGACTGAGCGATGGCAGGCTCGTAAGCATTCATTCAAACAGCACTTTCGTGCGTTTTGCCAGCAGCTCGTCGCTGTGCTTCAAGCATTGAGCTGTTTATGACTTCAAGCCTATCAACTCCCGAGATTAGGCTGGTGTAACCGATGTGAAATGGCTAGCTAGTTAGCGGGGTGCGCGCTAATAGCGTTTCAAACGTCACTCGCTCTGAGACTTGGAGTGGTTGTTCCCCTTGCTCTGCAAGAGCAGCGGCTTTTGAGGAGCGATGGGCCGCTGCTTCAACAGGGTGGCTGTTGTCGATGTGTTGCTGTTTCGAGCCCAGGTAGTGGCGAGGAGAGGGACGGAAGCTATACTGTTACACTGGCAATACTAAAGTGCCTATAAGAACATCCAATAGTCAAAGGTATATGAAATACAAATCGTATAGAGAGAAATTGTCCTATAATTCCTATAATAACTACAACCTAAAACTTCTTACCTGGGAATATTGAAGACTAATGTTAAAAGGAACCACCAGCTTTCATATGTTCTCATGTTCTGAGCAAGGAACTTAAACGTTAGCTTTTTTACATGGAACATATTGCACTTTTACTTTCTTCTTCAAAACTTCGTTATTGCATTATTTAAACCAAATTGAACATGTTTTTTTTTCATTTGAGGCTAAATTGATTTTATTGATGTATTATATTAAGTTAAAATAAGTGTTCATTCAGTATTGTTGTAATTGTCATTATTACAAATAAAATATTTTTTTGTAAAAAATCGGCCAATTAATCGGTATCGACTTTTTTTGGTCCTCCAATAATCGGTATCAGTATCGGCGTTGAAAAATCATAATCGGTCGACCTCTAGTCTGCAGTATAAATCAGCCAAATAAAATATAAAATAAAACAACAATACATAAAACCTTAAAAATGGCCAACCAATACTGAGTGCAGGAGCCTTTCCAAGGTAAATGTCTGTCTGTGAGTGAGTGAGTCCTGCAGGGCTTTACAAGCATGCTGTCTGACCTGGAGAGCCATTACTTGTGCCCTAAGGAGAGAGAAACTGGACCGGAACAGCCAAGTTCTCAAACCTGTGCTTCTCCTCTCTTCATCACACTGTACGGGACATTCCTCCAAACTTGGTTCCTAATGCACTTAGTGTAAGTGCCTTTTCTTCCTGAGCCTGGCTGGGCTAAATCTGACATTCTGTGAGCATTAGTCTCATGTGGTCGGTCACCGAGCGCTCCAACTTCTGTAGTGCCTCGCATAGTTTGGACATTGGCCCATGGAGCCTTGGTGAGGTGAATATTGTCACTGCTGTTCGCCAACCAGACCAGATTGGTGGGAGTCAGACCTTTGTTTTGGAAGGGGGTGGGGGTGGCGGCGGCGGCTGTCTGACTGACAGGGGCATTAGTTAGCCCTCTAGCTCTCCTTAGCTCAGTCAGCCTCTGTATTGTAACCAGGGGGACTGCTTGCTGCTGCCGACTTCTCACAGGGCATTTGGATGACTGCCAACATGGCAGCCACGGGGAGGGGTGAGAGTTTGGCATTGAGGATGTAGGGCTGCGGTCGGACCCCTGTGACCCAGAAAAGCGACAGGGGAGAGAAGAATGAGGGGAACGGGGCCAGGATCGAGAGCTCGGCATGGTTCCTGTTCCTGTTCTCGCTCAGAGTAAACAGCCTACGCCCTCCAGCCAGACACCCAGCCAGCCAGGAGACAGCCAGCCAAGGTTGAGCTCATCTGGCCTGTAGGGCCATGCAGATGGAGGAGGAGTGCTATGCTCGGGCTGCCCCGCTGATCGCCTGCAGGACCCCTTCTTTCCCACTGTTTCCTCGGCACAGACACCAGCCAGTTGTGTTTGCGTTTCAGCAGTCCAAAGAGTGCACAGCCTCAGTCTCTGACACAGGGGCTCGCTGGGGGAACAAATTAAACCAAACTTAACCTGGCTTTGTTCCATCTCAAAGCCATCTCCACCATGCACTGAACAAGCCCTCTTGGCAGATGGACCTCTTGGCCAATGAAAACATAATTCCACATTAGTTATAGTTCAAATCAATGTATCATGTATTTCAAAACCCACAATTCCTCGGCCAAACAGAAAATTGTATTCCCAATTTGTGAACAGAAAACAGCTCAATGGCTTAGTATTCAAATGTCATCCATCACAATATTCTATTCCGCAATCATTTTTCTTCATTCCATTAGTTCTTTTGTTCCATTCTGCATATGTTCTACTGTTATTTTGTGGAATTCCCTGCAGTATCGTTTTTTTCTTGCTCATCCATTTCTGGGTAATCAGTAGAGCGTTTGGGACTGACCTCCTTTCCAAACTGCAGCTGATAGAAATGTATACAGACAGCACAACAGACAGCACAGAACACTGGCCACTTCACATGGATTTATTTTCTGCCCATTACCTGTTTCCCAACAGAGATGATCCCTTACCTGTTTGCTCTTTGGTTGAAGTGGGATTTGTAGCAGACTGCTGGCCGTCCCATGCAGGAAGTGAGGGTCCAGCACCCGGATGCGACTGGTCCTGCCCAGCCAGATCTGTGGAGGGGGCTTCCAGAAACCTTTCCTCACCTGACACAAACACAAACACAAACACACACACACACACACACACACACACACACACACACACACACAGAGGAAAATGTGTGTTGATTAGTGAGTGCACACACACAGAGCCCGTGTCTACACATTTGAGGCCCTGTTTAAGTCTCATTCTCCTCAGTTTCTCAGGGCAACCTAATCGATATGTAAATGAAGGAGTAATGACCCTGTTCCTAATCGTGCTAATAGCGACCGTAGCAGCCTGAGCTAAACCAGAGAGTGGAGGTGTTTGGGCTGCTGAGACTACAGTTGGATTTTCAAGTAGGTTTGGCAAGGCTGCCATTGATAATGTACATTTTGTCACAGCGTGGATGGATTGCAAGTACCAGGGAAGCAGCTAAAATGGAGGTGTGTGTGCGCACACATCCAGTACCCTCTTCTCGTCGTACAGGATCTCTTTGAGCCAGCGGAGGTCCTGCTGTTTGAAAGGCACTAGGACCATGAGGGTGTCGGGGTCGTTGTGCATGCTGGGGTTGTAGGAGGCCGACTCAGGGTAGAAGAGACGCATAGTGGTCTTGTTCCCCACGTCATCCTCATAACCTCTGACGGGGGCGTCATTCAGCCTGCACACAGAGAAAGAGAAACCTTAGCCATTCACTTCTATAAAAAAATAAAACAGTAAAAACACCAGCACACAATTTCTGTAGTGTAAATAGCAACACTCCAACCACAACAGGTTTTCTTAGTGAGACTTCCTATTTATCTTATCTTCCCATGACGATACTTGTACCCTGCACCTATGTAAGTTTGTTGGATTGTGTTCATTACATTTGAATAAAAAAGCAAACAAGTAACAATGCTACACTGGACAAAAATCACATGGAGGAGTTCATTCTACGGTTGCCACCAGTCACAGTTCCAGTATCCTTGCATGCCAGGAATGTCAGTCACACCATCACTGGTGAAATTGACTACAGTTCAAGTAACCTTCATATTCTGAGTGTTCGCGTGATAAGTTGGAAGCTGTTCTACCCTCCCTCTTATGTAACAGAATGCACTCCACTTTTTCACCACCATGTATCAAAACAGGTAAAAATCCCTGTCTAGTTTCTAGTGTTTAGGATTGTACACTTTAATACAGGATTGCTCTAATTGTGTCTGGCGTTTTAAGATTTTTCCAGCCTAATGCAAGCGTGGGAAACATCAGGCTTGGTAGGAGAACAGAGCACCAAATGTCAATGAACTCTATTTCCTCCGCCTGTGAGATTAGATTCAGAGAATGGGAGAAGTAAGAGCTGAGCAGAACAGAACAAAGTAGAACAGACCAGAGTGCATTGTGCCTGGATATGACCAGGCAAAATTGCCTGGGCTGTTGGTAAGAGGCTTATAAAAAAAATAAAAAAAATGCATGTGTTCCTTCCAAGGCTATAAATCTGATTTGAAGAGGGCGCTGGGGTGTTTTTCTGCATGGTAGACCAAATCCCCCTTTTAAGCGCCTGAGTTAACCCAACAGTTGACTGATTACATAGAGAAAGGCATTAAAGCAAGGTCACCAGTCTGAGGTGGCCATTATAGTACAGCATTATAGCATTATGCTTCCATGGGCAAAACGAATTAGACTACCCCTCTTTAGAGGACAACGCATCATAGAAAATCTGTTAGTTTTTTACTGGATTGCGGGAATTGCTATGGAAAAGGCCATTGGGGGACTGGTTAAATGTTATTGTAGCTATAGACTGTACCCTGAGCCATATTTAGATATCAAATGCAGGCCTGCCAACCCTGTCCAACTTTTTAGAGTACCAGACGG
Source organism: Salvelinus fontinalis (assembly GCF_029448725.1). Classification (NCBI taxonomy): domain Eukaryota; kingdom Metazoa; phylum Chordata; class Actinopteri; order Salmoniformes; family Salmonidae; genus Salvelinus; species Salvelinus fontinalis. Next base: position 26,225,542 of record NC_074697.1, read on the forward strand.
GCGCGACAAATTGGAGATTCAACTCGCAAATCTAGGGCAAAGGCATTTTAGAAGCAATGCCTCTATAGCTAATACCGGACACTCATTCATTATTCATTGCGTAGTCTTCTAAACTCACGACTCCATGTAATGTCAAGATGTTTATATTTGGTTTTGATTATACTTTTGTAATACTTTTTGTGACGTGGATCATAATTACAGTTACAGTCTATCAGATTGCGTGATCCTCCTAATGTTACGTGGAAAATACAACTATTGGGACGCAGATTTAAATGTATATCACACTCGCACAAATGCGACCAGTTATTTTTCGTATTTGCATTTAATTTCTTTCAATAGCAAATGAACTGCTGGCACTTTGAATGTCCATCTTATGTTCGCTAACGTTAGCTTGTAACAATTGGTGTTAACCTTTCCACAACACACGGAGTCGAAAAGGGATTTGTCCATGTGTTCACGTACAGCTGACAGTCGGAAAACTCAGCATCACAACAAACAGGAGGTGCAGACACCGGGTAGCTACGTCGAATAATGATGTATTCATCTCCATGTCCGTTGACACAAACTCTGTACATGTTTGTGTGTTGCAGCTCGATAATCGGGATGTTACATTTACTCTGTGGATTTATTTTTTTAAATATTTTAAAAATACAATAAAAAATCAGGCTCTATTCATTTCTGCGTACTTTTAACTCGGATCTCGTACCTGCGTACATGGACAGAGAATTGTGTAGCTGGTACGCAAAATGCGTGCATGTTGGCAGGTCTGCAAATGATATGGCTCTTGATTGTACTGTCTGCAATATAATGCACTCTATGTACTGATATTGATTAGGAAAACCATTAATTGTGCAGGAACATCATTGGATAAAACAGAAATGGGGAGTCATAGGAATAGTTCAACAGAAGAGGAGGGAGGATGGACTTAATGAAGATTTTTGTGGTAGAAAACAGGATGGAACCATTAGGCTTAATACTTACCGGATCACCACATCATACTCGTTGATGACGGCCCCCAAGGAGCTGTTTTTAATGGCAAACCCATTTCCTATGACTGCACATGTTCTGCAGTCTAGACTGAGGAAATTCAACAAAATAAATTAAGTTCAGTATAATTCACTGCTTCCTATTATTACAATCCATTTACTTTAGTGTTGCCTGTATTATCATTTTAGAGTTCAAGACCACTTTCAGAAGGGTGACTGTAACTGCACACTACCGTAGAACCACTGGACATTTTCCAACACTGCCATTGTAATAGTGACTGGTCACACTGCTTGGTTTGACATTTGGCATTCTTGCTTGAAATTAAGTAAGGCAGCTTCCTTGTCCACCCGTTATACACACACCACAGGGATGATTTGAGTCATTATGTTAGCACAGCATTTACACTACAATACATTGTGGATTTTTTTTTTTAAAGACCCTTGTGTATATTGCTCTCAGACGCATATCACCCATCGGGGGTTCTTTGTGATCTTAACAATTATTGTAAGAAATAAAGTGGTTCATACGGCACACCAGAGGTTAACAACCTTGCTAATATGGCTAAGAAACACCCATCACACTTACCGATCAATGCTGGCCGGCATTTTGTAATTGGCAATAATGGCCAACACTCTCAGCAGCAGTAACTCTGGAAAGGAAAAAGGGATTACTAAAGGTGTGATCATTCAGACTGACTGTAGATAAAAACATTTAACCTTTTTTTAACGAGGCAAGTCAGTTAAGAACACATTCTTATTGACAATGACGGCCTACCCCGGCCAAACCTGGGCCAATTATGCGCCGCCCTATGGGACTCCAAATCACAGCCGGATGTGATACAGCCTGGATTTGAACCAGGGACTGCACTGAGATGCAGTGTCTTAGACCGCTGTGCCACTCGGGAGCCCAGATGCTGAGGACAGTTTGTCTTCACATAGAGAAGTTCATATTGAGAGGACCAATGACCCAATACTGTTTCCAACTAACTAGTCAAACTCCATACATGTCGCACATGTTTTCTGGAAAGTGGACACTGACTCCATAATGCTTCTCAATCAAATGTATTTTATAAAGCCCTTTTTACATCATTAGTTGTCACAAAGTGCTATACAGATACCCAGCCTAAAACCCCAAAGAGTACGTATTACTTTATAGCAGGGGAGCAGTGGTGACTTTTAGAGCAGTATATGCAAATGGCTGCTCATTCAAAAAGGAACTAGACCAAACAAAACAGGAAAGAACTCAAGTCAACTCTTGGTGAACTGCGTGTAGAGCTTGGCTGAGAATGAAATGTATATATATTTAGTGACTTTTTATTTAGATGTCATTTTTCTTTTGCAGAGGGCCGTTACATGTACAAAAACATTAAAATAAATGCATACAAAGATAACCCTGACCCGTTCCCCCTTAAGGCCCTATCCACCCGCCCGCATCCTCCCTCCCCACCTAGAAATATGCTTCCCACCCTGCCTAACTGAGATTGTTCTTTACAGAGTCAAGTATATTTGTCCAGGCCTCAATTGTTCCTTCACTAGCACCATTCATTCTCGCTGTCGATAATCCTAATGCAATAACTTCTAATAGTAACTGTATCCACTGGTTAAATGGGAGAGAGTGAGGTGGTTGCCATCATAGAGACAATTTATTTTGCAGCAGCATTGCTTCCTGCCAGCAGAACTCTTCTCTGATTGAGAGATTCAAGGGGCTTTCATTGTTAAGTAACAAAATAGATGGAAAGCATTGAATACCTACATTTCTGCACTTCAAAATGTATTTTGTAACTTTTCCCCAGAAGCATTTAACTGCAGAGTGTCATGTAAAAATCTTCCCAGCGTGAAATAGTTCCCAATCGTTCTGATCGTTCTTCATTGTGACGTCATGCTGTAAAATTTATCCCAGCTTGAAAATATTCCCAGTTCAATAATTACACGTGCATCTCTTTATGCGGATGGCTGAGCTCGTCTCTTTATGCAGATGGCTGAGTTCGTCTCTTTATGCGGATGGCTGAGCTCATCTCTTTATGCAGATAGCTGAGCTCATCTCTTTATGCGGATGGCTGAGCTCATCTCTTTATGGGGATGGCTGAGCTCATCTCTTTATGCGGATGGCTGAGCTCATCTCTTTATGCGGATGGCTGAGCTCGTCTCTTTATGCGGATGGCTGAGCTCGTCTCTTTATGCGGATGGCTGAGCTCATCTCTTTATGCGGATGGCTGAGCTCATCTCTTTATGCGGATGGCTGAGCTCATCTCTTTATGCGGATGTCTGAGCTCATCTCTTTATGCGGATGGCTGAGCTCATCTCTTTATGCGGATGGCTGAGCTCATCTCTTTATGCGGATGGCTGAGCTCATCTTTTTATGTGGATGGCTGAGCTCATCTCTTTATGTAGATGGCGAAGCTCGTGCGGATGTTTCTCTCACACCATCCCTTGATCTCGAAAAATTGTTCTGAGGGCACGCACATTTGCTTCACACATCTGTTAATCAATGGTGACCAGGAGTATTGACTCGGACCAATCAGAAGCTTGTTGAGGCATGAGGTCAGCATATAAATACTTGGACTCGCACATCAAAGTGCTGAGGGTTGATGTAAGGAGAGATTTTTTGTGATTGCAAAGACTTGGGTGCTAAGTTTTCAAACGACAGTGCCTATATTTGTTTGTTAGTTGAGTTTGAGTTTATTCATTCTTGCTCACAGATCAAACTGAAGAAATGCAGAATTTACATTACTAATAATTGCAAAACACTCATTTTGATTAATAATTACATCGTTTTAAAATTTTGCATCAAATAGAAAGTGTGAGCAATAATAAGACCAAAGCATAGTTGACATTGTCTTAAGGGATAAATCAATGAAGACCACCTCTTCCAGGGTCATATGAGACACCATATTTCTCTATACTCAGCCAGTGGGGCAGAAGAATCATGTCTAAACCAATTTAGGATGGGGTGTAATGCTAGAGCCTGGAAATACTATTTAAAGTTTGGTACAAATAGTCCTCATACGTCTTTCCTTGCAATATACATTTTACAACCGCACTATGAATTGTATCCCAATAGCCAAAAGGGGGAGCCATGGGAAGAATTAAACTACAGAAATTTAGCCGTGGCAATATATTCATTTTGACTGTTAAAGCAATTGGGATATAATTCCATCTATTGAGGTCAAATTTAATTGATTTGAGCGTTCTGTTGAAGTTTCTGGCAATGGTTTTATATAAAGAAGGAAATATATCTTCTCCCAAATATTTCAAATGGGAAACGACTGGGATTCCATAAATAGAGATAGAGTCCTCCATCGGGTCTTGAGAGGCAGTATCACTGATTTGGTTAGATTAGTTTTATAACTTGAGATGAAGCTGAATTTATCTTCAATGCGTTTGGGAGCGATTGGGATACATTGTCTACATATACACTGCTCAAAAAAATAAAGGGAACACAAACAACACAATGTAACTCCAAGTCAATTACACTTCTGTGAAATCAAACTGTCCACTTAGGAAGCAACACTGATTGACAATAAATTTCACATGCTGTTGTGCAAATGGAATAGACAACAGGTGGAAATTATAGGCAATTAGCAAGACACCACCAATAAAGGAGTGGTTCTGCAGGTGATGACCACAGACCACTTCTCAGTTCCTATGCTTCCTGGCTGATGTTTTGGTCACTTTTGAATGCTGGCGGTGCTCTCACTCTAGTGGTAGCATGAGACGGAGTCTACAACCCACACACGTGGCTCAGGTAGTGCAGCTCATCCAGGATGGCACATCAATGCGAGCTGTGGCAAGAAGGTTTGCTGTGTCTGTCAGCGTAGTGTCCAGAGCATGGAGGCGCTACCAGGAGACAGGCCAGTACATCAGGAGATGTGGAGGAGGCCGTAGGAGGGCAACAACCCAGCAGCAGGACCGCTACCTCCGCTGCTCTCTCTTCCTACTGCTCTCTCTTCGTCTGCCCACGTGTTCTCGCACACCCCGAGAGCTTCTGGGCAGCGGGGCGGTGGCACCGGGATCCTCATCTCTCCCAAGTGGTCATTCTCTCTTTCTCCCCTGACCCATCTGTCTATCGCCTCCTTTGAATTCCATGCTGTCACAGTTACCAGCCCTTTCAAGCTTAACATCCTTATCATTTATCGCCCTCCAGGTTCCCTCGGAGAGTTCATCAATGAGCTTGATGCCTTGATAAGCTCCTTTCCTGAGGACGGCTCACCTCTCACAGTTCTGGGTGACTTTAACCTCCCCACGTCTACCTTTGACTCATTCCTCTCTGCCTCCTTCTTTCCACTCCTCTCCTCTTTTGACCTCACCCTCTCACCTTCCCCTCCTACTCACAAGGCAGGCAATACGCTTGACCTCATCTTTACTAGATGCTGTTCTTCCACTAACCTCATTGCAACTCCCCTCCAAGTCTCCGACCACTACCTTGTATCCTTTTCCCTCTCGCTCTCATCCAACACTTCCCACACTGCCCCTACTCGGATGGTATCGCGCCGTCCCAACCTTCGCTCTCTCTCCCCCGCTACTCTCTCCTCTTCCATCCTATCATCTCTTCCCTCTGCTCAAACCTTCTCCAACCTATCTCCTGATTCTGCCTCCTCAACCCTCCTCTCCTCCCTTTCTGCATCCTTTGACTCTCTATGTCCCCTATCCTCCAGGCCGGCTCGGTCCTCCCCTCCCGCTCCGTGGCTCGACGACTCATTGCGAGCTTACAGAACAGGGCTCCGGGCAGCCGAGCGGAAATGGAGGAAAACTCGCCTCCCTGCGGACCTGGCATCCTTTCACTCCCTCCTCTCTACATTTTCCTCTTCTGTCTCTGCTGCTAAAGCCACTTTCTACCACTCTAAATTTCAAGCATCTGCCTCTAACCCTAGGAAGCTCTTTGCCACCTTCTCCTCCCTCCTGAATCCTCCTCCCCCTCCCCCCCTCCTCCCTCTCTGCAGACGACTTCGTCAACCATTTCGAAAAAAAGGTCGACAACATCCGATCCTCGTTTGCTAAGTCAAACGACACCGCTGGTTCTGCTCACACTGCCCTACCCTGTGCTCTGACCTCTTTCTCCCCTCTCTCTCCAGATGAAATCTTGCGTCTTGTGACGGCCGGCCGCCCAACAACCTGCCCGCTTGACCCTATCCCCTCCTCTCTTCTCCAGACCATTTCCGGAGACCTTCTCCCTTACCTCACCTCGCTCATCAACTCATCCTTGACCGCTGGCTACGTCCCTTCCGTCTTCAAGAGAGCGAGAGTTGCACCCCTTCTGAAAAAACCTACACTCGATCCCTCCGATGTCAACAACTACAGACCAGTATCCCTTCTTTCTTTTCTCTCCAAAACTCTTGAACGTGCCGTCCTTGGCCAGCTCTCCTGCTATCTCTCTCAGAATGACCTTCTTGATCCAAATCAGTCAGGTTTCAAGACTAGTCATTCAACTGAGACTGCTCTTCTCTGTATCACGGAGGCGCTCCGCACCTGCTAAAGCTAACTCTCTCTCCTCTGCTCTCATCCTTCTAGACCTATCGGCTGCCTTCGATACTGTGAACCATCAGATCCTCCTCTCCACCCTCTCCGAGTTGGGCATCTCCGGCGCGGCCCACGCTTGGATTGCGTCCTACCTGACAGGTCGCTCCTACCAGGTGGCGTGGCGAGAATCTGTCTCCTCACCACGCGCTCTCACCACTGGTGTCCCCCAGGGCTCTGTTCTAGGCCCTCTCCTATTCTCGCTATACACCAAGTCACTTGGCTCTGTCATATCCTCACATGGTCTCTCCTATCATTGCTATGCAGACGACACACAATTAATCTTCTCCTTTCCCCCTTCTGATGACCAGGTGGCGAATCGCATCTCTGCATGTCTGGCAGACATATCAGTGTGGATGACGGATCACCACCTCAAGCTGAACCTCGGCAAGACGGAGCTGCTCTTCCTCCCGGGGAAGGACTGCCCGTTCCATGATCTCGCCATCACGGTTGACAACTCCATTGTGTCCTCCTCCCAGAGCGCTAAGAACCTTGGCGTGATCCTGGACAACACCCTGTCGTTCTCAACTAACATCAAGGCGGTGGCCCGTTCCTGTAGGTTCATGCTCTACAACATCCGCAGAGTACGACCCTGCCTCACACAGGAAGCGGCGCAGGTCCTAATCCAGGCACTTGTCATCTCCCGTCTGGATTACTGCAACTCGCTGTTGGCTGGGCTCCCTGCCTGTGCCATTAAACCCCTACAACTCATCCAGAACGCTGCAGCCCGTCTGGTGTTCAACCTTCCCAAGTTCTCTCACGTCACCCCGCTCCTCCGCTCTCTCCACTGGCTTCCAGTTGAAGCTTGCATCCGCTACAAGACCATGGTGCTCGCCTACGGAGCTGTGAGGGAAACGGCACCTCAGTACCTTCAGGCTCTGATCAGGCCCTACACCCAAACAAGGGCACTGCGTTCATCCACCTCTGGCCTGCTCGCCTCCCTACCACTGGCACCCCAATGGTGGAACAAACTCCCTCACGACGCCAGGACAGCGGAGTCAATCACCACCTTCCGGAGACACCTGAAACCCCACCTCTTTAAGGAATACCTAGGATAGGATAAAGCCATCCTTCTGACCCCCCCCCCCCTTAGAAAGATTTAGATGCACTATTGTAAAGTGGCTGTTCCACTGGAGGTCATAAGGTGAATGCACCAATTTGTAAGTCGCTCTGGATAAGAGCGTCTGCTAAATGACTTAAATGTAATGTAAATGAGCAGGCGGAGCACTGCCAGAGCCCTCCACTGGCGCCCTGTGCTCTTCACAGATGAAAGCAGGTTCACACTGAGCACGTGACAGACGTGACAGAGTCTGGAGACGCCGTGGAGAACGTTCTGCTGCCTGCAACATCCTCCAGCATGACCGGTTTGGCGGTGGGTCAGTCATGGTGCGGGGTGGCATTTCTTTGGGGGGCCGCACAGCCCTCCATGTGCTCGCCAGAGGTAGCCTGACTGCCATTAGGTACCGAGATGAGATTCTCAGACCCCTTGTGAGACCATATGCTGGTGCGGTTGGCCCTGGGTTCCTCCTAATGCAAGACAATGCTAGACCTCATGTGGCTGGAGTGTGTCAGCAGTTCCTGCAAGAGGAAGGCATTGATGGCCTTCCTCTGGCCCGCCCGTTCCCCAGACCTGAATCCAATTGAGCACATTTGGGACATCATGTCTCGCTCCATCCACCAACGCCACGTTGCACCACAGACTGTCCAGGAGTTGGCGGATGCTTTAGTCCAGGTCTGGGAGGAGATCCCTCAGGAGACCATCCGCCACCTCATCAGGAGCATGCCCAGGCGTTGTAGGGAGGTCATACAGGCACGTGGAGGCCACATACACTACTGAGCCTCATTTTGACTTGTTTTAAGGACATTACATCAAAGTTGGATCCGCCTGTAGTGTGGTTTTCCACTTTAATTTTGAGTGTGACTCCAAATCCAGACCTCCATGGGTTGATACATTTGATTTCCATTGGTCATTTTTGTGTGATTTTGTTGTCAGCACATTCAACTATGTAAAGAAAAAAGTATTTAATAAGAATATTTCATTCCTTCAGATCTAGGATGTGTTATTTTAGTGTTCCCTTTATTTTTTTGAGCAGTGTACTAAAATATTGTCTGCATCTAATGAGATTAAGTGATCTGTAGATTTGAGAGAAATTTGTGTTAATTCCTACGATTGATGAATTGCTTGGGCCAGACGTTCCACGGATAATAAGAATAGCAAAGTCAAAATTGGATCGCCTTGTCTGCTACTTCTAGTGATTCTGAATGGAGCAGAGGAGATATTGCATGTTATAACTATGGCTGAGGGATTGATATATAGTATTTTAACAATATTCATGTAATTGGAGCCAATTCCTATATGTTCCAAGACAGTCTAGAATGGTCATATCTCTGCTCTATCAAAAGCTTTTACTGCATCAAGAGATAATACAGCCCAAGGAGCTGTTGTTTCTGATGAAGCATCGAAGATATGTAATAGTCGATGGAGGTTATCCAAGGATAAACACTTTTTAACAAACCCGATTAGGTCCATGTGGATCAATTTGGGTAAGTAAGTCTTGAGACGACAACATTTTGGAAAAAACATTTAATATCGGTGTTTATCAAAGATAGGGAGCGATAGTGAGAACTTGGATGGCATCAATACCTTTTTTTAATAAAAGTGTAATTAGAATGAAATGTATTTTCATAAACATGTTCCATTAAAGGCTTTGTGCTTTGTGGGAAAGAGAGGAAAACAAAGAAATGACACAATGAAATGAGAGAACATACCACTTCCTTTAATACCGTAGGGCAACGCTAGTGTGGACTGATGTTGTCGCCAGAAGAAATCATCCAGTTTGAAGAAGAGCTCTGTTTGTCTGCTAATGCTGTATTAGGAACAGTGGAGAAAATAATTCACATTACAACCTGGAAATACGCAAGGATATAGTGTGTACAGTTCCTACTAAATATTCCATACTGCCAATGGTATGGGGATATAAAGTACACACTGCTGACCAGGCAGTTTTAGTTTCAGTCATTAAAATGGAAATGACCGTAGCCATAATTCCTTCTCATAGATCAGTCTAATCAACCCCCATGTCTATCAGGCAGACAAATCATATGTATTATAAGCAAAGCCGATTTCAATAAAAATGTTCCCAACTCAACAAGTAATATGTTTACATGAGTCATTCAGCAAGCATGCCCCTCCATAAAATCAACTGTTGGCATTTTTACTGCCAAGAAGAAGTAAAAAACAATGATGTACATTGCATTCGGGAAAAGCATTCAGATCCCTTCACTATTTCCATTTTTTTTTTTACTTTACAGCCTTATTCTAAAATATATTACATCCTTTTTTAATCCTTTTTATCAAAAATAAAAACTGAAATTTGACATTTACATAATTATTCAAACTCTTTACTCAGTAATTTGTTGAAGCACCTTTGGCAGCGATTACAGCCTCGAGTCTTCTTGGGTATGATGCCACGAGGATCTCTACGTACTTTGCACCGTTCATCTTTCCCTCAATCCTGACTAGTCTCCCAGTCCCTGCCGCTCAAAAACATCCCAAGAGCATGATGCTGCTGCCACCACGCTCCACCGTAGGGATGGTATTGGCCTGGCGATGAGCGGTGCCTGGTTTCCTCCAGAAGTGACACTTGGCATTCAGGCCAAAGAGTTCAATCTTGGTTTCAGCAGACCAGAGAATCTTGTTTCTCATGGTCTGAAAGTCCTGTAGCTGCCTTTTGGCAAACTCTTCTTCGACCTTGGCTTGGTTTTTGCTCTGACATGCACTAGCAACTGTGGGACCATATATAGACAGATGTGTACCTTTCCAAATCATGTCCAATCAATTGAATTTACCACAGGTGGACTCCAATAAAGTTGTAGATACATCTTAAGGATGATCAATGGAACAGGGTGCACCTGAACTCAACTTTGAGTCGCATAGCAAAGGGTCTGAATACTTATGTAAATAAGGTATTTCTGTTTTTTATTTGCAATAAATTTGAAAAAATATCAAAAAACCTGTTTTTGCTTTGTCATTATTGGGTATTGTTTGTAGATTGATGAGGAAAATGTTGTATTTAATCTATTTTAGAATAAGGCTGTAACGTAACAAAATGTGGAAAAAGAAAAGGGGTCTGAATACTTTCTGAATGCACTGTACCAGCCAGGGTTTTTACAGTGCTGATAGTAACTATTTATTATCTTTGCATAGTCACTTTACCACTATCTACATGTACAAATTACCATGATTTCGAAGGAATTGTCCATAGATCTGGGGAAGGGTACCAAAACATTTCTGCAGCATTGAAGGTCCACAAGAACACAGTGGTTTCCCATCATTCTTAATTGGAAGAAGTTTGGAACCACCAAGAGCTGGTGCCAGTTTGCCGCCTGGCCAAACTGAGCAATCTTGGTGTGTTTGGACCATTAGAGTTTGTTGATGATGTGGACACCAAGGAACTTGAAACATTCGACCTACTCCACTACAGCCCCGTCGATGTGAATGGGGGCGTGTTCGGCCCTCATTTTCCTGTAGTCCACGATCAGCACCTTTGTCTTGCTGACGTTGAGGTTGAGGTTGTTGTCCTGGTACCACAATGCCAGGTCTCTAACCTCCTCCCTATAGGCTGTCTCATCGATGTCGGTAATCAGACATACCACCGTTGTTGTCGTCAGCAAACTTAATGATGGTGTTGGAGTCGTGCTTGGCCACGCAGTCATGGGTGAACAGGGAATACAGAAGGGGAGTAAAGCACGCACCCCTGAAAGGCACCTGTGTTGAGGATCAGCATGGCAGATGTGTTATTGCCTACCCTTACCACCAGGGGACGGCGCAACAGAAAGTCCAGGATCCAGTTGCAGAGAGAGGTCAGTTGCAGAGAGAGGTGTTTAGTCCCAGGGTCCTTAACTTAGTGATGAGCTTTGTGTGCACTATGGTGTTGAACGCTGAGCTGTAGTCAATGAACAGCATTCTCACATAGGTGTTCCTTTTGTCCAGGTGGGAAAGGGCAGTGTGGAGGGCGATTGAGATTGCAACATCTGTGAATCTGTTGGGGATATATGCAAATTGGAGTGGGTCTAGGGTTTCCGGGATGATGATGTTGATGTGAGCCATGACCAGCCTTTTAAAGCACTTCATGAATACAGACGTGAGTGCTACAAGGAGGTAGTCATTTAGGCAGGTTACCTTTGCTTTCTTGGGCACAGGAACTATGGCGGTATGCTTGAAACATGTTGGTATTACAGATCCGGTCAGGGAGAGGTTAAAAACACCTGCACACCCGTCCAGCATCACTACTCTGGACGGTTCTGACTTAGAATATGTGGACAACTACAAATACCTAGGTGTCTGGTTAGACTGTAAACTCTCCTTCCGGACTCACATTAAGCATATCCAATCCAAAATTAGATCTAGAATCAGCTTCCTATTTCGCAACAAATCATCCTTCAATCATGCTGCCAAACATACCCTTGTAAAACTGACTATCCTACCGATCCTTGACATCGGCGATGTCATTTACAAAATAGCCTCCAACACTCTACCTTGCAAATTGGATGCAGTCTATCACAGTGCTGTCCGTTTTGTTACCAAAGCCCCATATACTACCCACCACTGCGACCTGTATGCTCTCCTTGGATGACCCTCACTTCATATTCGTTGAAAAACCCACTGGCTCCAGGTCATCTTTAAGTCTTTGCTAGGTAAAGTCCGCCTTATCTAAGCTCACTGGTCACCATAGCAGCACCCACCCGTAGCTTGCGCTCCAGCAGGTATATTTCACTGGTCACCCCCAAAGCCAATTCCTCATTTGGCCGGCTTTCCTTCCAGTTCTCTGCTGCCAATGACTGGAACGAACTGCAAAAATCACTGAAGCTGGAGACTCATATCTCCCTTACTAACTTTAACTTCTCTGGGATAGGTGGCAGTATTTTCACGTCCGGATGAAAAGTGTGTCCAAAGTAAACTGCCTGCTACTCAGGCCCAGAACCTAAGATATGCATAATATTAGTAGATTTGAATAGAAAACACTCTGAAGTTTCTAAAACTGTTTGAATCATGTCTGTGAGTATAACAGAACTTATTTGGCAGGCGAAACCCCGAAACCTCTCTTTTCAATGGGTTTTCATTATGAATCCAGATTTCTAAGGGACCTTCTTGCAGTTCCTATCGCTTCCACTGGATGTCAACAGTCTTTAGAAATTGGTTGACGTTTTTCCTTTGAGAGATGAAGAAGTAACACTGTTCAGAATGAAGCTCGAGGGAAGTGTACTCTTTGTTAGAGGCGCATGACCTGAAAGCACGCTCCACTTTGTTTTCCTCCGGTATTGAACACAGTATATCCCGTCTTCAATTTTATCGATTATTTACGTTAAAAAATACCTAAAGTTGTATTACAAAAGTAGTTTGAAATGTTTGGAGAAAGCTAACAGATAACTTTTGAGATATTTTGTAGTCACGTTGCGCAAGTTGGAACCGGTGTTTTTCTGGATCTAACGCGTCAAATAAATGGGCATTTTGGATATATATTGATGGAATTAATCGAACAAAAGGACCATTTGTGATGTTTATGGGACATATTGGAGTGCCAACAGAAGAAGCTCGTCAAAGGTAAGGCATGAATTCTATCTTTATTTCTGCGTTTTGTGTCACGCCTGGAGGGTTGAAATATGATGGTCTGTGTTTGTTTGGTTGGTTGCTATTCTCAGATAATACACTGCTCAAAAAAATAAAGGGAACACTTAAACAACACAATGTAACTCCAAGTCAATCACACTTCAGTGAAATCAAACTGTCCACTTAGGAAGCAACACTGATTGACAATAAATTTCACATGCTGTTGTGCAAATGGAATAGACAAAAGGTGGAAATTATAGGCAATTAGCAAGACACCCCCAAAAAAGGAGTGATTCTGCAGGTGGTGACCACAGACCACTTCTCGTTCCAGGATGGCACATCAATGCGAGTTGTGGCAAAAAGGTTTGCTGTGTCTGTCAGCGTAGTGTCCAGAGCATGGAGGCGCTACCAGGAGACAGGCCAGTACATCAGGAGACGTGGAGGAGGTCGTAGGAGGGCAACAACCCAGCAGCAGGACCGCTACCTCCGCCTTTGTGCAAGGAGGTGCACTGCCAGCGCCCTGCAAAATGACCTCCAGCAGGCCACAAATGTGCATGTGTCTGCTCAAACGGTCAGAAACAGACTCCATGAGGGTGGTTTGAGGGCCCGACGTCCACAGGTGGGGGTTGTGCTTACAGCCCAACACCGTGCAGGACGTTTGGCATTTGCCAGAGAACACCAAGATTGGCAAATTCGCCACTGACGCCCTGTGCTCTTCACAGATGAAAGCAGGTTCACACTGAGCACATGAGCACATGTGACAGACGTGACAGAGTCTGGAGACGTCGTGGAGAACGTTCTGCTGCCTGCAACATCCTCCAGCATGACCGGTTTGGCGATGGGTCATTCATGGTGTGGGGTGGCATTTCTTTGTGGGGCCGCACAGCCCTCCATGTGCTCGCCAGAGGTAGCCTGACTGCCATTAGGTACCGAGATGAGATCCTCAGACCACTTGTGAGACCATATGCTGACACATGCACATTTGTGGCCTGCTGGAGGTCATTTTGCAGGGCTCTGGCAGTGCTGCTCCTTGCACAAAGGCGGAGGTAGCGGTCCTGCTGCTGGGTTGTTGCCCTCCTACGGCCTCCTCCACGTCTCCTGATGTACTGGCCTGTCTCCTGGTAGCGCCTCCATGCTCTGGACACTACGCTGACAGACACAGCAAACCTTCTTGCCACAGCTCGCATTGATGTGCCATCCTGGATGAGCTGCACTACCTGAGCCACTTGTGTGGGTTGTAGACTCCGTCTCATGCTACCACTAGAGTGAGAGCACCGCCAGCATTCAAAAGTGACCAAAACATCAGCCAGGAAGCATAGGAACTGAGAAGTGGTCTGTGGTCACCACCTGCAGAATCACTCCTTTTTGGGGGGTGTCTTGCTAATTGCCTATAATTTCCACCTTTTGTCTATTCCATTTGCACAACAGCATGTGAAATTTATTGTCAATCAGTGTTGCTTCCTAAGTGGACAGTTTGATTGAACAGAAGTGTGATTGACTTGGAGTTTCCACTGGATGTCATAAGGTGAATGCACCAATTTGTAAGTCGCTCTGGATAAGAGCGTCTGCTAAATGACTTAAATGTAAATGTAAATGTGAGTTACATTGTGTTGTTTAAGTGTTCCCTTTATTTTTTTGAGCAGTGTAGCATCGTTTGCTTTCGCTGTAAAGCATTTTTGAAATCTGACACGTTGGCTGGATTCACAACAAGTGTAGCTTTAATTTGGTATATTGAATGTGTGATTTCATCAAAGTTACATTTTTATAGTAATTTATTTGAATATGGCGCTCTGCATTTTCACTGAATGTTGGCCAGTTGGGACGCTAGCGTCCCACATATCCCAGAGAGGTTAAGCACCAGCTGTCAGAGCAGCTCACAGATCACTGCACCTGTACATAGCCCATCTGTAAATAGCCCATCCGACTACCTTATCCCCATACTGTTATTTATTTTGCTCCTTTGCACCCCAGTATCTCTACTTGCACAGTCATCTTCTGCACATCTATCACTCCAGTGTTTAATTGCTAAATTGTAATTATTTCACCACTATGGCCTATTTATTGCCTTTACCTCCCTTATCCTACCTCATTTGCACACACTGTATATAGACTTTTTATATTGTATTATTGACTGTATGTTTGTTTATTCGATGTGTAACTCTGTTTTTGTTTGTGTAGCACTGCTTTGCTTTATCTTGGCCAGGTCGTGTCAGAGCCGGTGTAGTAGGATTCAATCTTAGTCCTATATTGACGCTTTGCCTGTTTTATGGTTCGTCTGAGGGCATAGCGTGATATCTTAGAAGCGTCCGGATTAGTGTCCCGATCTTTGAAATCGGCAGCTCTAGCCTTTAGCTCATTGTGGATGTTGCCTGTAATCCATGTCTTCTGGTTGGGATATGTACGTACGGTCACTGTGGGGACGACGTCGTGGATTCACTTATTGATGAAGCCGGTGACTGAGGTGGTATACTCCTCAATGCCAGTGGATGAATCCCAGAACATATTCCAGTCTGTGCAAGCAAAACAGTCCTGTAGCGTAGCATCTGCGTCATTTGACCACTTACATATTGAGTGAGTCACTGGTACTTCCTGCTTTATTTTTTTAAACTTGTAAGCAGGAATCAGGAGGATAGAATTATGGTCAGATTTGTGAAATGGAGGGTGAGGGAGAGCTTTGTAGACGTGTCTGCTTGTGGAGGTTTTTTGGTCTAGAGGTTTTTTTCCCTCCGGTTGCACATTTGACATGCTGGTAGAAATGAGGTAAAACGGATTTAAGTTTACCTGCATTAAAGTCCCCGGCCACTAGCAGCGCCGCTTCTGGATGAGTATTTTCTTGTTTGCTTATGGCCGTATACAGCTCGTTGAGTGTGGTCTTAGTGCGAGCATCGGTTTGCGGTGGTAAATAGACAACCATGACAAATATAGATGAAAACTCTCTTGGTAGATAGTGTGGTCTACAGCTTATCATGAGATACTCTACCTCAGGCGAGCAATACCTCGAGACTTCCTTAATATTAGACATCGCGCACCAGCTGTTATTGACAAATAGACACACACCACCATCCCTCGTCTTACTGGACGTAGCTGTTCTGTCCTGCCGATGCACGGAAAAACCAGTCAACTGTATATTATCCATGTCGCCGTTCAGCCACGACTCGGTGAAACATAAGATATTACAGTTTTTAATGTCCCGTTGGTAGGATAGTGTTGATCGGAGCTCATCCAGTTTATTACGTACGGTCAATGACTGGACATTGCTTATTACGTTGGCCAATAGAACAGATGGTAGAGGCGGGTTACCCACTCGCCGAAAAATTCTCACAAGGCACCCAGATCTGCGCCCCCTGTATCTCCATCTTTTCTTCATGCGAATGATGGGGATTTGGGCTGGTCTGTGAGCAACAGTATATCCTTCGAGTCAGACTCATTAAAGAAAAAAGATTTGTCCAGTTCGAGGTAATTAATCGCTGTTCTGATATCCAGAAGCTCTTTTTGGTCATAACATATGGTAGCAGCAACATTATATCCAAACTAAGTTACAAACAATGCAAAAGCAAAACACACAAAATAGCACAATTGGCTAGGAGCCCGTAAAACGGCAGCCATCCCCTCCAGTGCCATTATCTCAGTCTCATAGCAAAGGGTCAGAATACTTTTGTAAATATGGTATATCTGTTAGTTTGTTTTTTTATACACTTGCAAACATTTCTAAAAAAACGTTTTCATTTTGTCATTACGGGTTATTGTTTGTAGATTGATGAGAGAAAAAAACGTTATTAATTTTAGAATAAAGCTGTAAAGTAACAAAATGTGGAAAAAGTGAAGGGGTCTGAATACTTTCTGAATGTACTGTACAGTACTGAGACTCCAAGGAAAAGGGTGAGACAAACATCACAAGCACAATGTATTACTGTATTACTGTCTCCTGGTGTTTGTTCTCTGGTTGGAATTGAACATTATTATGTTTTGGATGCCCGCTGTTTACGAGTAAGTAACAGTCTTTGACAGTTAGTCGTTGAGATATATTACCATGGTGTGCCAGTTGTAGTTGTCAGTGAAAGACTAAGGGACAACTTGGGGGCTTTCAATTAAGAGTGACATTGTTATTGCCTAGGAGGCCTTCCAGTGTCTGATACTGTAATTAAGCATCGGATTTGCATGTGAAAAATGACCTGACCTTCTCAACACATAAATCAAAATCAGTTGGTAAACAGTATTGATCTTGAGAAAATGGAGCGTTGTTAATCTCTATGTTTTACTGGTCATGTCTGAGGGGAGCTGAGAGGAGGCCAACTGAACTCTATGGTCTAGTGGTCAGAGAAAGAAATGGCTGACCCCAAGGTTGCTGGATGGAGCATATCACTGTTGCACGCTTGAGCAGGGCACAGAAACAGAACAGCTCCAGTATATGCCCAGTTAAATAAACTGATAATAGCACAGAGTAAAAATAAATAGAGGACCATTCAAGTGTCCTGGACAAAGGTACTCAGCAAGCTAGAGAAATACATTTGTCCATTGTTCTCCTGAAAAAAAACGTTTAATTGTGTGAATCGAAAGCTCCTTTAAAAAACCAGACTTGCTCTTAGGGGTCTGTTTTCATTGACGATCCATCAGCAGTTTCAACTTAAACAATTGTTCCAGAAAATGTACTTTACTGAGTCAATTGGTAGAAAATTATTTATTTTCATAATAGAATTGTTCCTACTTACAAAAAATTATGAAATTTACTGGTGACCGGGTGAAAACAGACCCCAAATGTCGAAAGAAGCTGGCACCTCGCATTCCAGTAAAAGCATTGGCAGAAATTAGTTAGACTGAAACCCATCACCCCCCCCTCCTCGTTTTAAAGACAGACACTCCATTACTCACTTAAAATTGAGGCTCTCCCACTTCTTCTGCTTTAGCCAGCCACCACACAGTGACTTGCTAGGAGTCAGAGGAGACTTGCTGGTGCCTCCATAACTGAAAGAAAAGCACACAAATCACCACAGTTGGGACAGAAACTGCTGACTGTTTAAACACTCACCATGCCCAGTGACTTTAGGTTAAAAAAATGTAAAGGGTGGGTATCTATTGAAGGCCTAAATTGACTGCCGTTCACCCACTTAAAGCTGTGGGTAGACAAGATGTTGGCTAGGTGATTGGAGTGGGCTGTCAACATGTTGTGATTCAGCAGCGGGCCTTATTTCAAGGTTTCCCTTTCCTTCAGTAAAGCATAGATGAGCATCTATGTGATTGCTCTGCCTGCTGCTCCACAGAGAGGGAGCTTCCAGGCAGTAGACCAGGGTTGAGGCCTGAGGGCCGAGCAGGAGAAGCCTTACCTCTGGAGGAAGACGTGGAAGCAGTAGTAGGAGACTAAGAACAGTACAACAGCGAACAGTCTAAAGCACCATCCTGGAGAGGGAGAGAACAACCACATGCAATAGATTAGAAACCAACATAATGCTTTTCTTGTATAGCCTGTGGTCAAATCCTAGTATATGATATTTCAAATTGATGCTAATTATGGCATGAGATTGCATGAGACCCAATCTGCAGGCAAGCAGGCAGGCAGGACTGCAGGCAGATTTTCACTTTCTACAGTATCACTAACTTAACATCCACTGGAGTGGAACAGAGGAGTGCTAATACTTGAGCAGTAAATAAATAAAAAACAGAGCAGCCCCTAGAACTTTCAGTTCCCATATCAAACAACTCTGCCGAACAAAAGTCCCCTCTACCTCCACACTAGCAACATGTCAATGACCACAAACATTCTCTCGTCTGGTAGATAAACACTCCCCAGCCCAGACAGTGGTCTACATGTACAGGAGTTTGGGAGGGAGGGAGGGAGGGTAGTCCTCCGGCTCAAAGACATACTTCCCAGTCATTTGTTCCAGGAATACAAATGGCTACTTATACGGTAAAGGCAAGCATGTAGTGCCAAACTAAACATGGTCTCCATCGAGCTGAATCTGCTTTCTGGTACTGCCATTAACTGAGCCAGAGAAACCATGGACTGGCTTTTCATTTTCAACACAGCAGCTAGTCAAACTGAAATGAGCTGGACTGAAAAAAGTGTAAATGACAAAAGCAAGCATCCCGCTCTGAAGGCAAGGCCAGTGTTTTCTGTCAAAGCTAAAATGAAGAGAAAATGAAATGGCCAGATCAAGGCAGCGCCAAGCTGTGTGTTTCTGTATGATGATCATAACACATCCATGAACATCTGGATTATACATGACAGGCTTGGAATGTGTCTTGTAGTATGTACAATGGAGTATGTACAATGGAATTAATAATGTACTGTATAGGACAAAACACAGTATGTGAGAGCTATAACACAAGGATGTTATTGTGTAACACTACATCTACCAAAAGCTTGAGTGAATTGAAAGAATGAAACTGTACCAGGCTAGAGTTTTACAAATACTGTAAACCTTCTATAAAAAGAAAAGTAAAGAAAACAGAAGAAAACAAAACTATCCCATGTTTTTCATTTCAAGTACAACTACCACAAATGAAGACAGGAGTTAAATGTCTGATTAAAGTATTGTATGTGCAGGTGTGTATTGACAACAACTCCTGTAAGGAAGCAGCGGGGGAGCTTACTTTTAGCAGTCTTTAGGGACATCTTCACATGCTCCTTCGCCCTCTCATCTCGGTACTGCACATGATGTTACCCTGAGGGGGAAGGTGAAGGAAGAACAGCATATTAGCACCTCTAACATCTGGCTCAATTGGACAGAAGTGGCGCGAGCAAAATAAATTAACCATATGCCTTAATAAACGGCACAATAAATGACATCTTTCTCCTCCAGGATGATAAATGAGAAACTGGGATTGAGATGAAACACCTTTCCCACCTTTCCAACACATTCTTTCCTGCAGCAGCATACCACCCTGCATACCACTGCTGGCTTGCTTCTGAAGCTAAGCAGGGTTGGTCCTGGTCAGTCCCTGGATGGGAGACCAGATGCTGCTGGAAGTGGTGTTGGAGGGCCAGTAGGAGGCACTCTTTCCTCTGGTCTAAAAAATATCCCAATGCCCCAGGGCAGTGATTGGGGACACTGCCCTGTGTAGGGTGCCGTCTTTCGGATGGGACGTTAAACAGGTGTCCTGACTCTCTGAGGTCACTAAAGATCCCATGGCACTTATCGTAAGAGTAGGGGTGTTAACCCCGGTGTCCTGGCTAAATTCCCAATCTGGCCCTCAAACCATCATGGTCACCTAATAATCCCCAGTTTACAATTGGCTCATTCATCCCCCTCCTCTCCCCTGTAACTATTCCCCAGGTCGTTGCTGCAAATGAGAACGTGTTCTCAGTCAACTTACCTGGTAAAATAAAAATAAAAAATAAATCTCTGGCGCCATTTATATTAAGCGAGCCTACCCAAAGAGTCTCCATTAGAAGTGGGAGAAAAGCCAGCAAAGAAAGAGACCAATAACAATGCTCAAAAAGCCCCAGTGCCAGAATAAAAATGAAAATCTAAACAGTGTCTGAAGGTAGACTTTTACGCACAGTTGTGACCCACTTACTCAACTTAAACCGTTTCCTGGGTGAGAGGACACCATTCCCCTCATTTTTCATAGCATGTTGTACTGAGCTTACAAACTCTCAGATCGATAAAAAAAAGCCTCAAGATGAACCTTTTTCCCCTTGGTCTCATTCAGGAACCTTGTCAGTTCCCTCACTGTGCATTTTGACCCCTCTGCTTGACTGGCTGTCAGCTCCGGACCCATTGAGGGAAAAAAAACTCCTCATCACCATCTTCCTCAGACTCACCTTCCTCTTCCTCGTCGCCATCTCCCATCCTGACAACCTGCCCTTTCTCTCTGGTCGGGGCCTTCCACCAAGCACCAGGCAAAGGTTCCTTGGTGCCTTTGACCACCCCAGCATCTCCCCTCCCACCTCCTTTCATCTCCCCGTTTTCCCTCTCCCGCTTGACACCCTCCTCCTCCCCCCTAGTCTCTTACATTTCCCCACTATACTCTCCTCATCCACTAGCATAACCTGACTAGACCCAGCCTCATCTAGCCCACCATCTATAACCTAACTAGACCCAGCTTCATCAACACCACCATCTATAACCTGACTAGACGCAGCCTCATCTACACCACCATCCATAACCTGACTAGGCCCAGCTTCATCTACACCACCATCCATAACATGACTAGACGCAGCCTCATCTACAACACCATCCATGGCATGACTAGACCCAGACTCATCTACACCACCATCCATAACCTGACTAGGCCCAGCCTCATCTACACCATCATCTATAGCATGACTAGGCCCAGCCTCATCTACACCACCATCCATAAGATGACTAGGCCCAGCCTCATCTACACCACCATCCATAAGATGACTAGGCCAAGCCTCATCTACACCACCATCCATAACATGACTAGGCCCAGCCTCATCTACACCACCATCCATAGCATGACTAGGCCCAGCCTCATCTACACCACCATCCATAGCATGACTAGGCCCAGCCTCATCTACACCACCATCCATAAGATGACTAGGCCCAGCCTCATCTACACCACCATCCATAACATGACTAGGCCCAGCCTCATCTACACCACCATCCATAACATGACTAGGCCCAGCCTCATCTACACCATCATCCATAACCTGACTAGGCCCAGCCTCATCTACACCACCATCCATAACATGACTAGACCCAGGCTCATCTACACTACCATCCATAGCATGACTAGGCCCAGCCTCATCTACACCACCATCCATAACCTGACTAGGCCCAACCTCATCTACACCACCATCCATGGCATGACTAACCCCAGCCTCATCTACACCACCATCCATAACCTGACTAGGCCCAACCTCATCTACACCACCATCCATGGCATGACTAGACCCAGCCTCATCTACACCACCATCCATAACCTGACTAGGCCCAGCCTCATCTACACCACCATCCATAACATGACTAGACCCAGCCTCATCTACAACACCATCCATGGCATGACTAGGCCCAGCCTCATCTACACCATCATCCATAACCTGACTAGGCCCAGCCTCATCTACACCACCATCCATAACATGACTAGACCCAGGCTCATCTACACTACCATCCATAGCATGACTAGGCCCAGCCTCATCTACACCACCATCCATAACCTGACTAGGCCCAACCTCATCTACACCACCATCCATGGCATGACTAGACCCAGCCTCATCTACACCACCATCCATAACCTGACTAGGCCCAACCTCATCTACACCACCATCCATGGCATGACTAGACCCAGCCTCATCTACACCACCATCCATAACCTGACTAGGCCCAGCCTCATCTACACCACCATCCATAACATGACTAGACCCAGCCTCATCTACAACACCATCCATGGCATGACTAGGCCCAGCCTCATCTACACCATCATCCATAACCTGACTAGGCCCAGCCTCATCTACACCACCATCCATAACATGACTAGACCCAGCCTCATCTACAACACCATCCATGGCATGACTAGACCCAGCCTCATCTACACCACCATCCATAACCTGACTAGGCCCAGTCTCATCTACACCACCATCCATAACATGACTAGACCCAGCCTCATCTACAACACCATCCATGGCATGACTAGACCCAGCCTCATCTACACCACCATCCATAACATGACTAGACCCAGCCTCATCTACAACACCATCCATGGCATGACTAGACCCAGCCTCATCTACACCACCATCCATAACATGACTAGACCCAGCCTCATCTACAACACCATCCATGGCATGACTAGAACCAGCCTCATCTACACCATCATCCATAACCTGACTAGGCCCAGCCTCATCTACACCACCATCCATAACATGACTAGACCCAGCCTCATCTACAACACCATCCATGGCATGACTTGGCCCAGTCTTTGCTGCCTGCATCTCATTGCCCCCCCTGCACATTGACCTCGAGAAATCGGCACCAACACATTCCTTACAAATATTTCGCTAGCAATGAGCCTACTCACCAAATTCACTATTTTCATGAACACAACCACAGCTTTGTTCATTAATGTATAAGTTCAGCTCCTACCTGCTCACCGATGGCGAGCAGGACTGTCTTGCTTCCGTTCTCAGGAACACACCTGAAGCCATAGGCAGTGAAGCCATCGCGTACACCACACCTTCCAAACCCCAGGTAACTAAAACTCTGTCCTCATTCTCCTTAACTTTGAAAGAAAACAGTGGGTACCGCTAAACGAACAGTGTGTTAACCCTCCACCATAGAAAATAACAATTGAAAGCATCAATAAGAAATTCAAGAAAAACTACACACGGCTTCTCAACTACCAAACACTACCAGCATACACTGCAAGAGAGAGAGAAGCATATATACAGTGGGGCAAAAAAGTATTTAGTCAGCCACCAATTGTGCAAGTTCTCCCACTTAAAAAGATGAGAGGCCTGTAATTTTCATCATAGGTACACTTCAACTATGACAGACAAAATTAGAAAAAAAATCCAGAAAATCACATTGTAGGTTTTTAATTAATTTATTTGCAAATTATGGTGGAAAATAAGTATTTGGTCAATAACAAAAGTTTATCTCAATACTTTGTTATATACCCTTTGTTGGCAATGACAGAGGTCAAACGTTTTCTGTAAGTCTTCACAAGGTTTTCACACACTGCTGCTGGTATTTTGGCCCTTTCCTCCATGCAGATCTCCTCTAGAGCAGTGATGTTTTGGGGATGTTGCTGGGCAACACGGACTTCAAATCAAATCAAATTTCATTTGTCACATACACATGGTTAGCAGATGTTAATGCGAGTGTAGCGAAATGCTTGTGCTTCTAGTTCCGACAATGCAGTAATAACCAACAAGTAATCTAACCTGACAATTCCACAACTACTACCTTATACACACAAGTGTAAAGGGATAAAGAATATGTACATAATATATGAATGAGTGATGGTACAGAACGGCATAGGCAATATGCAGTAGATGGTATAGAGTACAGTATATACATATGAGATGAATAATGTAGGGTATGTAAACATAAAGTGGCATAGTTTAAAGTGGCTTACATAAAGATACATGTATTACATAAAGATGGCAAGATGCAGTAGATGATATAGAGTACAGTATATACATATACATATGAGATGAGTAATGTAGGGTATGTGGCTAGTGGTACATTTTTACATAATTTCCATCAATTCCCATTATTAATGTGGCTGGAGTTGAGTCAGTATGTTGGCAGCGGCCACTAATTGTTAGTGGTGGCTGTTTAACAGTCTGATGGCCTTGAGATAGAAGCTGTTTTTCAGTCTCTCTGTCCCTGCTTTGATGCACCTGTACTGACCTCGCCTTCTGGATGATAGCCGGGTGAACAGGCAGTAGCTCGGGTGGTTGTTGTCCTTGATGATCTTTATGGCCTTCCTGTGACATCGGGTGGTGTAGGTGTCCTGGAGGGCAGGTAGTTTGCCCCCGGTGATGCGTTGTGCAGACCTCACTACCCTCTGGAGAGCCTTACGGTTGTGGGCGGAGCAGTTGCCGTACCAGGCGGTGATACAGCCCGACAGGATGCTCTCGATTGTGCATCTGTAGAAGTTTGTGAGTGCTTTTTGTGACAAGCCGAATTTCTTCAGCCTCCTGAGGTTGAAGAGGCGCTGCTGCGCCTTCTTCACAACGCTGTCTGGGTGGGTGGACCAATTCAGTTTGTCCGTGATGTGTACACCGAGGAACTTAAAACGTTCCACCTTCTCCACTACTGTCCCGTCGATGTGGATAGGGGGCTGCTCCCTCAGCTGTTTCCTGAAGTCCACAATCATCTCCTTTGTTTTGTTGACGTTGAGTGAGAGGTTATTTTCCTGACACCACACTCCGAGGGCCCTCACCTCCCCCCTGTAGGTCGTCTCGTCGTTGTTGGTAATCAAGCCTACCACTGTAGTGTCGTCCGCAAACTTGATGATTGAGTTGGAGGCGTGCATGGCCACGCAGTCGTGGGTGAACAGGGAGTACAGGAGAGAGCTCAGAACGCACCCTTGTGGGGCCCCAGTGTTGAGGATCAGCGGGGTGGAGATGTTGTTACCTACCCTCACCACCTGGGGGCGGCCCGTCAGGAAGTACAAGGCCCAGTTGCACAGGGCGGGGTCGAGACCCAGGGTCTCGAGCTTGATGACGAGTTTGGAGGGTACTATGGTGTTAAATGCTGAGCTGCTGAGCTGTAGTCGATGAACAGCATTCTCACATAGGTATTCCTCTTGTCCAGATGGGTTAGGGCAGTGTGCAGTGTGGTTGCGATTGTGTCGTCTGTGGACCTATTGGGTCGGTAAGCAAATTGGAGTGGGTCTAGGGCACATATGTCAGAGTCAAGGCCCGCGGGCCACATCCGGCCCGCGAGAAGGTTTTTTACGGCCCCTGGGATGATCTTGATTTATTATTAGAACCGGCCCGCAGACCGCAGCAAGCCGGCAGCCCGCAGATCTTTTACACGCACCAATACTACATTTCCCACAATGCAACGGTGACGCACCGAGCAGTAGGCTGCTTCATTTCAATATTTATTGGCACAGCAGTCGTCAGCATCACAGTAAAATTAACTTTCAGATACCCATCAAAAATGGCAAAACGGAAGGTGGACACTGAGAACCGGGGGTTTCAAACAAGGTGGGAGTCGGAGTATATGTTCACGGAGGTAGCTGGAAAACCTGTGTGTCTTCTGTGTGGAGAAAGTGTGGCGGTACTGAAAGAGTATAATCTGAGACGACATTATGAAACGAAACACGCGGACAAAAACAAGAATATGGACATGGAACAAAGGCTACAAAAGGCAGAGGAATTAAAACGAGGCCTCAAATCTCGACAGGCTCTGTTCAAAAAAGCCAAATCACAAGGCCAGGCTGCTGTCAAGGCCAGTTTTATTTTGGCAGAAGAGATCGCTAAATCAGCCCGGCCATTTACGGAGGGGGATTTCATCAAAAACTGCATGATTAAAGTTTGTGACGAAGTTTGCCCAGAAAAAAGGCAACTCTTTTTAAATGTGAGTCTGAGCAGAAACACCATTGCCGAGAGAGTAGACCAGTTGTCCATCAATCTAAAAGAGCAGCTTGTGAAAAAGGGAAAAGATTTCATTGCATATTCCTTGGCTGTGGATGAGAGCACCGACATTTCTGACATTGCCCAGTTGTCAATTTTCATCCGCGGAGTGGACTCCAGCCTAAGCGTGACAGAGGAGTTTTTGGCTTTACGTCCTATGCATGGCACAACTACGGGGCATGATTTGTATGAAGAGGTGTCAAGATGTGTAAATGAGATGGAGCTGCCTTGGGAAAAACTCGTGGGTTTGACAACCGACGGAGCACCTGCGATGTGTGGACACAGGAGCGGACTGGTGGCGAAGATACGGGAAAAGATGCAAGAGGAAAACGCGACAGGTGAGCTGACAGCTTATCATTGTATCATACACCAGGAAGCGTTGTGCGGTAAAGCCTTGAAAATGGAGCATGTAATGAGCATCATCACGCGCACAGTTAACTTTATCAGAGCCAAAGGTTTGAATCACCGCCAGTTCAAGGCATTTCTGACGGAGTTAGAAACGGAGCATGGTGATTTGCCTTATCACACAGAGGTGCGATGGCTAAGCCAGGGAAAGGTGCTTCAAAGATGTTTCGAGCTTCGTGAGGAGATTTGTCTGTTCTTGGACAGCAAAGGGAAAGACACAACACAACTCCGAGACGAAATGTTTCTGTGTGAAATGGCTTTTCTGTGTGACATTACGAGTCATCTGAATGCAATGAACTTGCAGCTGCAGGGTCGGGATCATGTCATCTCTGATATGTACAGTACAGTGAAGGCATTTAAAACCAAACTGACTCTGTGGGAGACGCAGATGCGGAAAGAAAATTTGAGCCACTTTCCCAGCTGCCAGACCATGAAAGAGAAGCTCTCTACCAGTGCGTTCCCGAGCGCACAGTTGGCTGATAAAATAGGTATGCTTGCCGCTGACTTTCGACGCCGATTTGCTGACTTTGAAGCACAAAAAAGCAGGTTGGAACTGCTCGGTAACCCATTTGCTGACGTGGAAAGCTCACCACCAAACCTCCAAATGGAGTTGATTGACCTCCAATGCAATGATGCACTGAGGGCAAAATATGCGGCAGTGGGTGCTGCGGAGTTCGCCCGTTTCCTCCCCGACACAATGCCCCAGCTGCGCATCCAGGCTGCTCAAACGTTGTCTATGTTTGGCAGCACATACCTGTGTGAACAACTGTTTTCTTTGATGAACCTGAACAAAACATCACACAGAAGTCGACTTACTGCTGAACACCTCCACTCAATTCTGAGGAATTCCTCAGCTCAGAGCCTTACCCCGAACATTGATGAACTTGTGGAAAAGATGGGACACCACCAAGTATCACCCTCAACCTCAAACAAGTGAACATTACTGTGCAATCACATATTTAGAGTTTTTACTCAGTTCAAGTTTAAAAGTTAAAGTTTAATATTTGTTTTCACTGCATGTTACTTCTCCTTAAACAAAGTGTTGTTTTTGATTAATAGATTTTTGCACTTTATTTTATTGTATTTCAATCCAATTATATTTTAAAAATATTTCAGTTGAGTGGATGATAGAAAATTGCTATTATTGTTTTTTTCTTTGAAGTAAATTTAGCCCACTTTTGCTAAAATAGAAAATATAGGCTACTGATGGTGCCTTGAATACCGGTTTCTTTCATTTAATGTTCATGTTATGGGGATTTTTATATAAAGGAAATTTGTCTTTTGTGTCTGTTGAAAATTAAAGATTACTGACAGAGCCATAAGAAAATATTGCTTTATTTATCTGATCATATTGGAATATATTTGTTAGGTTTTCAGTAGGTTCAATTAGGTTCACTAGACTATATGCGTCATTTAAAAAAATTTCAATGAACATTCGAACAGTCCGGCCCTCGGCTTGTAGCTAAATTTTTTATTTGGCCCTCCGTCCATTTGACTTTGACACCCCTGGTCTAGGGTGTCAGGTAGGGTGAAGGTGATATGGTCCTTGACTAGTCTCTCAAAGCACGTCATGATGACGGAAGTGAGTGCTACGGGGCGGTAGTCGTTTAACTCCCTCCAAAGATTTTCTATGGGGTTGAGATCTGGAGACTGGCTAGGCCACTCCAGGACCTTGAAATGCTGCAGGAGTTGTGACAAATGGGTCACAACTCCTGCAGCTCTGTCGCACGCTGGGTATGTACATAGTCAATGGTAGGCTTTGAGGGGACTCCTATGGTAAGTACACCTATAGCTCATCTCTTGGCAGTAGTACTGTAGACTACTTTATCACTGACCTCAACCCAGAGGCTCTCAGAGCATTCACAGTCAGCCCACTGACACCCCTATCAGACCACAGCAAAATCACAGTCTACTTGAACGGAGCAATACTCAAATCATGAGGCATCAAGGCCAAAGGAACTGAGTAACATTAAGAAATGCTATAGATGGAAGGAATGCCGTTTGGAAACCTACCAAAAAACAATTAGGCAACAACAAATTCAATCCCTTTTAGATAACTTCCTGGGTAAAACGTTCCACTGTAATAGTGAAGGTGTAAACTTGGCAGTAGAAAATCTTAACAGTATATTTGACCTCTCAGCTTCCCTATCAAATCTAAAAATCTCAAATAGAAAACCGAAGAAAATGAACAACAATGACAAATGGTTTGATGAAGAATGCAAAAATCGAAGAAAGAAATTGAGAAACCTGTCCAACCAAAAACATAGAGACCCGGAAAAGTCTACACCTTCACTATGGTGTATCACTAAAACAATACAGAAATACACTACGGAAAAAGAAGGAACAGCACGTCAGAAATAAGCTCAATGTAATTGAAGAATCCATAAACTAACCACTTCTGGGAAAATTGGAAAACACTAAACAAACAAACAAACAAACAACAACATGAAGAATTATCTATCCAAAATGGAGATGTATGGGTAAACCACTTCGCCAATCTTTTTGGCTCTATAACAAAGAACAAACAGCAAAAACATATACATGATCAAATACAAATCTTAGAATCAACTATTAAAGAATTGTTAGGTTAGATTACTTGTTGTTATTACTGCATTGTCGGAACTAGAAGCACAAGCATTTCGCTACACTCGCATTAACATCTGCTAACCATGTGTATGTGACTAATAAAATTTGATTTGATTTGATTTGATTTAAAGACTACCAGAACGCACTGGATTCTCCAATTATCTTGAATGAGCTACAGGACATAATAAAAACCCTCCAACCCAAAAAGGCATGTGGTGTTGATGGTAGAGGTTGACCGATTAATCGGAATGGCCGATTAATTAGGGCCGATTTCAAGTTGTCATAACAATCGGTAATCGGCATTTTTGGACACCGATCATGGCCGATTAAATTGCACTCCACGAGGAGACTGCATGGCAGGCTGACTACCTGTTATGCGAGTGCAGCAAGGAGCCAAGGTAAGGTGCTAGCTAGCAATAAACGTATCTTATAAAAATCAATCAATCTTAACATAATCACTAGTTAACTACACATGGTTGATGATATTACTAGTTTATCTAGCTTGTCCTGCGTTGCATATAATCGATGCGGTGTCTGTTAGTTTATCATTGAATCACAGCCTATTTCGCCAAATGGGTGATTTAACAAGCGCATTAGCGAAAAAAGCACTGTCGTTGCACCAATGTGTACCTAACCATAAACATCAACGCCTTTCTTAAAATCAATACACAGGTATATATTTTTAAACCTGCATATTTAGTTAATATTGCCTGCTAACATGAATTTCTTTTAACTAGGGAACTTGAGTCACTTCTCTTGCGTTCTGTGCAACCGAGTCAGGGTATATGCAGAAGTTTGGGACGCCTGGCTCGTTGCGAACTGTGAAGACTATTTCTTCCTAACAAAGACAGCCAACTTTACCAAACGGGGGATGATTTAACAAAAGAGCATTTGCGAAAAAAGCATAATCGTTGCACGAATGTACCTAACCATAAACATCAATGCCTTTCTTAAAATCAATACACAGAAGTATATATTTTTAAACCTGCATATTTAGTTTAAATAAATTCATGTTAGCAGGCAATATTAACTAGGGAAATTGTGTCACTTCTCTTGCGTTCAGTGCACGCAGAGTCATGCAACAGTTTGGGCCGCCTTGCTCGTTGCAAACTAATTTGCCAGAATTGTACATAATTATGACATAACATTGAAGGTTGTGCAATGTAACAGGACTATTTAGACTTATGGATGCCACCCGTTAGATAAAATACGGAATGGTTCCGTATTTCACTGAAAGAATAAACGTTTTATTTTCAAAATGATAGTTTCCGGATTTGACAATATTAATGACCTAAGGCTCATATTTCTGTGAGTTATTATGTTATAATTAAGTCTATGATTTGATATTGATAGAGCAGTCTGACTGAGCGGTGGTAGGCAGCAGCAGGCTCGTAAGCCTTCATTCAAACAGCACTTTTGTGCGTTTGCCAGCAACTCTTCGCAATGCTTCAAGCATTGCGCTGTTTATGACTTCAAGCCTACCAACTCCCGAGATTAGGCTGGTGTAACCGATGTGAAATGGCTAGCTAGTTAGCGGGGTGTGCACTAATAGCGTTTCAAACGTCACTCGCTCTGAGACTTGGAGTAGTTGTTCCCCTTGCTCTGCAAGGGCAGCGGCTTTTGTGGAGCGATGGGTAACGATGCTTCGAGGGTGGCTGTTGTCGACGTGTTCCTGGTTCGAGCCCAGGTAGGGGTGAGGAGAGGGACGGAAGCTATACTGTTACACTGGCAATACTAAAGTGCCTATAAGAACATCCAATAGTCAAAGGTATATTAAATACAAATGGTATAGAGAGAAATTGTCCTATAATTCCTATAATAACTACAACCTAAAACTTCTTACCTGGGAATATTGAAGATTCATGTTAAAAGGAACGACCAGCTTTCATATGTTCTCATGTTCTGAGCAAGGAACTGACCTGCTGGAGGTCATTTTGCAGGGCTCTGGCAGTGCTTCTCCTTGCACAAAGGCGGAGGTAGCGGTCCTGCTGCTGGGTTGTTGCCCTCCTACGGCCTCCCCCACGTCTCCTGATGTACTGGCCTGTCTCCTGGTAGCGCCTCCATGCTCTGGACACTACGCTGACAGACACAGCAAACCTTCTTGCCACAGCTCGCATTGATGTGCCATCCTGGATGAGCTGCACTACCTGAGCCACTTGTGTGGGTTGTAGACTCCGTCTCATGCTACCACTAGAGTGAAAGCACTGCCAGCATTCAAAAGTGACCAAAACATCAACCAGGAAGCATAGGAACTGAGAAGTGGTCTGTGGTCACCACCTGCAGAACCACTCCTTTATTGGGGGTGTCTTGCTAATTGCCTATAATTTCCACCTTTTGTCTATTCCATTTTGCACAACAGCATGTGAAATGTATTGTCAATCAGTGTTGCTTCCTAAGTGGACAGTTTGATTTCGCAGAAGTGTGATTGACTTGGAGTTACATTGTGTTGTTTAAGTGTTCCCTTTATTTTTTGAGCAGTGTATATAGAGAGAGAGAGGTATAGAGAGAGGTATAGAGAGAGAGGTATAGAGAGAGAGGCATAGAGAGAGGGAGAGAGAGAGAGAGAGATGCAGAAAGAGAGAGGCATAGATAGGGAGAGAGCGATATATATAGAGAGAGAGGCATAGAGTGAGAGAGAGAGAGAGAGAGAGAGAGAGAGAGAAAGAGAGAGAGAGAGAGATGCATAAAGAGGGAGGCATAGATAGGGAGAGAGAGAGAGAGAGAAAGAGAGAGACTGGTGTCGTGGAGACATAGATACTCAGTGTCCCTCAGGCTATAGAGAAAGTTTACTACCATCAATCAAATGTAAAAATTTTAAACGGGGCCGTGACTCAGGTGGAATCATCATTTGGCATAAGCAGGACTTAGCACTGAATGAAATGAAAAAAGGTACTAATCACATTTGGCTAAAACTTAACAAAAGGTACAATCTGCTGTGACAATAATATATACATACATGCAGCTTATGCTCCTCCTTCAGATTCATCATATTATGATGATCAGTTTTTTGACAATCTCCATACAGAAATCATTACATTTCAGGCAGAGGGTAAAGTGCTTATTTATGGAGATTTCAATGCAAGAACAGGTTCTGAGCCTGACTACACTGATGCGGGAGGTAACCACCACATATTTGGACACTCCTTCTTGTACAAAAGCCATATTATAAATAACAGAAACAGTCCTGACCAAATACTGAACAAATATGGGAAGGAGTTAGTACATCTCTGTCGAGCCTTAGGCCTGTACATGCTTAATGGTAGAATCAGAGGGGACTCTTTAGGTCCCTTTACTTACTGCTCAGCTCTTGGGACAAGTGTAGTCAATTATGCCATCACTGACATTGACCCTCCTCCATTAGTGCATTCACTGTCAGACCACAGACACCATTGTCAGGTCACAGTCAGATCAACGTGTTTCTGAAGAAATTAACCGTCAATATTCATTCAAAAAAACAGCCCTATCTCTACAACATAAACCAATCATACAGATGGGGTCAAAACAGTGCAGAGAGATTCATTGAAACATTGAACTCAAATGAAATGATGAACGCTATACAGTTTTTCAATAACTCACAATACCAAAACAATAAAGAAGGTGTCAATTCGGCTACTCAAAACATCAATTGCATATTCCAAAAAGTAGCATCGAAAGCAAAATTGAGAAAACCAAAGAAATGCAACCTCAGAAACAAAAAAACAACTGTTTCTGAATTTTTTTTGATAACGAATGTAAAATTATTAGAAAACACCTAACACAAATGTCAAATGAAAAACATAAGCAGCAAAACAACCCAGAGCTAGTCTATGAATACTTTGAAACTCTGAAACAGTATAAACATACACTGAAATGCAAGAAACTGAATTATACCAACCAGACACTTGATGAAATTGAAAACGCAATTCACCAAAATCAATTCTGGGACATGTGGAACAAGTTTTATTTAAATGTTTTATTTCACCTTTATTTAACCAGGTAGGCTAGTTGAGAACAAGTTCTCATTTACAACTGCGACCTGGCCAAGATAAAGCAAAGCAGTGCGAGACAAACAACAACACAGAGTTACACATGGAATAAACAAACATACAGTCAATAACACATTAGAAAAAAAGTCTATATACAGTGTGTGCAAATGAGGTAAGATAAGGGCGGTAAAGGCAATAAATAGGCCATAGTGGCAAAATAATTACAATTTAGCAATTAAACACTGGAGTGATAGATGTGCAAGTTGAGATACTGGGGTGCAAAGGAGAAACATAAATAACAGTATGGGGATAAGGTAGTTGGATGGGCTATTTACAGATGGGCTATGTACAGGTGCAGTGATCTGTGAGCTGCTCTGACAGCTGATGCTTAAAGTTAGTGAGGGAGATATGAGTCTCCAGCTTCAGTGATTTTTGCAATTAGTTTAGGTCATTGGCAGCAGAGAACTGGAAGGAAAGGCGGCCAAACGGAAGAACAGGCTTTGGGGGTGACCAGTGAAATATACCTGCTGGAGCGTGTGCTACGGGTGGGTGCTGCTATGGTGACCAGTGAGCTGAGATAAGGTGGGGCTTTACCTAGCAAAGACTTATAGATGACCTGGAGCCAGTGGGTTTGGTGGCGATTATGAAGCAACAGTCAGCCAACAAGATCATACAGGTTGCAGTGGTGGGTAGTATATGTGGCTTTGGTGACAAAACAGATGGCACTGTGATAGACTGCATCCAATTTGCTGAGTAGAGTGTTGGAGGCTATTTTGTAAATGACCGCCGAAGTTAAGGATCGGTAGGGTAGTCAGTTTTACGAGGTAATGTTTGGCAGCATGAGTGAAGGATGCTTTTTTGCGAAATAGGAAGCCGATTCTAGATTTATTTTTGGATTGGAGATGCTTAATGTGAGTCTGGAAGGAGAGTTTACAGTCTAACCAGACACCTAGGTATTTGTAGATGTCCACATATTCTAAGTCAGAGTAGTGATGTTGGACGGGCGGGCTGGTGCTGGTAGCAATCGGTTGAAGAGCATGCATTTAGTTTTACTTGCATTTAAGAGCAGTTGGAGGCCACGGAAGGAGAGTTATGGTGTTGAAGCTTTTCTGGAGGTTGGTTAACACATTGTCCAAAGACGGGCCAGAAGTATACAGAAAGGTATCATCTGCGTAGGAGTTGAATCAGAGAATCACCAGCAGCAAGAGCGACATCATTGATGTATTCAGAGAAAAGAGTCGGCCCGAGAATTGAACCCTGTGGCACCCCCATAGAGAATGCCAGAGGTCCGGACAACAGGCCCTCCGATTTGACACACAGAACTCTGTCTGAGAAGTAGTTGGTTAACCAGGCGAGGCAGTCATTTGAGAAACCAAGGTTGTTTGCCGATAAGATTGTGGTGATTGACAGAGTCAAAAGCCCTGGCCAGGTCTATGAATACAGCTGCACAGTATTGTCTCTTATCGATGGAGGTTATGATATCGTTTAAGACCTTTAGCGTGGCAGAGGTGTACCTATGACCAGCTCGGAAACCAGATTGCATAGCGGAGAAGGTGTGGTGGGATTCGAAATGGTTGGTGATCTGTTTTTTAGGGCTTTCGAAGACCTTGGAAAGGCTGGGTAGGATAGATATTGGTGTGTAGCAGTTTGGGTCTAGAGTGTCTCCCCCTTTGAAGAGGGGGATGACCGCGGTTGAAGACAGCAGAGGTATATTAGGAGGGCAAGGTTGGTTAATATGACATCTATGAGCGTGCCTGTGTTTATGGATTTGGGGTTGTACCTGGTAGGTTCATTGATAATTTGTGTGAGATTGAGGGCATCAACCTTAGATTGTAGGATGGCCGGGGTGATAAGCATGTCCCAGTTTAGGTCACCTAACAGCACGAGCTCTGAAGATAGATGCGGGGCAATTAATTCACATGATGTCCAGGGCACAGCTGGGGGCAGGTGGTGGTCTATAGCAAGAGGCAACGGTGAGAGAATTTTTTCTAGAAAGGTGGATTTTTAAAAGTAGAAGCTCAAATTGTTTGGGCACAGACCTGGATCGTAAGACAGAACTCTGCAGACTATCTCTGCAGTAGATTGCAACTCCGCCCCCTTTGGCAGTTCTATCTTGTTGGTAAATGTTATAGTTTGGGAGGGAAATTTCAGGGTTTTTGGTTGCCTTCCTAAACCAGGATTCAGACACAGGATTAAGCACGACAAAGCCACAAGAATTAGCCAGACAAGATGAAGGAATTTGTCAAATGTATTTTGATAATCTATACAAAAACATCCCACAAAAAGACTTACAACAGAACCAATTAGAAATGCAAGAATTCAAGCCTTTCTTCAAGAAATAAGTAAATAAGTAAATGTCAAATTGGCTTTATCCCCAACCATCGCAATACTGACCATATATACACCTTACACACACACACTAATTAATAAACACGTCCACCAAAAAAAAGAGGGCAAAATCTTTGCTTGCTTTATTGACTTTAAAAAAGCATTTGATTCTATTTGGCACGAAGGGCTATTCTACAAAATTCTCCAAAGTGGGCTTGGTGGTAAGGTAATAAATTGTATGTACACAGAAAACAAGTGTGCAATAAAAATCAAAAACCAAAGAACATAATTATTTTCACAATGTCGATGTGTGAGACGAGGCTGCAGTTTGAGTCCAAATCTTTTCAACATTTATATCAATGAATTAGCAGACATGTCGGACCATTCTCCAGTCGCAGGACTCACACTATTTGACACAGAGGTAAAATAACTGCTATATGCTGATGATTTGGTACTTCTATCACCAACCAAAGAAGGTCTTCAACAGAACCTTAACATTCTACAGCAGTATTGCCATAACTGGGCCCTGGCAGTAAATAAAAAAATAAATAAATCATGATTTCCCCCCCCAAAAAACAGATGTCAGAAACGCAAATATAAATTCACCCTGAACAACACCATAATTGAACACACTAAAAATTACACATACATTGGTCTGACCATATCTGCATCGGGAAACTTTAATATGGCAGTGAATGCACTCAAAGAAAAAGCCCGCAGAGCATTGTATGCAATAAAAATGAAATTATTCAATATCAACATCCCAATTAGAATTTGGACCAAATTATTTGACAGTGTAATGCTACCAATAGCTGTTTAGGGAAGTGAGGTTTGGGGGCCACTCAAACTGGACTTTAATATGTGGGACAAACATCCAGTTGAAGCCCTACATGCAGAATTCTGTCGGAAGAATCTACAAGTCCATAGAAATACACCAACTAATACATGTAGGGCAGAATTGGGCCGCTTTCCAGTGGTAATGAAAATACAGAAAAGTTCATTAAAATCAGCTGGTGTTGGACCTAACCAACCAAGCTGACACCAGCACTGCTTCAAAAGAAAGAATTCCATTAAACAAAATCATGAACCAACCAAAGGACTCATATTTACAACATTGGAAAAACTAAACAAAATCCCATAGCCGACTAAATTGCTATCTGGCCCTAAACAGAGAATATGAATTGTCTGTTTATCTCTACTCTGTCAGAGATACAAAGCAGAGACAGATCCTTACCAAGTAAGTGAGTGACCACCGATTGGCAATAGAAACCGGCAGATAAAAAGACATGGCTACCCAAAGAGGAGCGTGTATGTGGTCACTGCACGACAGGGGAGGTAGAAACAGAGACGCACTTTCTCCTTTACTAAATATTCCTCACCAAGTGATTCATTATTTACAGAAATTACTACATTTATTCCAAATGTTAACTTATTAAACCCAGAGGAAAAACTAAAAATACTCATGGGGAAGGAGTAATGGCTCCTCTTGCAGCCAAATATGTCTTTGTCTCCCATAGCCTGAGGGATACTGAATAATAACATCTGCATAGTTGTCACGGATCCCTCTGGAACTTTCATTGCGCACACCTGGCCCTTATTCCCACTGATTGTATTTGTATATATATGCCCTTTGTTCACCATGGTCTGGTCGATTATTGTTACAATGTCCGTTGGTGCGTGTGAGTACCTGTGCTGTGTGTTTTGGGCTTTCGTGCCCTTGTGGATTGCGTAGATGATTACGGATCTCGTCCCGTGTGTTAATCATTGTGCGCTTGTGTTATTTATTCAAGGTACTCCTCGCTCTTTTGTTTGGGTTTCACCCTGTGTTTTTGTATAGTGTTTGTTTGGTCTTTGTCCCCGTGCCTTTACATGGTACGCCATAATTTGGGTACAATAAAAAAAACTATTACGCATTCCTGCGCCTGTCTCCCGAATCTCTTCATACCAGCGTGACAATACTATTATTGTTATTACTATTATTGATGTTGTTGTGATTATCATGCCAAATAGTAGTGGTATGGGTAGTAGGGGTGATGGTAGTCATAGCAGTTTAGTGATGGTGGTGGTAGTAGTAGTAGTAGTAATAACAATGATGTTGGTGGTAGTAATGATGAAGATGATAATGGTGGTGGTAGTAATGATGATGATGGTGAAGATGACAGTTATAGTTTAATTTCCATGTTTAGCTTTTTATATTTATTACATTTCTGCTACTGACTGTTACCACTTCATTGTTGTGATTTTTGTATTATTATTTACTACCATTGTACATTAACATTTGTTATGCTTTATAATTTTATTACAATGTATATTGTATACATTGTTGCTTCAGCAATAAAGCAGCTTGAATTTGAGAGAGACATAGAGAGAGAGAGGCATAGAGAGAGAGAGAGAGAGAGGCATAGAGAGAGAGAGAGAGAGAGAGAGAGCGAGAGAGGCATAGAGAGAGAGAGGCATAGAGAGAAAGAGTGAGAGAGAGAGAGAGAGAGAGAGGCATATAGAGAGAGAGAGGCATAGAGAGAAAGAGAGAGAGAGAGAGGCATATATATAGAGAGAGAGAGAGGCATATAGAGAGAGAGAGAGAGAGAGAGAGAGAGAGAGAGGCATATAGAGAGAGAGAGAGAGAGAGAGAGAGAGAGAGAGAGAGAGAGAGAGAGAGGCATATAGAGAGAGCGAGAGAGAAGCATGGAGAGAGAGCGACAGAGAGGCATAGAGAGAGAGAGGGGCATAGAGAGAGAGGCACAGAGAGAGAGGCAGAGAGAGAGAGAGAGGGGCACAGAGAGAGAGAGGCAGAGAGAGAGAGGCAGAGAGAGAGAGGCAGAGAGAGAGAGAGGCATAGAGAGAAAGAGAGAGAGGCAGAGAGAGAGAGAGAGAGAGAGAGAGAGAGAGAGAGAGAGAGAGAGAGAGAGAGAAAGGTATGCCCTGCCACAAGACAAACTCCACCAGCACCACCCTCACTCCTACTATCCCCACCCAAAAAGGCTCATCCAGCACCTCTCTTCCCACCATAGTGGAGGACACGCCCCAGGAGGAGAGCGACCCCCTCAGTGCAGAGCAGGCTCAGGCCCTCCTCACCACCATGGCTGCCATGATCGATGAGTTCAGCAAACTCGAGGGGGAGGTGGTCCTGCTCAGGGAGAGCGTGAGCAAACAGCAATCAGACAACCACACCTTAGAAGAGCTCCTAACCAAGGTGAGGACAGAGCAGGACAGCAGCCTTGCAACACAGCTGAAAGAGGTTCAGAAAGCGAGAGACGGACTCAAGAGAGAGCTGGCTGATATAACAAAAGAGGTGAGAGAGCTCCAAAAAGACAGGCAGAGCAGTAATAATGATCTGACCACACGAAGAGAGGAGCTGCAGGAGAGAAAGAGAGCAGAGGACAGGCTGCAGGAGCAGCTAGATCACCACCCTATGACCTGCCCTCACAAAGCAGAGGAGCCCACCTCAACCAGCCAGGCTTCTCCAGCCCTGCCTGCTGCACACCTCCTCCCCAGCCCACAGAACAGCCTCCCACTGACAGCGGCACCGGCACAGACCAGCCACACCCCAGCTCCAACACCCACCAGCCCCCCCTCTGCGCCCCCCCCCCCCCAGTCCAAAAGAAACACTGGCTGACATCGTCCTGTTGATGGACTCAAATAGGAAGTTTGTTTAGGAGAATAAACTTTTCCCTAGACACAAAACGAGAAAGACGTGTTGCCCAACAACACAGAGTGCCATGGAGCTGCTTGATTAGGCCCATCTTGGGTCGCCAAACCACATAATCATACACACCGGAAGCAACGACCTGTGTGCTCAACAGGAGAGGGTGCCGACTTCACTACGGGGAGTGATTGAGAAGGCCTCCGCAATCTTCCCCAACTCAAGAATCGTGGTGTCAACCCTTCTACAGAGGAAGGACTTCCAAGCCTGCCACAATCCAAAGAATAAACGCCAGCCTCTCCCGGGACTGTGCCCTGTGACCCATGTACACCTGGCCCACCATCGATCTGGACTGTCTCTATGACCATGTTGCCAAGACTCTCAAGGACGTCGCAGCCTTGAGAAACCGCAGCCCGACCTCTCCACCCAGGAACAGCGGAGCAATCTCCACCCCGCCGAGATCACCGAGACAACACCCCGGACCAGCACCCTGGAACCCCCAGCCACCAACCTCAATGCCCATCACAGCCAGCGCAGCACAGACCACCACAGCCCAGCTTCAGAGCCACCCAAACGAGGCTTCTCACCCCCCCGCCCCCCACCGCAGACCCACACTTGGAAGAGCCACAGCCCAGCAGGCAGAGCACCGCACAGGCTGTGAGAGGAGCAACTAGCCCAGCCCCCACCAACGAAATGAGTGACATTAAACAAATGCTGAGTCTACTATGCTCACATGTGATCGGCCGAGGGTCATGGTAAGATGAGCACAAGAACTCCACCATCCTCACACTACATCCACCCAAGTGGCATGACACAAATCTTAAATGATAAACAAATCACATTTGCATAATAAGAATTTACATTAATTTAAAAATCCTATTTTAATAGTTCTTGTTGGATTGTGAGTGTTTGTCTCATTCTGAAGTTAAAGAGAGAAAAAAAGTTATGAAATATTTTTATATTGCATGTTGGAATTTACAAGGATTGAAGTCCTCTGCTTTTGGGCTAAATAGCAGAAACGCAGACTTCCTGAAAGAAATTGATGATGTTGATATTGTAGTACTACAGGAAACATGGTGCAGAGGTGATGTTTCCACTGGCTGTCCACTAGGTTATAGGGAGATAATTGTACCATCCACAAAATTTAAAGGAATCAAACAGGGCAGAGACTCAGGGGGAATGCTAATATGGTATAAATCTGAACTAATTAATTCAATCAAATTGATCAAAACAGGAGAATTCTTTATCTGGTTAAAAATCAACAAGGAGGCTATCTTTACAGATAAAAACGTCTTCCTCTGTGCGATATACATTCCCCCATCAGAGTCACCCTACTGTTCAACGAAAAGAGTTTCTCCATTCTAGAGGGGGAAATTAGTCACTTTCAGGCCCAAGGCAACGTACTGGTCTGTGGAGACCTGAATGCTAGAACAGCAGAAGAACAGGACACTATTAACATTCATGGGGATAAACACCTACCAGGAAGCAACAACCTTTCCCTCCCCACATACCCCCACAGAAACAACTATGACAAAGTGAAAAACAAAAATGGAGTACAGCTCGTGAAGCTCTGTCGAACACTGGGTCTGTACTAGAGGTCGACCGATTATAATTTTTCAACGCCGATACCGATACCGATTATTGGAGGACAAAAAAAAAGCCGATACTGATTAAATCGTACGATTTATAAAAAAATGTATATATATATATATATATATATATATATATATATATATCATACACACACACATTTTTGTAATAATGACAACTGCAACAATACTGAATGAACAATGAACACTTTTATTTTAACTTAATATAATACATAAATACACACACAGCTCTGAAGTGACAATGATACTGAAGAGTCTGCTTAGGAGACAAATACTCTCAACTGTTTGAATATAAATAGAGTTTAAGTTACCTGTGATTAATGTTGAAAACAAAAACTGTCATTTCTATATGCAGGAAATCCTATTTTAATAATGGGCATGGTAAGAA
This sequence comes from Salvelinus fontinalis, assembly GCF_029448725.1. NCBI lineage: Eukaryota > Metazoa > Chordata > Actinopteri > Salmoniformes > Salmonidae > Salvelinus > Salvelinus fontinalis. The sequence continues at coordinate 26,266,628 of NC_074697.1, forward strand.
TTGACGACCAAAGTGCGAGTCATAATTCCCATGACACCTTCTAGCAAAATCTGAAAAGCGGTTCTTCATTTATTCCTTAGGATATTTTTAGATCCACTTAAAATAAGGTCTGTGTTTCGTGTAGGCTTACAACACCTTGCCAATTTTATAACTGTGTAGATATCCATATGACAAGGTAACTCTGATCAATATTGGCTAAATATAAGCGAAGACCATTTTTTTTTTGTAGAGTGGATTTATGAAAATATGTTGACAAACGTTACCTTATCCTAGTGAGATTTACACGGGTATCAAAACGTCGAGGCGGTTTAAGCCTGCACGAAACACAGACCTTATTTGAAGTAGATCAAGACATTCTCTATGGAAGACATGAAATGTAAAATAACGAAGGAACCCCTGACAAGTTCAGCCGCAAGACTATTTCTCTCTAAACCTTTGACTAATCCGGAAACTATCACCTCGAAAACAAAACGTATATTCCGTTCCGTATTTTATCTAACGGGTGGCATCCATGAGTCTAAATATTCCTGTTACATTGCACAACCTTTAATGTTGTCATAATTACGTAAAATTCTGGCAAATTAGTTCGCAAAGAGCCAGGCGGCCCAAACTGTTGCATATACCCTGACTCTGCGTGCAATGAACGCAAGAGAAATGACACAATTTCACCTGGTTAATATTGCCTGGTAACCTGGATTTCTTTTAGCTAAATATGCAGGTTTAAAAATATATACTTGTGTATTGATTTTAAGAAAGGCATTGATGTTTATGGTTAAGTACATATTGGAGCAATGACAGTCATTGATTGATTGTTTTTTAGAAGATACGTTTAATGCTAGCTAGCAATTTACCTTAGCTTACTGCATTCGCGGCACAGGCAGGCTCCTCGTGGAGTGCAATGTAATCAGTGTTAGAGCATTGGACTAGTTAACTGTAAGGTTGCAAGATTGGATCCCCCGAGCTGACAAGGTTAAAAATCTGTCGTTCTGCCTTGTTCCTAGGCCGTCATTGAAAATAAGAATGTGTTCTTAACTGACTTGCCTAGTTATATAAAGATTAAATAAAGGTGTAAAAAGAAGAAAAAAAATCCGCAAATCGGCGCCCAAATATACCGATTTCCGATTGTTATGAAAACTTGAAATCGGCCCCGATTAATCGGTCGACCTCTAGTCTGTACATAGTCAATGGTAGGCTGAGAGGGGACTCTTTTGGTAGGTACACCTACAGCTCATCCCTTGGCAGCAGCACTGTAGACTACTTCCTCCCCGGCATAAACCCAGAGTCTCTCAGAGCCTTCACAGTCAGCCCACTAACACCTCTCTCAGACCACAGTAAAATCACAGTGTATCTGAGAAGAGGAGAACCCAACCATGAAGCATCACGGCCCAATAAATGACATGGTACCAGACAGGCCTATAGATGGAGTGAAAACAGTACAGACACCTACCAAAAAGCAATTAGTAGCCAAAAAATACAATCTCTCCTGGACAACTTTTTAGCCTTAACATTCTCCTACAGCAATGAAGGTGTACATTTGGCCGTTTGGAACATAAACTTTATATTTAAACAAAAAAGGAATAGCACATTAGAAATCAGCTGGAAAGAATTGAGGAATCCATAGAATCAAACCACTTCTGGGAGAATTGGAATAAATTAAACCTCATCAGGAGGAATTGGCTATCCAAAATGGGGATATGTGGAGAAATCACTTTGCAAACATCTACAGCAATATAACAAAGAGCCCAGAACAAAAAGATATACAAGAAAAATTACAAATCCTTGAATCAGCAGTCAAAGACTGTCAGAATCCTGTGGATAGCCCAAATAAGGAAGAAGAATTATTGGAAAAACTATGCACTCTCCAACTCAAAAAGGCCTGTGGTGCTGATGGTATTTTAAATTAAATGATCAAATATACAGGCCACAAATTCAAATTGGCTATAGTCAAACTCTTCAACATTATCCTCACTGCAGGTATTTTCTCCGATATTTGGAACCAGGGATTGATCATACGAATCTATAAAAATGGAGATAAATTTGACCCAAATAATTAGAGGAATTTGCGTGAACAGCAACATGGGGAAAATTCTCTGCAGTATTATAAATAGCAGACTACATAATTTCCTTGACGAACACAACGTCCTGAGCAGAAGCAAGATTAGATTACCCAAAAATTATTGTAGAACAGACCACATTTACACCCTCCACACTCTAATTGACAAACAAGTAAACCAAAACAAAGGCAAAATCTACTCGTGTTTTGTAGATTTCAAGAAAGTATTTGATTCAATTTGGCACGAAGGTCTTTTTTATAAACTAATAGAAGGTGGTATTGGAGAGAATATATGATGTTATTAAATCAATGTACACTAAAAACTAATGTGCGGTTAAAATTGGCAGCAAGCAAACAGACTTCTCTCAGGGACGGGGAGTGAAACAGGGCTGCCCAAAAAGCCCAACACTATTTAACATCTACATTAATGAATTGGCAAAAACATTAGAAGAATCGGCAGCACCTGGTATCACGCTACACAACACTGAAATCAAGTGTCTGCTGTACGCAGATGACCTGGTGCTGCTGTCTCCCACTAAAGAGGGTTACAGCAGCACCTAGACCGTCTTCACAGGTTCTGTCAGACCTGGGCTCTGACCGTTAACCTAAAAAATATATATATAATGATATTCCAAAATTAAGGTCTGGAAATCAGGATGACAAATATAAATTCTATTTGGACACAGTTCTATTAGAACACACCAAAAACCACACATATCTAGGACTAAATATCAGCAACACAGGTAGCTTTCACATGACTGTGAATGAGCTGAGAGACAAAGCAAGAAGAGCATTCTATGCCATTAAAAGGAACATTAAAATCGAAATTCCAATTAGAATCTGGCAAAAAAATGTCCAATCAGTTATAGAACCAATTGCTCTATATGGAAGCGAAGTATAGGGTCCGCTCTCTAATAATTATTTTACCAATGGGACAAACATCCAATCGAAATACTGCATGCAGAGTTTTGCAAGACTGTATTGCAAGTGCAAAGAAAAATTCCAAATAACGCATGTCGAGCAGAATTGGGCCAATACCCCCTCCTCATTCGAATAGGAAAAAGAGCCATCAAATTTTACAACCATCTAAAAACAAGTGACCCCAAAACATTCCATCACACAGCTCTACAATGTCAAGAGATGAAACAAGAGAAGAGTCCCCTCAGCCAGCTGGTTCTGAGGCTCAGTTCACTAACCCAAACCAACCCTATAGAGCCTCAGGACAGCACTCAGAAAATCTGACCGAAACAAATCATCACAAAACAAAAATAAAAATATATCACCACAAAGAGAGACACCACAAAAATCAAAGTAAACTTCAATGCCATTTTGCTCTAAACAGACAGTACATGTTGGCAGACTATCTGACCACTGTGACGATAGAAAACTGAGAAAAACACTGACTCAGTGAGCACAGGTACAGACTCAGTGAGCACAGTCTGGCTATAGAGACCGATCGACACAGACAAACCTGGCTGCCCAGAGAGGACAGGCTGAGCTCACTTTGCTCCAGGGGAGAGGTAGAGACAGAGCTGCATTTCCTATTACACTGTGACAAATACTCAGACCTAAGAGAATGTCTTTCCCATAATTATAATTCAATACAAAGATATTGAAACTATAAAATATCGAGAAAAAATCTAATATTTATTGCGTGAAATGCCAAAATGTGCAGTTTTGGCAGCCAAATATGTGTCCTCCTGCCACAACCTGAGGGACAGCCAGTGAAAAGTGCAATATAATGTCGATTATATAATCTTGTTTTGTCTTTCATACCATGTCACGTGTCTTCTCAGTCATGTTGAGACTGGTCTACTACCATTGCTTTAATATATTGTTTTTTTCATTAATATTGTTGTTGTTAATGGTAATCCCATGTCCACTACTACTATTATTATTGCTGTTGGTCACAACATTTATATACAGTGAGGGAAAAAAGTATTTGATCCCCTGCTGATTTTGTACGTTTGCCCACTGACAAAGAAATGATCAGTCTATAATTTTAATGGTAGGTTTATTTGAACAGTGAGAGACAGAATAACAACAAAAAAATCCAGAAAAACGCATGTCAAAAATGTTATAAATTGATTTGCATTTTAATGAGGGAAATAAGTATTTGACCACCTCTCAATCAGAAAGATTTCTGTCTCCCAGGAGTCTTTTATACAGGTAACGAGCTGAGATTAGGACCACACTCTTAAAGGGAGATTTTGTGGCCTTACAACCTGGAATTAAAATAGCTGCAAGTCTCTTTGGGTATGTCTCTATAAGCTTGGCACATCTAACCATCTAACCATTTTTGCCCATTCTTCAAGGCAAACCTGCTCCAGCTCCTTCAAGTTGGATTGGTTCTGCTGGTGTACAGCAATCTTTAAATCATACCACAGATCCTCAAATTGGATTGAGGTCTGTGCTTTGACTAGGCCATTCCAAGACATTTGAATGTTTCCCCTTAAACCATTGGAGTGTTGCTTTAGCAGTATGCTAAGGGTAATTGTCCTGCTGGAAGGTGAACCTCTGAAACAGGATTCCCTCAAGAATTTCCCTGTATTTAGCTCCATCCATCATTCCTTACATTCTGACCAGTTCCCAGTATCTGGTGTTCTCGGAGTGATGAGAGGTGTTGGGTTTGCGCCAGACATAGCGTTTTCCTTGAGGGCCAAAATACTACATTTTAGTCTCATCTAACCAGAGTACCTTCTTCCATATGTTTGGGGAGTCTCCCACATGCCTTTTGGCAAACACCAAACGTGTTTGCTTATTGTTTTCTTTAAGCAATGTTTTTTTTTCCTTTCCACTCTTCCGTAAAACCCAGTTCTGTGGAGTGTAAGGCTTAAAGTGGTCCAATGCACAGATACTACAATCTCCGCTGTGGAGCTTTGCAGCTCATTCAGAGTTATCTTTGGTCACGTTGTTGCCTCTCTAATTCCCTCCTTGCCTGGTCTGTGAGTTTTGGTGGGCGGTCAACTCTTAGCAGGTTTGTTGTGGTGCCGCATTCGTTCCATTTTATTATAATGGATTTAAATGGCGCTCCGTGGGATGTTCAAAGTTTTGATTATTTTTTATGACCCAACCCTGATCTGTACTTCTCCACAACTTTGTCCCTGACCTGTTTGGAGAGCTCCTTGGTCTTCGTGGTGCCACATTCTTTCAATGTTTAATAATGGATTTAATGGTGCTCCGTGGGATGTTCAAAGTTTGAATATTTTTGTATAACCCAACCCTGATCTGTACTTCTCTACAACTTTGTCCCTGACCTGTTTGGAGAGCTCCTTGGTCTTCATGGTGCCGCTTGTTTGGTGGTGCCCCTTGCTTAGTGGTGTTGCAAACTCTGGGGCCTTTCAGAACAGGTGTATATAAACACTAAGATCATGAGACAGATCATGTCACACTTAAATAAAGTCCACCTGTGTGCAATCTAAATCAAATTTATTTGTCACATACACATGGTTAGCTGGTGTTAATGCAAGTGTAGCGAAATGCTTGTGCTTCTAGTTCCGACCATGCAGTAATATCTAACAAAGTAATATAACCTAACAATTCCACAACAACTACCTTATACACACAAGTGTAAAGGAAAGAATACGAAAATGAACATAAAAATGTATAAATGAGTGATGGCCGAACGGCATACGCAAGATGCAGTAGATGGTATAGAGTACAGTATGTAATGTAATGAGTATGTAATGTAATGTAATGAGTAATGTGGGGTATGAGAACATTATATAAAGTGGCATTGTTTACAGTATATAAAGCATTGTTTAATTACATCAAGATGGCATGATGCAGTAGATGGTATAGCGTACAGTGTATACATATGAGATGACTAATGTAGGGTATGTAAACATTATACACTGCTCAAAAAAATAAAGGGAACACTTAAACAACACAATGTAATTCCACGTCAATCACACTTCTGTGAAATCAAACTGTCCACTTAGGAAGCAACACTGATTGACAATAAATTTCACATGCTGTTGTGCAAATAGAATAGACAAAAGGTGGAAATTATGGGCAATTAGCAAGACACCACCAATAAAGGAATGGTTCTGCATGTGGTGACCACAGACCACTTCTCAGTTCCTATGCTTCCTGGCTGATGTTTTGGTCACTTTTGAATGCTGGCGGTGCTTTCACTCTAGTGGTAGCATGAGACGGAGTCTACAACCCACACAAGTGGCTCAGGTAGTGCAGTTCATCCAGGATGGCACATCAATGCGAGCTGTGGCAAAAAGGTTTGCTGTGTCTGTCAGCGTAGTGTCCAGAGCATAGAGGCTCTACCAGGAGACAGGCCAGTACATCAGGAGACGTGGAGGAGGCCGTAGGAGGGCAACAACCCAGCAGCAGGACCGCTACCTCCGCCTTTGTGCAAGGAGGTGCACTGCCAGAGCCCTGCAAAATGACCTCCAGCAGGCCACAAGCAGGGCTCTCCCTTCCACATACCTCTCTTGTCTGAGCCGTTGAATTGCGACTCCACTTTGTCTCTGTACTGACGCTTAGCTTGTTTGATTGCCTTGCGGAGGGAATAGCTACACTGTTTGTATTCGATCATGTTTCCGGTCACCTTGCCCTGATTAAAAGCAGTGGTTCGCGCGTTCAGTTTTGCGCGAATGCTCCCATCAATCCACGGTTTCTGGTTGGGGAATGTTTTAATAGACGATGTGGGTACAACATCACCGATGGACTTGTTAATAAACTCGCACACCGAATCAGCGTATTCATCAATGTTATTGTTCGTTGCAATGCGGAACATATCCCAGTCCACGTGATCGAAGCAATCTTGAAGAGTGGAATCCGATTGGTCGGACCAGCATTGAACAGACCTGAGCGCGGGAACTTCGCGTTTTAGTTTCTGTCTATAGGCAGGGAGCAACAAAATGGAGTCGTGGTCAGCTTTTCCGAAGGGAGGGCTGGGGAGGGCCTTATATGCATTGCGGAAGTTAGAATAACAGTGGTCTAGGGTTTTACCAGCCCTGGTAGCACACTCGATATGCTGATAGAATTTGGGGAGCCTTGTTATCTGATTAGCCTTGTTAAAATCCCCGGGTACAATAAATGCAGCCTCAGGATATGTGGTTTCCAGTTTACATAGAGTCCAATGAAGTTCTTTCAGGGCCGTCGATGTGACTGCTTGAGGGGGAATAAACACGACTGTGATTATGATCGAAGAGAATTCTCTTGGTAGATAATGCGGTCAGCATTTGTTTGTGAGGAATTCTAAGTCAGGTGAACAAAAGGACTTGAGTTCCTGTATGTTGTTATGATCACACCACGTCTCGTTAATCATAAGGCATACTCCCCCGCCCTTCTTCTTACCAGAGAGATGCTTGTTTCTGTCGGCGCGATGCGTGAAGAAACCAGGTGGCTGTACCGACTCAGATAGCATGTCTCACTCGAGACACGCTTCCGTGAAACAAAGAATGTTACAGTCTCGGATGTCTCTCTGGAAGGCAACCCTTGCTCGGATTTCGTCTACCTTGTTGTCAAGAGACTGGACATTGGCGAGTAGTATGCTCGGTAGCGGTGCGCGATGTGCCCGTCTACGGAGCCTGACCAGAATACCGCTCCGTCTGTCCCTTCTACGGCGCCGTTGTTTTGGGTCGCCGGCTGGGATCTGATCCATTGTCCTGGGTGGTGGGCCAAACAGAGGATCCGGCTTCGGGAAAGTCGTATTTCTGGTCATAATGTTGGTGAGTTGACGTTGCTCTTATATCCAATAGTTCCTCCCGACTGTATGTAATAAAACCTAAGATTACCTGGGGTAACAATGTAAGAAATAACACATAAACAAACAAAATACTGCATAGTTTCCTAGTAACGCGAATCTGTCGGCGCCGGCGCCGGAACTAATTATGTGACTGCTGAAGGTAATTGGTTGCACCAGATCTTATTTAGGGGCTTCATAGCAAAGGGGGTGAATGCAGATACACGTACCACTTTTCCGTTTTTTATTTTTTTGAATTTTTTGAAATAAGTATTTTTTTTTTTTCATTTCACTTCACCTATTTTGACTATTTTGTGTATGTCCATTACATGGAATCTAAATAAAATACAGATTTAAATTATAGGTTGTAATGCAACAAAATAGGAAAAATGCCACGGGGGGTGAATACTATTGCAAGGCACTGTAGAGAGAGGCGCATAGAGAGAGAGTGCATTGATAGAGAGATGAATAGAGAGTGAGGCATATAGAGAGAGAAATGGGTCAGATCAGTAAGAGGATGAACGGGAGAGATGACACTTCATCACCATCCATTCAATCCCACACCGCCGCATACAGCTCACCACAATCTGCTACTTTAAATTGTGCTTTGGAGTGGCCGAGATTAAATTACGGATTAGATGAGATTATTATTCAAACAGACAGAGACAGACTATAAGAACCCTGCCTCCTTACATGTATAGGGTCCTAGACTACAGATTAACAATATACATACATTATGAGGTTTAATATTGTTCCACAGTACTTTTCTAGGCTCTCTGCCTCTTATGAAGAAACTGTCTGAGAAATGTGACTGTGAAGACAGAACTCTGCAGGGGAGTGTAAGATATAAAAGACTAGTCAGACATTCCCCTATAAATCAACTTGGACATTTACTGCTAAGCTTTTAGATAACACACTAAAAGCCTTGTTTATATACAGTGGGGAGAACAAGCATCTCCCCACTCTAGCTGTGTAGGCTTGGTTTTGGTCTCATGACCTCCCGGGTGGGGCAGTGGTCTAGGGCACTGCATCGCAGTGCTAGCTGCGCCACCAGAGTCTCTGGGTTCACGCCCAGGCTCTGTCGCAGCCGGCGGGAACCGGGAGGTCCGTGGGGCGACGCACAATTGGCATAGCGTCGTCCGGGTTAGGGAGGGTTTGGCCGGTAGGGATATCCTTGCCTCAGTATGTAAAAATGTAATAAAATGTATGCACTCTACTGTAAGTCGCTCTGGATAAGAGCGTCTGCTAAATGACTAAAAATGTAAAATGTCTCATGAGTTAAAGATAATCACGTCGGCAGTGACATCACGAGGGCTGGACTTCGGATTTGATAAAATAACATGGGACCTTTTCTTTGATGCAGAACTTACTAGGAAACATGTGTTATATTCCTGTTGTCAACTTCTGTCTGCAATTGCATTAATTAATGATTTAATTAAAGATATTGTCATAATGCTAATTTCACCGATGAGCCAATGATTGACAAGGAACAAGGAAAAGAACGACAACAAGCTGTTGCCAAGGCAGCAGCTACTCTTCCTGGGGTCCAAACACATTAAGGCAATTACAATACATATAAAACTAAATATAAAACAGTACATCATATAACATTATTATACCACTACATATCCACAATACAAAATGTATAATACCACCATACAACAATATTACAATGTAAGTGTGTGCTAGCGCTTGTGTGTGTTTGTGTGTGTCTGTACCTTTGTGTGTGTCTCTTCACAGTCCCCGCTGTTCCATAAGGTGTATTTTACCTTCTTTTTTTTATCTGATTCTTCTGCTTGCATCAGTTACCTGATGTGGTATAGAGTTCAATGTAGTCATGGATCTATGTAGTACTGTGCACCTCCCATAGTCTGTTCTGGACTTGGGGATTGTGAAGAGACCTCTGGTGGCATGTCTTGTTGTCACGTTTACATTTACATTTAGTCATTTAGCAGACGCTCTTATCCAGAGCGACTTACAGTAGAGTGCATACATTTTATTACATTTTTTATATTTTCATTACATTTTTACATACTGAGACAAGGATATCCCTACCGGCCAAACCCTCCCTAACCCGGACGTTCTGACCTTTATTTTCTTTTGTTTTTGTCTTTAGTTAGTATGGTCAGGGCGTGAGTTGGGGTGGGCAGTCTATGTTATGTGTTTCTATGTTGAGGTTTGTCATTTGGCCTGATATGGTTCTCAGAGGCAGGTGTTTTGCATTCTCTGACTGGGAACCATATTAAGGTAGCCTGTTTTCACTGTTGGTTTGTGGGTGATTGTTCCTGTTCGTGCGTTCATGTGTTCTATGTTCACTAGTTCAGGACTGTAGCTTCGTTGGTTTTCGTCTGTTTATTGTTTTTGTTCGTATTGAAAAAGTATTCCAATAAATATGGAAACGTACCAGGCTGCGCTTTGGTCCTCCTCTCCTTCTACCGACGAAAGTCATTACACTTGTGGGGTATGCATGGGTGTCAGAGCTGTGTGCTAGTAGTTTAAACAGACAGCTTGGTACATTCAGCTTGTCAACACTTCTTACAAAAACAAGTAGTGATGAAGTTAATATCTCTTCCACTTAAAGCCATGAGAGATTGACATGCATATCATTAAAGTTAGCTCCCTGTGTACTTTTAAGGGCCAATCGTGCTTCCCTGTTCTGAGACAATTGTATTTTCCCCAAGTCCCTCTTTGTGGCACCTGACCACACGACTGAACAGTAGTCCAGGTGTGACAGAACTAGGGCCTGTAGGACCTGCTTTCTTGATAGTGTTGGAAAATGAGAAATCTATATTTTCTGTGGTAGGCACAACCTACCTGGCAGCCCTACAAACAATAACCTCATGTCAAAACTGTTACAGAAAAAATGGCACTCCAGATGTGACTCAAACCCACAATCCCTGGCTTAGGCCAGTGCCTTATCCATTAGGCACAACTTGCACAGAGCTTCTCTGGTGTCCACTTCTGTTCAGACCACTGAGGACCAAGCTGGCAGAACAGCCAAGACAAGGCTATGCTGCAGCCACTCCCTTCAGGATGCATCCTAGTGTTCATTTTCATGGTCTGATAACTCCATCACCCTCTACATCCTCAATCCCTCCTAGCTCTCTTGTTCACGGTGATTTGAGTAGACGTCATGTGGGGGTGAAGCCCATTAAATTGCAATTTCCCACCTTTGGGGAAAAAGGATGACAATACTGATCCACTAATGTATCTGGAAAGATGTCATGATGTTCTTGCCCTCAATCCCCTGGCTGACAAATAACTCCTTGCCACATTAAGGAATGTTTTGCATGGGACAGATCGAGACTGGTGGGACGTGGCACGCCTCACCACTACCTCCTGGGCTGGCTTTGAGGCAAACTTTTCCTCTGCATTTCTGTCTGAGGACTACACAGATGAGCTGGCAGACAGTCAGGAATCGAGTGCAAAGAGAGAGAGTATCCATGACTTTGCATACTGTTACCACTCCCTGTGCAGAAGGCGGAATCCTGGCATTGATGAGGAAAAGGTCATTAAGTTGATCTTGAAGAACATCAACCCACTACTAGCCAGTCAACTCAGAGAAAGAGTCACCACTGTCGATGGACTAGTTCGCCTGGCACAGCAGTTGGAGAAGGACAGAGAATGCCAACAGCAATATGAACAGAGAAAGAAAAAGACACCCAAACAGTTACCCAAGCCAGACCATCAACAACAGCCAGAGTCTCCAGCCAAGAACCCTCCCATGTTCTGTTGGAGATGTAGAGACATTCTTCGGCTACATGTCCAAATCAGTATCAAGTAAACCCTTCCAGAAACCACAAACAGTACAACAAATCACAACAGGCCAACACACCTAACTCCCTTCACAGGAACGACCATCGTACTCCGGGTGCTTTGACCAGAGATGAAACCCCAACAGTCACTGCCTATGCCCACCTATCGACATCCCCTTCCTTTCAGTCAATATCGCACCAACTGGTGTTACCTCTGTCCAAAGGTCCTTGGACAGGGAGAGCCATCCTGGACACCGGGTCATCCTACACACTGCTCATTGAGAAGCTGTGGAAGGAAGTTAAAAAGGTCCACAATACAACTTGAAGCCGTGGACAGAAGGTCCTCTATATCTGGCTGACGGTGAGGCTAAACGACGTCTTGGACGGCGTGAGGTCGAGTTCCGCCTGTGTAACCACTCCTATTTGATTCCTTCTGTTATTCTACATTCCACGACCCTTGCTTTTCCTGTCATGTTGGGAATTGATTTAATGTACTTCAGTGGTGTCCAGATTGATATCGCACACAATTGCTACTGGTTTCCACACAATCAGAGTGAGAAGCATTTCTTCCAATCAAAACCATTGATGGGCTCTACAGTTGCAAGAGTTGAGCTTTGCTGTAGAAACAAGAAAAGGAAAGTACAACACTGTTCCAGATGCCTTATCCAGAGCTCCTGCTGGTGGTAACAGTGGCCCTCATCTTACATGTGCTACTGTCTTGTCTAGCCTTATGGAAGGCCCAACAGGATGATCCAGAAGTACAGGCTTTGTACCAGACGATCCTGGAAGATGTAGAAAAGATGGTCAATCCTACCACAAAGCTGACCATCATTGAAGACAAAGTCTACCGTGTTGTACAACTACCTCACAGAACACTCTACCAAATGTACATGACTGAACCTCCACACCTTCAACTGCTGCAACATTTCCATGAAGACCCGTTAGCTGGTCATTTGGGCAGGTTCAAAACCTACAAGCGGTTACAAGCATTACTGTACTAGCCACATCTGAGCATGGATGTGAAGTCACACATCCGAAACTGTCAGGTTTGTCAAATGTACAAACCACAAGGCAGAAAGCCTGCTGGCTTTTGTTACAGAAAACTGTGGTTACCCAACCTTGGGAAATGTTAGGAGTGGATTTGATGGGTCCATTTCCAAGAAGCTCCAATCAGAATGTGTACATTCTTGTTTTTGTTGATTACTATTCCAAGTGGGTGGAGCTCTTTGCCCTTTGTCAGGCCACAGCGAGGACCTAACATCCTCATGAAAGAGATCCTGACTCGCTGGACCTGCCAAAGATTGAACCTGAGACAGAAGTTTCCCACGGCCGATCACCCACAGACCAACCTCACAGAGAGGGTTAATAGAACCTTGAAAACAATGGTTGCTTCCTATGTAGGGACCAAGTAAAAACACTGGGACTAGCACCTTCATGAGTTTACGATTTGCCCTGAATTCTGCTGTGCAAGAGTCCACTAGAGTCACCCCTGCAGAGCTGAACCAGTCGTCCCTTCTGAGGACCCTTGGATATGGTGCTACAGCATGTTACTCCAGACTCTGCTATGACCAGGTAGTCCATCTTCACGACTTGAGAGCTCGTCTCAAAGAACATGATCAAGGCTCATCTCAAACAGAAGAGAAGTTATGATAAGAAGAGACATCCAGTTCCAGGTTAGTGATCGGGTGTGGCTTCGCGATCATCCATACTCAAAAGTTGAACAATTCTTTTAAGCCAAGCTCGCTCATAAATGGCAAGACCCATATAGGATTGTGGAGCAGATGGGCCTTCTGAACTACAGAGTGGAGAAAAAGGACACACGTGAAGGTATGCGTGTTGTCCATGTCTCCCGCCTTAAGGCCTGTTATCCCCGTGGCGGAGGAATTGGAGGAGATTTGGCACCACAAGGTCCTGGATATCTTTGAAGAGGAAAGTGACAAGGAGACTTTTCTTGAATTCCAACACCAAGAAGTCTCACGCCTTAAGGCCTGTTGCCCCTCAGCTGAGGTGGGTGACCGCCGCTATGTCCTGAATATTTTTGTAGAGGAAAGTGATGAGGAGACTTTTCTCGGGTTTGCCAGACAAGGATGTGCCTTCCAGGGCAATGGTCTGCTTTTTCCAGGGGAGGGAGTGTGTGACGGCCCTGAATTTGTCTGAACCGTCTTAGTGCTTCTCTTTATAATAGGGCGCTTCCCCTTTAATTCCCTATTAAATAGCCAGCATCAGCTGTGCAAAGGGGGGTTGTGACAGTGGGACGAGAGAGGAAGTGTTCTACCCCCAGCTTGGAAGCTCGTTGAGACACAGTTTTTTTGTTTGTAGTAAAAAGTGTGCCATGTCGCAGGATCAACCAGTATCTACCTATGTCTATTGTTGGACTGTAGTCACGGCCCCATGTAGTACTGTGCGCCTCCCATAGTCTGTTCTGGGCTTGGGGATTGTGAAGAGACCTCTGGTGGCATGTCTTGCGGGGTGTCCAAGATGTGTGCTAGTAGTTTAAACAGACAGCTTGGTATATTCAGCTTGTCAACACTTCTTACAAAAACAAGTAGTGATGAAGTCAATATCTCTTCCACATTGAGCTATCAGAGATTGACATGCATATCATTAATGTTAGCTCCCCGTGTACTTTTAACCCTAGGATGCATATGTTGGTCAAAATGACCCGGCCGAATGTTTTTTTTTTTCTGTATTGATCCTCACAAAAAATGTCATCATCTAATATTCCAGTAAATCATGTGTCTTTAATGTTTTAACATCCTGGTTTTGTTTTTTAATTTCTTATTTTTTTAAGTAAAAATTGTTTTTGCATCACTACCAAGTTTTCATATGTGGGTCAAATATGACCCGTATGTATTTCCTATGGAATTCACTGCATTGCACTCGTCAAACTGACATATCTTTCTGCTCCAACAATAAAATTAATGTAATTAATAAAATATGTACCAAATATCTTGTTTTTAATATTCATTAATCACCGTTTTCATTTCTCCTTTTTAACTCATTGAGTAAAAATACATGTGGTCCCGTGTGGCTCAGTTGGTAGAGCATGGCGCTTGCAACGCCAGGGTTGTGGGTTCAATTCCCACGGGGGGACCAGGGTTCTATTCCCACGGGGGGACCAGGATGAATATGTATGAACTTTCCAATTTGTAAGTCGCTCTGGATAAGAGCGTCTGCTAAATGACTTAAATGTAAATGTAAATGTAAAAGGAGTTTCATAAGGGGGCTCATACGAATGTTGCCAGATATACAACCAACAGATGCCTGGGAGCTGTTCATTAGCGACAACATCATTGAGGAGGTCCTAAAGTGTACACATTTAGAAGGACGGAGAACAGCAACAGCAAAAGGGACAGAGTGGAGAGAAGTCAAAGAGGAACTAAAGGCCTTCATTTGTTTAACACTCCTTGCCGGCATGGAGAAAAGCTGGGTGTCTCCACACAGGAGCAATTTTTGTATCCACTGAAGAATCCAATGTATTAGGCCACCATGTGGCCACCCAGCGACTGCGTCACAGTGGATGAGCAGCTTTCCTACAGACGTGACGCTTGGCATTCCGTCCAAGCGGGCTGTCATGTGCCTTTTACTGAGGAGTGGCTTCCCTCTGGCCACTACCATAAAGGCCTGATTGTTGGAGTGCTGCAGAGATGGTTGTCCTTCTGGAAGGTTCTCCCATCTCCACAGAAGAACTGAGGCAATGGAAATATGTGGGGTGATGAAAGAGAGCCACCACTCAGAGCAGCCAGGGCCAGAAGAGGAAGAGGTGCCAGCTCTGCCCAAGTGCAAAGGATAGAAAAGTCAGCTGCTGGTGTTCTCAGTGCAACACACCCGTCTGCAAAGAGCACAGTCACATGCTTGTTCTTTGTAACAAATGCATGGACTAAGACAGCATAAGTAAGCATCACATACACTCTGTTCCTTTTAGTGTTCATGTTTTCTAAATTCACAATTGTTAGTGTTGTCGTTTATATTGATGATGAACTCTGGATTTTCAAATAAATGTTTTGAAATATTATAAAATATGCTTAACTTAAGGTGGTTTTATTCTGTTCACACTAAAAGGTTCAATTTGAAACTTTGATTGTAAGAAAGATATGCTAATATTTTCAATAGCTGTTATGAATTTTCATAATATGTTATCATTGAAATGTACACTGCTCAAAAAAATAAAAGGGAACACTTATGTAACTCCAAGTCAATCACACGTATGTGAAATCAAACTGTCCACTTAGGAAGCAACACTGATTGACAATAAATTTCACATGCTGTTGTGCAAATGGAATAGACAACAGGTGGAAATTATAGGCAATTAGCAAGACACCCCCAATAAAGGAGTGGTTCTGCAGGTGGTTACCACAGACCACTTCTCAGTTCCTATGCTTCCTGGCTGATGTTTTGGTCACTTTTGAATGCTGGCGGTGCTTTCACTCTAGTGGTAGCATGAGACGGAGTCTACAACCCACAAAAGTGGCTCAGGTAGTGCAGCTCATCCAGGATGGCACATCAATGCGAGCTGTGGCAAGAAGGTTTGCTGTGTCTGTCAGCATAGTGTCCAGAGCATGGAGGCGCTACCAGGAGACAGGCCAGTACATCAGGAGATGTGGAGGAGGCCATAGGAGGGCAACAACCGAGCAGCAGGACCGCTACCTCCGCCTTTGTGCAAGGAGCAGCACCGCCAGAGCCCTGCAAAATGACCTCCAGCAGGCCACAAATGGTCAGAAACAAACGGTCAGAAACAGACTCCATGAGGGTGGTATGAGGGCCCGACGTCCACAGGTGGGGGTTGTGCTTACAGCCCAACACCGTGCAGGACGTTTGGCATTTGCCAGAGAACACCAAGATTGGCAAATTCGCCACTGGCTCCCTGTGCTCTTCACAGATGAAAGCAGGTTCACACTGAGCACGTGACAGACGTGACAGTCTGGAAACGCCGTGGAGAACGTTCTGCTGCCTGCAACATCCTCCAGCATGACCGGTTTGGCGGTGGGTCAGTCATGGTGTGGGGTGGCATTTCTTTGGGGGGCCGCACAGCCCTCCATGGGCTCGCCAGAGGTAGCCTGACTGCCATTAGGTACCGAGATGAGATCCGCAGACCCTTTGTGAGACCATATGCTGGTGCGGTTGGCCCTGGGTTCCTCCTAATGCAAGACAATGCTAGACCTCATGTGGCTGGAGTGTGTCAGCAGTTCCTGCAAGAGGAAGGCATTGATGCTTTGGACTGGCCTGCCCGTTCTCCAGACCTGAATCCAATTGAGCACATCTGGGACATCATGTCTCGCTCCATCCACCAACGCCACGTTGCACCACAGACTGTCCAGGAGTTGGCGGATGCTTTAGTCCAGGTCTGGGAGGAGATCCCTCAGGAGACCATCCGCCACCTCATCAGGAGCATGCCCAGGCGTTGTAGGGAGGTCATACAGGCACGTGGAGGCCACACACACACTACTGAGCCTCATTTTGACTTGTTTTAAGGACATTACATCAAAATTGGATCAGCCTGTAGTGTGGTTTTCCACTTTATTTTTGAGTGTGACTCCAAATCCAGACCTCCATGGGTTGATAAATTTGATGTCCATTGATAATTTTTGTGTGATTTTGTTGTCAGCACATTCAACTATGTAAAGAAAAAAGTATTTAATAAGAATAGTTCATTCATTCAGATCTAGGACGTGTTATTTTAGTGTTCCCTTTATTTTTTTGAGCAGTGTATATCAAACTGTTGAAGAGTGACTAAAAACATTTCAAACAATAAAATAATTATTGAAAAGGTCCAAATAATAACTCAAAATAAGTATGTTCAACAAAATGGATAATATTTTAGACCCATATAAATAAAACACAAATAACATTATCGGGTCATTTTAACCCGGCATGTGTATTCTTGGGGCGTCATGTTTACTATACATCCATTTATTTATTTTTATTTCACCAGGTAGGCCAGTTGAGAACAAGTTCTCATTACAACTGCGACCTGGCCAAGATAAAGCAAAGCAGTGCATCAAAATCAACAACACAGAGTTACACATAAACAAATGTACAGTCAATAACACAAAAGAAAAATAGAAAAATCTATGTACAGTGTGTGCAAATGTAGAAGAGTAGGGAAGTAGGCAATAAATAGGCTCTAGAGGCGAAAACAATTACAATTTAGCATTAATACTGGAGTGATAGATGTGCAGATGATGATGTGTCTAAGGTTAAGGGCCACCCGTGCTGCCCTGTTCTGAGCCAATTGTAATCCCTCTTTGTGGCACCTGACCTCACGACTGAACAGTAGTTCAGGTGCGACAGAACTAGGGCCTGTAGGACCTGCCTTCTTGATAGTGTTGTTAAGGCAGAGCAGCGCTTTATTAAAGACAGACTTCTTCCCATCTTAGCTATTGTTGTATCACTATGTTTTGACCATGACAGTTTACAATAGGGTTACTCCAAGCAGTTTAGTCACCTCAACTTGCTCAATTTCCACATTATTCATTACAAGATTTAGTTGAGGTTTAGTGAATGATTTGTCCTAAATATTTTTTTAAGTATTCTATTTAGGACCAACTTAGTCCTTTCCACCCATTCTGAAACTAACTGCAGCTCTTTGTTAAGTGTTGCAGTCATTTCAGTCGCTGTAGTAGCTGACGTATGCGGATGACTTGACACTATACACATGGACACACTGGTTTTACTGTCTCTGCTACCGCACGGCAAGTGGTACCGGAGCGCCAAGTCTTGGACCAAAAGCCTCCTTAACAGCTTCTACCCCCAAGCCATAAGACTGCCCACCTGGACTATTTACATTGACCCCCCCCCCTTTGTTTTTACACTGCTGCTACTAGCTGTTTATTATCTATGCATAGTCATTTTACAAATTCTCTCGACTAGCCTGTACTAGAGGTTGACCGATTGATTTTTCAACACCGGTACCGATTATTGGAGGACCAAAAAAGCCAATACCGATTAAATCGGACAATTTTTTTTTGTTTTTCTTTGTAATAATGACAATTACAACAATACTGAATGAACACTTATTTTAACTTAATATAATACATCAATAAAATCAATTTAGCCTCAAATAAATAATGAAACATGTTCAAGTTGGTTTAAATAATTCAAAAACAAAGTGTTGGAGAAGAAAGTAAAAGTGCAATATGTGCCATGTTAAAAAGCTAACATTTAAGTTCCTTGCTCAGAACATGAGAACATATGAAAGCTGGTGGTTCCTTTTAACATGAATCTTCAATATTCCCAGGTAAGAAGTTTCAGGTTGTAGTTATTATAGGAATTATAGAACTATTTCTCTCTTTATGATTTGTATTTCATATACCTTTGACTATTGGATGTTCTTATAGGCACTTTAGTATTGTCAGTGTAACAGTATAGCTTCCGTCCCTCTCCTCGCTCCTACCTGGGCTTGAACCAGGAACACATCGACAACAGCCACCCTTGAAGCAGCATTACCCATGCAGAGCAAGGGGAATAACTACTCCAAGTCTCAGAGCGAGTGACGTCACCGATTGAAACGATATTAGCGCGCACCACGCTAACCATTTCACATCGGTTACACCAGCCTAATCTCGGGAGTTGATAGGCTTGAAACAGCGCAATGCTTGAAGCATTGCGAAGAGCTGCTGGCAAAGACACGAAAGTGCTGTTTGAATGAATGCTTACGAGCCTGCCATCGCTCAGTCAGACTGCTCTATCAATTCATAGACTTAATTATAACCCACAAAAATACAAGCCTTTGGTCATTAAAATGGTCGAATCCGGAAACAATCATTTCGAAGAAAAATAATAATAATTATTATTTCAGTGAAATATGGAACCGTTCCGTATTTTATCTAACGGATGGCATCCCTAAGTCTAAATATATTGCTGTTACATTGTACAACCTTCAATGTTATGTCATATTTATGTACAATTCTGGCAAATTAATTACGGCCTTTGTTAGGAATAAATTAACTTCACACAGTTCGCAATGAGCCAGGTGGCCCAAACTGCTGCATATACCCTGACTGCTTGCACGGAATGCAAGAGAAGTGACACAATTGCACTAGTTATAAGAAATTCATGTTAGCAGGCAATATTAACTAAATATGCAAGTTTAAAAATATATACTTGTGTATTGATTTTAAAGAAAGGCATTGATGTTTATGGTTAGGTACACATTGGTGCAGCGACGATGCTTTTTTCGCAAATGCGCTTGTTAAATCATCACCTGTTTGTCGAAGTAGGCTGTGATTCAATGAGAAATTAACAGGCACCGCATCGATAAAAAAAAAAAAAAAAAAAAGAAATCGGCAAATCGGTGTCCAAAAATACCGATTGTTATGAAAACTTGAAATCGGCCGTAATTGATCGGCCACTCCGATTAATCGGTCGACCTCTAACCTGTACCCCCGCTCATTGACTCTGTACCGGTACCCCCTGTATATAGCCTCGTTATTGTTATGTACATTTCCTGTAAATATTTTAGTAACGCTATTTCTTGAACTGCATTGTTGCTTAAGGGCTTGTAAGTAAGCATTTCACGGTAATGTCTACACCCGCTGTATTCGGCACTTGTGACAAATAAAATGTGATTTGACTAGTAAAGATTGAAAAAAGGGGCCTAGACAGCAGCCCAGGGGAATTCCTGATTCTACCTGGATTATGTTAGAGAGGCTTTCATTAATGAACAACCTCTGTTTTCTGTTAGACAGGTAACTCTTCATCCACAATATAGCAGGGGGTGTAAAGCCCTTAGACAAGTTCTTCCAGCAACAGACTATGATCGATAATGTAAAAAGCTGCACCGAAGTCTAACAAAACATATTTTTATCATCAATTTCTCTCAGCCAATCAGTAATTTGTGTAGGTGCTGAGCTTGTTGAATGCCCTTACCTATAAGCGTGCTGAAAGTCTGTTGTCAATTTGTTTACCGTAAAATAGCATTGTATCTGGTCAAACATATTTTTTGCCAAAAGTTTTGTAAGGGTTGGTAACAGACGGATTGGTCGGCTAATTGAGCCAGTAAAGGGGGCTATACTATTCTTGGGCAGCAGAATGACTTTTGCTTCCTTCCAGGCCTGAGGGCACACACTTTCTAGTAGGCTTAAATTGTCCTTTGTACAACATGTTACATAACGGAGGGACACAAGCTTGTAATGGCAGGGTAGTGGGTTCGATTCCTGGGACCACCAATACGCAAAATGTATGCACGCATGACTAAGTCGATTTGTATAAAACATATATGTATATATAAAGTGCATTCTTAAAATACTCAGACCTCTTCACTTTTTCCATATTTTGTTACATTACAGCCTTATTCTAAAATGGATTAAATCGTTTTTTCCCTCATCAATCTACACACAATACCCCATAATGACAAAGCAAAAACAGGTTTTTAGAAATAGAAACTGAAATATTACATTCAAATAAGTATTCAGACCCTTTACTCAGTACTTTGTTGAAACACCTTTGGCAGTGATTACAGCATCGAGTCTTCTTGGGTATGACGATACAAGCATGGCACACCTGTATTTGGGGAGTTTCTCCCATTCTTCTCTGCAGATCCTCTCAAGCTCTGTCAGGTCGGATGGGGAGCGTTGCTGCAGAACTATTTTCAGGTCTCTCCAGAGATGTTCGATCGGGTTCAAGTCTGGGCTCTGGCTGGGCCACTCAAGGACATTCAGAGACTTGTCCTGAAGCCAATCCTGTGTTGTCTTGGCTGTGTGCTTAGGGTCATTGTCCACTTGGAATGTGAACCTTTGCCCCAGTCTGAGGTCCTGAGCGCTCTGGAGCAGGTTTTCATCAAAGATCTCTCTGTACTTTGCTCTGTTCATCTTTGCCTCGATTCTGACTAGTCTCCCAGTCCATGCTGCTGAAAAACATCCCCACAGCATGATGTTGCCAGGTTTCCTCCAGACGTGACACTTGGCATTCAGGCCAAAGAGTTCAATCTGGGTTTCATCAGACCAGAAAATCATGTTTCTCATGGTCTGAGAGTCTTTAGGTGCCTTTTGGCAAACTCCAAGCGGCCTGTCAAATGCCTTTTACTGAGGAGTTGCTTCCGTCTGGCCACTCTACCATAAAGGCCTGATTGGTGGAATGCTGCATAGAGGGTTGTCCTTCTGGAAGGTTCTCCCATCTCCACAGAGGAACTCTGGAGCTCTGTCAGAGTGACCATCTGGTTCTTGGTCAACTCCCTGAACAAGGCCCTTCTTCTCCGATTGCTCAGTTTGGATGGACGGCCAGCTCTAAGAAGAGTCTCGGTGGTTCCAAACTTCTTCCATTTAAGAATGATGGAGGCCACTGTGTTTTTGGGGACCTTCAATGCTGCAGAATGTTTTTGGTAACCTTCCCCAGATCTGTGCCTCGACACAATCCTGTCTCGGAGCTCTACGGACAATTCCCTTCAACCTCATGGCTTGGTTTTTGCTCTGACATGCACGAGCAACTGTGGGACCTTATATAGACAAATGTGTGCCTTTCTAAATCATGTCCAATCAATTGAATTTACTACAGGTGGACTCTAATCAAGTTGTAGAAACATCTCAAGGATGTTCAATGGAAACAGGATGCACCTCAGCTCAATTTCGAGTCTCATAGCAAAGGGTCTGAATACTTATTTACATACGTAATCTGTTTTTTATTTGTAAAACATTTGCAAACATTTCTAAAAATCTGTTTTCGCTCATTATCAGGTATTGTGTGTAGATTGCTAAAGATGTATTTATTTTTAATACATTTTCGAATAAGTCCGTAACGTAACAAAATGTGGAAAAAGTCAAGGGGTCTGAATACTTCCCCGAAGGCACTGTATATTACTAAGCAGTCTTATAAGCAATCAAAGCCCTGTCGATAACCTAAATCCCATACCTTTGCCTTTCTCCATGTCCTTTAAAGGGTGGATGTGTTGAGACTCTGAGTTCCTCCCTGTAAAACAAAGGTAATTATTAAGACAATGAGGAATGATATAAAGTGGTAACTGATGTGGTGATCAAATGTATGACTATAAGAAGATAATATCATTAATAGTGGTTTATACAATGAAGACAACCAGTATGTAACGAACGTCGTCGGGAGAAGGAGAGGAGGACCAAAGTGCAGCGTGGTACGTATCCATAATACTTTTAATAAAGATGAATACGCGAACAAAAACAACAAAACGACCAACGAACAGTTCTGAAAGGTGCAACAAACACTAAACAGAAAACAACCACCCACAAACACAGGTGGGAACAGGCTACCTAAGTATGGTTCTCAATCAGAGACAACGATAGACAGCTGCCTCTGATTGGGAACCATACCAGGCCAAACACATAGAAATTCAAAACAAGGACAACATAGAAAACGAGACATAGAATGCCCACCCAAACTCACGCCCTGACCAACCAAAATAGAGACATAAAAAGGATCTCTACAGTCAGGGCGTGACACAGTATTAGATACTGTCAAACAGAGTGCATGACTGGTGGAAACCAGTAAGAAAGGATGCTTGCTTTATCTCCATGCTAAGAACATTATCATTCCTCAACTTTAAGTGCAGAATGCAGGGATCTCATCATTCAACCTAGTATATTTAATTAGTATTTCTAAACAAGATTCTGACTCACAAATCATGAATAGGCAAATTGAATCATTTCCCAAGTGGTTTAAAATGAACCCCAATTGACTTTTAATTCCAATGCTAACTCTTCCACCCTTGAGTCAAGCATTGTGTGAAGAACTTTTAGCACTGTCTTTCAGTTGTAACCAAAATGCCAACATCAGGAGGGTATAAAGGCTCCTTCCCTAACCAACGGTGCCATATGCTACCTGACAACTCTTGCCTCTATGAGCCCCAGTGCTCTTTTCCATGACGCAGTGTGTGAGAGAACTTCTTTGGGGGAGCTCTAACCAGCTCCACATGCCTGCTCTGAGCAGGAGGCACAGGTCCTCAGAGGCAGCACAATGACTGTCTGTGTGGCATGTGGGGAGCAGCCTGGGAGAAGAGAGGGCCAAGTGCTGGGTAGGATACAGTGGGGCTGGCAGAGGCCCAAGTCCTCAGGCCCCTTAGCGTATGTGGAGGGGATCCGATCCAGGTCTGTCTGAGGCACCACACAGCTACCGCTGATTTTTTTACGACTTAACTGTAAGTGGTCTTCTACCTGTGGATGGGAGCTGTTTGGCCAGGCTGAGGCAAACACAGCAGAGATAAAGATGTCAATAGTCTCCCTAAGGAGTCATACAACCTGAAATGATAGACCAATGCTATTGGATTTGAGATTACGTCTTTAACTGAGAAAAATTCCTTTCATGGGAAAAATAACTGCAACATTTTGAGATGAGCATTATACTGTAAGTCTACTTAAGTTTCAATGTCACATGCACAAGTACAGTGAAAACAATGAAGGAATAAATAACAATGTAATACTAAAAATAACAAGGTAGAACAAAAACACAAGATATAAAAATAAGAAAAACACAATAAAGTAAGTAAGCAAGCATACTATACACAGGGTCAGTCAGTTCCAGGTCCATATTAACAATGTGCAGGGATACTGGGTCGATAGAGGTAGATATGTATAGAGGTAAAGTGGCTAGGCATCAGGATATATGATAAACAGAGTAGCAGCAGCCTATATGATGATTGTATGAGAGTGTGTGTGTGTGTGTGTAGAGTCAGTATAAATGTACAGTTTCTGCATATTATGTGTGTGTGAGCAAATTATGGCGTGAGTGTTTGTATGCGTGTTGGAATATCAGTGTGAGTTAGGGCTGGGCGATATATATCGTGTGACGATAGAGCATAATATGAAACAATAGACGTTTTTCTATAGTTTATTTCTTTGTGTCGCAAATCACACTCTTTACGGCAATAGTTTTAGTCAATTGGACAACGCTTTGCGTTCTTCCACACGGAATTTGCAACACAAACAAACTTGGAAGAGAGTGAACATGACACAGAGCACAGAGACACGGAGCTCGTACCTAAGAGGGGGAACTTCGGTCGCATGGATGTGGTTTGAGTATGAAACATCTGACACGGACCAGAAAACCATCCACTGCAAAATAGGCCACAGGCCGGTCCTGACAACAGACTCAAACACCACTAACCTCTTTTACCACCTACGCAAGAATCATGTGAAACAGTACAGAGAGAGTCTACGGATGAGACCCAAACAAGTACAGTTTAGTGTTCAAAACAAACCTGACTCAGACGTTGCAAGAGGCTTTTGCCAGCGGCACACCATATGGCAAAGAATCACGAAGATGGAAGGAGAACAGCTGCCGTTACCACTTACATCTGCAAAGACAAGGCCCCAATTTACACGGTCGAGAAACGGGGGTTTCATGAGTTGGTGCTAACACTCGACCCAAGGTACCAAATGCAAATTGATATGTGACACGTATTAACGCCAAAATAACATGCAAAACAGGCAGGCACCCATATATATATATATATGGGCGATATATAGCACCAACTCATGAAATCTAAAAAGGTAAATAGAAAACACTTCAGCTATAGTTGCAAACAAAATAAATATATTTAGTTTGTTTAGTTTGCAACTATAGCTGAAGTGTTATATATATATTTTAGGCCTATATATATTTTGTTATTTTGTTTGGAACTATAGCTGAAGTGTTTTCTATTTACCTTTTTAGATTTTATACATTAATTTTTTTAATTTTGTTACATGCTTAATTGAAAATTTGCACAGGTTCTATATATAATAAATATTCAAATACGAGTAAGTACCTTTTTATTTGTTGAGTATAATTAAACATGTAATAAGAAATAGGCCTTTACATGTGGTCATTTAAGTCATTGAATTTACAGAAAATGTGCTATATCGTGATATGCATCGTTATCGGAATATGAAATTACCTATATCGGGATATGATATTTTGGCCATATCGCCCAGCCCTTGTGTGATTATGGGGTAGGCCCTGTGAGTGTGCATAGGGAAAGTACAAAAATAAGTATAAAATACCAAGGTCAACTCCGATAGTCTGTGTAGCCTTTTATTTAGCTATTTAGCAGTCTTATGGCTTGGGGATAGAAGCTGGTAACAACGCTTTACATTAAGGTATAGCCTACTTTATGAATGATTTACAAATGGTTTATAAGTAGTTGGACTGTTTATTATTATTTATAAACAATATATCAACTAATAATAATCTTTAATAAACCGTTATAACACATTAGTTGAAATTGTCTGATTGTCATTTTTCTGCTTGCTAATAGTCTAAGCATTACCATTAGGCCTCCTTATTGTAGTATCTTGCTAATACTAGCAAGAAGGCTACAGGCCTTGATCCTTCAGCCAATATGAAAATATACTGAAGGAACATTACCATCTAATCCAAACATTACTGGCCATCTGATTTCTCTCAATCCTGAATAAAACAAAGCCATGTGTGTATGTATTCAGCTCACACAACTCAATCCATAAAACAAAACAATATAACATATGCAGCCATGCCATGCAACTTTAGAAAATAGCCTAACAATAATGTTATGACTGAGCTTTTACGGGGTGAAAAAAACTTTCAAGTATGCATTAGGTTAGGTAAGGTCTGAACAAGGTGCTTAGTATCTGAAAAACAGTTTAACTGAACAGCTCTTATAAGAAACTAGAAGGAACACTACTTGGCGAGAGACACCAGACTTAGTCTAATCACCGCGTGCCACATCAGCACCCTGCATGTTACATTGAGATAACAACAAACGATGGGTCACGAACACAACCAGAGGGCCTCATAGAGGAGAGTGAAAAATGAGAGAATGCAGCAACACCAAAAACAGCCTTTCCTTTTAACATTTGGCCTAACATAATGGAGGACGCTTGGAGAGTGATGCCGTCATGTTCCTGAGTTAGGCTAACAACAGATGACTCCCTGACTCAGAAGATAAAGTTTCAGCAGGATTGCATATTTTCTCTCCAGTTCCCTGGGCTCTGTGGTGTGGCATTTTGTCACTGTTTAAACTTAGCATCACATTAAAAAAGACAAATACATATAGTCTACTGTACAGAGCAAGCCTGCACTGGTGATGAACAGTGCTTACTTTTCATGTGTTATTACAATATTATAACAAACCTTCCATTTGTAAAGTAAATTTAGTCTGCACAAACATGATGCACCGATGTTGTGACAAACCACATGGGTTAAGCATTTCCCATATTTGTTTGTTGTAGTGATGCACCGACATGATATTTTTGGCGGACACCAAAATCCAATATTTTCCTCGCCCCAAAAAAATTATACCAATAAGTAAAATAGTTAACACACACACGGACACAGTCACTGCATCTCAGTGCAAGAGGCGTCACTACAGTCCCTGGTTCAAATCGAGGCTCTATTACATCCGGCCCTGATTGGGAGTCAAATAGGGCGGCGCACAATTGACCCAGCGTCGTCCGGGGCGTAATTGTAGATAACAATTTGTTCTTAACTGACTTGCCTAGTTAAATAAAGGTTACACACACACACAACAAAAAGTTATTTTGTTAGCATTTACGTATGTCCCCATTACCAGTAAAACATAATCAAAACCTATTTCTATCACTTACTTGCTGTGCTGTTTCACTGTTCATTTGTTCAGTCGTTTCATTACCAACCAGGATTTCTAATGAACGCAGTTTGGGTCTTTGTGTGTCAAAAAACACTATTTGTCGTGTCAAATAAGCGTGTCTCATCTGTATTATTCGTAGCCGTCTATTTACCACCACAAAACGAAGCTGGCACTAAGACCAGTCTCAACCAACTCTATAAGGCCATTAGCAAAGAAGAAAATGCTCACCCAGAAGCGGCGCTCCTAGTGGCCGGGAACTTTAATGCAGGCAAACTTAAATCAGTTTTTCAAAATATTTACCAGCATGTCACATGTGCAACCAGTGGAGGGGGGGGGGGGGGGGGGGCCTAGACCATCTTTACTCCACACAGAGAGTTGCATACAAAGCTCTCCCCCACCCTCCATTTGGCAAATCTGACCACAATTCTATCCTCCTGATTCCTGCTTACAAGAAAAAACTAAAGCAGGAAGTACTAGTGACTCGCTCAATACAGAAGTGGTCAGATGAGACGGATGTTACACTTCATCCCCACAGTGACTGAACGTACATATCCCAACCAAAGGCCATGGTTTACAGGCAACATCCGCATCGAACTAAAGGCTAGAGCTGCCGCTTCAAGGAGCGGGAGACTAATCCGGCCGCTTATAAGAAATCCCGCTATGCCCTCAGACGAACCATCAAACAAGCAAAGCATCAATACAGGATTAAGATTGAATCCTACTACACCGGCTCTGATGCTCGTCGGCTGTGACAGGGCTTGAAAACTATTACGGACTACAAAGGGATACCCAGATGCGAGCCTACCAGAAAAGCTAAATGCCTTTTATGCTCGCTTCGAGGCAAGCAACACTGAAGCATGCACGAGAGCACCAGCTGTTCTGGATGACTGTGTGAAGACGCTCTCGGTAGCTGACATTAACAAAACCTTTATCACAAAGCCGCTGGCCCAGACGGATTACCAGGACATGTACTCAAAGCATGCGCGGACCAACTGTCAAGTGTCTTCACTGACATTTTCAACCTCCCCATGACTGAGTCTGTAATACCTACATGTTTCAAGCAAACCACTATAGTCCTTGTGCCCAAGGAAGCGAAGGTAACCTGCCTAAATTATTACCGCCCTGTGGCACTCACGTCGGTAGCCATGAAGTGCTTTGAAAGGCTAGTCATTTCTCACATCAACAGCATCCTCCCGGACACCCTAGACCCACTCCAATTCAAATACCGCCCCAACAGATCCACAGATGACGCAATCTCAAATCGCACTCCACACCGCCCTTTCTCACCTGGACAATAGGAACACCTATGTGAGAATGCTGTTCATAAACTACAGCTCAGCGTTCAACACTATAATGCCCACGAAGCTCATCACTATGCTAAGGACTCTGGGACTAAACACCTCCCTCTGCAAATGGATCATGGTCTTCCTGACGGTCCGCCCCCAGGTGGTAAGAGTAGGCAACAACACATCTGCCACGCTGATCCTTAACACTGGGGCCCCTCAGGGGTGTGTACTTAGTCCCTCCTGTATTCCCTGTTCACCCATGACTACGTGGCAAAACACGACTCCAACACCATCATTAAGTATGCTGATGACACAACAGTGGTAGGCCTGATCACCAACAACAATGAGACGGCCTATAGGGAGGAGGTCAGAGAACTGGCAGTGTGGTGCCAGGACAACAACCTCTCCCTCAATGTGAGCAAGACAAAGGAGCTGATCGTGGACTACAAGAAAAGGCGGGCCGAACAGGCCCCCATTCTCATTGATGGGGCTGCAGTGGAGCAGCTTGAGAGCTTCAAGTTCCTTGGTGTCCACATCACCAACAAACTATCATGGCCAAACACACCAAGACAGTCGTGAAGAGGGCACAACAACACGTTTTCCCCCTCAGGAGTCTGAAAAGTTTTGGCATGGGCCCCCAGATCCTCAAAAGGTTCAACAGCTGCACCATCGAGAGCATCCTGACTGGTTGCATCGCCGCCTGGTATGGAAACTGCTCGGCATCTGACCATAAGGTGCTACAGAGGGTAGTGCGAACGGCCCAGTACATCACTGTGGCCAAGCTTCCTGCCATTCAGGACCTATATAATAGGCGGTGTCAGAGGAAAGCCCATAAAATTGTCCAGTTACCCAAGTGATAGACTGTTTTCTCTGCTACCGCACTGCAAGCGGTACCGGAGCGCCAAGTCTAGGACCAAAGGCTCCTCAACAGCTTCTACCCCCAAGCCATTAGACTGCTGAACAATTCATAAAAATCGCCACCGAACAATTTACATTGACACCCACTCTTGTACACTGCTGCAACTCGCTGTTTGTTTGTTACCTATGCATAGTCACTTCGCACCCATCTACATGTACAGATTACCTCATCTACATGTACAGATTACCCCTGCACACTGACTCGGGAACCGGTGCCCCCTGTATATAGCCTCGTTATTGTTAATGTGTTACTTTTTATATACTTTTTATACTTTTTATTTTAGCCTACTTGGTAAATATTTTCTTCTTCTTGAACTGCACTGTTGGTTAAGGGCTTGTAAGGGCATTTCACGGTAAAGTCTACACTTGTGGTATTCGGCACATGTGGCAAATAAAGTTTGATTGGTCAATCAGGACCTGAATATGACTGCACGTCACATAACAATTGAATGTGTTCATACATTTTTTACGTAGTTATTACATATTGATTACACTATCACTTGTATTTCATATGTCACAACAAAAAAAGTTAGCTATCTCATGTATGCAAACAATGTTTTTCCCCAAAAATATAGCAAAAACGACAAACTGTTTCAGTAGCTATAGTTAGTTAGCTAGCTAAGTATTAGCTAGGTTGCCACTTTGTTGTTTGCCTATTGAAATTGAACTTCAGTTCATGAAAATAAATAGCTAGCCAGATACTTAACCCTGTTGTCCAAAGCTAACGTTATAAGCAGCCAGCTAGCTTTAGCTGGCTCGACCGGACCGGGTATTGTGTTAAGGATTAAGCACAATAGTGGAATTTGCGGTTTTCCGTCAAAATAAAAATGTCATTGACAGTGATGCAAATTAATACAAATAGTAGAATTATGCCGTACTTTTATTTTGAAGGCAAACCGCAAAGTCCACTATTGTGGCTAATCCTTATGGTGGCTAGTACATGATTTTGGAGTACTTTACGCCTGTGTTCAGCGTCACCCTCTTTGTGCGCGGTTATTGTACGGAATAAGTGTTTTTTTCCGAATCCTCTGCTCTCTGCACCTGACTCCACACTCACCACTCTACGCAACAACTGCTCGATCCACACAGCAGACATTGTGGGCTAGGTTAGGAATGCTGTGTTGCACGTGTAGCACATCATTTTACGTGGCGTCATCATTTTCCATACGTTATACATGTATGCACGGTAGCTTTGACATTGGTTTTTAATCTCTCTAGGCTAGGGGGCGGTATTTTCAGGTCCGGATGAAAAGCGTGCCCAAAGTAAACTGCCTGTTACTCAGGCCCAGAAGCTAGGATATGCATATTATTAGTAGATTTAGATAGGAAACACTCTGCAGTTTCTAAAACGGTTTGAATAATGTCTATGAGTATAACATAACTTATTTGGCAGGCGAAACCCTGAGGACAAACCATCCAGGATTTTTGGGGGGTAAGGTGACAGTGTTTTCAATGGGTTTCTATGTGGATCTAGATTTCTAAGGCACCTGCTTGCAGTTCCTATCGCTTCCACTGGATGTCAAAAGTCTTTCGAAATTGGTTGATGTTTTTCCTTTGTGTAATGAAGAAGTAGCCATTTCCTATCTGGGTGGATAGCCAAGTGTTCTGTTGTGGTTGGGGCGCGCGACCTGAAAGCTCGCTCCACATTGTTTTTATCCGCTATTGAACGCAGTTTATCCCGTCTTCAATTTTATCGATTTAGGTATTTTTTTTACGTAAAGTTGGATTAGGAAAGTTGTTTGAAATGTTTGGACCAAGATTACAGGTAATTTATTAGATAATGTGTAGTCATGTCAGGCGAGTTGGAACCGGTGTTTTTCTGGATCAAACGCGCCAAATAAATTGACATTTTGGAGATATAACGACATAATTTATCGAACAAAAGGACCATTTGTGATGTTTATGGGACATATTGGAGTGCCAACAGAATAAGCTCTTCAAAGTTAAGGCATGAATTATATCGTTATTTATGAGTTTTGTGTCGCGCCTGGCGGGATGAAATATGATTGTCTGTTTTTGTTTGATGGGGTGCTGTCAGATAATAGCATGGTTTGCTTTCGCCGGAAAGCCTTTTTGAAATCTGACACAGAGGCTGGATAACCAGAAGTAAAGCTTTAAATTTGGTGTATTGCACTTGTGATTGTATGAAAGTTAAATATTTCTAATAATTTTATTTGAATTTGGAGCTCTGCCATTTCACCGGATGTTGTCAAATCGATCCCATTAACGGGATTTGATCCCTAAGAAGTTTTAACATCGGTGTTAAACTAGACATCGGGCCGATACCGATGTTGGCAGCTAATATTGACCGATTCCGATATGTTCACCGATATATCGTACATCCCTAGTTTGTTCGTTCTAAAATGTTATGCATACCTATAAGTAGTTCAAAACTTGGATATCATATCATGGCTGTAGATTGAGGAAACTATAGATAATGAGAAAGGACTATGCCTATGAGATAACACATTAATCAATGTTTCCACTGTTGCCAAGAAACCATTGTGATTGCCAGTCTATTGAGACAATTGGCATCGCTACTTTTATTCTATTCCGTTCTTTGATAACACCGCACCTTTACCAGGCTACCAGGCATCCTACACCAGATTAGTAGTATGGTGAATGAAGTGGGCATGGATGAGTGGTGTGGCCAAAAATTCATTGGTGGGTGGGCTTGTAAAAATTTGGGTAGGCCCCCCCAAAAAATGCATGTAGAATACATGTAAAATACATATTTGTGAACGCAACTAACTTCCTGCAATTCTACACATTTTGCCATCTGGCTGAGAGAAAATGTGCTAATTAAAGCTAAAATATAGGTGTGTTGACTGTGATAAAGACAGTGGATTATGAGCTGTATTTTTTGCTAAATGAACAAATGAAATAGGCAGTGGAATGGTGCATATAGCCATAGAAGCACAGTGACATACTGTCTTATTCGTGGCTTATTGGGGGTGTGACTTTTAGTTTGTTATTTTTGCCACCCATCCTGTGAGAGTGAATGTCATTCCAGTTACTGTTACATTTAATCAAATCTGACTAACCCAGTTTACTGCTTGCTATGAATTCTATCTGATTGTATTTTTACCTAAACATGCAAACACTAATAATGTCCTGTTTGGAATACTGACAAGTAAAGAGCATACCATTTTTTGTTGTTGATCAATTGGGCCTGGCTCCCCAGTGGGTGGGCCTGGCATGGATTAGTTTATGAGTCAACTCTCCAATGCAACCTTTGCACATTGACTTAGGCCATGTGTACACAGGCAGCCCCTAACTGAGCAAAATATCAGAATTTGGTTGCCTGTGTAATAAATGCAGCCATAGCGTACTGTCCAGAGGACTGATGTGATGTGAGTTTGTTTAATCCAGCTGTGAGGATCAGAATGACAGATAGCCAGACGAGCCAGACGGGCAAAGGGCAACTCATCCAATAAAGACATCCCACCGACGCTTAAGAAAACAACACAAAACCCTCGGGTTGCTGGATGTCTCTCAATGTTCATCTGAGAAAACAAAATCTATTGAAGTTAACATTGGTCATCTCATCATACACCAACTATGCTACTTTTTTTAAAAATGAGTTATACTTTTCAACACTAGGACCAGTGGGCTGACCTACAAGAAACTGAACATGCCCTGTGTGTGTTGCTGTATAAGACTATAGGCCTATAAATTGATCTGTCTTTTATCATTCTCAGGCCTAATCCAAGAATGCTGGGGACATTAATAGAAAAGAGAAGACTGTCAGCACCCTTAGAATTAAAGTTAGTAAAATATAGTAATTATATAATTAAATGTATATAATTATTTATTTTTTCCCCTGTTATGTGAAGCTTCACCTGTTTGCTATCTTCTTTCAAATCGAATATAACACAATGGACATTGCATTTTGTCAACGTGCATGACAGTTTGCGGAGAGTCATAACTGCCACAGCCAACATCATTGCTCTCCATTTCAGGGGCCAAAATTCATTTCACCAGGGGGAAACTCAGGACATGTCCCTGCTGTCAGACAGACAGCATGTGGGGAATCAACACAGAATATGCACTCTCAAGAATCTGTTAACACACTGCTTAGGGAGATTATAGGAAGGTGAAGATGAAAGGATAACATCTTCCACCTCACCTGACCGCATTTTCAATGTTCCACAAGCATTCAACCATTCTGCAAACTTTCCTAGAACAATTGTGAACCCATCAAACAGCCTTGTTGCACTTGTTTTTCACTTTTAATTTTTGGAAAGTATTTCCAACAAAATATTTTTTTTCATATTTTATTAAAAAAGATGACCAAGTTGAGCGTTCCTCTTTCTGCCTCAATTGATGTGATGTAACTTGCCAACCAACCAACAGCATCAAATTGACAAATGAATTATTAGCTACAAAGTATCAATCCTATGCTAAATAAATCCATTCGCAAACAGATGTCAAAGTAATTGAATGTTTTCATAAAATTATACAATGAGAACTTTTAAAGAAATTATACATTTGAAAATAAACAGATGTATTTTAGTTGCCTCTATGCGATTGCTGGGCATGGAACCGCTATTTTCTGAATGATTAAAATTAGCCAGCTAGCTCACAGTATTTGGCAGCTGTGGTTGCGAGAAAAAAAGCTTGAAAAAGCTCATGTAAATTCACTTACCAGCAATGTAGTTAACACATTTGGCAATCCGAAACACAAGCAGAATATCATAGGCAAGTAAACTAACGTTAGTAACGTTGAACGCTGTCTTTGAGATGCAAGAAATAGGCGTTTTTATGCATCGAGTGGGAGGCGCCGTGGTATCCCTTACATTGATTAGGCCTACACGACTTGAAAACATATGGCCACATACCACATTTGAGAAGTAAATCGATTTTTCATAGTAAATGAATAATTGGTTGGCAATAATCTACCTGGCTGCTAACTCCACAGGCAGATTGCACCGTCCATTGGAACGTAGTCAGTACAACGCGTACCCTTTTTCAAAATATGTATTCTGGACGCATGCGCAGCCTATGCAGTTCTTGAGCTATTGACCATCAGAAAAGGATCCATCAATTGATTGATTGAATGCTGATATGCATGCTATTTGTATTTAAATAAGTTCTGAAGTTAAGTATAACTAAATGTGCTTTTTTCTGTGAACTACAAACAGTTTCACACATTCTCAAGTCATCATATTTTATAATAGCCTATTAATTAATATTTGTTCAACAACAAAAAAATATATTTTAGTGTGAAGAGAAAATCGCTGTTGCCAATACTATTACTGGCAACACCCAGAATTGACAGCATAAGATTTGTTTTGACTGGACATTGAACTTTGTATTGCTGACTGACAACAAACGTAGAAAGCCAATAATAAAATGGTGAGCAAATGTTTTCTTATTCTTTGCCAAGGGCAGTTGCAGGGCACAGTAAAAATCAGACAGGACTTCCGGTCTCCGTTTGGTTGTAACTGCGTGGGAGAAGTCCATTTGAAGTGCCAGTAATCTACATCTTGCAGTCTCATCTGTATGTGTCTTTGGGTGCTTGGCTGTGAATCATCCCTTGAAAAGGGGAGAACGTCATTCTGGACAGTTCTTTACTTGGGTAGACCAGATTCCTGGGGCTGAAAGTATTATGTGTCTCAGAGTAAGAGTTTTGATTTAGGATCAGTTTAGCCTTTTAGACCACAATGAACAAGATTGAATGGACAGGGGCGACCTAATCCTAGAACAGCACTCCTAGTCTGAGATGTTTGATACAAACAGCCCCATGCCCCAGGTTTCAAAGTATCTGAAAGTAGTGGATCATCCTATCACTCATCCATCACCCACACAACTAAAGTCTCCTCCATCAGAGGTCAACTGTTTGCTTTGGCTGTGTGGAGGGAGAGAGCCTGAGTCCAGCACAGTCACTGCAGTTTGAAAAGTTGCTGCTCCACCCCGTATGACCACTATTTAAACCACAGCTCTGAGTGCTTTTC
The DNA here is from genome assembly GCF_029448725.1 of Salvelinus fontinalis. Lineage (NCBI taxonomy): Eukaryota > Metazoa > Chordata > Actinopteri > Salmoniformes > Salmonidae > Salvelinus > Salvelinus fontinalis. Next base: position 26,301,827 of record NC_074697.1, read on the forward strand.
CATGCTGTTGGTGGTCCCGAACAAACCAGCTAGCCATCGTCTGGCCCTAGCTACTGTGGTTTCTCTGCTTGGTGTGGCATGCTTTAAGTGGTTGACACACATCTTGCCTCTTATTTGAGGGGTTTTCCTGCACTTTATCATGTACAACTCTTCTCCCATCCTTGATCAGGTTTTACTGCTGCACCCTAAATCAAACCAAACACCTCTCTTGGAAGAAACGCATATCCCAAACCATCCAAATGTAATCTCATTGTATTGCATCTCAGAATATTATTTTCCATTTTAAATCAAACAAATGTTCATATTACAGCCAATAAGCATTCCTGACTAAGATAATAGTAATTAGGTCATATCTACTGTGTGCAACCCCTCACTGTGGTTTACAAAGGTTTTGCTTTTGCACATTTCCCTAGTATTGACTTAGACCTTATCATAAAGATAAGATTAAATTAGCAGGGAAATGGTGGCTTCTGTAGAAGGTGGATATTCATATCTCCCTCTCATTAGCAATACTTGATCCTGGAAATGTATGAGGCAACAAAAGCTTCTTAGAGCAGCTGTGCCTTTCAGAGATTAGTCTCGATTTTCATTCGTGACACAAAGTTGTCTTTGGCCCCCAAAAAAACACAAAAGGGACCTTTGGAGGAGGGCCTTTTACAGAGAGCTTAATTTCAAATGCCTGTTAATCTGCTTTAATCCGTAGCAGAGATCACGTCATTAAAATACTTTTTGTAGGGGAAACGTATTTGTATAACGTTGTATCCTGTCCACATTGATTCATGATTTAACAAGATTTGTGCTCCCTGCATTTCACACATACAGTATCACAGGTGCAATGGAAGTAATAAATAGATAAAACATATTTTATGAAGATCATATAATCTTTCCTCACAGATGAAAAACGTCCTGTTTGTCAATGTGGTTATTACCAGGACACTACCATTTTTTCATCCTGCCTAACAGCCTATTCGCTGAATACAACAGGTGTTCACCTTACAGTGAAATGCTTACTATGAGCCCTAACCAACAATACAGTTGAAAAAAAAAATATATATAAAAAATATATAAATAAATTAAGGATAAGAATAAGAAGTAAAATAACAATGGTTAGACTATATACAGGGGGGTACCGGTACAGAGTCAATGTGCAGGGGCACTGGTTAGTTAAGGTAATATGTACATGTGGGTAGAGTTATTAAAATGACTATGCATAGATGATAACAACAGAGAGTAACAGCTGTGTAAAAGAGGGGGAGGGAGGTGCGGGGGCAATGCAAATAGTCTGGGTAGCCATTTGATTAGGTGTTCAGGAATCTTATGGCTTGGGGGTAGAACATTTTTGGAAGCCTCTTGGACTTAGACTTGGCGCTCCGGTACCGCTTTCCGTGCGAGAGCAGAGAGAACAGTCAATGACTAGGGTGGCTGGAGTCTTTGACAATTTTTAGGGCCTTCCTCTGACACCACCTGGTATAGAGGTCCTGGATGGCAGGGAGCTTGGCCCCAATGATGTACTGGGCCGTTCGCACTACCCTCTGTAGTGCCTTGCGGTCAGAGGCCGAGCAGTTTCCATACCAGGCAGTGATGCAACCAGTCAGGATGCTCTCGATGGTGCAGCTGTAGAACCTTTTGAGGATCTGAGGACCCATACCAAATCTTTTCAGTCTCCTGAGGGGGAATAGGTTTTGTCGCGCCCGCTTCACAACTGTCTTGGTGTGCTTGGACCATGTTAGTTTGTTGGTGATGTGGACACCAAGGAATTTGAACCTCTCAACCTGCTCCACTGCAGCCTCGTCGATGAGAATGGGGGCGTGCTCGGTCCTCTTTTTCCTGTAGTCCACAATCATCTCCTTTGTCTCCTTTGTCTTATTCAAAAGTCATTTGAAATATCCACCTTCAACATAAGCTTAACTAAAGCCACTTAAATTCAAAATTAATCTACCTCAGAACCCTAATTACAACACTGCAGGGAAGTCAACGGAAACCCTGGCAAATAATTTTCTCCGGACATGGAAAATGATGATGGTACTTGGGAATAGAAAAGAATATGTAACGCTATAATACAAATTGATCAAGTATGATGCTTCATGTTATGTGTTGTGTCTGCTGATGTGTGGTGTAGTTGGTATTGTGACATTTCAGTCTGCTGATTCTTCTTCTGCAAAAACTAAGACTATCTCTTATAAACATTCCTTAATTGTATAACATTCTCCACTGATGAAATGTGGCAGACGTGTACCACCTAGTGGTAGATACTGAGAACAAGTGTTGTTATTTCGTTTCCAGTTCAGGTTGAAATTTAGATTTTTTATTTAACCTTTATTTAACTAGGCAAGTCAGTTAAGAACAAATTCTTATTTACAATGACGGCATTAAAGGGTAACTGCAACCATTTTAACATGTGGCCTTATTTTCACTCTTTCTGTCATTGTAGTTGATCCCCCCCCAAACTATTTTTTATAAATATTTTGTTTTGTTAGAGAGAAAATGTGTTATCACGTTTCCTGAGTCATCACTTACCATTGACTACAAAGCATTATGACAATGTGTCTAAAGCATGTTACAAAACACTCCAAACCAACTTAAAGTACATCACAATCTCATTCTGGATGACTCTGCACTCAATTTAGGATTTTTCCCCCACTGTTCCAAAAATCCATGTTTGAATAGACCTCTATATTATGGACAAGGTATGTGTAAGAAAACCATTATCAAAACAGTTTTTTTCCTTCACATTCACTACAAAAACGAAAGTATGAATACTGTCATGTGCATGTTTTGTTAATCATCTATAAAATGACTATTTTTTGGATCCACAGACTTCACCCTACCTACACCTATGATGAATATAACAGGAAACCTGTTTGATCACCATGCACTGCAAAAATCATTCTGGCTATGGATACAGAGATCATCACCACGTTAACATTACCACACCAGAGGGTATACCCATTGGACTTGGGGCTCTGCTGGGAGTTTACCTCATATTTAGATTTTTTTATTCTGCTTTGCCACTAAAATCATAATAAACACTGAGAATTAAAATATTGTGTTGTTGTTATTGTTATGCATATTATTATTAATCATAATAATAATAACAATAAAGGAGGGGGGTAGTTCAAAAATGCACCCCAAAAGGTTATTCAAAAGGTTCTTCGAGGATTTATTAAAACAGGTTCTTTGAAGAACCCTTTTGAAGGGTTCTTTGAATAATTTATAGGGGTTCCCCCAGTTTCAATTTGAAGAACCCCTAAAGGATACTCCAGGAACCGTTTCTTTGTGTACAGACTTATACATAAAGCCCACAGACTGCAATACCCTGCTACATGCGGATAGTACGTATCCCCTTCCTCTCAAGAATGGTCTACCATATAGCCAGTTATGCAGGGTTAAACCAATCTGTGGCAACCAGTCAGATTTTGACAGCAATGCTAAGAAAATGGCAGATACATTCAAAATGAGAGGCTACAAGGACAAAACTCTTGATGATGCAATGATGAAAATATCTCAAAAACCAAGAGAGGAATTGCTAAAAAAGCGAAACAAAAGAAGAAAAACTGTCTTTTGAACTAAGTACATTCATACAAAATGAAAGGGAAAGGGAGGATACCTAGTCAGTTGTACAACTGAATGCCTTCAACTGAAATGCGTCTTTTAACCCAACCCTTCTGAAAGCAATCCTGAAAAAGCACTGAAATATTCTGCAATCAGACAAAAAAAAGTGCATACCTCGTCTATAAGCGTGGTCGCAATATTGGGGATAGCTTAGTGAGATCTGACCTGCCCCCTGAGCCCAGTCAGACACACTTGACACCCATTCCAAATGGTAACTTCAAACGTGGCTTATGCGCACAATGCATAGCACTACAACAACTTCCTTCTTCAGACACACACATACAGGCTGTAAAATCCCTGTTAGGGTTATCATCTCATGCAAGACAAAGGGACTAATCTATCTCATCCCCTGTTCATGTGGGAAAACCTACATAGAACAAATGAAATGACAATTATAACAATGCCTAGCTGAACACCGCAGCACAATCAGGTGTAAGAAAACTGACTATCCAGTAGCAGCTCACTTTGTTGAAGCTAACCATCCCATCTCCTCCCTCAAATACACAGGCATTGAGCATGTTGCTCTACCAAGGAGAGGAGTTAACGTGGAGATCCTACTACTACAGAGGGAGTCTTACTGGATATCATGTCTAAAAACATTAACCCCTAGTGGTCTGAATATTGACTTTGATCTCAGGCCCTTCTGATGAACAATGACAATTTCTGTGAACAAGTTTTATAAATGAAAATATGATTTCTACAGCTTATCAGCGTACACAAAACATGTTCCCCTGTTGATGATGCTTATTGTGCATTATGGCTTAACCAAAATATTACATGTAACCAACATTTTATGAAATTGGAAACAAGTAAATATCTATGTGAAATTAAATTAAACAATAATGCATGTTGATGATAATCTTATGCTAATGATAACAATAGCCTAATATATTCAATATCCTGTAAACTATTGTCTTTCAACAGTTTCACTCAATTCATTCTAATCAACCTAAAAATTATGACACACCCCTCAAGCATTCATTACATTACCCTGAAGAAGGCACAGTGATGCCGAAACATTGGTGTTTTACCCAATAAATTACTGGGAGTTTAAACATATGGAGTGTGTGACTCTCTGTTTTTGTAGTCTGAAAGTAACATTAGTACTCTCTAAAAATATACTTTAATGAAAATGCTTGTATATAGTTTTTCATTTTATATTTAGCTTACATAATATAATGTAAAAGTACACATTAAGGTGTCTGTAATAGAATAAACATATCAAACACGAACTAATAAATGCATTTCTATAGCTTCCAAAATCTTTTTTACACTTGAGGAGGAGTGCCAAGACGGTTGCCTAGTGGCTTCAATACAGAGCCCCGCCAGTCATCCAGGGTTTATACACATTGTTGGTTATGACATACAGTGACATAAATGCCTACCACTTTGAAGATGCAAAATATTTTTTATTTTAAAACAAATAAGGAATAAGAACAGAAAACTTGAGCGTGCAAAATTATCCCCCCCCCCCCCCCAAAAAAAAAATGTCAATACTTTGTAGAGCCACCTTTTGCACAAATTATAGCTACAAGTCTCATGGGGTATGTCTTTATAAGCTTGGCACATCTAGCCACTGGGATTTTTGCCCATTCTTCAGGGCAAAACTGCTCCAGCTCCTTCAAGTTGGATGGGTTTAGCTGGTGTACAGCAATCTTTAAGTCATACCACATATTCTCAATTGGATTGAGATCTGGGCTTTGACAAGGCCATTCCAAGATATTTAAATGTTTCCCTTTAAACCACTCGAGTGTTGCTTTAGCAGTATGTTTAGGGTCATTGTCCTGCTGGAAGGTGAACCTCCGTCCCAGTCTCAAATCTCTTGAAGACTGAAACCGGTTTTGTAACGGTAATCGTCATATTCCTCCTCCTCGGACGAGGAGAGGCGAGAAGGATCGGACCAATTCGCGGAGTGGTTAGTGTTCATGATGAATGATTTATTATAACGGAAAAACTGAACACTGAAAATACAAAACAAATAAACGAAGTGCAGAAAACAGATACAGTACCGTGTGGTGAAAAACACAAACACGGAAACAAACATCCACAAAACACACGTGAAACCCAGGCTGCCTAAGTATGATTCTCAATCAGGGACAACGATTGACAGCTGCCTCTGATTGAGAATCATACCAGGCCGAACACAAAAATCCCAACATAGAAAATCAACCATAGACAAACCCACCCAACTCACGCCCTGACCAACTAAAATAAATACAAGACAAAGGAAAACAGGTCAGGAACGTGACAGGTTTCCTTCAAGAATTTCCCTGTATTTAGCGCCATCCATCATTCCTTCAATTCTGACCAGTTTCCCAGTCCCTGTCGATGAAAAACATACCCACAGCATGATGCTGCCATCGCCATGCTTCACTGTGAGGATGATGTTCTCGGGGTGATGAGAAGTGTTGTGTTTGCGCCAGACATAGCGTTTTCCTTGATGGCCAAAAAGCAAATTTTTAGTCTCATCTAACCAGAGTACCTTCTTCCATATGTTTGGGGAGTCTCCCACATGCCTTTTGGCAAACACCAAACGCGTTTGCTTCTTTTTTTCTTTAAGCAATAGCTTTTTTCTGACCACTCTTTTGTAAAGCCCAGCTCTGTGGAGTGTACGGCTTAAAGTGGTCCTATGGACAGATACTCCAATCTCCGCTGTGGAGCTTTACAGCTCCTTCAGGGTTATCTTTGGTCTCTTTGTTGCCTCTCTGATTAATGCCCTCCTTGCCTGGTCCGTGAGTTTTGGTTGGCGGCCCTCTTTGGCAGGTTTGTTGTGGTACCATATTCTTTCCATTTTTTAATAATGGATTTAATGGTGCTCTGTGGGATGTTCAAGCTTTCAGATATGTTTTATAATCCAACCCTGATCTGTACTTCTCCACAACTTTGTCCCTGACCTGTTTGGCGAGCTCCTTGGTCTTCATAGTGCCCCTGGCTTAGTGGTGTTGTAGAGTCTGGGGCCTTTCAGAACAGCTGTACATATACTGAGATCATGTGACAGATCATGTGACACTTAGATTGCACACAGGTGGACTTTATTTAACTAATTATGTGACTTCTGAAGGTAATTGGTTGCACCAGATCTTATTTAGGGGCTTCATAGCAAACTGAGTGAATACATATGCACGCACCACTTTAAAGTTTTTTTAAACAAGTTATTTTTTTCATTTCAGTTCACCAATTTGGACTATTTTGTGTATGTCCATTACATGGAATCCAAATAAAAATCAATATAAATTACAGGTTGTAATGCAACAAAATAGGAACAATGCCAAGGGGGGTGAATATTTTTTGCAAGGCACTGTATCAGAGCAACATCAATGGTACCAAGGGATGTTCTGTTCTACTATCTTGCATCACTCTCCCATGTTGGTTGACATATTATTCCACTGAAAACCCAGTCCAAATAGGTTTCTGTTGCACATAACACTGACTTTTGAGCACTGTGTGAATTAGTGTACATTAAGATTGCACATCTGCACACAACAACTTGGTGTCACGACTTCTACCGAAGTCGTTGCCTCTCCTTGTTCGGGCGGTGTTCGGCGGTCGACGTCACCGGTCTTCTAGCCATCATCGATCCATTTTTCATTTTCCATTGGTTTTGTCTTGTCTTCCCACACACCTGTTTTCAATCCCATCCATTACATGTTGTGTATTTAACCCTCTGTTTCCCCTCATGTCTTTGTCAGAGATTGTTTATTGTTAGTATTGTTTTTATGTGTATAGGTGCGTGACGGGTCTTCGTACCCATATTTGTTTTGTTCGTTTTCTATTTAGTGTTATGGAGCATGCATTTGGACTTTCATTAAAAGACTCCATTTTACACTCCGTTTGACTCTCCTGCGCCTGACTTCCCTGCCACCTATACACACAACTCTGACACTTGGATTAGATGTATTAATATTTACATCTGTTAATAAGAAACCTGATACAAAAAATAAGTTACTTCTGGTAATGTCAGATCAGTCAACCATTGCAGTCCCACTGGGCAACAGACTTCAATTCAACATCTATTATAGGTTGGTTCAAAATCATTTAATTGAAATTATGTGGAAACAACATTGATTCAACCAGTGTGTGCCCAGTGGGGTGTTTTTCATAAGGGGATTTCCCTAAGTCAGTCAGCGAGCCACTTTATTCTAGTTATCTTGTGATTTACAATAGTCCTGTGAATATGCAGCACCTGTCCTCTCAATCTCTTGAAGTGAAAGCAGAGGCTCAGAATGATGATAGTTTGATGACAGTTTTGTCCTTGGAGAACAGGATGCCCCTTCCAATCTGTTGCTAGTACTATCCATGTTGTAATCAACTTTATCAGGATCTTTTTCAACCATGTCCTCCAAGTCTACAAAGGAAAGTACAAAGAGGTTATTCTGCCATAGATTTGAACATGTCTTTAGCTGTTGTTGACAGATTACTCTTTGTCAACAACCACACAGACTCACAATAGCTAAAGAATTGTAAAGGAAGTCTCTACCAGACTTTCACTACTCACACTTCAGCACCGTCTTGTACACCTGTGTGTATCCTCGCTCTGGGTTCTTGCTCAGGTCCATGTAGTAGTAACAGCGTAGCTCCTTTGGGTACTGAGAGTAAGGCAGGTTGAGGACCAGGGGAATGATCCGGTTGGACATGGGCCCCTCAGACAGTGCCTGGTGCATCATGTACTGGCACCAGTCATCCAGCAGGAAGTTGGGGGTGATGAGAAGGGCCCAGCAATGGCTGCTCTGCACAGCCTGGCATAGCTCAGTGGGGATGGCACCCCCCACAATGGCATCACGTTGCCGCAGGAAACAGTGCAGGCCACATGGCGTGTTCTCCAGGTAAGAGGCCAGACGGATGGCTTCTTCGATGTCCATAGGACTGTGGCACACACACGTCGTAGGTCTGGCTCCAACGAATCGTGGAGCTCAGAAAAGGTGGTGGTGGGTTAGGAGTGGAGGTGGGAGCCAATGATAAGACACCATCGACAGAAGGGGATGTGGAGACGAGCTGCTCTGTGATGACTCTCTTTTAGGTTTCACTAAGAGTCGACGGAACCAACCTGAAACAAGATAATTAAACATGGGTCCTTTCCAGTGGTGTATAGTGCTTAAATAAAAATACTTTCAAGTAGTTATTTTGAGTATCTGTACTTGACTTTACTATTTATATTTTTTGACAACTTCTACTTCACTACATTCCTGAATAAAATAATGTAGTTTTTACTACATACTGTACATTTTCCCTGACACGCAAAAGTACTGGTTACATTTTGAATGCTTAGCAGGACAGGAACATGGTCCAATTCACACTTATCAACAGAACATGTGTCACGTTCCTGACCTGTTTTCTGTTGTTTTGTATGTGTTTAGTTGGTCAGGGCGTGAGTTGGGGTGGGCATTCTATGTTATGTGTTTCTATGTGGGGTTAAATGTGTTGCCTGATATGGTTCTCAATTAGAGGCAGGTGTTTGACGTTTCCTCTGATTGAGAACCATATTAAGGTAGGCTGTTCTCACTGTTTGTTTGTGGGTGATTGTTCCTGTGTCTGTGTCCGTTGCACTATACGGGACTGTTTAGTTTGTTCATTCGTAAGGTTAGTCTGTTCCTGTTCGTGCGTTCTTCGTGTTATTGTATGTTCTCATGTTCAGGTCTGTCTACGTCGTTTTGTTGTTTTGTAGTTATTCAAGTGTAGTTTGTGTCAGTGTTCGTCTTGTTTAATAAATTCATTCATGTCTTCATACCTCGCTGCGTGTTGGTCCGATCCATGCTCCTCCTCATCCGAGGAGGAGGAATTAGACGAACGTTACAGAATCACCCACCAACAAAGGATCAAGCAGCGGGTTAACGGGCAGCAGCGACAGCAGCAGCGGTACAAGGAGGAATGGACATGGGAGGAAATCCTAGACGGAGAAGGACCCTGGGCAGAACCAGAGGAGTGTCGCCGCCCCAAAGCGGAGCTGGAGGCAGCGAAAGCGGAGAGGCGGCATTAGGAGGCGCTAGCAAGGCAGAGCGGCTAGAAGCCCGAGAGGCTCACCCAAAAATGTATTGGGGGGGGGCTGAAAGGGAGTGTAGCTGGGTCAAGTAGGAGACTTGAGCCAACTCCCCTTGCTTACCGTAAGGAGCCGGTCAGGGCGGTATTGGAGGTGAGCGACGCAGAGACTGTGAAGGAGTTAATGGGGAAATTGGAGTAGAGAGTTATGAGGGATGTGCTGGTTTGGTGCATGAGGCACGGCATCCGCCCGACGGAGTGTGTCGGGGATTTGATGTCGCCTGAGTCAGCTCTCCATACTCGTCCTGAGGTGCGTGCTAGCCGTCTGGTGAAGACTGTGCCAGCACCACGCACCAGGCCTCCTGTGCGCCTCCCTAGCCCTGCACGTCCTGTGCCAGCTCAGCGCACCAGCTCTCCTGTGGCAGCCCCATGCACCAGCTCTCCTGTGGCAGCCCCATGCACCAGCTCTCTGGTGCCGACGCCACGTACCAGGTCTCCAGTTCCAGCACCCCACACTCGCCTTGAGGTGCGTGCCTCCAGCCCAGTGCCTCCAATGCCAGCACCACGCACCTAGCCTCCTGTGCGTCTCCAGAGCTCTGTACTCACTGTTCCTTCTCCCCGCACTCGCCCTGAGGTGCGTGCCCTCAGTCCGGTACCACCAGTTCCGGCACCACGCACCAGGCCTATAGTGCGCTTTGAGAAACCAGTGTGCCCTGTTCCTGCTCCCCGCACTAGCCTCGAGGTGCGTGTCTCCAGTCCGGTACCACCAGTTCCAGCACCACGCACCAGGCCTACTGGGCGCCTCAGCAGGTCAGAGTCGGCCGTCTTCCCAACGCCGCCTGCACTGCTCGTCTGCCCAGCGCCGTCTGAGCTGCCTGCACTGCTCGTCTGCCCAGCGCAGTCTGAGCTGCCTGCCTGCCCAGCACAGTCTGAGCTGCCTGCCTGCCCAGGACCGTCTGAGCCGTCCGTCTGTCCAGCGCCGTCTGAGCCATCCGTCTGCCCAGCGCCGTCTGAGCCATCCGTCTGCCCAGCGCCGTCGGAGCCATCCGTCTGCCAAGCGCCGTCGGAGCCATCCGTCTGCCAAGCGCCGTCGGAGCCATCCGTCTGCCAAGCGCCGTCGGAGCCATCCGTCTGCCAAGCGCCGTCGGAGCCATCCGTCTGCCAAGCGCCGTCGGAGCCATCCGTCTGCCAAGCGCCGTCGGAGCCATCCGTCTGCCCAGCGCCGTCTGAGCCATCCGTCTGCCCAGCGCCGTCTGAGCCATCCGTCTGCCCAGCGCCGTCTGAGCCATCCGTCTGCCCAGCGCCGCCTGAGCCATCCGTCTGCCCAGCGCCGTCTGAGCCATCCGTCTTCCCAGCGCCGTCTGAGCCATCCGTCTGCCACGAGTCTTCAGAGCCGCCCGTCTGTCCCAAGCCATTAGAGCCGTCCGTCAGTCAGGAGCTGCCAGAGCCGCCAGCCAGTCAGGAGCTGCCAGAGCCGCCAGCCAGTCAGGAGCTGCCAGAGCCGCCAGCCAGTCAGGAGCTGCCAGAGCCGCCAGCCAGTCAGGAGCTGCCAGAGCCGCCAGCCAGTCAGGAGCTGCCAGAGCCGCTAGCCAGTCAGGAGCTGCCAGAGCCGCCAACCAGTCAGGAGCTGCCAGAGCCGCCAGCCAGTCAGGAGCTGCCAGAGCCACCAGCCAGTCATGAGCCGCCCTCCAGTCATGAGCCGCCCTCCAGTCATGAGCCGCCCGCCAGTCATGAGCCGCCCTCCAGTCATGAGCCGCTCTCCCGTCATGAGCTGCCCTACAGTCATGAGCTGTCCTACAGTAATGAGCTGCCTTACAGTCATGAGCTGCCCTACAGTCCTGAGCTGTCCCTCTGTCCTGAGCTGCCCTACAGTCATGAGCTGCCCCTCTGTCCTGAGCTACCCCTCTGTCCTGAGCTACCCCTCTGTCCTGAGCTACCTCTCTGTCCTGAGTTGTCTATATTTAGGAGGGGCCTTGGTGAAGGTTCCTGGACCATGGTCGGGGGCGAGGGTCACCACTCAAGGGACGCTAAGGAGGGGGACAAAGACAATGGTGGAGTGGTGTCCTCGTCCTGCGCCGGAGCCGCCACCACGGACAGATGCCCACCCAGACCCTCCCCTTGAGTTTTAGGGGTGCGCCCGGAGTTCGCACCTTGGGGGGGGGTTCTGTCACGTTCCTGACCTGTTTTCTGTTGTTTTGTATGTGTTTAGTTGGTCAGGGCGTGAGTTGGGTTGGGCATTCTATGTTATGTGTTTCTATGTGGGGTTAAATGTGTTGCCTGATATGGTTCTCAATTAGAGGCAGGTGTTTGACGTTTCCTCTGATTGAGAACCATATTAAGGTAGGCTGTTCTCACTGTTTGTTTGTGGTGATTGTTCCTGTGTCTGTGTCCGTTGCACTACACGGGACTGTTTAGTTTGTTCATTCGTAAGGTTAGTCTGTTCCTTTTCGTGCGTTCTTCGTGTTATTGTATGTTCTCATGTTCAGGTCTGTCTACGTCGTTTTGTTGTTTTGTAGTTATTCAAGTGTAGTTCGTGTCAGTGTTCGTCTTGTTTAATAAATTCATTCATGTCTTCATACCTCGCTGCGTGTTGGTCCGATCCATGCTCCTCCTCATCCGAGGAGGAGGAATTAGACGAACGTTACAACATGCCTGGTCATCCCTACTGCCTCTGATCTGGTCGACACACATGCTTCGTTTGGAAATGATGTCTGTGTGTGCACCTGGCTATTCGTAAATAAATAAAAAACAAGAAAATGGTGCCATCTGGTTTGAGGAATTTGAAATGATTTACACTTTTACTTCTGATACTTAAGTACATTTTATTAATTACATTAACTTTTTTAGCAATTACATTTACTTCTTATACTTAAGTATATTTAAAACCAATACTTTCAGACTTTTACTCAAGTAGTATTTTACTATGAAGATATATTTACTCAAGTCAAATGTTATTTGTCACATGTGGAGGGGTGATGCAAAACAGCTCCAGGCATTCCATGCTGTTCTTAACTCTTGTTCTGAGCACCTGAGATTTACTATGCAATCTGACCCACGTCAAATCAGTTTCCTTGATCTTCAGATTTTGTGTGAGGATAATGTTCTGTACACGAATCTTTACAGGAAACCCACTGATAGTATCAGTTTGTTGAGGGCTGATAGCTGTCACCCGCTTCGACAGAAATATGGCTGAGATGCAAAGAAATTCAAGAAAAGAGGGTACAAAAATGGTCAGATTAATACTGACATTGAGAAAATCCAAAACAAATCGAGACATGGTCTCTATCAAGGACAGTCTCCCAAAAATAAACATTCTTACGTTCTTATTACCCGCTATTCAAAGTGCACTGAACAAATTATGGAAATCGTTTAAACATTTTCACATTCTAAGATCCGATGACCGTATCGGTAATGTGTTTTCGGACCCTCCCTTGGTTGTATTCTCGCGGGGCAGAAATATCAGGGATAAATTGGTCAACTCTGACTTACCACCGCAAAAACCCAAGCACAGCGTACTTTTGCGCCTCTACCGGATGGAAACTACAAGTGTAATGGCTGCGCTCAATGCAATGGCACTTACAAATGTAGATCCTTCAAACACCCTCAAACAGGTAAACAGAACCCAATCAAAGGCGTTATCATGTGCTCCACTAAGGCAGTTATTTATCTTATAACTTGTCCTTGTGGTAAAAAAATGAGGGTAAAACGATAGGCGAATTAAAAGTACGAATCTCGGAGCATCGATCTATGATCGCAATTTGTAAGTCGCTCTGGATAAGAGCGTCTGCTAAATGATTTAAATGTAAATGTATGCTATACATTTATTTTCTATTTATATCTGTAAATTAACCAATGATATAAAGCCACACCCGGCCATGATTACAGACACCTGTGTGTGTCCTTTGACAGTATATAAACGTCATTATACCCTGATGAAGACAGCTTGTCTGTCGAAACGTTGGTTATAAGGTTATTCAATTATTCAATTATTGCACATCAGCGCCTAGAGCGGGAGGCTCCCTTTTTCACAAGCGCGGAATACAACAGGTGTAGTAGACCTTGCGGTGAAGCGCTTACTTACAAGCCCTTATCCAACAATGCAGTTCAAGAAATAGAGTTAAGAAAATATTTAATAAATGAACTAAAGTACAAAATTAAATCAAAAAGTAACACACAAATGATATAACAATAACGAGGCTATATACAGGGGGTACAGACCGGTACCGAATCAATGTGCGCAGATACAGGTTGGTCGAGGTCATTTGTAAGGTGACTAGGCATAGATATAAAACAGCGAGTAGCAGCAGTGTAAAAACAAAACCGGGGTCAGTGAATGTAAATAGTCTGAGTGGCCATTTGATTAATTGTTCAGCAATCTTATGGCTTAGGGGTAGAAGCTGTTAAGAGTCCTTCTGGACCTAGACTTGGCGCTCCAGTACCGCTTGCTGTGCGGTAGCAGAGAGAACAGTCTGATTTGGGTGACGGGAGTCTTTGACAATTTGTTGGGCCTTCCTCTGACACCAATTATGCCAACTGAGTACTGGTCCTTTCACATCATAACTGTTTAACAAAACAGACAAGTTTGATCTTGTATAAATATCAAGTTTGTGAATAGATTTATCAACTATACAGTATATGTGGTTTAGGAAAAAAGTATTTCAATTTACCATACATGCTTTTGACATCATTCTCCAGACTATTGCAATTTTGTACCTCCAATAAGAAAAACTAACGTAATAACCTTCACATTTGATTGATTGATTTATTTTAATAGATGTGCTGTTCTAAGCACTTACCAGAAAGTTGATCACATAACATGAACACTCATGAATTAAGTTTTAAAAAGTTTAAAAAAAATGTAACTACAAAAAATGTCATAACTTGCAAATATAACACCAAAAGTTTGCCTGATACTCTCAGCAGAAAAAGAGGAGGCTGAATCTAGCAGCTGCAGCTCACTGTTTGTCTAAATGTCTTGATCCCCACAACGCACAATTTCTCTCATTAAATTGTAATGTAGATCTGTTTTTTGTATCCATAGTGCAGGGCAGGAGAGGTCAGGCCTATACCTCCACATACTAAAAATAATCCAACTGTAGCCTGTTTCTTTGCGTAGGCTACTTGGTTGTCCATCCAAAACCCTGGATTTGCAGATTCATTATTCTTGTCTGGGTTACAATCAAATCATGTAGGAGCAAATCAAATATTTTAGGGAACTATGTACAAAATTCTAAAGGCTCTCGCACATCTGAGCAATCTTATTTGCAGGTGCATGGCAACAATTGAACAAGATGAAGGAAAGGATGTGGTAATTAACCTCTCCAAAAAAAGACCTTACTGACACTCAAGTCTCAGTCTTATCTAAGTGCCTCTCTTTTGTACCTACATGTACAGATAAACCATTCGATACGAAAGTACATCTGTTTTTATTCTTTCGCAAGATTAAATTTAAGCATGTGTTTTCGCAAAATACTGATTCGGGCCTAGAAACACATAATAGAACTGGTACCCATTTTAAGCCCAAAAGCAACTCCTCGATTAATACCTATTGTAGGTTAGTCGAATAAGAAGCCATGTCAGTATATACGAGACAAACTACATTAAGAAAAATCTCACAAGAACAGAAGAACAGGCACCCAATGAATTAATGAAAGATTCATCTTTGGTTATAAAACCTGCAGACAAGGGGGGTGCTGTGGTTGTTTTAGACTATGAAAAAATATAAAGAAGAAATTCAGAGACAACTCAGTAATGAATGTTTCTATAGAAAACTGAGTGTTGATCCCACACAGGTTTTCTAAAGGGATATATGCTCTAATCTGGAGCAAGCCCTATTAAACAACCTTATCTCAAAACCTGAATATGAATATCTTTGCTGCAAATGTGCCATACGTCCATGCTTGTACATTTTACCGAAATGACACAAACCTAAAACACAAGGCAACTATCCAGGCAGACCAGTGGTTGCAGGAATAGGCTCAATGCTAGAGCCGTTGTCCATCTTTGTAGACTATTTTATTAAATCTCATGTGCAATCATTGCCATCATATGTAAAAGACTCTATAGACTTCATAAACAAGATCTCACCAATAACGGGTTTAACAGAAGACTGTATTTTGGTCACATTAGATGTCGAGAGTCTATATACCAGCATTCCCAATGTGGGGGGGCTGGCAGCACTAGCACACTATTTGGGAGACAGAGATACTAATGAAAATCCACCAACAAACTTCATTCTAGAGCTGGCTGGATATGTTTTGACGTATAACTATTTCAGGTTGGATGATGAATACTACCTCCAAACGAATGGAACATCGATGGGCTCCACATTCGCTACGAGCTATGCTAACCTCTATAAGGGTCTTTTTGAAGAACGTTTTGTTAATAATGAAAACGAGAATACATTTTTGAATAAAGTCCTGAAGTGGTATCGATATATTGACGACATTTTTTGCCTATGGGAAGGAACTGAAAAAGAGCTGTCAGATTTTATGGCACTACTCAATGACATTGACCCCAATCTCAAATTCACTATTGAACGTGACACTCAACGTGTTCATTACCTCGATATGTGGATTGAGAAATCAAATGGAACCCTGTTAACAACTCTGTATAGAGAATAAATGGACAGAAATACTCTATTGCAGGGGGACAGCTTCCATCCTGAGCCATTAAAAAGAGGACTTCCAAGAAGCCAATTTTTTAGACTGCGCCCTATATGCCACTCCACAGAGGATTATCTAGAAAAAGCAGCGGAGATGCGCATTAGGTTTCTAAGAAGAGGCTATTCGTCACAATGTGTGGATGAAGCTCTTAATTTGGCATTGGAAAAACATGAGATGGACTTTTACAAAAAAGACCCGCTAAAGCTAAGGAACACTCCGTAATGTTCACAACTACATATACCTTGAACTCGCGAAAAGTGAGAGGTGTGGTCAAGAAACACTGGCATATTTTATCATCGGACCCTGTTTTGCCGGCTGAATTTAAAAATCCACCACTTATTGTGTATAGGAGAGGTCGCAATTTACGCGATAAATTGGTTCATACCAACTGCCAGCCACAAAAGAAAATTTGCCAAGCTCTTTTACACCCTCTACCAAATTGTAGCTATAAATGCAGAGGATGCGCACAGTGCAACAATATGATGAAGTGTGAATATTTCTGCCACCCACACACAGGAAAACGGTTCCAAATAAATGACATTATTACGTGTTCCACCACCCATGCTATTTACATTATTAAATGTCCATGTGGGTCCTGCTATGTCGGTAAAACCTCTCGTTCTCTCAAACAGAAAATTAGTGAACATAAAAGTTATATCAGGAGAAACGACAGGGATTATCCATTCGTAGTACATTTCAATGTCCTGAAGCATGATCTTTAGATTTTGTGGCATAGAGAAAGTTAAGATATCAGACAGGGGAGGTGATATTAATAATACTCTGAGTAAAATAGAATGTTTTTGGATTTTCACCCTCCAGACATTATTTCCTAAATGACTTAATGATGAAATGCCTATGTATGTTATGTTGTGAATTTGAACATGAATTATGTGCCTATTTAAGATTACTCTGTTCTTCGTACGATGTACCCAATGATTAATGAAAACTTGCTATATCCTCATTGTGGTTTTACAGACGTGTTTCATACGTCTTATTTATACACTTTTGTAATATTTATGAAATGCATATTGTTATATTTGGTAGGACTTATTTGTTTTTCCTTTGCCTCCAACCCCCTTCGATGTGTGGAACGGATGTGGGTGGGGCCAGGTCTACATAAGGGTGCACATTTTTTTATAAATAAAATAATTCACAAAAACTCTGACGAAGGCCGATACGGTTCTTAATAAAGATCAGTGATACTATCAAGAGCTGTTAGGGAACTATGTACGCAACCGGATAGAAGTCATGCAGTAATCCTTTATATGATTTTGTGGCTGTTTGATTTATTATTGTCTGTGCTAGAATCAAATAATGTAGAAGGCAATCAAATATTTTAGCAAACTATGTAAGCAACCGGAAGAAGAAATCCTTTGTAGGACTTTGTGGCTGTGACTACCATATTTGGCTCGCTGACAAACAAACGCCAGTTCTTGAACTGCGTAGCAGCATATCAGAGTAATTCACGCAGAAATGGAACGGAAATCACAGAAAATACAGTAGACGTTGTGGTGGCAGCTGTAGAGAAGTATTTGGGTATACGAGATTTGACTTCAGAGGAGTTACAGGGTGTGTTGAGTGGTGGTGACCCATCCTAAAATTATTCAAATTGTAGCCTGTTTCCTTGCATAGGTTAACGTTGCTTGGTTCTCAATTCTGGAACTGCAAACGTAACGTTATTATTCTTGTATGGGTTAGAATCAAATCATGTAGTAGGCAATCAAATATTTTAGAGAACTATGTCTGCAACAGGAAGGAAGTCATGCAGTAACCCTTTTAGCCACAACTTCCTAAGAAAAGCTGTGGTCTACATGTGATGTACAACAGCTGTTTACAGTTTTTTACAAACGCTTACACACTAAAGTGGTACTTGAGGCACACTCAGTGAGACCATTAAGTCATGTGCCTAATCTTCAGACCAAGTCTGCAAAACTGCAAGCACGTTATCTGCTTTACACTCAGTTTGCAATTGTAAGGTACTTTTTGCAAAACACTCAACACAGTTCTCTACATTAGACACATCATTCAAATCAGAGCTTGAGCACAATAAATAGGCTTCAGGTTGGCTTTCTTGGTTTGGACCACAATGGAGGCCAATTTTGGAGAGAGGGGAGGGGGGGGGGGCTGGGACGAGGAGAACAATCACAGATGAGATCCGGGCTGTTTTGGTTGAGTTTCAGGGAGGCTGGGCAGAGGGTCCAGCCTGACTTGAGCCGCTACACTGCAGCAAGTGTCATCCGAACATTTCAAAATGAGAACAGGTAAGTAAACCTAATACCATGCTACTGTACTTACAGCACTACAGTTACCATTTCATACTGAATGAAATCTTGCACCCGAACCATTCGCACGTTTTTGCAGAATTGCTAGACAACCCTTCAATGGAGGAAGAAATCGGCTGTTCACTGCAGAGCAGGACCAACACATTGAATATGGTCATTTTAAACAACCGCATACGTTTATGACAACTGCAACCCCACATCATCACTGACAACACAACATTCAGTATGTGTATTCATACTGTCATGCAATAATGTCTTGTCTGTTTCAGAGTTATGGAACTAGATGCTGTTGCAGAGCATCATGATTTCGTCTACGTTGATGAGGTCGGCTTTAACATAGCCAAAACAAGATGCAGAGGAAGAAACCTCATAGGACACCGCGTGTGGTGGCAACATCACAATGTGTGCAGCCATTAGTCAGAACGGTGTCCTTCATCATCATGCTACTCTTGGTCCTTAAAATACTGCCCACATTATCACCTTCCTTGACACCCTGCATAATATCCTCATTCCCAATGACCAGAGGAATGGGCCAGAGCAGTCCAGGTTTCCACCATGCTGCTCTGGTCCACAATTGGTTCATTGACCATCCGCAAGTTTTGATGCTCAACCTGCCACCATATTCTCCATTTCTAAACCCAATAGAAGAGTTATTTTCGGCATGGCGTAGGAAGGTATATAATCGCATACCCCTTCTCCAGGTGATGGAGGAGGCCTGTGGTGAGGGAGCATGCCAGGGGGGAGCATGAGGGAGCATGCCAGGGCTAGATACGTCACTTCAGATGCTACTTTCCCCACTGTTTAGCCAGAGAGAACATCTCTTGTGATGTTGATGAGGTGCTGTGGCCAGACTCAAATAGGAGACAGGATGCACCCAAATTGTTTTTTTCTTTATAAAGAAACGTCCTCTCACTGTCAACTGCGTTTATTTTCAGCAAACTTAACATGTGTAAATATTTGTATGAACATAAGATTCAACTGAGACATAAACTGAGCAAGTTCCACAGACATGTGACTAACAGAAAATGAATAATGTGTCCCTGAACAAAGGGGGGGGGTCAAAATCCCAAAGTAACAGTTAGTATCTGGTGTGGCCACCAGCTGTATTAAGTACTGCAGTGCATCTCCTCATGGACTGCAGCATATTTGCCAGTTCTTTCTGTGAGATGTTACCCCACTCTTCCACCAAGGCACCTGCAAGTTCCCAGACATTTCTGGGGGGAGGGTCATGTCAGGATGAGCCTGCAGGGAGGGTACCACATGAGGGAGGAGGATGTCTTCCCTGTAACGCACAGCGTTGAGATTGCCTGCAATGACAACAAGGTCAGTCCGATGATCCTGTAACACACCGTCCCAGACCATGACAGACCATTACACCGAGAACTGTACTCTGGAGCGGGATCGATTTGGGCGTGGAGGGTCCACGCCCAAATCGATCCCGCTCCAGAGTACAGTTCTCGGTGTAACGCTCATTCCTTTGACGATAAACGCAAATCCGACCATCACCCCTGGTGAAACGAAACCTCGACTCGTCAGTGAAGAGCACTTTCTGCCAGTCCTGTCTGGTCCAGCAATAGTGGGTTTGTGTCCATAGGCAACGTTGTTGCCGGTGATGTCTGGTGAGGACCTGCCTTACAACAGGCCTACAAGCCCTCAGTCCAGCCTCTCTCAGCCTATTGCGGACAGTCTGAGCACTGATGGAGGGATTGTGCGTTCCTGATGTAACTCGGGCAGTTGTTGTACACCTTAAATGTTTGTTTGTGAACCGCCAAGATATCATAGAAGAAGAAGTAGAACTTCACTGCCGAAATGGAACGTAAATCACAGAAAATAGATATGGTGCCGGCCGCTACAGAGAAGTATTTGAGTATACGAGATTTGATTTCAGAAGAGTGACAGGGTGTGTTGAGTGGTGGTGTCCTGTTCTTCCAGACCATTGGCATGGTGCAGGAGCAGATAGGGTCAAGGTAGTGGGTTTTTAATGAGCTGGAGGTGGATATTGCAATTTTAGGTGTTCCAGTGGAAGACACTAAACCACTGCTGGTGGTGGTTGAGGCTGTGTAGGTGGGGCTGAGGGAAGGGCTGGTTCCTCAGTACACTTAGAGAGTTTACCACCCATGATTTCTAATTGGTTTCTTAGTCCTGTATTGTAACACTAAATTACTTACATTTTTCTTATCTCCGTTTTTTTTATTGTTACTTTATAAAATCTCTAGTAACCCATTATACACACATTTATTACTTAATCTCTCTTCAACCAACTACGTCTCTCAACAGACACAATTCTACCTGACCACTTCTCGATCACATCCTCTCTATACTCAACCCGTCCTAATCCAAACCAAACAATTACAGTCAAATTTCTGACTAATCTGAAAACAAGGCTCCCTAAATTTTCTATCAGCATATAGAATGCACGACCCGGGCTGGCAAAACCCTGGATCATTGTTATTCTAACTTCCGCGACGCATATAAAGCCCTCCCACGCCCTCCTTTCGGAAAATCTGAGCACAGCTCCATTTTGTTGCTCCCAGCCTATAGACAGAAACTAAAACAGGAAGCGCCCGTGCTCAGGTCTATTCAACGCTGGTCCGACCAATCGGATTCCACGCCTCAAGATTGCTTCGATCACGTAGACTGGGATATGTTCCGCATAGCGTCGGACAATAACATTGATGAAGACGCTGATTCGGTGAGCGAGTTCATTAGCAAGTGCATCGGTGATGTTGTACCCACAGCGTCTATTAAAACATTCCCCAACCAGAAGCCGTGGATTGATGGCAGCATTCGCGCAAAACTGAACACGAACCACTGCTTTTAATCAGGGCAAGGGGACCAGAAACATGACCGAATACAAACAGTGTAGCTATTCCCTCCGCAAGGCAATCAAACAAGCTAAGGGTCTGTAGAGACAAAGTTGAGTCGCAATTCAACGGCTCAGACACGACAAGTATGTGGCAGCGTCTACAGTCAATCACGGACTACAAAAGGAAAACCAGCCTCGTCGCGGACCACAATGTCTTGCTCCCAGACGAACTAAACAACTTCTTTGCACGCTTTGAGGACAACACTGTGCCGCTGACACGGCCTGCTACCAAAACCTGTGGTCTCTCCTTCACTGCAGCCAACGTGAGTAAAAAATTTAAACGTTTTAACCCTCGCAAGGCTGCCAGCCCAGACGGCATCCCCAGCCGCGTCCTCAGAGCATGCGCAGACCAGCTGGCTGGTGTGTTTATGGACATATTCAATCAATCCTTATTCCAGTCTGCTGTTCCCACATGCTTTAAGAGGGCCACCATTGTTCCTGTTCCCAAGAAAGCAAAGGTAACTGAGCTAAATGACTATCGCCCCATAGCACTCACTTCCCTCATCATGAAGTGCTATGAGAGACTAGTCAAGGACCATATCACCTCCACTCTACCTGATACCCTAGACCCACTCCAATTTGCTTACCGCCACAATAGGTCCACAGACGACGCAATCACACTGCACACTTCCCTAACCTATCTTGACAAGAGGAATACCTATGTAAGAATGCTGTTCCTCAACTACAGCTCAGCATTTAACACCATAGTACCCTCCAAACTCGTCATTAAGCTCGAGACCCTGGGTCTCGACCCCTGCTTGTGCAACTAGGTCCTGGACTTCTTGACGGGCCGCCCCCGGCTGGTGAGGGTAGGTAACAACATCTCCATCCCGCTGATCCTCAACACTGGGGCCCCACAAGGGTGCGTTCTCAGCCCTCTCCTGTACTCCCTGTTCACCCATGACTGTGTGACCATGCACGCCTCCAACTCAATCATCAAGTTTGCAGACGACACTACAGTGGTAGGCTTGATTACCTACAACGACGAGACGGCCTACAGGGAGGAGGTGAGGGCCCTCGGAGTGTGGTGTCAGGAAAATAATCTCACACTCAATGTCAACAAAACAAAGGAGATGATCGTATACTTCAGGAAACAGCAGAGGGAGTAGCCCCCTATCCACATCGACGGGACAGTAGTGGAAAAGGTGGAGAGTTTTAAGTTCCTCGGCATACACATCACGGACAAACTGAAATGGTCCACCCACACACAGCGTGGTGAAGAAGGCGCAACAGCGTCTCTTCAACCTCAGGAGCCTGAAGAAATTCGGCTTGTCACCAAAAACACTCACAAACTTTTACAGATGCACAATCGAGAGCATCCTGTCGGGCTGTATCACCACCTGGTACGGCAACTGCTCCGTCCACAACCGTAAGGCTCTCCAGAGGGTAGTGAGGTCTGCACAACGCATCACCGGGGCAAACACCTACACCACCCGATGTCACTGTAAGGCCAAAAAGATCATCAGGTACAACAACCACCCAAGCCACTGCCTGTTCACCCCGCTATCATCCAGAAGGGGAAGTCAGTACAGGTGCATCAAAGCGGGGACCGAGAGACTGAAAAACAGCTTCTATCTCAAGGCCATCAGACTGTTAAACAGCCATCACTAACATTGAGTAGCTGCTGCCAACATACTGACTCATCTCTAGCCACTTTAATAATGAAAAAATGTATGTAATAAATGTATCACTAGCCACTTTAAACAATGCCACTTTATATAATGCTTACATACTCTACATTACTCATCTCATATGTATATACTGTACTCTATGCCATCTACTGCATCTTGGTTATGCCGTTAGGCCATCGCTCATTCATATATTTTTATGTACATATTCATATTCATTCCTTTACACTTGTGTGTATAAGGTAGTTGCTGTGAAATTGTTAGGGTAGATTACTTGTTAGATATTGCTGCATGGTCGGAACTAGAAGCACAAGCATTTTGCTACACTCGCATTAACATCTGCTAACCATGTGTATGTGACAAATAACATTTGATTTGATTTACATTTACCAACTTCATTAAACATGCTCAATCCTTCAGTTCACTTCCTCTCATGTGAAAATCAGTAATATATATAGTGGTTGTATTTAATTATATATTTGTATTTAATTGTAGGTATATAAATCCTTATTTATATACTGACCCATCCTTACTTATATACTTATCCAACAGTATTTTGTCACTGATCCAACAGTATCCACCTGCAAGTGTAGAGAAATGAATACCTATTTATATACTGACCCAACATTATTTTCAACTGATTGTAGGAAAACCAATCCCTATTAGATACACACCTGTGCTGCCATTGATCAATGTTAACCGGCGAGATTCATTATTATAGAAAAATTGTTCTGCCAAATTGAACCCCACAATTTGGTGGATGAGGAGGACGAGATCTTTCACCATTAAGGCTCGGCTGAAAAACAGACAGTCCCTCACAGAGATTTTTAAATAAGGTATCTTACCTTTTTTAATTGTGGCCAGAGGGATGCCTGGGTCCAAGCCGGACGGAACGGATCAGGAATTCAGGTTGTTCTCATCCAGATCACGGCACCAAATGTTGTGGAAAATTAGATCCAAAGATGAAGGCAGAGACTACTTAATGGTATAATAGAAAACCTTTAATACAAGCAGCTGTGGGGGAGATCTACCTCTGATTTCACAGGGAAGAACTTGAGAATGGTTACATGTTCTTTATATAGTGGGAAGTGATAACACAATAAAATTGTTTACACAACGGTTATTTTATACAAGCAACAGTTCCGGAACACAATACCTTGTGTTAGGGTGCATACATACCAGGAGTCTATGAAAGGCATAACATCACAGTCCAACACAGAACATATCCCTTGAGAAGTTACAACAGCTCACCCCAACTTCTGCCACCACAGTTGGAAGGGTGTTTTTGTTTTTCCTTTCCCCGTTTTGTATCACAAAGTATAATGATTTTATATCATAGTCCAGTTTGTGGCGGTAATGCCGCATATTGGATGCCAACCGCCGTTAAACTCCAAAGAAAAAGAAGAAGAATCAGAAATCACCGGAAGATAACGTCATTTCCTGGTCTTGCATCTGACGTGTCTAAAACAGTGTTAGTGGAGGTAGCTAGACTTGGGAGGAAATTTTTCATCAGATACTGTATATCTGATTAGATTTCCTTCTGGAGGTGGAAGGCACTTAAAAGATTCGTCGGCTCAGTTGTTTATAGCGTTTCCCCCCCCCCTTCCGTTTAACGTTAGTGTTTGTTTTCTTTACGTTGGTATATTATCTCGTGTACGTGGTGTCAAGATGCTGGATTTCTTCACCATCTTTAGTAAGGGGGGCATAGTGTTGTGGTGTTTTCAGGGAACCGGTGTTACAGAATCCTTCACCGGGCCTGTCAACGCGCTGATCCGCTCCGTGATCCTTCAGGTGAGAAATACTTAAATCAAGTGACAGCTGTCATGTTTCTATGCAGCCTAGCCATCTGTATTGTCTGTTTCTCAACATGCGCCAGAGGGTCGCCACTTCATCAACAAACTGGTTAGCTAATGTAGCTACGTAGTTTTCGTAGATACACTTATCATGTAAATTCTTCTTCGTCTAAACTAAATAGGATGTATCTATTGGTAAAGCTAGCGCACTTGTTAGCTTGCTAATGCTACGATTGCGCTAGCTAGTATACGGTTGCGTAATACAAACATGGGGGATTTGGGAACTGGGGTTAACAGGTTGTTATTTTGCCAGCCACATCACAATATCACAGCCTAGTGGGATTATCACAAAATGCAAGACTATTACCACGTAGCTAGCTAGATATCAAGTATTTATACGTAACAAAAATATAAACGCAACAATTTCCAAGATTTTACTGAGTTAGTTCATATAAGGAAATAAGTACATTTTAAATAAATTCATTATGCCCTAATCTATGGATTTCATGTGACTAGGAATACAGATACATAAAAAAGGGGTAAGGTACGTGGTCTGGATCAGAAAACATCAGGATCTCGTCATGGTATCTCTGTGCATTCAATTTACCATTGATAAAATGCAATTGTGTTTGTTGTCCGTAGTTTACGCCTGCCCATACCATAACCCCACCGCCATCATAGAGCACTTTGTTCACAACGTTGACATCAGCAAACCGGTCGCCCACACGTGGTCTGCGGTTGTGAGGCTGGTTGGAAGTACTGCCAAATTCTGTAAAATGACAGGTGGTTTATTGTAGAGAAATTAACATTCAGTTCTCTGGCAACAGCTCTGGTGGACATTCCTGCAGTTAGCAGGATGTATGTATGCTCCCTCAAAATGTGAAACATCTATGGTATTGTCTTGTGTGACACAACTGCACATTTTAAAGTGGCCTTTGATTGTTCCTAGCATAAGGTGCACCTGTGTAATGATCAAACTGTTTAATAAGCTTCTTGATATGCCAAACCTGTCAGGTGGATGAATTATCTTGGCAATGGATAAATGCTCACTAACAGGGATGTAAACACATTTTGCCAAACATTTTAGAGAAATAAGGTTTTTGTCCATATGGAACATTTCTGGGATCTTTTATTTAAGCTCATGAAACATGGGACCAACACTTTACATGTTTATTTTTGTTCAGTGTAGAGCATGTGTTCAAGAGAAATGTTTTCATTTTAGTGAAAACCTCTGATCTGTGTTACAGTATTGAGTAGCCTAATGTTAATACTTCTCTTATTTTGTTTCAGGAGCGTAGTGGCAACAATTCCTATACTCATGATGCCTTGAGTCTTAAGTACAAACTCGATAATGAGTTTGAGCTGGTTTTTGTGGTAAGTTTCACAGAGAACTGCAGTGTATTATAACATTGACTATTTCCTGAAGGAACATACCATACAACATGTTTTCATCTCATGCAGTCTATGGACTCCAAACTGACCATGTTTCTCTTTTCTGTATAGGTGGGTTTTCAAAAGATCCTGACGCTGACGTATGTTGACAAGTTCATAGATGACGTACAGCTCCACTTCAGGGATCGCTATAAGAATGTGCTGGAGCAAAAGGGGGCCCTTACGTTGTTGAACAGCCATTTTGCGTTTGAGGATGACTTCAAAATGCTTCTTCGGTAAGCAGTGTCATATCTTAGGGCTGATACTGGTGCATAAAGAGAAGATTCTGCTTTTAAACTAATTTGCTGAATCTCACACACACAACCAGCTGTTGAGTTGCCAACTCACAGGTCTACAAGGACCTGTAGGCTACTTGTACAACATAGCATTTGACTTGAACTATAGTGAAATTATAAGTGCTTTGACTCAAACGTTACTGTCCTGTTGTGCTCTAGTGAGGCGGAGGAGAGCAGCAAAGCTCGAGGTCCCACCTCCATGAGAAGCTTCAATGCTTCCCTGAAATCCCAGAAAACTGTGAAGTCCATGATCGAAACAAAGGGAGGGGATAAGGGCAAGGAACAGGGAGGCAAGAAGAATAAGAATGCCAAAAAAGAGGGTAAGGGTTTGACATGATTATTATGAAGGTGTTGGAATACAAGCACTTTGTCATGGTTACACTATTTCT
The DNA here is from genome assembly GCF_029448725.1 of Salvelinus fontinalis. Taxonomy (NCBI): domain Eukaryota; kingdom Metazoa; phylum Chordata; class Actinopteri; order Salmoniformes; family Salmonidae; genus Salvelinus; species Salvelinus fontinalis. Next base: position 26,328,762 of record NC_074697.1, read on the forward strand.
GTTTGAAACGGGCCCATTTTTTCCTTCATGTTTTAATTTCATGGGGACCAGAGAAGGCTGCTGAGGGGAGGACGGCTCATAGTTATGGCTGAAATGGAGCGACTGGAATGGCATCAAACACATAGCAATCACGTATTTGATACTATTCCGCTCGAGCCCATTCTCCCCAATTAAGGTGCCACCAACCTCCTGTGATGGGGACATTGATAATGTTTTGTGTGGATGGGGTTAGTTTCTGATATTTTCCCCCCTAGCTCCTGCTGCTGAGCCTGTGAAAGGGGAAAAAGCTAAGGCTCCGACCAGTGCCCAGAAGACAGTAGAGAACGGTAACCAAGGCTTGACCCAGGAGGAGATCATTCAGAAGAAGAGAGAGGAGTTTATCCGCAAGCGCATGGGGGCACCTGTGGAGAAGCCCAGGTGAGTGGGGGTGGGGGACACACAATGTGGTTAAAGTTCTAATTTTGAATGTTGCTGACAGTTGCTTCAGTACTGGAAGTCACATTGTCTCTTGCCTTCCAGTAAGTCCCCCAAGCCTGCGAAGGAGAAACCCAAGGGGAAAGAGAAGCGGGTGTGGACCTTGGGTGGCAGCAGCACCAAGGAACTGGACTACAGCCAGAGCAATGGCAATGGAGCCCATGCTGCTGGGGACCATGGCTTGGACGCTCAAGCTGACCCGGTATGTGCCTGTTGGGTTTGAGAGCAGGAGAGCTAATATAGCCTGGTTGTACCAGACTGAATGCTGCGCTCACATTATTTAAAAGTGCAGTGAAATAATGGTGAGCGCAGTGGTCTGTCTGGTTTAACCAGACTAGAGCTAATAGCCTTCAGGGATGCTTAGTTGGTACCTTGATAAATAAGGCCCATGTGTTGTAGAAGTGCTTAGTTTATAGGAATTGCACATCTTAGTAAAGTCTTGTCTTGTCCAGGGGATGCAGCTGAGCTCGATGAAGGGTGACTTGCTCGCCGTGGATTACGAGTCCAGCGAGGGAGATGAGGAGGAGGAAGAGGAGGAGGAAGATGCGGTGGAGAGGGTGGTAGTTGCTGACACTAGCAAGAAAATGTGAGACCCTTTGATTATTTAATGTGTCAGATAATAGGAAGCGAAGCATGGCTGAGGAATGGAAGATGATATGAATGTGATGTTGTGCCCTGTTGCTCCTGTCTAAGTGTCCTTTTAAAAATGTTCCTCAGCCCCAAAAAGGGTGCTTTTGGAGGGATGTTTGGGATGCTCAAGGGCCTGGTGGGTTCTAAGAGTCTGAGCCAGGAGGACATGGAGCCAGTTCTGGACAAGATGAGGGACCACCTCATCGGTATGGACTCCTCTGTTCCCCCACTACAGTATCAGTTTCTTAACACATACACTCCCCTTCATATTTATTTGGACAGTGAAGCTAAAACTTTACATTTGGTCTATACTCCAGCATTTTGGATTTGAGATCAAATGTTTCATGAGGTGACCATAGAGAATGTCACCTTTTTATTTGAGGGTATTTTCATATCTGTTTTACCTTTTAGAAATGAAAGCCCTATTTATCTAGTCCCCTCCATTTGAAGGTTGTAAGTATTTGGACAAATTAACTTGTGGGGTGGTCAAACGTTTAGTATTGGTCCCATATTCCTTGCATGCAATGACTACATCAATCTTGTGACTCTACAAAGTTGTTGTACATTTTTGAAATTTGTATTGCTTGTGTTTCAGATTGTTGTGCCCAATAGAAATTAGTGGTACATAATGTATTGTCTTTGGAGTCGCTTATTGTAAATAAGAATATATGTTCCAGAACACTTCTACATTAATGTGAATAATCCTGAATTAATTGAGAATAATGATTTGAGGAAGTTAGAGGCATAAATATCCAACCCCCCCCCCCCAAAAAAAATGTTAACCTCCCTTGTTATTGGTAATAGTGAGAGGTTAGTATGCCTTGGGTGTATGATCTTTGTGCATCTAACTTCCTCACTCATTATTAATGAAAGATTATCCGTAATCATGGTAGCATCCACATGCACTTCAAATGGAGGGGACTAGATACATAAAGTACTTTCATTTCTAAACACTGAAACAGATACGTATGAAAATCCCCTCAAATAAAAGGTGACATTCTGTACTGTCGCCTTATATGAAACATTTAATATCAAATCCAAAATGCTGGAGTATAGAGACATAAAAGTTTTAGCTTCACTGTCAAAATAAATATGTAAGGGAGTGTAATTAACTATTCAACATAGATTTGTACATGTCCTAGATCACCTGAGGGGAAAAGCTTCACATTCGACTTGTATTCATAGAATTTTTATTTATTTTTTCAGCTAAGAATGTAGCAGCCGAAATTGCCTCCCAACTCTGTGACTCTGTAGCCAAGAAACTGGAGGGCAAAGTCATGGGCACCTTCACCAGTGAGTATAACTGTCTTCCACATAGCTACTGAGTAGAATAAGTCCACAATATAATGAGTTCACCTGTGGAGAGATTTAAGTGAACTAGATAGACTGCACTCCCCCAAAGAGATGAAGATGCTGCACAACAGTTCAGAGTACCCCTCTTGCTCTGATAAAGCCCCCCCTCTCGTAATAGCTGTGGCCTCAACTGTAAAGGGGGCCCTGCAGGACTCCCTGGTCCAGATCCTGCAGCCCAAGCGGCGTGTGGACATCTTGAGAGACGTCCTGGAGGCTCGTAGCCAGCGCAGGCCCTTTGTCATCACCTTCTGTGGGGTCAACGGGGTCGGAAAGTCCACCAACCTGGCCAAGGTGAGATCCACCATGGTGTCAGTATTTTTATTTTATTCCCTTCTGTTAATCCGTCAAATTGAAAACATTGGTATTGCTGGGGATTTCAAACCTGGGTTGTATCCATTTAACCAAACCAGGTCCTGGTTGGACCTTTCCAGGCTGTCTAGATACATAGGCCACCGAATACCTGGGATGCCCCCATTCAGACCACAGAAAAAACAGGAAATTATTTTTTTATTTGCTGAAACCCTACATCCTCTGTCTGTGTGCAGATCTCCTTCTGGCTAATCGAGAACGGTTTCACCGTGCTGATAGCAGCCTGTGACACGTTTCGTGCGGGGGCCGTGGAGCAGCTGCGTACCCACCAGCGCCGCCTTAACTCCCTGCACCCCCCTCAGGAGCACGGGGGACGGCCAATAGTGCAACTTTATGAGAAGGGCTACGGGAAGGACGCCGCTGGCATCGCCATGGAGGCTATTGCTTATGGTAACCATACCATTCCCCAGCTTGCCATTCATAGACTAGGTCATGCTAGCCTCATAGTGTGCCATAGCTTTGTCTGTCCTCAAATAAATGTATGATGATATGTAGGAGGGGTTCACGACTGCTTCTTATTGTCTCGCATATTAACTGAGTATATGGACCAAGTCAGACGTCCATTCAAGCAAGTGAAGAAATCCTTCGTTGTCTCTCTGTCCAGCCCGTAACCAGGCCTTCGATGTGGTGCTGGTGGACACTGCAGGGCGGATGCAGGACAACACCCCCCTGATGACGGCTCTGGCCAAGCTGATAGCTGTCAACATGCCTGACCTGGTGCTGTTCGTGGGGGAAGCTCTAGTGGGCAACGAGGCTGTGGACCAGCTGGTGAGTCCTTATACAACAGTGGTCACCAACCGGTCGATCTTCAAGGCATTTCTAGTCGATTGCCAAACATTTCTGTAAAAAACCCAACGATAAAGCCTTGTGTTGCTATTTTTTTATTAGTCTCGGGCTGTTGGTGGTAGGTGCAGCCAAGTGCACTATGCTACCGCTGGCTAATCAGATTGCTCAGATAACCGAGTCTGCAGTAACGTAGCAGGCATGAAAGAAAGCTACGGCAAAATTTATACTGTGAGATTTCAAAACATTTAAAACCAGGACCAGAGAGACTCAACAAATACAGCAAAGGGCTGCTGTTTTTATGAGTGAGTTCATGTTTAAGTTCTTACTCAGCACTGTCAACACTTTTATAAGCCATAAAATGTGCGTTCTTCCTCTTTCCACTCAGCGCTACAAGTAATGAAAGTGTATCTATAGGCTTGCGTTGTTATTATTAGCGGTTTGGGTCTTTTTTCCTATCAAGGAATATTTCACTTTCTCTGTTCATAGGAGTAACAACATGAATTTGTGCATGAGGCAGAAATAATGTGGTGCGACTCGAGTTTCGCCATCAGCTGGAAGACGGTGTCCTTTTTTGGTCAGTGGAGGAAAGGGAGAGTGGAGGGATATTGAGAGACGGACCCTCAGTCTGCTGCTCTCTCCCTCTGTTGAGACTGACCATCAGATGCAGGCACCATCAGCCCAGTAAAAATAAAAAGCAAATTATTTAAATGTATGCTCACTCAGCTTTGCCTCACAAGTAATACAACAATGGATCTATTACCGGTGTGATCATATAGCCTACCTCAAATTTTGAAATATAATTTTAAAAAATGGCCCAAACAACAATGAATTGGCAGGTAAATTCAAGCAAAGCCAGTATGCGGTGATAATGTTTTGGGCCTATAGCTTACTGCACAAACCTCATTGCTACAGTACTGTTTTTAATTGGTTAATGTTGCGTAGGCTTACATTTTTTTAAAGTCATGTTAATAAAAAAATCAGAGCGTTAGATCTCGGCATGCATTTTGATTCAGAAAGTGATCTTGACTCAAAAGGTTTGTGACCACTGTCATAACATCCTACTGTTTAATATGCCTCTCAAACTCTGATCTCTAGAAGGTAAAAAAACAGACCAACTGTCAAAGAATTCCAGATGCGTTTTAGAGACTTGAGTTTATTTTGAATTATGCTATAGCTTCAGGGTTTTTTCTGGTTGAAAATGGGGCTGCCATCTTGGATGGTGTAGAGATATTTTTAAGTTTCTAAGCCAATTTCCTGCAATTCTACAAATTTCTCCATTCAGCTGAGAACTTTGCTCTTTTAAAGCTAGTTTCTTGAAATTCTATGCATTTTGCCATGGCTAATTGTGTTATTTTGCTAAAACAACAAAAATGTAATTCTAAATTCATTGTTTTTGGAGTTGTCAATTCTCCCTGACTGTCTAGCTTTTATTTTGATTATTGTTACCTCTCAAAGATTATATTATAAAAAAAAATATATAGGTCCATTATCTTTTCTACATACTTTCTGTTTTTTGTCATAAGTTTACACTGAAAGCGTTTATGCATCCAAAATCTTTCTCTTTTTTTTTTACACGGTTTGGAGTTAAGTGACCCGATTAAAAACACTTAGGCAGCCCGTCCAAAGATTACAATGGTAGAAAAATCCCTGAGCTTTAGCTGTATTTACTACAACTCTAGAAATTTGAAATGGGCTGCGCTATCAGATTATACAGTGTATTCAGACCCCTTCCCTTTTTCCATAAAGCAGGTTTTTAGAAATGTTAGCGAATTTATTACAAGTAAAAAAACAGACCTTATTTACATAAGTATTCAGACCCTATGTTATGAGACTCAAAATTGAGCTCAGGTGCATCCTGTTTCCATTGATCATCCTTGAGGTGTTTTTACAACTTGGAGTCCACCTGTGGTAAATTCAATTGATTGGACAAGGCATATACCTGTCTATATAAGGTCCCACAGTTGACAGTGCAAAATTCTCAAGATGGCGCCGACAGAGATGGCCGCCTCGCTTCGAGTTCTTAGGAAACTATGCAGAATTTTGTTTTTTTTATGTATTATTTCTTAAATTATTACCGCAGGAAATCTTAAGTCTTATTACATACAGCCGGGAAGAACTATTGGATATAAGAGCGACGTCAACTTACCAACATTACGACCAGGAATACGACTTTCCCGAAGTGGAACCTCTGTTTGGACCACCACCCAGGACAATGGATCAGATCCCAGAAGCCGGCTCCGTAGACGTGCACATCGCCCACCGCTCCCGAGTATACTACTCGCCAATGTCCAGTCTCTTGACAACCATGTAGACAAAATTCGAGCCAGGGTTGCCTTCCAGAGAGACAGAGGTTGTAACATTCTCTGTTTCACAGAAACATGGCTCTCTTGGGATATGTTGTTGGAATCTGTTCAGCCACCGGGCTTCTCCATGCATCGCGCCAACAGAGATAAACACCTCTCTGGGAAGAGGAAGGACTGGGGTTGTATTCTTCATGATTTAACGACTCATGGTGTAATCATCATAACAACATACAGGAACTCAAGTCCTTCTGCTCCCCCGACCTAGAATTCCTCACAATCTATAACCGACGAGAATTCTTGTCAGTTATAGTCACAGCTGTGTACATTCCCCCTTAAGCAACTTCACTGGACTCTATGTAAACTGGAAACCATATCCTGTGGCTGCATTTATTGTAGGTGGGGATTTTAACAAAGCAAATTTGCGAACAGGGCTACTTAAAGTCTATTAGCATAGTGATTGCACTACACGCTGGGGTAATACACTCGACCACTGCTACTCTACCTTCCGCAATGCATACAAAGCCTTCCCCCGCCCTCCCTTCGGAAAATCCGACCACGACGCCATCTTGCTCCTACCGTCTTATAGGCAGAAACTCAAACAGGATATACCAGTGACTAGAACCATTCAACGCTGGTCTGACCAATCGGAATCCACACTTCAAGATTGTTTTGATCACGAGGACTGGAATATGTTCCAGTCAGCCTCAGAGAATAACATCGACCTATACGCTGACTCGGTGAGTGAATTTATAAGGCCACCGTTGTTGCTGTACCCAAGAAGACAAAGATAACTGAACCAAATGACTACCGCCCCATAACATTCACTTATGTCATCATGAAGTGCTTTGAGAGACTAGTCAAGGATCATATCACCTCCACCTTACCGGCCACCCTAGACCCACTTCAGTTTGCATACCGCCCTAACAGGACCACAGATGATGCCATCACACTGCACAATCCCATCTGGACAAGAGGAATACCTACAGTTGAAGTCGGAAGTTTACAAACACCTTAGCCAAGTACATTTAAACTCAGTTTTTCACAATTCCTGAAAATTTTATCCTAGTAAGAATTCCCTGTCATAGGTCAGTTAGGAACACCACTTAATTTTAAGAATGTGAAATGTCAGAATAATAGTGATTTCTTTCAGCTTTTATTTCTTTCATCACATTCCCAGTGGGTCAGAAGTTTACATACACTCAATTAGTATTTGGTAGCATTGCCTTTAAATTGTTTAACTTGGGTCAAATGTTTCGGGTAGCCTTTCACAAGCTTCCCACAATAAGTTGGGTGAATTTTGGCCCATTCCTCCTGACAGAGCTGGTGTAACTGAATCAGGTTTGTAGGCCTCCTTGCTCACACACAATTTTTCAGTTCTGCCCACACATTTTCTATGAGCTTGAGGTCAGGGCTTTGTGATGATCACTCCAATACCTTGACTTGTTTGTCCTTGAGCCATTTTGCCACAACTTTGGAAGTATGCTTGGTGTCATTGTCCATTTGGAAGACCCATTTGCGACCAAACTTTAACTTCCTGACTGATGTCTTGATGTTGCTTCAATATATCCCCATACTTTTCCTTCCTCATGATGCAATCTATTTTATGAAGTGCACCAATCCCTGCAGCAAAGCACCCCTACATCATGATGCTGCCATCCCCGTGCTTCACGGTTGGGATGGTGCTCTTCGGCTTGCAAGCCTCCCCCTTTTTCCTCCAAATATAACGATGGTCATTATGGCCAAACAGTTCTATTTTTGTTTCATCAGACCAGAGAACACGTACGATCTTTGTCCCCATGTGCAGTTGCAAAGCGTAGTCTGGCTATTTTATGGCAGTTTTGGAGCAGTGGCCCAAAACTGCCACTTCCTTGCTGAGCGGCCTTTCAGGTTGTCGATATAGGGCTAGTTTTACTGTGGATATAGATACTTTTGTACCCGTTTCCTCCAGCATCTTCACAAGGTCCTTTCCTGTTGTTCTGGGATTGATTTGCATTTTTTCGCACCAAAGTACGTTCATCTCTAGGAGACAGAACGCGTCTCCTTCCTGAGCGGTATGACGGCTGAGTGGTCCCTTGGTGTTTATACTTGCGTACTATTGTTTGTACAGATGAGCGTGGTACCTTCAGGCGTTTGGAAATTGCTCCCAAGGATGAACCAGACTTGTGGAGGTCTACACTTTTTTCTGAGGTCTTGGCTGATTTTCTTTTGCTTTTCCCATGATGTTAAGCAAAGAGGCACTGAGTTTGAAGGTAGGCCTTGAAATACATCCACAGGTACTCCTCCAATTGACTCAAATTATGTCAATTAACCTATCAGAAGCTTCTAAAGCCATGACATTTTCTGGAATTTTCCAAGCTGTTTAAAGGCACAGTCAACTTAGTGTATGTACACTTTTGACCCACTGGAATTGTGATACAGTGAATTATAAGTGATATCTGTCTGTAAACCATTGTTGAAAAAATGACTTTTCATGCACAAAGTTGATGTCCTAACCGACTTGCCAAAACTATAGTTTGTTAACAAGAAATTTGTGGAGTAGTTAAAAGTTTTACTGACTCCAACCTAAGTGTATGCAAACTTCCGACTTTAACTGTATGTAAGAATGCTGTTCATTGAATACAACTCAGCATTTAACCCTGGGTCTCAACCCCGCCCTGTGCAATTGGGTCCTGGACTTTCTGACAGGCCGCCCCCAGGTGGTGAAGATTGGAAACATCTCCATCTCGCTGACCCTCAACACTGGGGCCCCACAAAGGTGCGTGCTCAGCCCCCTCCTGTCCTCCCTGTTCACCCACGACTGTGTGGCCATGCACGCCTCCAACTAAATCATCAAGTTTGCAGATGACACAACAGTAGTGGGCTTGATTACCAACAACGACAAGACAGCCTACAGGTACAGTAAAAGGTGAAGGCACTCGGAGTGTGGTGTCAGGAAAACAACCTCTCATTCAACGTCAACAAAGCACATTTCCTGATGTGGACATCAGGAAACAGCAGAGGGAGCACCTCCCTATCCACATCGACGGGAAAGTAGTGGGAAGTTAAGTTCCTTGGCGTACACATCAACGACAAACTGAAATGGTCCACCCACACAGTGTGGTTCAACCTCAGGAGGCTTAAAAAATTTGGCTTGTCACCCAAAACCCTAACTTTTACAGATCCACAATCGAGAGCATCCTGTCGGGCTGTATCACAGCCTGATGCGGCAACTGCTTCGCCCTCAACCGTATGGCTCTCCAGAGGATGGTGCGGTCTGCACAGCGCATCACCGGACGCATACTACCTGCCCTCTATGACACAGGAAGGCAAAAAAGATCATGAAAGACAACAACCACCCGAGGCACTGCCTGTTCACACCGCTACCATCCAGAAAGCGAGGTCAGTACAGGTGCATCAAAGCTGGGCCCGAGAATCTGTTTTTCAGTCTCTCATTCTCCCCATTTTTAGATTTGTGTGTATTAGGTAGTTGTTGGGTCTAGTGTTGGATTACTAGTTAGATATTACTGCACTGTCGGAACCCGAAGCACAAGCATTTCGCTACACTCACATTAACATCTGCTAACCATGTGTATGTGACAGGATTTGAAACCGAGCCATGAGGTCGAAGGAATTGTCCATAGAGCTCTGGGTACCAAAATATTTCTGCAGCATTGAATGTCCCCAAATACACAGTGGTCACCATCATTCTTTTTTTATTTAAATTTTATCCCATTTTCTCCCCAATTTCCATGGTATCCAATCGCTAGTAATTACTATCTTGTCTCATCGCTACAACTCCCGTACGGGCTCGGGAGACACGAAGGTCGAAAGCCATGCGTCCTCGGAAGCACCGCCCAACCAAGCCGCACTGCTTCTTAACACAGCGCGCCTCCAACCCGGAAGCCAGCCGCACCAATTTGTCGAAGGAAACACCGTGTACCTGGCCCCCTTGGTTAGCGCGCACTGCGCCCGGCCCGCCACAGGAGTCGCTGGAGCGCGATGAGACAAGGATATCCCTACCGGCCAAACCCTCCCTAACCCGGACGACGCTATGCCAATTGTGCGTCGCCCCACGGACCTCCCGGTCGCGGCCAGCTGCGACAGAGCCTGGGCGCGAACCCAGAGACTCTGGTGGCGGTCACCATCATTCTTAAATGGAAGGAGTTTGGAACCACCAAGACTCTTCCTAGAGTTGACCGCCCGGCCAAACTTAGCAATTGGGGGAGAAGAGCTTTGGTCAGGGAGGTGACCAAGAACCTGATGGTCACTCTGACAGAGCTCCAGAGTTCCTCTGTGGAGATGGGAGAACCTCAGACTGGGGTGAAGGTTCACCTTCCAACAGGACAACGACCTTAAGCACACAGACAAGACAACGCAGGAGTGGCTTCAGGACAGGTCTTGAATGTCCTTGAGTGGTCTAGCCAGAGCCTGGACTCTCTGGAAAGACCTGAAAATAACTGTGCAGCAACGCTCCCCATCCAACTTAACAGAGCTTGAAAGGATCTGCAGAGAATGGGAGAAACTTCCCAAATACAGGTATGCCAAGCTTGTAGAGTCATATTCAAGGCTGTAATCACTGCCAAAGGTGCTTCGACAAAGTAAAGGGTCTAAATACTTATGTGATTACTTTTTTTTTGCCAACATTTCTAAACCTGTTCGCTTTGTCAATATGGGTTATTGTGTGTACATTAGGGAGGGAGAAAAAACACTATTTAATCTGAGTAAGGCTGTAACTTAACAAAATATG